>NW_026125397.1:8222500-9422500 GCF_943737965.1 Phodopus roborovskii
ACTTACTGAGGTGTTAGTGCAAGTGGAACAGATGGGGAGGAGACGTGAGGGGCTGACTCCTTCATGACAACCATCTGCATCCCCAGACCCAGCACGTACAGTTCCCACCATTCCTGAGCAACACCTGAAGTTCTAGTGACATTTCCTGGTCTACCCTTCCTCAGAGATGTGATTCTGAATCGTTTCTGCCATAAAGCTTAGGGGCAGGGGCACATCGCCAGGCCTGGCCAAGGGCCAGGTATGCTCTTAGTCACTGAGCTTATTCTTACTGCTATGAACACTCAAAGTAAAATGATAAAAACAAAACAAAATAAAATTTTCTTTTTAAGAAACCAAACAAACACAGTTAAGTGCTAGTTGAGTCTAGTGTTGAAGAGAGAATAAAGGGAATATGGAAATGCTTATGAAAGTCATAGGCCCTGGCCACAAGATAGACGTTTCGGATAAAGCGAAGACTGAAATGCCAAACGCAATGACTCAGGCACACTGTGCGAACACGGCGAGTAAGCGTTCCAAAAGGAAATCAGTGGGAAAGATGTGCAAATGTATTTCAGATAGTGCCCAACGCCATAAAGACCACTCAACAAGTGAGATGAGACAGGTCTGGAGAGATTATTTCAGTCCTACTTTCGTGATCTTACACAACTTAGGTGCTACAATTTTAATTTTTTTTTTTTTTTACAATTTGAGAATTGAAGTTGGCATGGGCCCTACCCCTCACAAATGTCCTGAATCTACTCGTCTCGCCTCGACTAAACACAAGCAGTGAGTGTGTTCTTCATGATCTCCTTCGATAGCACTTGTCTGCTCTCTCTGCCATGAGCAGGTAAAAGAGAAGCGTTGCAGAGCAGAGCAGCAGAAGCTCCTCTTGTAGGGCCTGGAGCAGACTCTGAAGGGAAGAGACAGATGGAGAGAAGATAACAGTCCTCTGAAGACAGAGCACAACCTGGGTGGATTAGAACAAAGCAAAAGAGCAGCCCAACTCCCACCGGAAGTCTGGGTCAGCAGATGGAAGGCGCAAGCAAGGATGACATGGGTATGGCATTGTGTGGAGCTTGGCCATTTCTGCTCCAAGTGTTTTCTCTAAAAAAGAAAAATTATATTGGCAAATATGGCAAGTTAGTCAGGATTCATAAAGAGCAAAGAGACGGGCTAGGGACAAGGCTCATTGGGAAAAGTCTTATGACCCAAGAGTGAGGCTTAGCGTTCAGATCCACAATATCCACATAAATGCCAGGCAGGCATGATGTTCCACCTGTATCCATAACACTCAGAAAGTGGAGACAGGGGAACCCAGAGCAAGCTGGGGTTCAAGTCAGAGACCCTGTCTCAAGATGTAAGGTTGAGAATGGTCAAGAAGGACATTTGATGAGCCTGGAGCATACACACACACACACTCAAAGTGCATGTGCACCTGCACACATGTGAGTCCACAGATGTGAACATACATATACTACAAACAGATTTTATAACTAAGTAAACAAACAAAAACCATCAGTAAGGGCAGGGGTGTATTCCAGCAATATAGTGCAATAAAGAATGAGAGATGCCCTGGATTCAGTTCCTAGGAACATGAAACAAAGAAACAAACAAAAGATCAGTTAAAGACCCACATCATTTTTAAGCTTGCTGTTTTTGAAGCTGCACTTTATAGCTTTTCATTTAGCAGATAAGATTTCAAAATTAAGGTTCAGAGATGCTAAGGTTGGGAGCCCAGAGTGGTTATACAATGGGGCAAGCGTCACATCAAAGCAGAAGCACATTAAAATTCAGAGAACATGATTCAAGGTGTGTGACTCAAAGGAGAGGTCTGAGATATTACTGCCTGACGCGGATAGATCTATCTTCCTAGGTTTTGGTTATGTAGACAACACATTTTAATGCCTTATACAGAGAACTGGGAGCACTGAAATCATTACCATGAACCAAACAAAATGCCAACTGTGTGAAAAAGGAACAGGCTAATGAAAGAGAGCCACACTGAGAGGTAGGAACCCAGTGCTTTCTGAAGATCATTTTTCTTGCTGGGTGCGGTAGTGTATGCATCTAATCCTAGCACTGGGAAGGCAGGGACAGCTGGATCTTTGTGAGTTCAAGGCCAGCCTGGTTGTTCTAGAATAGACAGGGCTGCACAGTAAGATCTACTCACACAAAAAGTGAAACATGACAGGGGAAATCTCCCATGGCTCCAGCCCTAGAGTAGAAACTATAGACAATTAATGACACTCAGAGAGGGGGAATCGGTCTTCCCCAGGGATGAGCTTCCTGATTGGTCAATACCAATGCCAAGAAGTCAGCACTTAAAGCATACACATGGAAACAACACTAAGTGGACTCAGCAAATTGTATTTATATATGTGTCTATATGTTTACACATATATGTATGTGTGTGTACCTTGTGTGTGACAATAACAATTAAAGAAAAAGGTCATGAATTTTAGAGGGAGTGGGGGAACACTGGAGGAATTAGAAGAAGAGGAAGGGGAAATAATGTAAATAAAGTATTCGTATATGAAATCCTCATATAAAAATTGTCTTAAAGTGGCACTTTTATTGTTCATAATTCCTCATGTTCTCAATCTAGAAAGACTCCTGGTCTCTTCCCAAAGCAAGTCTTCCTCCATGATAAAGAAGACTGTGTCAAGGAGAGATGAAAAATCTGCCGTCCACTCATCTCAGGCCCAGCCCTACGACTGCCCATACTGCCACTGCACTGGTCCAACTGTACTTAAACAAGACTAGAGACTAAAGGCCAGCTAATATGTCCCAAAGTCTGTGCCCTCAAAAAGTGTTTTAGGACGCCATTTACTCATGTTAAACGGTACTGTGATTTTGTTTTTAAAAAGGGAAATCTCTTGGAGCCTCTGGGGAAGCAAGGCTTACACTGGGGGGTCTCACAGCCACATGGAAGGTTTGCTCTCAATGCTCACAGACACTCAGCCTTGGGCTCTGTATCACACACAGTACATGGAGTGCCACGGGCTCCTCACTATGGAGCATAGTTTTATAGGACAAAGCTTATTTATCTCCACATTAGACTGCACTACTAGAATGCTCTCCTCAGATCTAGTTCCCAGTTTGCTGAGGTCTGGGATGTCTAATCCTGGGAATGGCCCCAGACCCACACACAGTCCTGTAAGTCCTGTCTTGAGAACGTGATCCTGAGGAAGACCCAGTCCCTGCATTATAAGACCTTCCTAGAGGTCTTAGTGACCTTCTACACATTCTAGATGACCTTAATTGAAACATTTCCCATACCCAAAAGCACCACGTACATAGGGCCCTCACACACAAAGAGCCTAACAGACAACGCTAGAGGGACACAGCCATATTGAGGCCAAAGTGGCTCTTGTTAAAGGACATCACCAATACAAGCTAGCTTGATCCCTATAACTTTCTTTTTAAAGTGACTCTTGTTAAAGGATGTCACCAATACAAGCTAGCTTGATCCCTATAACTTTCTTTTTAAAACCAGTAAGGATTGTTATCTCCAGTTTAAAAGGAAATCCAGGTCATTGGGATAAGAAACACTTTTACTTTTTAAGACAGTACCCAATATCTTTTTTCATTTTATACAATGGAAAGTTGAGTGTCAAATAAATGTGGTAAGCAAAGGCTCAGAGGCCACAACCCTTGGGATTAAACATCAGCCTCCCAGTTTACTCTAGGCACCGCCTTAGGCAGGGCATCAGTCCCCTCCCCAGCCTTAGGTGCTTTGGTTACACACAGATAGAAATGTCTACTTGCCAGGGACATAAGGACTTCTTTTTGGTACAGTATTCAAGTTGAAATGCTTTGCCCGGTGGATGGGCATCAAAAAGGAAGGAAAACAATCTATTCTGTACTGCCCATGCTGCTCCCAGCCCAAGGAGCCTAAGTGTTGTAAGCAATGCAGGGCAGGGGATAACTGGGCCAACTGGGCATTATGAAACCCTCTGCAATTATTCAATCATTCAGAGACTGGACAAGAAGCCCACGGACTCTTGCGATTCCATTTCAAAGAGAATGTGGAGGAATCTGTATGTAAAGTCTCCCAAACAGAAGGTCAGTAACTTAGTTTTGCCAAAATCAATTACAAAATGCACATAACGAAGACCTAACTTCTGAGCATGTACCCTGAATGAAGCCACCACTGCCCTTTCTGTGATATTTATGCTAAGGGAACATTAAAAGTTCCCCTGTGCCAACAACAGTGCTGGTAAGACCCGCTTTCCAGAGGGCAAGTACGCAGGCAACAAAAGAAAGCACCATATACTGTGGTGAGAATACTGGGCAAAGAGAAATAAAGGAGGGCCCCTCCCAGAAACGACTGCTTCCACTACGGGAGAGTCTCTCATGCGCCTCTGGGTGTGCGCACAGTGCATGGGGAGATGCCAAGAGAAGAGCTGGGAGACAACATCTGCTCTGATTATAATACCCATACTGGGTCCTGACCAGCCACAGGGAACGAGGCTTGAGGAGAACTTGATTTGCTATTTTTTAAAATCCCTCAGAAAGACACATGGTGGGGATTAACGTTTATCGACTGGGTAACCAGGGTTGGGGAAATGGATCGGTTGGTATAGGGCTGCCCTGTGACAATGGGAACCTCGGTTCAGATGCCCAGAACTCATTTTCAAAAGCACAGTGGTGCATGTTGAAACACAGCAAGATGAGATGGAGGCAGAGAAAGATGAGTGCCTTGGGTTTGCTGGCTAGTTAAATACCTACTGTACTTCCAGGCCAATGGGGTCCTGTCAGATAAAAGGGGTAAGGCGCTGGAGTAAACATACAAAAGGCTGTCCTCAGACCTCCACCTGCACCTATGCACACACACACACACACACACAGAGAGAGAGAGAGAGAGAGAGAGAGAGAGAGAGAATATTCAAGAAAGAGAGCTATTGATAGAGCACTGAGCTATTGATACAGCTTGCATCATATATGTAAAGTCCCGTGTTTAAGTATCAATACTGAAGAAAAGTGGGCGAGAAATAGAGAGACAGCAGACTAGTGGAAGAGGGCACTTCGGACACCGAAAAGAAATTCACTTATCCATCCATGTCATGTTCTCCGTTGAAAATTCCCAGCTGACAACTCGACTGCTAAGTACCCAGTTCACTGCTTGGCAGAAGCACAGCAATGCAGCTCCAAGAACCTCCCCTCACTTAAGCGTTAGAAGAACACATCAAAAGCAGTTAAATTCAAACCTCTTAAATGGGCTTATTCAATAAGGATAAGAGAGATCTAAACTCACACTTGAAGCATCTCTCAACAAACACATTTTGCTACAAAGAAAAATTTCCCTTTCAAATCAAGCGTGACAGACACAAGCTTTGATATTCTACTTGCCCAGCCTGATAAGAACTCTGAGTTGCACACATATTAGAATTGGGATCTGTAGTGGAGAGGTGATAAGTTCTGCCCCGAGGGCCCAGGTTCACATATTGTGTGAGCAGACAGAACTCTAGATTATTATGATGTGAGAACTGAAATGTTAGTACAATCAAGAACCAATCCTTGAGGCCGTTGGGCTCCTATTTTCCACTGGCCCCGAGCAACTGAAGACACGAGAGACAGGTAAGCCGTACGAAGCCTTTACATACAGATTCTGTAATCAAGATGGTCAGGTCTTGCTATTTTCTCCCCCACTTGCCCTACTGGCTGTATCGTAGCGAGAACAGCCTTATCTACAGCGTAACAGTGTTTCTGTGACTTGCTGTCCGTGATGTCACGAAGCCCGTATGCAAAGCAGTAGTCACCAAGGGCAACCTTTACAAAATCTCAACTTCCTGCCCCTTAGTTTGTTCCTGTAAGAAGGTGAAGTGTTTGAGATTCTGTGGCCTAACCTATTTACTTCCTCTAAAGGAGGAACAGAAAATGAAAAATGTCTTTCAAGAAAGAAAAGAAAATGTACCCAGAAAGTGAAATCACATTAACTGACATTAACGGGTCAATGGCCTATTTAACAAACTCTCATCAAATGCTTTTGAGTTCACGTTCAAAGTACAGAACGGGAGACATCTCCGAGCAAAGAAATGTTAAGAGCGCCTCCATCTCATCAACATACTACACTAGAATGGCAATAATAGAAACTCTACACCCATTAGAGCGATCCGAGGGCCAGGAAAAGAACACGAACCTGTATGACACAGACACTTCCATGCTCTTGCTACATATGCATGAACTTAAATTTAAAAGAAAAGGAGCTAAAAGTGGTGTCTTGCTCTTTTTATTTCATTTCATAATTCTCTTCAATGCTAAAAGCAGCATCTTCTTAGTCTGCTTCATATTTTTACAGAACATAGAACTAAAATTAAAGTATTTACACTCTCTCTTTTGCATGTAATAAATTAGATTTGACCAGATTTTCTTCTCTCACAGAAGTCATGCCTCTAGGCTTATCTCAATAACCATTTGTAGCCAGCCTCTCTATCACCGGGTTGAGCAGCTAAACTGCATCTACCAAGTAAGACCATATCCACAGGGTGAATAATTCAGATTATTTAACACCCAGGCGCAATTAGGCATGCAGACCTACCAATTCGCTATCCAGGAGTCAGGCTAAATGTTTCAGGCTAAACGGTTGTATTGAAAACACTCCAGGAACTGAACTAGTTTGATTCCAGAAAACTATATACAATTATAGTATGTTCCTACTTATTGGGGATGGGAGTGAGTGGGAGGGCACACCATCAAATCTGAACAATCTATTACCCTGTAATCAACACATGTGATGACAGCTCTCTAAGCCATACTAAAGACTTGTTTGATGTGAACAACTCACATAGCAGATATGTGTAGACACTGCAACACAGAACCCCTGAAGAAGGCAAAAGACTCTTCCCTTCCCCTCACCAGACACGTGGCCTTCTGATCAGAATTTGCTGCTGAAGTTTCTAACCCAAGTTGCATTTTCAGTTTTATTCTAGGATATTATACTACCACCTACCACCACCACTGCCCTGCCTCGTGTGTGTGTGTGTGTGTGTGTGTGTGTGTGTGTGTGTGTATCCCTTACATCTCTTCTTTTACAAATCTGGCTGTTGAGTAAACTTCATTATCTTTTCAGTCTGTCTGTGAACTTAGGTTCCACTTTTTTGTATGCTAAAGAGGATTGATGAGGGTCTCGAACATCCACTGAGCCACAACAGCAGCCTCTGTTCTTTTTCACTGTTTTACTAATACTTTGTGTCATTTCAAGCACTTTCAGCATAACCCAGCATCAATAATCTCAATTCTCAGCTTTAAAAAGATGGGGATAAAAAGATACTTATTTTCTTCCCATCAGTCTTCTTTATTGTTCATTAGTGTGAACCAATACATTAGGGAAAAGTACATTAATCTGGAAATGTTTTTATTCTAATTCCAGAGAACTGCTGTTTGAAAATCAAAAATCTTAAAGGTAGGGAAACAGTCCTAAGGCTATAGTGTCATTTTCTCTGGCCCTCCCCCTTTCAAACAGTAGGAAATGAATTTGAAGAAGCTACAAAGTATCTCTGAAGGCTGATTTACTTTGAAAGAAAAAATAACAGATGGAAGTATGAGCACACATCAGAAGGGTGGCTGAAGCAGGAGTACTCGGGGTTCAAGGCCAACCTCAGCTACAGTTGGACTAGAAGCTGCTACACAGTGAAACCCTGTCTCTAAACAGAGGTAATAAAATACAGACTAGTGAAAGTAGCAGGAAAGGCACTGGTAGACTCACAGTAAAACTGAACCGGGCATGCTCTCCATCTGTCTCTGGGTCAGCTGCATGAGTATCAGCACAGCAGAGGCATACCGTGTACCGGGGACTTCAGCTCCCCCGTTGACTGACAACCATGTTTTGGACACTGCCATGTGTGCATAGCTTATCTCTCTAGATTACAAACACACTGAGGCTAAAGAGACTAATGTTCTACAGCTCTGTAGACATAACATTCATTGATTCAATGCTAAATGCTGGACTACTCCTCAATAATGATCTACATAAAACAGATGCTCCACAAATGAGCTGAGTGAACACAAAACACAGTACATGCTGGGGAAAGAAGGATATGGAAAAGGCATTAACCATATCACATATAATGTACACGCAGTTCTTCTAACTTCCTCCAAAGCAATTTTTTCACTTAATCACATGTACTTCTCACAGTGTATGTGCACGTATGCAGGAGTGCATACCCGTGTCTCTTCACATGGCACTCTTGTGGAGGGGGATAACCTCCATCAGCTCTCTTCCTTCATTGGATCAAACTCAGGCCACCTCATCCTGCAGCAGGATTCATCTCCATGGCCCCCAAATCTAATCTACTTCTCTCTCCAAGACCACTCAATTTCAGCCAACTTCCTTTGACACATTCTCTTCCCTCTTTCAAACTATCTGTTTCCCAAATGGGGTCTCCTTAACCCCAAGTCAAATTCAACCCTACATCAGGGCTATCTGTTCCTGGTACTGCATTTCTGCCACCAGCTGCATAACGGCCACAATCACTGACTCACATCCACACATATTACTGAGATTCTACCCCTGAGAATCTCTCCATTAGATAATGACGACTTTAATATATATATATATGTATATATATATATATATATATATACATACATACAAAAACACTTTTACAGAGCCTTTCAACATCAAGACATCATATGTAAACCTTTATGTATGTGAACACATAATGATTTTAAATACAGTACCTTTACCCATCTTTTAATAATCCCCATATTCCAAGGAGACATGAGTCCACCCGATAGTACAAACAGGAACAGTGGTAGAGTAGATCTTCAAAAGTCAGCTCACCTTGTGAACACACGAGTCAAATAAAATCCATCACTAAGGCGTTCCTCAGCCCTAGTTAGAAAGTGGCTTACACATTTCTGGAGACTGATTAAAATGGGTATGTATGTATGTATGTATGTATGTATGTATGTATGTATGTATGGCACTGGACACCATCAGTCAGCACCTAAGGTCATGTTTGCTGACTCACTGGCTTCTACAACACCTAGAGCATGTGTTCTCTTACACAGCACACTGAGCACTTGTTATACTATTACTATATATACACTAGAAGAGACTTCAACAGTTGTTACAATTGGCAGAGATCTCAGTTATATCTTCTCCTGGGCTGAAGATCCTGGGAGCCTCATGGGAACAAAACCTAGCCTTTCGGATTCCAACACTGCTGAAACTCAGTAAAAACTAGTTCAGAAACGGAGAACACTGCTTGGGGAAGACTCCATGACCTATCTGTCCATGGGATGGCATGGGTTTCACTATCACATACCATGTAAAGTTATTTCTCTTACACTGTCCCCATCCTGATCTATCTACCATAAATCATGATTGTCTTATCTACGATATTACTTGATTCCTAAAAAATAAAATACCATGGGCTGGAGAGATGGTTCCATGGTTAAGAGCCCTAGCGGCTCTTCCAGAGGACCCAGGTTCTATTACCAGCACTCACACCGAAGCTCACAACCATCTGTAACTCCAGTTCCAAGGGATTCTAAAATGACCTGCCTAGGCACAAGTGGTACACAGACATGCACACAGGCAAAATGTCAATAGGCATAAAATTAGAAAAGAACAAAAAAAGCATGGAGTTTACTCAAGAACCACCTCTCCATTACTCCAGGATTAATTAAATGGACAAGTACACCTCCTCTCCTTCACTACTGAGTGTTTAGACCCTCAGGATATTGATTGGATAATATATATAGTGAAATAAAACTAATAAAACCAGAACATGTCAGGGTTTGCTTTGTCAGGTTCAGTATCATTAGGATGAAAATAGTAACATAGTATTTCTCTCTCTTTTTTCTATCTAGGTTTTAGAGAGTTAGGTATAATAAGCAATACAGAAACAAGGATGTCCACAAAACAGCTGGGCAGAGTCTTATTTGAACTTTGCCTTAAAACCAATCATTCATAGGAATCAATTCCTGTCCTCCCCAGGGACTCCCATTACTACCTCCCCAATCAGCTATTTTCTCACGGTCTTTTCCAGGCTATACCGCCAAAATGTTAATTACAGTGAACAAATTCCCCCCCCACACACACCAATCTATACTTCCCTCACCCTACATTTCTATCAGCAGGCATTATTTTTAAACATTTCTTTCACTTAGTCCTTATTCATTTGGAACAAAGTTCAGGCTTTGTAACCAGCAACATGATAGAGCATTGTCCTTCCATTCAGAACCAATACATTTTTTTCTTAAGAAACAAAAGACTACTGAGCTGAAGAGTTGGCCCTGTGGTGAAGAGCACTTGTTGCTCTTGCAGAGGACCTGAGTTGGACTCCCAGCACCCACTTTCAGTCCTAAGGGATGCAACATCTTCTGACTTTGGAATTCACCAAGCACCAACGTGATACAAAGACATACATACACACGGTTTGTCTGTGTAGCCCTGATTGTCCTTGAACTAGCTCTGTATACCAGGGTTTCCTCAAACTCACAAATATCCACCTGCCCCTGCCTTCTGATCAGTGGGATGAAAGGTGTGCATGGCAAAAACAAATCTAAAGAAAAAATTAAATATTAAGAAAAGACAGACAAAGCCAGTCATAATGGCACAGGACTTAAATCCTAACGTTCCAGAGCCAAATGTGGGAGGATCTCTATGAGTTTCAGGTCAATCTGGTCTACACAGAAGAGTGTCAGAGCTACAAATGCAAGAAGATCCTGCCTCAAAAAACAAAGGAAGGAAAAAAGAAAAATTAAGTAACAGAAAGACAAGCAGGAAACTTCTGACAGGTGTATATGCAATACATACCATAAAGCCAGGGACTGAATAACCAGGCTGTGCCCTATACAGCCTGACTCTTGGTAGTTAAAAAACCTGGTGACAGTGACAGGAGAAAATGACCACCACACACTTGAATTCCTTTTTAACAGTTCTCAAAATTGTATTTTATTTAAGACTTCCTTTACAAAAAAAAAAAAAAAAAAAAAAAAAAAGGTCAATGTTGACATTTCCTTCCATTTTCCAGAGGGGAAAATCTAGGCTAAAGGAGGCCCAGTAACTCCTATAAGATGATACATAAGATTGCAGAGAGCAGCTTTCTGGTTCCCATTTTAGCTTACTATCCACAGAGACACTGGCTCCTCAGACGAAGCCTATCAAGCATTGTCCTCAACTCAGCACACAGACACTACACACTACACTGACTACCCCAGAAAGCTGGGGTCCTCCTCTCTCTGGAATCATGCTCTTTCTTATGTGCGTGGCCTTGTAAGCTGTTCTTGTCCACTGTCTCGGCAGGATCACCCACACATATACAAAGACTAAATCTATGTATGAATTATCCACAAACAGAATGTGACAATAAACTACTGTTTACAACCACTTGTATTCTGGTCATTATGCAGTTTCATTTGCATTTGTAATCTACACCTGACCCACAGAAGATAATTAGCTCTGCTTATAAAAAATATGCTTAGGCCAGAGATGGCTCAGTAGGTAAAAGCATCTGTCACTCAGGCCTGACAAATTGAGTTCAATCTCTAGAACCCATCTAAAGATGGAAAGGAAACAAACAACTCCAAAGCTGTCCTCAGACTGCCACACATGTACTATTATGCATACTCACACAGGCATGTGCAAGCACCAATATGCCCATGCATGAGCGCGCGCGCACACACACACACACACACACACACACACACACACACACACACACGGTGGGGAATACTAACAATAAATAAATAAATTTTAAAAGGAAAGTTAACTTTTATTTCCTTTTGCTTCTGCCAAAGAGGAATTAGCAAACTGTTTAGTACTCAAGACAGGTAGGCAGGCAAGCCAGAGAGAAAGATTAAGGTTTAGGAATGGCATAAATAACAGAAAGCACTACTTAGCTATTCTGACCCAGCTGTGGTTCCCCCCATCAAAAGGTCTTGGTCCTAAAGGCAGGTCCCAGCACCCTCCAAGAAAAGCAAAATTATCTTATTAGACAACAAATCGATACACCCATAGAACGTCTTCAAAAACGCACGAGTCTATGCTCTGTCCCTAAGACATGGTATCTGGCAGAAGTAAGGCCCTCCTGTATTTAATCCATAGGAGACACTTAAATATTAATTACATGTTAATTCATTAACTTCACCCTACCCCCATCATAAATTTTAGTTACAAAAATGTAGCTCAGACTGCAGACATTTAAAGTTCCGGGCTTTTCCCTACCAGTGTATGTTTATAGAAGGTATTCATTCATTCACAACTGCTTTGCTCTGGTTGTCTCACTTTTTCAACTCTAGCAAAAGTGTCACTTAAATGCTAAGAATCCAGTAACAGCACACACCTTTAATCACAGCACACGCCTTTAAACCCAGCACTCCGCAAGCAGAGGCAGGGTGATCTCTTGTGAGTGACAGGTCTACCAGGATAGCCAGGGCTACACAAAGAAACCCTGCCTCAAAACACTCCCGCCTGCCCCTTCTACTCCTCCCTCCCAAAGAAAAAAGTAACATGGGTCTGGTGAGAGGTCTCAGTCAATAGTGACAGTCACAAAAGCATGAAGAGGAAGAGGTGAGTTCAGATCCTGAACACACCCATAAAAGCACCGACCTCTGTAACTTGAGCACTTGGGGGAGGGGAGCAATCTAAGGAGCCATGTAGCTCATTGGCCAGCCAATCCAACCAATCAGCAAGCCAGATTCAGAGAAAGCAACCAGGTTTAAAGGAAAAAAAAAAAAAATGGATAGGGGAAGCGCAATACAGGAAGGCAAGTAAAATCTCCAGTTGACCTCTGGCCTCCCCAGGTACCCACACCAAAAACACCCTAGAACACACCGTAGAACAGTCTCATTCTTTCTAACTTTTCAAGAACACTTGGTGTCTACACATTCAAAATGCTTCCCACCAACTTAGCCCCCCCCCCCCCCACTACTAACCCTGTCACACACTCTCCTTGATTTCCAAATGCAGTGTCCAGCATTTCTTGCACAGAAAAACAGTGACTCTTACCTCGAGGTGGTGGCGAAAGGCAGAACTGTCTCGTGGCCTTCACAACTTGCTGTGTACCCCCAAAACTTCACTTAAGGATCTAGCACTGACTTTAAAAGAGGAAAAGGAAAAAAGAAAGGGGGAACAAAAAAAAAAAAAAAAAAAAAAAAAAGACAATCAAAGCACACTCTCATAAAGCCCTTACATCTAACAATTCAAACTCAACATACATCATTCCACACAACATCGCTCTGTGTATTAAAATAAAATTAAACCAGTTCCACATGAGGCAAAATTAATTTTAATCATTCACATCGTCCCCACATTCTAAGTTCACACAATAAAATTCCTTATTGTAAATAAGAGTACTGTTACCCAAGCACTACAGACACTGAGGCGGGAACATGTAAGTTCAACACCAGCCTGGGCTACTTAAGTGGATCCTGTCTCTCTCCTGTGTATGACAGAGAGGCGGCAGTTACACGGAAGATTTGATACAACCTTCATTTCTCTGGTTTTTACATTTAAAATTCAAGATCCTTTAGAGTATACACACTGGAAAATAGTTATGTAACATATATTGTTTGTTTGGCTTTTTTTTTAACCCACATGTTTTAAATCACAAGTTATACAAAGTATCCCCGAATAACTTTTTACTCAGTGAATCAAAATTACATTCTTGCAAGGAGAAGATACTATTTATTTTATGAGCATATTTGTAAGTTAGTGAACAACTTAGTCTGAAATTACACGTGTCGGAGAACACAAAACGATCGGCTCATATAAGAAGGCAGTTTCAAGGGTTTTTGTTTTCACTACTCGCAAAGTTATAAGCACACGTTTTATTCCAAATTAAGCTACCTGCTACGACTTCTTAGAGGGGAAAAAGGTGAGAGACACAGACGATGGTAATTATAAAACAAATTTCCTTATCTAAGGTTATGCTAATCTCAAATCTCAGAATAAAAGGATCTGCTTTTTAATGTAAGCAAGGAAGGGTGGAAAGGTCCGAAAACTCATACTTCATTGTTCTCTGATTCACAAAACTTTGTATTTCTGATCAGCATCCTTCCCCACATCTGGCTGCTAGCTCAGGTCCTCTAATTACTTCCACGTCTAAACGGACTACGTAGCTACAAGTAAAGGCCAAACTTTGCTGTCTTCCTCGCGAACTTAAGGTGCACTTAACCACTAGAGGTCCCCCCTTGGCCAGTTTTGCAGGCTCGCTATTTTGCTGCACTTGAAACTTTCCGGAGAAATGCTCTCTACTCGAGTCAGTGTTTTTCTAAAAACTTGCGCAAAAATCCACGCGACCGATGTGGCTAGTACAGAGCTTCCCGGGTTCCCCACACCAATAAAAACATCACAACCAACCATCTACGAAAATCGAAATGAAAATTCAACACACACCCACCCCCACACACACACACACACACACTAGGGTATTTATTTCTCGTATCAGTTTCCCTTAACTTAGAACAATTCTTTAAAATGTATTTTTGTTCTTGGGCACTTTGGATGATCTCAAATGCATGTTTCTGGCGGCGGCCCGGAGGTGGCAAAGGAGCGGGCCAAGGGATGCAGAAGGCGGGGGGAAGGGCCCTGCAAAGGGCGCCCGAGGAAGTTGCATAAGGAAAGAGACTCCGTTTTTCGGGTCCCCCCCCCTCCAAAAAAAAAAGAAAGAAAAAAATATAAGCGGGCAAAGAGGAGGAAAAGGAAGCTGGGCGGTGGCTGCAGGAGGACAGAGAAGGGAAACCAAGCGACGTTTACCTTCGTGTCCCCGTGGAAGGGTGGGGCAAGAGCCCTGACCCACGCGACCCGGCAGTGCGGCTGGATCTCCCACCCGGGCTATCACGGAGCGCGGACGGACAGACAAACACCTCTGCCTCGCGCGGGCCGGACGCGGAGCAAGCCGCCCCGCCGGTCAACTTTCTCTCACGGTCGCGCTGCGGGCCGCGATCGCGGGGTTCGGATCCCAGACCCCCCCCCCTTTTATTTTTGGTCTTTTTTTTTTTTTTTTTTTTTTTTTTTCCGCCCCTCGGGAGGCGATTAAAGTTTTCCCTCCGCCAGCGCGCCCCTCGGCCCGGCGCTCTCTCTCAAGTTTGCCTCCTCCTCCGGTCGGCGGCTGGCGGGGCGCGCGGCGGATGCCTGGGCTCCTGCGCTTCCCGATCCCCACCCCCGCCGGCCTCTACTTCCCCCGCCCCGCCGCCGCCGCCGCCGCCGCCGCCGCGCGAGGCCGGCCCCGCCGGGCCCAGGACGCGAGCGGGGAGCAGCCGGCAGCCCATGAGCGCAGAGCGGCGGGCGCACGCACGCGGCGCCAGGCGGACCCGGCTCGCCGGCCTCGGGCGGGCGGGCGACCGTAAACAAGTTGCAGGCACCGCGGCCCCCGCCGCAGCCGCCGCCTCGCCTCGCACGCCCGCACCGGCCGCGCTGCACCGAGAAGAACGCCGCCGCGACGGCGCGGGTGCCCGGCCCGGCCCGCGCCCTCCTCCCCGCGGGGACGCCCGTGTCGGGCCCGCGCCACCGGCCGCGCTCCCTTAAACAAGCACTTTCCAGCCTCGGGCAAGGAAGAAAAAAAAATCGAGCGGAGGATTTATTGCTTTTTTTTTTTTTTTTTCCGTGCAACTTTCCCAAAATGGCGGAAATTGGAGGCGATCTCTAGGAAATTCTCCCACAGTCGGCGGCGGCGGCGGCGAGCGGGGGAGGTGGCGAGCGGGGACAGAGCACACGCAAACTCTCGGCCGCCGGCCCCGCCGCGGCTCGGGTGTGCGTGCGGGTGCGGGTGCGTGTGCGCGGTGCGAGTCGCGGAGGCCTCTCGGCGCGCGCTCACACTCACACTCACACACACACACACACACCCCGACACACAGACACACACCCGACACACGTACACACACACACACACACACACACACACACACGGCCGCGCCGGCGAGACGCGCCTCTGCCACATTCAACCAGTCCGTCCTCTCCCCGCAGCCGACCGGGAAAGCAAAGTGGCCCGGCCTCTTTTCCCACTGCCTCGGTCTCCCGTACTTGGACTTCTCGCGCTCGCTCGCTCGCTCGCCCGCTCTCCCGGTGCGCGCCCGGCACAAAGGCCACACGGGCGGAGGGGGCCGCAGGGGCGGCGCGCCGGGGCTCGCGTCCTCCCGCCGCCGCCGCCGCCGCCGCACCGAGTCGCCACCGCGATCGTGCCCGCGGTCCCCTCCCGAGGCCGGCGCCCCCCCCCCCGCCTCGGGGCCCGACCGCGCTCGGCGCCCCCCGGGGAGGCTGCGGCTCCTCCGCGTCCCCCCCACCCCACCCCCCAGCGCCGCCCCGGACACGCAGCCCCGCGACGCCGCGCTCCCCCCCCCACCGCCGCCGCCACCCCGCGCCCGGTGTCAAAAAAGCGACCAAAGTGACAAGCTCGGGGGGGCGCGAGGGAGGGGGCCCACACGCATCCCGCCGCCTGCGCGCCGGCGACGGCCCGACGCGGCCGCCTCGGCCCGCTCCCTTCCGCACGGCCCCCCACACCCTTCCCCGTGTGCGCGCAAAAGGAGGAAAAAATACAAGTCTCTCCTCCCCCCATTTTTTCCTTTCTCTTTTCTCTCTCTTTTGTTCCTCTTTCGCACTCGCACTCACTACTTGGGAGTGAGATGCCCACAGACTCCCCCTCCAGCCGCTTCCGAGTCACTTGCCCACTTTTTTTCCCCGGGATTAAGTTTTCTCCTCTTTCCCAGAGGCGCAGAGAAGTGGGGGAGAAACCCCTTCTCTCCTTCCCCTCCCCTGATCTCTTTCCCAAGACGAGGGTGCGCTCCCTTCCCTCTCTAGCTCTCTGAACTTTCATCGTCGCCCAGAAAAAAAATCAATGGACAGCTTTGGCACGGGCCGAGCTGCGGATTAATTAGAGATTAGATCCGATCAGCCGCTTCTTACCCCCAAATTTTCTCTTTTTTTTTTCTCCGTCTCACGAGTAGTCCTGACAAATGGTCCAGGGCTGCGGACGCAGTGCGCATGTGCGCGTAGAGTCAGGGCTGGGGAGAGGGGAAACTGCGCTGGTGCCGCCGCCGCCGCCGCCGCCGCCGCCGCCGCCGCCGGGGAGGCTCGCGCTGGCTTCGCTGTGACTGCTGCTGCGCCTTCGCCGCTGGAAATCAGCAATTGAGCGGCTCGGCCGAGGCGGCCGCCGGCACACGCTGGTTCAGGTGCATCTCTTCCGCGATCCTTGACGCTGCTGCTTCCGAGCTGGGTCAAAGAACGGCCCGAACAAATGGGAAAAGACTGAGAAGGTTATAGATTTCTTTGTCTGCTTTTGCACTTTACTTTTTTTCTAAGGCAATTCTCAGAGCAGCGAATCCACCATGTGCTGCTTAAATGTGTGCATTCAGCCATTAAAGAGAGTGGGCCCCGGTCTCACACCATTGCTACCCAGGAGCTCAATACATGCCACAGGTCAAGAAAAATAAGAAATAAAGTTCTAAGCGTACACGGAGTTTAATTTGCCCTTTCCGAGACTGGAAGAATGCATAATAAAAGTCTGAAACTTGAGCGTTTCGTTCCGCATCCTAAATGGGGTCTGTATTGACAGCTCCAGCGGGTTAGGCCTCTGTTCTAAGGGACGCTGGGAGTTCCACCCCAACTTAGAAATCCCTGGTAAAGTGCCTAGGTAATAAGACCGGACCGCCCGCTTAATGTACTCAGTCAAGATGGCTGAGCTCTCCTAAATAGCAAACCCTGCCTTTGTCAGCGCGTCAAATCTGGATCAAGCTAGTATTCTATTTCGATAGTGACAGTTTTCTGCTTACGGACTGCACGCTGGCTTTGGGGGAGTTTACGGTTCCCCTTTCCTACAAGGTTCGGAGGCAGACAAAATAATCCCAAGTCTTTAAAGTTGCAATAAATATGTTGATGCCAACAGGAGAGTTGGCTGCGGAGGGAAAGAGCGGGGGGGGGGGGGAGTAACTGTGTGATTTCTGTGATGGGGGAGAGAGAATGCTGTGGGGAAGTAAAGGAAAGCTCCGCCCTCAGCAAGTACTGTTTGCTTTGCATCTAATGAAGGGGACAGGGGCCTTTCTCTGCTATTGTTGCCTGAGGCCTAGAATTCAAATATGTCGCAGATGGAAATTCCATATTAAAAAGGCTTCCCCGAAAATGTAAGTAAGATTATTCTTGATTAATTTTTTTTTTTCACTTAAGGACTGTCCCTTGAAGTAGTTTCAGAAAATAAACTGTTAAATTCTTTCCTCAGGCCCATGAAATTGCCCTGGAGAAACAGACCACCACCTTCTTCTGTTACTGTAGAGACCACCTCTCCAGTCCCCAAATCGAGGTACATGACTTGACATGTGCTTTGGGACACAGGTGCTAACTAACCCTCCAGAGTTTAAATAAGTTGGTAAAAACAAGTTCAAGTGTTGTGCGAGCAGCTACAGGAGGGAAGGTCTGGCTAAAAGAAGGGATTGATAATCTCAGACCCACCGCGACCTGAGGACAGATTTTACTCATTGCATTCAACTTGCTTCAAGGCTGTGCCAGGACAGCTTCACTAGCAGATAGGAATCTCTGCTTTTGTCCCTTTTCACCTAATTCTTGAATAACAAAAAGTGAAATGGTCAAAGAAAGACTGCAAGAAAAAGAAAGGCCTTGAATTTTGTGTTAACCTAAGACCTTGCCCCCAAGAAAATAAAAATTAATGTCAAATTCCTCTTTCTAAAACTCCATCCATCATTGTCTTTCTCTAGATAATTTTAGGTGATATTTTTATATCGAGTGTGTGTGTGTGTGTGTGTGTGTGTTTTCATAGACATTAATACTTAATTCAATAGTCCCTTTTTTAAAACTAGGTTTTTGGGTTTGGGTTGGTTTAAAGTCTTACATTGCAACTCAGGTTGGCATCAGATTCACAGCAGTCCTTTACTTCAGCTTCCTAAGGACTGGGGTAGTATGTGTTTGTTGCCATGCCAACCCACCCTTCCTGCAAGATCCTGAGATGAAAACATAACAAAAAGTAACATTGTGTGCAACTATGTTAAGTAGTAAATACCATGGTAGCAAGAATGAGGACCAGTGCCCTTAGCAATTAGGAAAGATGTATATCCAGGACATATGATGGCCCATCATCCTAGACCGATTCTACAAAGGACAACCAACCAGAGAAGGCCTGTTAAAGGCAAGAGTTTAGAAGGTATGTCTTGCATGGAAACCTGACCTGGTGAGGGTGAGCGGACAAAAATGCCAATGGCTTGAAGTCCTCATACAGTACATTGTATTTCTGCTTCAAAAGTCACAGTGGAAACTTCATATAAAGTTGTTGTGGTTTAACATGGTGGAGATGCAAAGACCTGTAAGAATAAAGATTTTTGCTTAACCTCCCCCCACCCCAACACACACACACACACACACACACACACACACACACACACACACACACATATCCTGGATTGATGCCATCACGGACAAGCAGAAATACCATTAGAATCTAGATGTACATTTTATCGTTCATATATGTTGCACAGCCATCAGTACATTGGACCACTTGTTCACCAGAAAAGTCATATACCAATAGCTTTTTTTTTTTTTTTTTTTTTTTTTTATCCTGCCTTCAACCGTCCACTAATCATTTGCTGGAGAATTGGAGAATTCTTTTATGTTTCTGGCCAGCATCGTTAGCATCGTTTGATCTGCTTATCCTACCCTGCCTCATCCCAGAACATTACATACCAAACTCATTTCTCAGATGTAGGACTACCATTCTCCTGATGTCCCAAACAAAGGTGTTACTTCAGTTCCTTATTTTTCTAAGAGTATTCTTAATATCAAATGTCTATCTATACTCTCCACCCTCCATGTCCATTACTAGACATGCTGAAGCCAAGGTCATTTTATGTGCAAAATATTTTAAACAAATTATGGTGATCACCCTTCAAAGATATGTTGAAGCTTCTCAACCTTTCTCAAGAGACAGTCATTCAATGCCTCTGACTTTACATCCAGCAACTGCCTCTGCATGAACTTCAAGTCAGATGCGTTCACTCCCTGCCCACAACATTGAGTGTGTCCTGCCTTTTAGGACACGGGCCTGTGGTGGACAGCCTCCTCTGTGAGTCAGTGGTCCCAGCCCCCAGGGAAAGATGCCCATGAATGAAGTCCAGTAAGTTTGCATTCTGTTCCACTTGTACCACCGCACTGGGAACCACTGCGCAGGCCCATTCACATTTTGGGGTTTCCAATTCACTCCTTAGTTTGACAATGAAAGCCCGATTTCTGAGCCGCTTTAAAACCCATGTCCCTCTGCCCCTCCCACTGTAACAGGTACATGTCATCTTTTTAGTACAAATAATACAGAACCCAGAAAGTAATTTAAGTCAGGAGTGAGGAGTCATCCACCTTCCAGGTAGCAGAGTGTTGTCCATGGAGAGCTCATTCCCTGGGCTTACGCCTGTGCTAATGAGATAAAGGTCATGGATCCATTTCCCTAAGGCCGGTTAGATTTGATCGGCTTTGAAGTCACAAACTGCTTTTCCTAACCCAGGATCTCATTTTGCAATTTGTGGGATTGGTCATCGGCCTTATGGTAAAAGTGACTATTTTTAGAAAAATTGTTTAAGTGAACACTAAAGTTGTGTTTTTCCCTCAATTCAGTAAATGCATTTAGTGATCGGGTGATTGTTACTTTTTGTTGTTGTTTTGCCTAAGTAATTGTGTACTCCAATTTTGGTTTCACCCGGATTCTTACTGTTGATATTTATGAGAGCTCCAGCTGATCTTCTTCTGAATTCGAACTCCTTAAATTTTGTTCTTGCAGCCCAGTTTTTTGTTTGTTTATTTTGTTTTGTTTTTGTTTTTGATTTTTTTCTGAGGCAGGGTTTCTCTGTATTGCTTTGATGACTGTCCTGGAACTCGCTCTGTAGACCAGGCTTGCCCGGAACTCACAGAAATCTATCTGCCTCTGCCTCCCCACTGCTGGGATTAAAGGCGTGTGCCACCAACGCCCAGCTACAACCCAGTTTTGCTCCAAAAATTTTTATAGGACCTTGGATCTACTAGTATATAAACCAGGTACATAAACCAAGCATTTGTTTATAACAAATTATAAAGAATTTTGTTTCAAAACAATTCTTTGATATTATAACCATACTATTTATAAGGATGAAAGCAAATTTGCATACTAATGTAATGAATGTGCTTGTTTATCAGTACATCAAGAATTAAATCTCATCTGAATATTTAATATTGCAGGATGCAAAGCGTCTTCATGATTTTGCAGAGTTTATTGACATTTAAATTTTATAATCATTAATGCTGAGAATGCCATTCCCATCAATACATACTAAAAAAATGGCAGGAGTATTTTTAGGGCCATTTCAGAGACTTTAAAAAATTTTTTGTCCTAATTCTAAGTCAAAATTTATTTGACAATTTTCTTTTTATAAAATTCAAGTCAGCAATGCAAGTAGTAACTTTTAAAATCAAACATTTTAACAAAATATAATCCAGAAATATACTAATTTGATACTTATGTGTAGCACCAATTCTAATTGTTCTTAATGATAAAACCTTGAAGTCAGCTAATGGGGGTGGGGGATGCTGAAGATCAGAGAAGCAAAGCAGCCAGCCACTAGCTCTTATCTCTGAGATCTAAGAGTAGTCCTGTCCTGAGACTGCCTCCTCAGACTGTTGCCTCAGACAAACTGACTCCGCCTCTATGAATCCTCAGACTGCCTCTCTCTCTTTCTCCTCCTGCCTCGTATTCCTCTCTCCACCCAGCCATATCACCCCTGTCTCCACCTCCCTAGTGCTGGGATTACAGGAGTGTGATCCCAAGTGCTGGGCTCACCTCTGTGTGAGCTCTGTTTCTCTTTTAGACAGAGTCAGTCTTGTGTAGCCCAGGGTGGCCTTAAACTAACAGAGATCAGCCTACCTCTGTCTCCTGAGTCCTGGGATTAAAGGTGTATACCACCACTACCTGGCCTCTATGGCCAACTAGTGTGGTTAGCTCTGCACTCTGATCTTCAGGCAAGCTTTATTTGTTAAATCATAAACAAAATATCACCACATTTATGTTTAGAGGGATGACAGTAAAACATTAAAAGTTTTTGTTTTCTATAGTTATACCATTATGCTTATTTAAGAGCAAAAAGTACAATCAAAACGCTGAAGGTCATCCCAAACAACAGTCTCAAATCTAAGCCTTAGTGTTCCAGGTGATCCCTTCTGCCATTCGCAGTGTATCTGCTTACTCATTGCAATGTACACATACTGTATGTTCAGAACAACAAAGGCTGAAATGAAGTCATGATACAACATAGGTGAGCACTTCCAGATACGACGTCAGTGTATGCCCTGACTGTTCGATTTTGATCAAGACCTGAGTGCTGTTACCAATTGTTTTGTGTATGTGGCCTTCACATTCAGTTATGTAAAGCAAAGCAGAGTTACAATCTGCAGCTCTACACAACACTGAAAGCCTCTTCCAAGCACTTTAATTCCAATCCTGATTCTTGCTCTTGTAACACAACTGCATATGTTAGTAGCACAAAGCTTATGATAGTGAAATATAATTGAAATTCTGAGACATGCTAGATGTCCCAGCACTTGAGTCACACCGAGGCATGAGGATCAAGAGATTAATGAGGACTCATCTGGACTGCATATGAGACTTGTCTGAAAACTAACAAAGACAACTTCAAGTATCTATCTGGCTGCCACACAAAAGATCCAACCAATCCCCCAACACCACTAAAAATAAAAACAATAAATAAATAAAGTAGAATAGAAAATGTAAAAAGAAAACTTAAATCTCGAAGCCTTAGAACTAAGCAATGTTAATGAGACCAAATCAAATTTCAGACTGTATCAGTGGCAAGTAGTCCCCAATTATTCCCTTAGCAATTCACTCTAGAATCCCCTTTGCTTTTGCCCGGCTTTGTGGCCACAGGTGATTGAATCAGGAGTTAACTTTGCATCTGAGAACTGAATAGAAAGGGCAATCTAGGAGCCATTGAGAGTGTGCTTGGTGATGGCCAGTCACACTTGGCCATTTGAACAAGGACTACCAGGGATGAGGGTAGGGGATAAGAATTACAGATGGTAGCTCCTTCATAGTCAGAGGAAGACAAAGGAGATACTAGCCGCTGTGGCACTGAGAAGGGTAGGCAAGAAAATCACAAGTCCGAGTCCTTAGCAGAGACAACATAGCAGAATCCTGTCTCAGACAAGCAGCTGGGACCACCTACTGCACCTCTTTTGCTCCCCTTTCTAGATTTGTATAATGAAATGGTTGATAATACCTAGCCTAGGAGGGGTTGTAAGGATTTTACCCACAAATGCAAGAAGTCCTTGGTATTTGATTGTAATGAATAAAATGGTAGAGAGTTGCTCATGCTTATTATATTCATCAGCTACTAGGAAATAATAATTATATACATTTGCAGGTCATATGCTTTGAAATGAAATGTCTCTGGTGCAATGTGCACAGTAAGGGATTTGGGGAAGTGACTAGACTGGGGGGCTTCTCTTTGACCTGAACAATGACTTAATCCTTCAATGGAGTCATAGTTGAATGGACTATGGGGAAGTGAAGTAAACTGTGGAATGCAGACTTGACTGGCATAAGCCTGATAGCAGGAAATGTCTTTGAAGAACATATCTTATACCTGGCTCTTCCTCTGCCTCTGTTCTACCTATACTAACAAGACCAGCCTCTTCTGTTACCACCAAATTCTACCTGATTTCAGGCCCAGAACAATAATGTCACCCGGGTGTGTGTGTGTGTGTGTGTGTGAGTGTGTGTGTGTGTGTGTGTGTAGCTGAGCCTTCAAAAACTGTGATCCAGAACAAATTCTTCCTCAGCTAAGTTGTTTTCTCTGCTGGTTTTTTGTTTTTGTTTTTTGTTTATTTGTTTGTTTGTTTTTTGGTTTGGGGTTTTTTTTTGGTCTTTTTTTTTAATAAACTAAAAATGAACACAATGAGTTACAAAGTTATTGGATGATTGAAACAAACTAATTAACATATCAATCACTTCCGATACTTTATTCACACTCTTCTCTGTCTAACAGAAACACTGTATCCTTTGGCCCACATCTCCAGAGTCTCAGGTACTCCAGGCTCTGATAATCCCCACTCTACCCAGCTTCCGTGTCAGGATTCTGTTAAAAGAACCTTTGATATTTATTTTTCTATGAAGAATGTATTTAACTTCTGTGTCATGATATTGTCTCAAATGAAGCAAGTTCCTAGCTTTTAAGCCTGAATAGCATTCCGGTATACATATGTATCATATTTTCTCTACATGTTTATTGGTGGATGGATACAAGTTGATTCTACAAGCCAAATATTCTCAATAGTGCTAGAGTAAACATAGGAGTGAGTGCAATAATCTTCCCATACTGTCTTCAAATTCTGTACTGAGATGATGTAGGATGGGCAGAAAATGAATAACTATAGTTTCAGTAGTGTTTAGCACCTCCATCCTATTTTCTGTAATGATGTTACAGGGTGATATTCCCCTGATGTGCAAAGTTATGCTCCAATTCCAGGCCCACAGGTCTCTTTCACTTTTTGGTAATGGTCTTCCTAACTCGTGTTTGGTAACAGCATATTCAACACGTGGTGTTGAATATTTGCTTTTGTATCTGTTGACTGTTTGTATGCCTTTGTTTGAGAAGTACTCCTTGAAGTCTTTTGTCAGGCTCCTGTCTGTTTGTTCCTGTGGTGTGCCTATCATTCAGAAGTAAGAGCCCAGGCTCCGTGAGCCAAGACAAACTCTTCACAGCTCCTAGAGACTATGCAATAAGCGCTGATTAAGCCACTGGAAGAAATACTATGATACATATTATCATTTCACCCTCTTGCTTGCTCCTGTCTCACTGGTCTCTAGGATATTGGTGTCATGCCATAGGAGTATTCCCAGGCAACAGCTTCCTGAAAGTTGCTGAGCATAAGTTGAGTGATGAGGAACCCATAGGCCCCATTTCAAAGGAGCCTGTTGTTCAGAATATTTTATCTTTATTTAGCACTTGTTTACACTTTACACTCTCTGGGCCTGTTCACATTTTTAACTAAATATTTATTTAAAGCATTCCCACATTATCTTTCTTAAGAAAGATAACTGAGTCGTGGTTTAAGCTGCTAATAACTATATTTAGAGTTATACAATGACTTTATCACATAAATACAATAAATCTTTCTCTCTACACTGTGTGTATGTGTTTGTGTGTGTGTATCACTATATTGTGTAGAAGGCTGAATGGTGTATCACTGTAAGAGAAGCAGAAGCAATCGTCGACTTTAGATTATACTAACTGTGTCTTGTACTTGATTCTGTTTCCAAAGTAGGAGACAAAGTAGGAAGGGTTTCAGCTGAGACTTTTCAGTGGGGTTAACATCTTCAAAGATACCTTAATGATTTCTCAATATTTTCCCATGACAAGCTGTTCAGGAAAGAAGCTCTTTGGGCTTGGGGGATGGCTGAGTGGGTAAAGCTTGAGAACTTGAACTCAATCCCCTAAACCCATGTGAAAATCTAGGTGTGGTGGTGCATGCTTGCAAGCCCAGCCCTGGGGAGGCAGAGGGAAGCAGGTCTCGGTGGCCTGCTAGCCAGCCATCCTAGAGTGGTTGTCAAGTGTCAGATGAGCGAGACCCTGTCATAACAGCAAGGAAGGTCAAGGTAATGGCACCCAGGGAACAAAGGAGGTTGAGACTGTCCTCTGGTCTTCACACACTTGTACTCCCACACAAAAGATCATATTAGCATACCCCCTCTCCACACACACAGGCGGTAGCTCTTTCTAGTGTTCATATGTACAGATGGGGTAGTTAACTGTATGTAAGCCCTGGGAATTTGTTAACAGTAAAAATTAAAATAGATAAAACTTGGTGTCCCACTGATGAAATCGGCAAAGATTGGTGGAGTGAATTGGTCTATAAATACACTCAGGGGAGATGGCTCAGCAGTCAGTTAAGAGCACTGACTGCTCTTCCAGAGGTTTTGAGTTCAATCCCCAACAACCACATGGTGGCTCTTCTGGCATGCAGGCAGAACACTATATATAATAAATTAAAAAACGCATACACACACACACACACACACACTCAGGGCATTTGGGAAATACCCAAGCCCAATCATAGATAACTCTAGAGTTTCAAGAACTGAACATACACTGGTCTGAAAGAGATACTGGCTTTTGGTCACTGTCCTTACAGATGGAAATGTTACTAACACAGAGTAGGCATCAGTAAAGCTGGAAGACCCATTTGGCCTTAGTTGGCTCACTTATTATCAGACTCTATGGCTTCAAATCGTCCTTCATCTGAGGATCTCCTCACTCACTAGGTAACCTCCCTCCCTTCCTCCCTTCCTCCCTCCCTCTCTTTCTCTCTCTCTTTGTCTCCCTCTTTCCTCTCTCTCTCTCTCTCTCTCTCTCTCTCTCTTAATACCTTTAACATTTCCTTTTAAGTTCTAATCTCTACAGAAGCCATATCCTTATTTCTTACCCTCGCTGTGCCTTTCGATGTGTTCTTGATCATTCCCTCTGTACTGAGTCATTTTATGTCAACTTGAAAAAACATCATTTTAGAAGGGGGAACCTCAATTAAGAAAATGCTCCCAACAGCTTGGCTGGTGAGCAAGACTATGGTGCATTTTCTTGATTGATAAATATGGAAGTGCTGAGCTCACTGTGGATGGTGCCCCCCTGGGCTGGTGGCCTGTTGTTCTAGAAGTAATCTGGTTGAGCAAGCCATGGGGAGCAAGACAGTAAGCAGCACTCCTCCATGGCCTCTGCAAAAGCTCCTGCTTCCAGATTCCTGCCTTGAATTCCTGCCCTGACTTCCTTCAGTGACCCTGAGAGTTATAAGCTGAAATAAGCCCTTTCCTCACCAAGTTCCTTTGGGTCATGGTGTTTGTCCCAGCAGGAAAGACTCTACCTAACATACCCTCTCTCTAACCCATGAATTGTCTTCATCTGCTCATTCTCTAGAACTTTCTTCATAGACAAAAGCCATTTTCCTTCTTCCAAACCTTCGCCAGACAGGAAAACCTTTCCTCATTTCAGCATCCCTTCACACTCTGAACCATAGTCTCTTTCTTCTCTTTGCTTCCAACACTTTCTCTTTTTTTTAGATTTAGTTATTCTACTGTTATCCCTGCATGTGTATATGTGCACCATGTGCATGCCCAGTGCCATCAGAGATCAGAAGGTTACAAGCCATGCTTATTCTCTGTAAGAGCAACAGGTGCTCTGAAAAACAGAGCCGTCTCTCCTGCCTCCCAATATTCATTTGTTTGTTTGTTTGTTTGGTATTTGTTGTTCTTTTGATACATCTTATGCCTATGAAACACAAACATGAGACTCAGTGCCCATGTGTAGTTTATTGAGGGAAGGGAGAGAAGGGGGGTGGGTAGCTGGTGGCCAACCAAAAGCAGGGGAGAGAGAGAGAGAGCAAGAGAGAGCAAGAGAGGGGGGCCAGAGAGAGGGGAGCGCTTGGTGAGCTTGCTTTAAAAGGGGGGCTTGCACATGTGTAACTGAGTCCTCTGGCAGCCAGGTAAAGCCTGATGTAGTGGTGACATGGCCATGAGCGTCCTGCCCATTGCTGGGGGCGGGGTCAGCAGGCTGCTAGTTCCTAACAGTATTGGTGTGTGCCCATGTAGGTCGGTCCACAGCTTTGTGGAATTGCCTTCCTTAGTCCCCCTTTATGTGGTTTCAGGGGATTGAACCCTGGCCTCTAAGCTTGCACAGCTGGCACCTTTACCTATAGAGCCACCTCCCCGCCCTACCCTCAGCAATCTTAAGCATTCTCCTCACTTTCTTCATGTCCCTACTTCTTGGTCACTTTTTCAATCCATGGACATTTCTGTGTTTGCTTCCCTCTGTGGGCAGTCCCCAGCAACATCCACATGTTAAATCTCCTAGCCACAGTCTACTTCCTACTTAAGATCTTGGAATCATTCAGCAGGGCAGACTAATCCGTTTTGTACCTGTCTTCTCAAGCAGCGTCTCTGCCAATTTGCTGTTCTACTGGTCTCTAGTCCCTCAGGCCCAGCCCCTCTTTCCCTTCCCATCTGATAAATCTGTGTGTGGTGTGGAAATTAGCATTCTGACTGCATTGAGGATTTTTTCCCCAAGGAGTTGTAGAGGATTATTTCTGAGTATGTCCGGGAAGGTTTTTCAGAGGAGAGGCATCATGAGTTAGAGGACCCACAAGTTATTTACACCGGGCAACCCTAGTGCTATATTGTGAAGTACCACCAACCATCTGGGAACCCAGACAGAACCGAAAGATCCCTCCCTGGCTCTCTCCTGGAGATGGGGTGCATGACTCTTCTCTGGCTCTTAGACAAAAGAATGCTTTTATCTTTGCACTCCAAAACTTACACCATCACTATTTCACACCCTCCTCTTAGTCTTTGGGTCTCGGGCCATGTTACAGCACTCATTGCCTTGGTACTGAGATCTTTTTCTCATACTGAGCCACATAGCATTGGCCTTTTATGAAACTTCTTCATAGTCATGTGAGCTCACTTTCTAATAAACCTTCCTTATCTATCCATCTGCCCATACACACATCCTCTGCATATCACCGAGGCCCCCCTTCCTGTTGGTGCTGTCTCTCTGAAGAACTCTGAATTATACAAACTGCTCCTGAAATCAAGTTCTGACCTTTTATAATTACTCTGTAGTAATTCCTATTGACAGAGTCTAGATTCACCTTGGAAATAAATCTCTGGTTATGTCCCTGAGGAAGTTTGTAGACCTGAATAATTAAGGCAGGAAGAGCCACTTTAGATGTGGGCAATACTGTTGCATGAGCTAGTGCCCCGAACTGAATCAAAAGGAGAAACTGAGTTAGATCCCAGCATTCCCTGTTCTCTGCTTCCTGGTTATAGATTCAATGTGACCAGCTGCTTCATATTCCTGTCACCATGACATGCCACGATGGGCTGTATTCTCTCAAACTGTGAGCCAAAGTAAACACAGCTTTCTTTTTAAAATATTTTAAAATGTATTTGTATATTATTGTGGGTATATGATGGGGGGCATGCACCACGGCATGTATATAGGGATTAAGGGTAGAGGGTTTAGTTTTCTTTCTCTACTCTTATTCAGGTTCTGGGGGTCAAAGTCTGATCATCAATCGGGCTTAGTCTGACAAGGACCTTTATTTACTGAGCTATCTTGCCACCTCATTTCCTTCTTTATGTTCTTTATATTGCTTTATTAAGGTACTTTTGTCACAATAAGAGAAGTAACTAAGACATTGTCTGAGTTAGGTTTTCTATTGCTGTGAAGAGACACCATGATCACAGCAACTCTTATGAAAGAAAACATTTAATCTGGGATGACTTATAGTTCCCAGGTTTAGTTCATTATCATGGCAAGAAGCATGGCGGCATACAGGCAGGTGCTGGAGAGTGGCTAAGAGTTTTTTATCCTGATTTGCAGCAAGATGAAAGAGTGGGCTTCATTTGAGTTTCTGAAGCCACAAAGCCCACCCCCAAGACACACTTCCTCCAGCAAAGCCACACCTCCTAACAGTGCCACTCCCTATGAGCCTATGGAGGTCATTTTCATTCAAACCGCTACTGACATTGTTCTAAGTGAACCCTTGGATATTGTCAAGGGCATCTAGTTCATTTTTGTGTACTGGACTAAACTATCATGACTGCTCTACTTTGAATACTATGTTCGCATTTCTAAAATACATTTCTATGGATCATCTATGCATTTGAAGACAAAGAGATAGTGAGTTTGACTAAAAACAATGTTTGAACTTTGGAGTTAGACCTAGGTTGGAGCTTCCATTTTAGCTCCTAATGAGATATTGGGTCATAGCAATCTATATAAACTGACTTTTCTCCCATTTACAATAATTCCTATTTTCCCAGGATACTCTCAGCTTACATGAGGTAATATGTATGAACTCAACACATGGTAAGTATAGTTTTTACTTGTTTTTTTTTTTTTTCTCTGCATTCTTCATCCCAGGATACAATGCCACTGAGCTCTTAGGCATGGATTTAACAATGACTTCCTCTTCCTGTCACCCACATCCAGTTGGTCAACAAATCCCATTGATTGTTCCTCTATAATGCCTCCCCGCCCTTCCTCCCCCTTTTACTATTTCCTCGTCACTGCCCTACTTTGTCTCTTGCCAGAATTATGACCTTATATTTATAGTTACAGTTTTGGTTACAATTAGTTAGTAATGTTACTCACTTATCTATCTCAGAGTTTAAGCGAGTCCTCCTAGCCTTAGAAGAAATCTGTCTTCCCATTATGGTATTCAGGGTACTTCAGACCTTTCCATCTTAAGCCAGAATACTGCCCAACCTTGTTCACACCAAGTAACCCCATGTATTGTTGTGTTCTATTCTGGCCTTGCCTTTACTTCCTAAGCTTCAAATGCCTTCTCTCTGCCTGGTCTTGGTCTATCAAAATGTCTAGGTCGTAGACTGAAAGAATAGCACAATATTAGTAAAGCATTTGTCCATTTTACAGAAAGCCCTGGGTTTGATCTCCAGTACTGCCACAAAAAAAAAGGGCTTACCTCATTCAATTAGATGTTTGTACATCAACCCTGTTTCATATCTCTAGTAGTTAATAGCAATGTTCTTATCTCTAATAGCCAAAAGATGAGAGAATTATACCCAAATACCTATTAACAGAAGTGTGTGTGTGTGTGTGTGTAAGAGAGAGAGAGAGACTCAGAGAGAGAGAGAGAGAGAGAGAGAGAGAGAGAGAGAATGAGAGAGTGTGTATGTAGGAGAGAGACTCAGAGAGGGACAGAGAGAAAATGAGAGAGAGAGTGTGTGTGTGTGTGTGTGTGTGAAAGAGACACACACACAGAGAATGAGAATGTGTTAGTATATAATATGTGTGTATACATACACATGTAATAGAACCTGTCCTTAAAGAGGAAGGGGATTTGAACAAATACTACAATGTGGCCAGTCCTTTAAGACATTACACTAAAGTGAAAAAAGCCAAAAAGGAAAGGACAAATAGTTTGATTCCAATAAAATGAAGTACTAGAATTGGAAAATTCCCAGAGACAGGAAACAGAAAGACATTGCCAGGAGCTACAAGGAGAGAGTATACAGAGATATTAGTTAATGGGTAAGATTTTCAGCTTTTCAAGAAAAAAGTTTTTCAACATATTAGTGGTAAAGAGCAATGTAAACACACTTAGTCTGTCACTAGACTATGCTTTAAAATGGTTAAAATGGAAAAACTTTGTAGAGTTTAACACAGTTTAAACAATTCTAAACTAATTTTTAATTGTAGAGATTAAGAACTAAGGGCTGTACCAGGCAGAGTAAATACAGAAATAATAAATGTTCACGGTCCTAGGCGCACCTGTGATTAGACTAGACTCACATCCTACTTCTGCCAGGGAAATACTACTTGAAATTGAAATATAAATCTTTCTCCTGGTCTGTATCTGTTTTAGCACTTGTCATATCCTGCTCTGCATTGTATCTGGTCCTTGTAACATTTGTCTCTCTTTCGAGATAGTAAAATACCCTAAGGTCAGGAGCTCCATCTTATCTATTCATTTTTTAATCTATCAAAGCACTTAATACAGTTCATTGCACATAATGGGAGCTCAATAAATACTTGTGGAGTTGAACAGAATGGAATGGAAGCTAACTCCAGCCATCAATGATGTTCAGGGCCAGAATGATGCCTTCCTCAGAAAGGGTATCCAAAGGATGGTACCCTCAAACAAAAAGATCACAGAAAAGCCCTACCTCCAAAACAGATCTGAGGCTTGGGACATTGCTCAGGGTAGAACTGCAGCTTAACATATGTGAGGTACTCAGTTAGACACCCATGACCACAAACAAAACAGAGCCCACCACAAATGCATCAGTCTGCAGTGGGGTCCCTTCATGTTATAAGCTTAGAGGCTAGGGCCAGATATGAATAGCCTGAATATCATGAGTGCTCTAAAATTTCACATCTAAAGCCACGCTTCAAACATGGAGGTATGGGCTTTGGTGCATAACTGTAAGGAGTAAGGTTTTTTCCGCCCACCGCCGAGTCTTGTCCCGCTGCTGCGCCAGCCCCAAATAACACACAGAAACTCTGTATATGATATAATTCTGTTGGCCCAATTACTAATTTCTTATCAGTTAGCTCTGTGTTCATTATTAACCCATTTCTATGTATTTCAACGTGGTCTTACCAGCGAGAGGCGGCTGGTGGTTCTAGTCTCTCCAGACTCTCCAAGTTGACTCTCCTTACTACTTCCTCTTTCCTCCTCATCTCCTAGTCCCGCCTATCTAGCTTTCCTATTGGCCAACAGTGCTTTATTCATTAATCAGTATGAGAAACATATACAGAATGACATCTCCCATCATCTCCTCTTTTCTGTCTAAAATAAAAAGAAGGGTTTTAACCTTAACATAGCAAAATATATAACACAACAGTTATCAAGTAAGAATCAGTTAACAATATTTAGTCCATTAACATTTAGCAAGATTAAAGGAAACTATTTTATCATCTATCCTATATTTGTGAGTCTAAAGTCCTATATGTAACTTATCTTTAAGCATAACTAAGGAAAGCTATAACCATAACTATCTGCCTTCAACTCCATCAAAGACCACAGAAGGATAGTATATAAACTCTAGAAATGACAGAGACATCTTGCCTTGCCAGTCACCTGAAGTTCTTCTGTAATCTTCCATCTTCAGCCCATAGGCCATAGTGTGTCTGGCAGACTCTTCAGCAAAGCAGGAAACTTTAAACTGTCTTCTTGTATTGGCAGTTTGTCAGTCATTTTTCTCTATGTCCTGCAGACTGTCTGGCAGACCCTTCCATGAAGCAGGAACTCTGTAGCAATTTCCATTTTGAATCAGTAGTCACTTTTCTGTGGGTCCTGCATGTCCAGTTTATACAGCATAAAGTCAAACAGTCCAGACAAGAGTAGTATCTTGTCCAAATGGGTAGTCTTGCCATATTGAAGGCAAACTCCATTATTAGTTTCTTCAATGTCCATCTTTCTTTTTGACACAGATGGTGTTGCCAGAAACAATTATGTCTCATTGTCAAGAAAAACCCTAAACCATTTTAAATGCCATATTCTGTAGGTCTTTGAAAGGTTTGAAGAATGCTTATCTATCTCAAATACATCTCTGCATATCTAGAAAACCTAACTCACCTAGCTATAAGTTTTGACTATTATAGGTAACTATCTAAAATCTCTACTAAATTATACATTACATTTTAAATGAGCTATATAAACACAATACATAAACAAGAAGAGAAATATACATATCACAACATTGACCTTAAATTGTATCAATAAATGAAAATCCATTCCAAAACAAAGTATTCATATCTATACCATAATTCCCTTTTTACCTTTAAAAGGATATTGGTTGTGATCATTAACCATTTATAACCAAGTCCATTTAGATGACAACAAACATTTATAAACAATATTTGAGAATTTGGGCATCGTTCTTTCCAAACTACTTCCTGCTGGTAAAGGGCGCTGTCATGAGGGAATCCTAAGAAGACTCAGAAATCCTGGTTGTAGTCTGAGAGGCTGCTTTGTCCAAGCTGTTTTGAATGTTGGATCACCAGGAACTCTGTTTCAGGGGGTCTGGCTTGATCAAACCACATTAGTCTGGAAGGAATCCACAGGTTTTTATTTTCTGTGGAAACAAAAATAGAAATCCTTTTCCCCAGTAACTTGTCATTAGACTTAAATTTTGGAGTCAAAGCATTTTTAAAATATATAAATTGAATTAATCCAGCAGTATTTCTTTTAACAGTTGTTGTTTCCTCAGCAGTCAAACAATACAAAGACAATAAAATACCATACAGTATACAAATTCTCTCCATCTGTGGCTGTTTTATTATTTTGTTTCTTTTATATTTTTTGAGACAGGGTTTCTTTGTGTGTCTCTTATCTGTCCTGGAATTTACTCTGCATACCAGGTTTACTTTGAAGTAACAACCATGTGGGGGACCTTTAGCTTCCTAATCTCTGATAACTTCAATTATAACCCAACTGGGTATCAACACTGACTTAAACCTGTCTCCTCAAGTGTTTGGAGGTTCTTTTCTTTCCTTTTGCTTTTTTTTATTTTTTTTAAAATCTCAAAAGGCTGGGACTCTTCCTTTTAACTTTGGGGTAGGAGTTTCTGTCTTACTGCCTAGATGGGGGTTAGGCCATCTTAATAGTAACAATTCTGATTCAGTGAAGATTGCTACACGCCAAGATCTATGCTAATATTTTTTATTATTATTATTTTACATGTCTACCCCAGTTCCCTCTCCCTCCCCCCTTCCCTTCCTCTTATCCTCTCTGCCCCTTCACATGCACCCTGACCACCCTCCCCTCCCATCCCCCCACCCCAATTCCACATGTAGGACAATGCCATCCAGGTGGGGTCATGTAGATCTATCAAGTAATTTGAAGTAGGGACTAGGACTTCTCTCCTGTTTCTAGGTTAAGGCAGTATCCCTCCATGGGGGGATGTGTCCGTAAGGTCCTATTGTGCACCAGGAATACATCCTGGTTCCACTGTCTGAGGTCCCTTAGACTGCTCAGTCCTACTGGCTGAGACCCATATTCAGGGGGACCTGAATCAGTTCCATGCTGGATTCCCAGCTATCAGTCTGGGAGCCCATTAGCTCCTCCTTGTTCAGGTCTGTTGTCTCTATGTGTTTGTGCAACCTGGTCTTGTCCTCTCCCTCTGCGTCTGAATTCTAGTTCGACTCAGTGTTTAGTTATGGGTGTTTGCTTCTGTTTCCAACAGGTACTAGATGAGGGCTCCATGATGGTGGATAAGTTAGTTCTTGATCTTAATATCTGGGAAAGGCATTTATGGTAGCCTTTCCACGGTTGTTCAAATTGTTAGTTGGCAGCAGTCTTGTAGGTCTCTAGACTTTTCTTTAGGTTCAGTTTTCTCTTCAAACCAATAATGGCTCTCTCTCTCTCTCTCTCTCTCTCTCTCTCTCTCTCTCTCTCTCTCTCTCTCTTCTGTCTTCTATTCCTACCCTGAGTCAATCTTCCTAGTCTCATGTGCTTTCCTCTCCTCCCCTTCTCTTTCTCCAACTTCCCTCTCCATTTGCTGACACCCCCACTTCCCCTGTGCTCTGGGGGACTTGTCCCTTCCCAGTTCTGTGAGGGACTTTATATGAATCTCTTAGAATACACCTTGTATCCTAGTTCCTCTGGTGGTGTGAATTATAGGCTGGTGATCCTTTGCTCTAGGACTAAAATCCATATATGAGCGAGTACATACCATCTTCCTCTTTTTGTGACTGGGTTACCTCATTCAGGATGGTTTCTTCAAGTGCCATCCACTTGCCTGCAAATTTCAAGATTCCAGTATTTTTTTTCTGCATAGTAGTATTCCATTGTGTAGATGTGCCACATCTTCTTTATCCATTCTTCAGTTGAGGGGCATCTAGGTTGCTTCCAGGTTCTTGCTATTACAAATAATGCTGCTATGAACATAGTTGAGCGCATGTCTTTGTTGCATGGATGTGGATCATTTGGGTATATGCCTAAGAGGGGGATTGCCGGGTCCTGTGGTAAGCTAATTCCCATTTTCCTGAGGAACCACCATACTGATCTCCAAAATGGCTGTACGAGTTTGCACTCCCACCAGCAGTGGAGGAGTGTTCCCTTTCTCCACATCCTCTCCAGCATAAGTTGTCATTGGTGTTTCTAATTTTAGCCATTCTGGCAGGAGTAAGATGGTATCTCAAAGTTGTTTTGACTTGCATTTCCCTGATAGCTAAGGATGTGGAGCATTTTCTTAAGTGTCTTTCAGCCTTTTTGATTTCCTCTATTGAAAATTCTTTCTTCAGTTCTGTACCCCATTTTTAATAGGGTTATTTGGTGTTTTGTTGACTAATTTCTTGCGTTCTTTGTATATTTTGGAGATCAGCCCTTTGTTGGATGTAGGATTAGTGAAGGCTGCTGTTTGTCTTACCTACTGTGCCCTTTGCCTTACAGAATCTTCTCAGTTTGAGGAGGTCCCATTTATTAAATGTTGATCTCAGTGTCTGTGCTCCTGGAGTTATGTTCAGGAAGCGGTTTTCTATACCAACTTGTACAAGGGTACCTCCCACTTTCTCTTCTAAGAGGTTCAGTGTGGCTGGATTGCTGTTGAGGTCTTTGATCCATTTGGACTTGAGTTTTGTGCATGGAGACAGACATGGGTCTATCTGCAGTCTTCTACACACCATCATCCAATTGTGCCAGCACCATTTGTTGAAGATGCTTTCCTTGCCCCATTGTATTCTTTTAGCTGTTTTGTCAAAAATCAGGTGTTCATAGGTGTGTGGGTTAATATCAGGATTTTCAATTCAATTCCATTGGTCTACCTGTCTATTTTTGTACCAATACCAGGCTGTTTTCAGAAGATCTTTACTGTATTCTCTTCTGCTCTTTGCCTACAGCCCCAAGAAATAGCAGGTGCCTTTCTTTTCATGTTCTTACCCGAAATGCCTTTACTTTTTTTTTTTCCTTCGAAAGCATAACACATTCTTTTTAGGGAGCTTTACTTCTCATTCCACAAAGTTTTAGGGGCTGTCCATGTTCAGGATTCTCAACAAAGAACATTGGGATGACAAAAATGAACAATCTGACTCCTGGATCCAGTGACAAGGCAGGTACTGGTAGATCACTTCAGAACACACACAACAAACACCTGAATGCTGTTTGCTTTTAACCGTAAGATTCCGTCATTCACCGTTTCCTTCAGTTTAGTGGCCTATCGAGTCTTGTTCTCATGAGCTCTGCTTTTTTTTATATCTTTACTTATAATCTAAAAGCTTTTGTTATTGGTTCTCAACCTGTGAATCACAAACCCTGTGTGTGTATGTGTGTGTGGGGGACTCTAACAATCCTATCCCCAGTGTCGGATGTCAGATATCCTGCATATCAGATGTTTATATTACGATTCCTAACAGCAGCAAAATTACAGTTGTAAAGTAGCCACAAAATAATTGTATGGCTGGGGGTCACCATAGCATGAGAATCTGTATTAAAGGGTTGCAGTATTAGGAAGGTTAAGAACCACTGGTTTAAAGGGATTTAGAAACCAAGGAAAAGAAATAACTTTGGTCATCCTATAGGAATACTGCTTAATTCAAAAGCACGTTTCCACTGAGGTACAATCTGACTGTCACAATTTATCAACTGCTAGTTTTCTTAGATGATGTATCCTCTTTCTACTTATAGATTCTGTTCTTTCTCTTGGGCAAAGGTGTTACTGGTGGTCAGGAAGGCCGATACCAAAGAACAAAGCAAAGCAGAATAGACAACAGCAGTCTACAGTCTTTCAACTATAATACACTTGTACCAGGCACATTGTCAAAAAGTTTTTATATAAAACAGTAAAGCAAATAATATGACCATAGCACTGCTTAAATAGTTGCTATTTATTCAATAATTTGGCACATATTTACGTGTCAGGTACTAGGTTATGTGCAAGAGTAAAGCATTAAAGAAGACACATAGCTTCTTTCTCCTTAGGAAGTCAATTGGAGTGCGTTACCATCACCAAGTGGGCATTTACAGTACATCACACAAGCTCTGTGGGAATGTAAAGGAAAGGGTTTTGTTTCATTTCAAGAAACCATGTGAGGCTTCCAGATGAGACATTTAAGTAGAGGTATGAAGACAATGGAAGATAAGGGTCCCTTTCCTCCAACAGCCAAACATGAACTCAAGAATTTCTCTTGCTCATCTTATAGACTGCCTGGGACCTAGCCCAGCAGCTCTGAAATCTTCTACACTGGTCAAGTGTCAGCCCTGCCACTGCCCACTGTGACCTTGGGATTTCAGAATGCTGGAACCTTACATTCTTTGGTGTAGTCAATGCCAGCTGCTTCAAAACTTTGAGTAAAAGTTGTTTCCATTATAAGCCAGACAAACGCCCCAAGCCTATGTCTTCTCCAAAATTACACTTATGAAGTCAACAATACATTCTATATAACAAAATTTATGACAATTTTATTTTCTTTTTTGCTTTTAAGTTCTTTCTCCAGACATGTAATTTGCATGCATGTAAACATACTTACCAGTCAATTCCATTGTGTTCCTCAAACCACAACTTGCCTATGCTATTGAGATGGACTATTTTTATAAGACTATGATTTATTGCTTACTTTTCTTTTTTTTTAAAAAAAAGCATGACCTCATAGCCTTTGTAACATATATAACAAATTATAAGTGCACTTAGTTTTTGACCAGCATCTATACATCTTCCCTATAAAGTATATAAAGTTATTCAGTGTAGCATTGCTTATAAGAAAAACAAAGTCTGGACTAAGGATATGGCTCAGCGGTAGGACACAGGCAGAACAGGCAGAGCATTCATGAGATTGGGAGTTCAGTACCAGTCAATACCACACACACACACATACACACACACACACACACACACATACACGCACATGCACACACACACCTTTAACCACTTATCAATAACATATATATATATATATATATATATGTAATTTTAATAGGGAAAATAAAGTTTAGCCATTAGAAGAGTAGAGTAACTCCTAGAGAGAAAGAGATGGCGAAATTCTGAAGATGTATTGCTCACAAAGCAGGGTGCAGCAAAAAGTACGTACAGTGTGTTTTGTATTTTCAAAGGAGAATGCATTGTAGAAATACAGATACAGACAGATGGAAGGCAATAGATGTATAAAGGGAGAGGGTTAAAAAAATCTTAATGCCAGATCACTATACAAAAGCAAATTTTGTGAGTCATCTTTCATATTATTTACCAAATAAGAAGTTGAAGCTTGGCTCTCCATAGGAACATGGAAGAGAACTTGCCTCAGTATGACTTGATTATTGAGAAGAGTCACCATAAAAATAAATGGGAGTCAACCAAGAGCTGCTGGCCCCACCCACGCCTGAATGGTCAGAGGTCAAAGGAAGTGCCCCGCCCCAACCCTGGACCTTTTGTTCTGGGAATCATAATTAACCCTGACGCTAGAGGTACCATCATATCAAGCGATGCTGGAGAGCACGAGGGTAGGGCACGGGACAGAGGAAAGGGTGCATGCAGCTCTGGGCCATTCCTTGTGCCTGGGGTGGGCAGTACTCAAGCATGCACCACCTGTGACCCAACCAAAAGCCCTGGTGCTGGGTGGTTGGGCACCATTGTGGAGAGGGTACAGGATGGGGAGGTGAAAGATGGGGAGAAATGGAATAGTTTGTGGGCTGGGGAGAGAGGAGGATCTGGACAGATGAGGGTGGCGAGGATCAGGCTGATGTGAATGGCCAGCTGGCCAACTGAGTCCAGGGAGATGTCTGGGTCTGGGCTGTGACTGAGGGTCAGGTCTTGGAGCAGCTGAGGGGACCTTCATTGGTGTCTGTGGCTCATGTTGTCACTGGAGGCAGTGGAGACTATGGTCTGGGCTGCCACCTCATCCACTGCTACAGGGGCTATGCCAATCTGGGTGGCCAGCATAGCCTCCTGAGACCATGGTGACATCCTGGCCTGGGCTGCTGCCAAGGACTATGTCTTGGTCTGTGATCCTGCCATGGCCAAGGTCTGTGTTGTTGTCCCTGGTCCATGTTGCCACAAGGAACCATGTGGATCACCGGGATTTAGTTCACAGCCTCTAACCATGTTGGTGTCTGGAGGGTTGTGCCACTGCAAGGGCTAGGCTAATTTCAGTGGCCAGGCATGTCATTTGGGGCCATAGTATCATCTGGACCAGGACTGTGGCCAAAGGCCATGTCTGAGTCCATGGCCCTGCAATAGCCAGAGCCTATGTTAATGGCTGTGGCTCCTGAGACTTTTGAAGCCTATGAGGATGCCAGAGATCTGGGTCACCACCTGGGGCCATGCTGGTGTCTGAGGACCAAACTGCTGTGGGAGGCATGCTGGTCCAGGTGGCCTATGATGCCACATGGGACCAGGGTTATATCCAGGCCCAGGCTGCTGCCTAGGATCACGTCTGGGTCTGTGGTCCTACTGCAGCAGAGTCTGTATTGATGTCTCTGGCCCATGTTGTCATCAAAGGCCACATAAATACCAGGGGTCTGGGCTGCAACCTGTAGCCATAAGGACATCCAAGGACCATGCAGCTACCAAGGGACATCCTGATCAGAGTGGCTTGTGCTGTCACCTGGGGTCATGATGTCATATGGACTAGGACTGCCTCAGAGGGCCATGTCTGGGTCCATGTCTCCATAGCAGCCATGGGCTGAGTTGATATCAGGGCTCCTGTTGCCATCAAGGACCAAGCAAATGACCAGGGTCTGGTTGGCCACCTTGGGCCATGTCAGCCACAACAGAGGACCTACTGATCTTGGTGGCCAGTATTGCCACCTGGAGCCATGGAGACATTCAGGTGCCAGCCACTGCCTACAAGCATGTCTGGCTCCATGGCCCTGTGGCAGCCAAGATAGGAGGTGAAGTCCGTGGCTCCATTTGCCACAGAGGGCTCTATGGATGCCCATGGTCTAGTCAGCCACCTGGGATCATGTTGATGTGTAGGGGCCATGCTGTCATGAAGGCTGTGCTGGTCTGGGTAGCTTATGGTGCCATCAGGGCAGTGGTTTCATCCAGACCCAAGGTGATGCAGAGGGCTGAGGGCCATGTCTGGTTCTATGGTCCTGCTGCAGCTGGGGTCTTTGGTGGTGTCCAATGCCCATGTTAGCAAGGAGGTCATAGGAACCATATTGTGCTGGGCTAGCCTTGCCCTTCACTAGCCCTGAGACGGCTGGCCCTGCTCCTTAATGGATATGGCAGCAGGCGAGCAGGCCCTACCCCTCAGAGTAGAGCTCTCCCTGAGCTCTGGGAAAGATGGCCCCACCCCTCACCTTCCCTGGGCAGCACAGAAGAGCTGACCCTGTGGTTGAGGACACAAGTGAGCCAACCCTGAGGGGGTGAGAGCATGAGAGCTAACTCTGCCCCTCCCCCAGTCTGCTATGTGGTACCTGGGTGAGGGAAAGATGCCCTCCCCCCTCACACATTATCACCTGGCCCCAGGGTCAAGAGAGAGTGAGAACTGGCCCTGCCCCACACCAGCAGCAGAACACAGGAGAGCTGGCCGGTCCCCTACAGCAGTCAGAAGAGAGGGCCCTATATCTTGCCTGGGCAAAACAGTAGAGTTGGCCTTGGTGGTGTGAGTGGGGAGGACCCAGATCTGAGAGAGCAGGAGAACTGGCCGATTCTGTGGGCTGCATTGAGTGAGCTGGCTGAGGTGATGCTGGTGAGCTCACCCCAGTAGTGATGATGAGGAAAAGCTAGTGAGCTGATTAACCCAGCAACCACCCAGGCCCAGAATCAAGGTTATGAGTTGGCCCACCCCAACATCCTCCCTAATCTACGAATAGTTAGAGATGTGAAGGGGATAAAACCTACAGATCCTAACAGTAGCGTCTCCATGACACAGGACAACAACAGGATATCCAACAGGAGCCCCAGGCTTTGAGCCAGACCAATGACCCATGGCATGAACACTTGCAAGTAACAGTGGGTGGACTAAGGGTATATACTGTGTGACAGCAGGCCGCGCTACAGCTTCCACAGCAAGATTTGTTTGTTTGTCTTTGTTTTTGTTTTGTGTCTTTGTTTTGTTTGGATTTTTTTTAAATTTGGTTTTGATGGGGGCGAGGTTGTAGAGGGCAGATATGAGGAGACAGGGAATAAGAATGTGTGATATAAAGTCCACAAAGAATCAATGAAAGTTATAATTACAATTAAGTAAATAAAATTTTAAAAATGGACTCCATTCCAAAGAGGTAAAGAAGAGCTCTGGAAGTTTATGAAGGCCGTGACAAAACAGTGTGACTGCATGCAAAAGACAGGTGACGTTCAGACAAGAGGTCAACTGAGCGCAGCTCCTGCCTCCCTGCTCTCTGGAGGGCACGGTGCAAGCAGAAGGCTCATGCAAAGGCTTTCACCTCTCAGAGAGGAGGTGAGTGAAGACTAAGGCACCCAAGAGATGTCCAAACCAACAGACGCGCAAACAAACCATAGCCCAGAAACGTGCGAAACCACGGAAGCAGGATGCCTCCAGTGGCCATCGCTCCTTGAACGACTGAATTCAAAGATGCTGAAATTTGCCCGCTAGTTAAACTTCCAGTTTATTAATAAAAATGATCAATAACCCGAGAGAGTACAAACAAACCAAGAACGAAGTCAATCCAGGTCCTGAAGAGGAAAGTCAACCACAGAGGAAAAAGTCAGCAAAATGTTAAGAAAATCAGCTGATTGAACAGGCAGCCTACAGGACAGGAGGATTTTGACCAACTCTCCATCAGACAGGGAGTAAATATCTTGCATGTAGAGAAAACTGAAAAAGTTAAACACAAAAAGCAATCAACAAATGGGCAAACAAAACCAACAGACAGTTCTCAAAAGATGAAACACAGATGACCAATGTGGACTTTAAAAGGTGCCCGGCATGCTTATCTATCAGAGAAATGCCTTTGCAATTTCTTCTGTTTGCCATGCTGTTCTAGTTGGAGTACATGAAGAGACCTAGGATGCTGCAAAATAGAGAAGAATCCCAAACACCTTTTCAGCTAATCAAGGATGCTCATTATTGCTATCATCCTAAAACTTGATACCTACAGTCTCTTAAGGCTTAATTGTGGTGTGGTTTGTGAAACCAAGTCAAAGTTTGTTTCATACTCTTTGTGTTTTAACTGATTTGTCTTATACTTTGAAGGGCCTTTTGAAGTCTGGTGGTATATTAAGAACTTGAACTAACTCACCTAGAAAGTATTTGTATGCGCAGTTATCCAGTTCTACCTAGTGTTAGCACACATCACTCACAAGATTAAGAATTGCATTTTGTTGTGTCTCTGCCAATTTAATAATAATAACAAATATTAGTTAGACATTGAAAGGCAGTTGAATGCATAGTGGCAGATAAAAATTCTACAAAACTTTAATCTTTACTTACAAGCTCAAATATTAGCAAAGTTGTTTCACATTTTTTTTAAGTAACAAGTTTATTTTACTCATTAAAACAATATTTCTCACCAGGCGTTGGTGGCACACGCCTTTAATCCCAGCACTTGGGAGGCAGAGGTAGGCAGATCTCTGTGAGTTCGAGGCCAGCCTGGTCTACAGAGGGAGTGCCAGGACAGGCTCCAAAGCTACACAAAGAAACCCTGACTAGAAAACAAAAACAAAACAAACAAAAAATTCTCAGTCACCTGAATGACCTCAAATTAGCTGTCATTCTTTCAAGTAGAAATGATGCCCCCTGGGCTATTCGAAAGCTGCACATTTTTTTTTTTTTTCCCCCAGTCATCACGTAAGTACCTTTCCTTGGGAATCAGGGCTAAGACAGTTTACAGAGGAAGTGTTCCTCCATTGTGTTATGGGTATACTGAGCATTGCACCAGATGGTCAGAACACCCAGAAGACAGACACCCAAGTGCAAAAGCAATGGAACCATTAGTTTTCCCTGTTTCATAAAGGATACACTGTTTCAGTCCCTGGGTGTATGGCAGGAAGAAACTGAAGCTGTGCTCTTGATCACTTCAAAGATTACCCACCACCACCTTTGCGTGATCACAGGAGACAGCAAGAGTGAAAATGACCAGAGATGTTTTATATCATTGTGGACGTAGTTTTGACTTCATGAACTCATTCAGAACTTCTTAAGGACCCCAGGCATCCACAGCTGGAAAATTGAGACACGTTGACATATACTAGAAAGTGGTCACATTGTTTGTCACCAATGAAGAGCACCAGACAACTGGGGTCAGGAATGAGAGGAAGATTTTTAACTACATGCTCTTTTTTATTTTTAAATTTGATCCAAGGGGAATGCATTAGTCATTCTAAAATTAATTTTAATATATTTTAAAGTGTAAGAAACTGAAAAGCTTTGAATAGGAAAATAGGATGACAGCTTTATTTATACATGGAGGGTGTTCAACATAGCTACAACAGAGTTTTAAAGTCACTTTCTGGAACAATACTAAGACAATTCTTGGCTCACAGCTCTCAGGGCTATTTAGCTTCGAGTCTTTGTCTAGGCTCATACACAACCTGCAGTAACAAAAGTTTAGGTGTGGTGAGTGAGCAGGAGTCTGGCAATAAATTGCTCCTCAATTTGATAATAAAACTCATGGAGGAAAATCAGAAAGCGGTGTGTAATTTCAAACAATTAACAACATCCAATCCTTCCTGATTCTTATTGTGTTATTGATTTTTCTTTCCTCCAAAGCCTCACTTGCACTCCCAAGCAGTAAATCCACACAACTGTATAAACATGTAATTTGGAATAGATTGTGATTTCCTCTAAATAAGCAGCTATAGTTACCTGCTTGCTGTCCTTAGCCTACCTGATTTGCCTTGTGTTTCTGTCATCTAAAGCCAGCAGTCTCCTCTAGGTAATGTCCATCAGTGTGTAGAACTGGTCAAGAAAGATACCTCTCGTAGTCCTGTGTGTGCCTTGCATATATCCACCAATGGTAGAAGTAAAGTATAGGAAATATGTCTTGTTCCTCTTGACTCTACCATAAGTAAACAGAACTTCAAGTGTGGTAATAAGTAGAACCTGTCAGCTGGCCTCTGTCTACAGGGTGATCAGAACTGGTAGGCACCCTAGTGACCTGCAGTACCCATGGGTGTGCCCAGAGGGTACCCTACTCCTGTTCTCTTGAGCAGCTTATGAGCTAGTGCTGCCATTAAAGATCTGACCCCAGTCAGAATGTCAGTCATTAAGGAAAAAAAAAAAAAAACAAAAAACAAAAAACCAACAAAGGTTGACCTGGAACCTTTATACATTGCTGGTAGGCATGAAAACTATTCCAAGCTTTATAAAAATCAGTATAGAGGTTTCTTAAAAATTAGAAATCAGTTTACATTATGAACCAGATACACTATTCCTGGGTATTTACCCAAAGGGCTACAAACCAACATATCATATGCACTTCAACTTTTACTGCAGCAGCATTTATAACAGTTAAGCTATGGAATCTTCCGCCGAGGTGTTCAACCACAGAGGCATAGGTAATGTGGTATGTAGACACAGAGGAACTTTTTTTTCAGCTATAGAGGAGAATGAAATTATGTCATTGACAGGAAAATAGAGGCAACTAGACATAATCATATTAAACAAACCAAGTCGGTCTCAGAAAAACAAATATCATGTGTTCTCTCATTTGTGGTGCCTAGATTTTTCTATAGTCACATAAAATTGTTTACGTATATTAAATGAAAGCAGAAGTGAAATCGCCTAGGGGAACAAAATAAGAGTTGAGAAAACAAAGGCGGAACAGGGTGTGTGTGTGGGGGGGGGGGGGCGCCCAATCAGTGCCTACTGTAAACCTGGGTAAAGAAAGGTGTACCAGTGGTTACAATGGCTTTCGTTTTACAAGAAAAGATAGTAATCCCAATCCTTATGGGACATGCCTCACCTTTTCAAAGTAGGAAAGTTGAGGAGGTTGAGGTATTTATATGCAGGCAAACACTACACCAGCTCCCACCCCCAAAGAAAGATGCCTGTGTGCTGACTTTTGACTGCATGCATGATCTTGACATCGCTTATCTAAATCAACTTCTTAATATCTGGTAAATGCCGTCTGAGCCCAAAGAGGATCCAAGACAACTGACCTATTCGCCTCTACCAGGGCCGCTCATTCCAACCAAGGCTAACCCCCTTTGTCATGTGCATGTGTGCTTGTGTATAGAAGAACCAATTGCAGTTAAAGGCATCTTGGCATTACAATAGGTTAACGGGGCTCAGCAAACAGGGTCAGGGCCTCATTCCAAGCTATGGCTTGGGCACCTGGAGTACTCTGCTTGCTACAGAGGGTAGAACTATTTTCCATTCCATCAATAAAAATAGCTATTAAAAAAAAAATCCCACTAACACACTGCTCTACCTGGAAAAACAGCAACCCATTACAGGAGATATTCTACTGTGTAAACCTTGCGATCTTTCAGCTTTAAAGTTAAGAAATGCAATTCAAGGATGATGGCCAACACCTAATATACATCACTAAGCCAAAACTTAGGACCACCTCATAGTGGTCCCTAGTTGTGTGGTTCAGGGGTGAGCAAGAGACTTCTTAACCAAACTTACCAGATAGACATGTTGCCATGAGTCACACTCCCATGAACTGCCCTTCTGCCATGCTGGGCCACTATGACGCTCTAGAATTTCTAGTTACTCTGCCTTTTCATATTAGCATTCACACATACAAATGTCTAGGGGTCATAAACAATGACTTCAAAAGCCTCCGAGTGTGGATTGCTGTTAAGATAACATCGCCATGTATTTCATCACTGACTGCTCACCCTATGTCTTTCCTAAGGTACAATGTCATCTTAGTGTCTTCACATAGCCTCACCCAAATTACATGCATTGTATCTATGTTGGAGGAACAAGCTCCTTTATTCACCACAGTAAGTATTCTGACTCTGCTGAGTCCAAACTACTTCATCTATCCATTCTAGAAAGGAAGTTCTGTTCAGACTTTATCATCCGCCAGTAAAGCAAAGCAGAAAGATGATGGTAGAAAACTAATTTTGCTGGCAATATAACTGGTCTACCACACTGGCTTTGTACATATCTCACTACAAATCTCCACTAAGCACATTCCTCCTCCTCTGAGGAAAATAATTTCTGCTCCTGTTACTTTCTTTAACTCACCGGCTTCACAGAGACATTTGAATTCACAGGATCACTCCTAAAGGAACAAGAGCAGTGGCTGGACTTGGTTGCCCATAACAAAAACAAAAACCAAAGGCAATAGATCTAGAATCCAAGACAAGAATGAAAAAAACTCATCTGGCAGTGTTCATGACGCATTCATACTGTCTAGCTTTTCAAAGTTGCCAGAAGACTGTTTCTCAGAACTACCAAAATTATGAAAGCAATCATCAAATGCCAAATTGCAATAAAAATTAAATATGAAATGCTCAACATCAGGATGCCTTTGATCTACTTACTGGCCTTAGGAATATAAAAATGAATTAGTTCAATATCTATGCAGAAAAGAGGAAAAGGTTGGCATCTCCCTTTTCTCTACAGCCCTGTCAATGCCAGAGATGACGATACAATATGAAAAGAATTCTTAACTTAAAAAGTCAAACCAAGAATTTTTTTCAAGGCATGAGGAAAGACATACTCAAACAAGAAAGACCCCTGGGAATAAAACACAGAGTCATTGCAGAGCAAAAGGGAATTTGCTGCCAATATTCAGTGAATTAAGAAATGAATTTAAATGGAAAAAAATAAAGAAAGAAAGAAAAGGACATGCAGGTTCAGCAGTAGAGCTGCTCTTGTCTGGCATCTGCAAGGCCTTCAGTTCAGTCCCCAGTACCACAGGAGAATGCCAACAACAAACACGAAAATTGGGCAAGTGGTTGTAGAATCACTGTTGAGTCATTATCTCCTTCTGTATAAAGATGACAAATCATTACAGTGAATGTTGGTAATGTAAACAAATAAAAACACAGTCATCAACATGGAAAATAGAGAAACCCAGGTAACAAAAAGTATAGTGAGTCTTTTTTCTCTACCACAAGCCAGCTCCCAAATAATGAACCAGAGGCTTACTCTTAATTTTGAAAGGTTGGTCTTTAGCTTAGGCTTGTCTTAATTAGCTCTTATAACTTAAATTAACCCATATTTTTTAGATCTATGTTCTGACACGTGGCATTATTTCTCCTCCATTTTGCATCTTCTGTCTCCTCTTCTTGTCTGGCTTATGACCAGCCTTTCTTCTTCCCAGAGTCTCCTCTGTCTCCAGATGTTCCTTCTAACCTCTCCTTGCCTGGCTATTGGTCATTCAACTCTTTATCACAACAATACAGCAATACACAGTCATACAGTGTATAGATATTCCACAACCAAAAAAGCAAGGTATTGAGGTAATTGTCTTTCATAGCAATAAATAAGTGAATGCTGCCTAAAACTAAAACATTTAGCTGAAAATTTCAAAATATGATCATTTCATTTTAATAAAGTTAAGAATTTTTATTTCCTTTTTGATCACATTCTCCTTCTAACTCCTTCCAAATCCACCCCCACTTTTGTATCCATCCCCAACTCTGTGTCTCTTTTTTAAAATAATCCATTAGGCCAGTTTGTGTTGTTAATTTACTTTTGAGCATGGGACTGTCCATTGAGTATAGTTCACCTACCAGGAGCCACATCCTTAAAAGAAACTAACCCTGAAGCCATTCCTCATCTGCCCATAGTTCTTTAGTTAAGGATGAAAACTCAGAAACCTCTCCCAATCCATGCTAGAGTGCTGACTGGCTTAATCTTGTGCTAGCAGCCACAGTTGCTGTGAGTTCATGAGTGTAGCAGCTCCTTGATGTTCAGAAGACTGATTCACTGCTGTCTTCCCCCGCCTCCGGCTTTTATAGAACTTCTGTCCTCTCTTCCCTCATAGTCTCTGAACCTTATGGTGGTGACAATGAGTGTCATAGATGTCCCATTTACGGAAAAAAAATCAATTCATTGGCATTTGTTCTCTGCCCTCGGACAAATTGTGTGTTTCTGCATTAGTTGTTGGTACAAAGAAAGTTCTATATTGAAGTCTTAGAACTGCATTAATCTGAGTCTAGGGATACAAATTTAGGTAGCACTTTGATGCTATGTCCACTTAGGAGAAGAACAGTAGTAAGTTCACTCTTGGGGCCTGTAAACTCCCTAACCATGTATACTTGGCCAGATTTACTGCACCAGGCATGCATCTTCTACTGTTAAGTACAATCAGAATGTATTTGTTTATCCTCATGACACAGGGGTCACTGCTGGCTAAGACTGTTGATGGTGCTCCCTGATTCCCAGCAGCACACATAGAACCTTCTAGTACTGTGAGAACTGGCCAAGGGTGGTAATATTAACTTGATTTGCCATGGCAAATGGATAAGGGATCTTCAGCAATGGGGGCTTACAATGGAGTTCTAGTAGGCAACCAAGAGCAATTGTAGCGGCCTCCGGGACACCTGTGATCAACTCTAAGTGAGATATCCTACACTTGGCCCTGTGTTTGATTGTCTATTTATTTATTTTTAACACTGACCCCCCAATCTATGCTTTCTGAGCAGAGCAAAATCCTCTATGTAGGAGAATTCCATTTAAGTGCTTTCTCTTTCCTTCCTCCTTCCCTCTCTTTCTCTCTCTCCTCCCTCCCTCTCTTTAAAATACACACATTCAAACACACACACACACACACAAAGCTTATAAAATAGTGGATTTCCACATGTCATTTCAATAGCCTTACTGTTGTTAGTTATTCCTTTCTCTATCCCCTTAATACACTTTTACATGGGGGGGGGGGAGGTTGCTTGTTTGTTTGTTTTAAGGAAACAGTGTGAGAAACCATGAAATCCAACTAGGCCTTTATTTTTGTATTCTATGAAATGCATTTGAAATCACTTTAGGAAAGGAGAGCATGAAACAGCTCCTCTCTCCATCCTGCTGTCTCAGACACAGCCGTGTTTGGATTAAGCACCTTACTTTGGTGCTGTCTGCACATGCGGATGAAAGGATGGCTAGACAGATGTTGACTGTTAGTGCGTACCTCTTGGTCAAGTGTTATTACATCTTTTTCATCTTTGCATTTTTAATATTGCTTGTAAAAATTAATTCTGTACTTTTTTAATAGGACGATTTCTTCTTCTTTTTTAAAGATTCATTCATTTATTATTTATATAGTGTACTACCTGTATGTCTGCCTGCAGGCCGGAAGAGGACACCCAATCTTAATACAGATGGTTGTGAGCTGTACAGATGTGGGTGCTGGGAATTGAACTCAGGACCTCTGGAAGAGCAGCCAATGCTCTTAACCTCTGAGCCATCTCTGGAACCCCCAGAAAGATTTCTTTTTAAATCAAGAACAGAGAAATGACATTTTACATGAACCACTTATCTCTAGGCTTTTCTTTACACACAAGCCAGGTACTCAGAACTTTTGCTTATTTTCGCAGCTTTTTGCTTCAGTTTTGTCTTCCCAGTGACAGCAAACTCTTGGTGCTGGAGTCCTAACGTGCAGCTGCATGTTTGCCCCCTCTATTCCAGTGTTTGAGATCCCCTTTTCCATTCCTCAGGTATACTGGAAAAATCCCAAGGACCACTGAGCCACTATTTTCCTTCACCCAGATGTCATAGCATACACTGAATGTTGACATCCTCCAAAGGAATTACTACTCCCATAGAATTTGTTCACGACTGACCTTGTGGTCTCCTAGAAATGATGTTTACTCTGATTTTCTGTTTTTATAGCAAGATTCCAGTTACTGTCACTATTTAAATAGGGTTACATGTTAGAGATGATTTTTGACGGTGCACCACTGCTTAACCTTTGCCTGCATTTATGAAATTCACTGTAGGTGACCCTTGGCTCTGCGGATGCTGGAGAATACTTAGAAACCCGGAAGTGTTCATTGCAGATTCACATACAGCCACCTCAACCAGGAAAGGATAAGGGGGCAATGCAAGAGGGTGAGTGGCATCCTGATCTGGTGGTATCAGCAGTGCTATTGGGTAGCGGTGAAGACAGGCTTGATGACATGGAATAGTGTTTCTCAACCTTTGGGGCAGAGGCCCCTTTGGGGGGGTCATATATCAGATATCCTGCATATCAGATGCTTACATGAAAACTCGTAACAGTAGCAAAATTACAATTATGAAGCAGCAATGAAGTCATTTTATATTTGGGGGTCACCACAACATGCAGAAGTGTATTAAAGGGTCATAGCAGTAGGAAGATGAGATGCACTGAACTGAAGCCTCCTCTGTTTAGCCAGGGCTGTGAGTCTAGCTGTGTTTCCCGTCTGCTTACAAAGCCTGGCTTTTTGGTGTTCCTAGCAATTCTGGAGCTAATCAACAACCTCTTAGTGAATTCCTTTTCTGTTTCCGTCATCATCATACATCAGTGTCTATTGTCTGTATTAAAACGATGACTAATTCTGTGCTTATGTTTTCTGTATATCTACTTGCATTTTAAATAATTGGTAGAGAACCTCAAACCTAAAATTCATATCCCTGTAGTTGTCTGTATTATTTACTCTGTCTATACCTTTGACAACCTAGTTGCCTGTTCTTTTTTTGCTTGCTTAACAAAGTACTTCTCCATTTTTGCTTTCTAGTAATTTAGTCAAGAAGTAGTTATTCTAATAACCACCATACAGGGATATGGTGATCAAGAGGAAAGGCTATCTGGGTGTGGTAACACACACCTGTAGTCCTAGGACTTGAGAGGTAAGGCCAGTTCCTTGATCAGAAGTACAAGGACAGCCTAGACCATGAGCAGAGCTTGAGGCCAACCTGAAACTCCTTCTCAAAATAAAAGGAAGTAAAATGAGACAATGGGAAAAGCCTGTGTGGCTCCCAGCAAGGAATTCAAAATGTTGCGGGAGAGAAAGATGAAGAAGAAGAAAGGGAGGGAGAGAGGGAGGAAGCAGGACAGTAGTAGATCTAGAAGCAGGATGAGTACAAGGCTGCTTTTTTGTTTGTTCGTTTTTTGTTTTCTATTCGTGAGTAGAAAAGAAGAGCACAAAAGCTAAGGCACCCAAGGAGCTAAAGCCTTACTCCAGGAGGCTAAGAAGTAAGGTTGGCAGAAGGTCACAGGCCATCATTTCTGTCAAGTCACAGCAGTGTGGTTATCTGGCATACTGGAAGGCTCTCTCAATTGCCATGGGTGGGTCTGAGGCGTGTGTCCTCCAAACTTGTGAGATAACAGAATCATCCTGGGCTTGTTAAATTTTAGCTCAAGGGGGTTTGATTTCATCCTTTTAAACCCAGGTCCCAGGAGATTTGCATGGGAGGGAAACTGTGACAAGAGATGAGTCTGGAAGCAAAACTCAAGAAGGGCTAAGGGGTTTCAGTTTTTATCCTCAAGGCAAAATGCTGCCAGTCAAGGCCTGTAAGACAAGTAGTGACTATATCATATTTGCATCTTAGAAAGTACACAGTACAACAATATGGTTGTGAGATCCAGAGGGGTCTGGAGTAGTAAGGTGGCTCAGGGGTTTGTATGAACAAGGGTTGTGTTCACCTGCTAGAGAAAGAGAAACACAAAGCCCTCCTGAGAAACATTCAGTTTTGGCTATGTAGATATGGAACCAAAAACTAACCCAAAGCCTTATGAGATCTTCTGTGACTGAGTCTAGAACTCAGAACACAGGGGTTCTCAGAAGCTGTGGACTGTCTTTCAGAGGCAAAGGCAGCAAGTGAAGGGGAAAACAGGTAGTGGCATCCCAGTCAGGAAGGCCCACCCCAACCTGTAGTTCTTTTTGCCTGGAGACTTAGGAAAAAGGACACTTGTAACACAAACATATAAAAGACCCAGAGACAGATATTAGGATTCAAGTTTTCTGGGGTTCAAGCTACAAGCTGAAGATCAGAAAAGCAAAGCAGCCAGCCACTAGCTCTTAACCTCTACCTCAGACTGAAAGGCAATCCTGGCTCCACCAAGTCTCAGACTATCATCCCAGACTGCTGTGTTCTCCTCAGTGTGGCTGGGGAATCCTGAGACTGACTACTGAAGACCCTGCTCTTTCTTTAGTGCTGGGATTAAAGGTGTGAGCTCTGTTGCTCTTTTAGATTGATTCAAACTCATGTGGTCCTGGGTGACCTTGAACTCAGAAAGATCCATCCATCTGCCTTTGTCTCCTGAGTCCCCGAATTAAAGGCAAGTACTACCACTGCCTGATCTCTATAGCTTGAGGCTGACTTTATTTTCTGAATCCTCGAGCAAGCTTTAATAAATCATAAATAATATATCACCACAGATACTTGCTAGAACAAACTGAGGTCAAAAGAAGGACCTATACTTCTCTATAAAAACTAATTTTTTTTGTGGATGACTGCAATATAGAATAGTAGTCTATTTGGCACATTTGTTATACACTAGAATTGTTTGCTATATAACAGCTCTTGAAAATTTCAAATCAAGCTGGGCACAATGGACTATACCTATAATCATCTAGTAAAGACCAGCAAGGCCCTATCTTGAAACCACAAATAAAACAAAATAAATTCATTCCTACATGTTATCCAATACCAATAAAATAGCATTGCCAGGCTGAGCTGAGGCCAAGTATCTATATTTTCTAAAGAACCTCAGCATAATCCAATGTGTAATAAAAGTAGGTACCATTGACAGTGTTGTTATTGGCTAGACTGGGCTAAGTGAAAATTTCCCACATAGCAGCTGTAAATATCAAAGTTCAAGGCTTGGGCAGGCATAGAACCAGTCAAGGAGCAAAGCCCAGATCAGAGCTGAAGTGACAGCATCCGGCTTCAGATCTTCAGAGAAGAGGAAGTCAGTGGATCTGACCCATGTGACCTTCTCAGACACAAGTCACAGCCCAGAGCCATATGAATGTTATAAACTTAACCATGTTCTCCTAGATGGAAGCAGTGTACATGAGAAGGACAGGGTCCTCTGATTTTTGCAGACTGAAAGATTCTAAGATTTGAGATTGAACTAGGAGCAAACTGAGACTTGGGAGACAATGAGTAAACCCTGGGCACATGATCGTCTATGAGCTTCAGAGGAAGAGATGCTGTTCCAAGGGAATGGAAAGGCACATTAGAGAAGGAAGGGAGAGATCAGTGAGGGCAATATTGCAGGAGTCGGTGGCAGGGAATTACAGTGGTCCTCAATTAATAGTGACAATGTTGCAGAAAGGAATGGCAAGGTAGCTGGAAAATGTCAAGTGGATTTCTCTCTTCATTCTTGTAAGACAAAAACAGAGGGTAGGTGCCTTTTCTCTTGCAACCTGCTTGTTAACTCTGTCTTAGTCTCATTGGATTGGTGCATTATCGAGGGATGGAGAAGTACTGTTTGAAATTCAAAATGTGCTAGCATCATCCTTTCTCGAGTGAGTCCACATTACACAGGAATGATCACATCCTGAAACAGACCCCTAACATAATCAGAAGGAAAGGAATAAAGCCTTGGCTGGGAGTTCTGACTAAAAACAGTAAAACGCTTCAGAGAGGGAACGGTAGGAGGGCTGAGACCGAAGTATCCAATTAACCGTCTACCTCTGCAACATATCTCATTTCCATTCACGTTATTCCATTCCCACCCCCACTGGTCCCTTCTCCAGTGCTTCTGAGTCCCTGCTTCTCCAGTCCGTCTCTCACAGCAGTTGGGCTTCTGCAGCTCTTTGCTCTTCCTGCATCCCATTGGGGTCAGAAATCAACCGATGCACTCAGCATGGCCAATCAACCAATGCACTGGCAGGGCACTGAGTAGAGTGCCCTGGAGTCTGGGTTCTTGTTCTGTCACTCTCCTTGAGCAAAGAATGTAAGCCCCAAGTGCCTTAATTGTATCACTGGAAAAGGTGGCAGGAAGAACGCTTACTTTATAGGAACATTACAAGGAAGAATAATGGATTCATCCGTGGAAGGGCTGTGGGGAGAACTGCAGTGTTAAGCAATCTGTCTCACACCAGTTTGGTCTTCTATAAAACGCCCAGGAAAGACATCTACCTTGATTGTTATGGAGATTAAATTAGAGAGTGCACCTGAAGTCCATCAGCCTCATGCATAGGATATACTAAACACCAACAAATGGTAGCTGTTACAATTACAAAATCCCAAGTGAAAAAGTCCTTCTCTGAGTGCTTCCCTTTTCCCAACCTAAACAAATAAATTCTTATTCCGTGCTCTGCTCCTCACTTTAGTTTTATCGTAGGGTAGACATCACTGCTCTACTTTTTTTCTCTAGTTATTGTTTTTCGACAGGTTCTAGCAACACAAGTTGGACCCAATTGATGGTGGTTCTCCTGCCTCAGCATCTTCAGTGATGTCATTCAGTGGCATCATCCTCCACTTTTGATAATGCTCAGTATGGATGAGAATGTGGAACCCCTAAGTGTAAACTGGAACAATTGTTTGAAAGAAAATGTAGTAAGCCGAGTCTCCAAAGATAGGAGACTAGTTAAATAAATTGGAGCATATGGGTATGACAGAGTATTACATATAAAACATATTCCATATTAGATACTGCACATATATATATATACATATATATATATAAAACTATATTAATATTGAAAGACCCCTAAAACAGACTGTGAGTAAAACTAAAAAGCAATGTAAATTTCTTTCTCACAAATGTAAATGTCTCCCTTTGTGTAAAATTAAAGATAGCCGAGTTTATGCAGATTTATGCTTTTTGTAAATTAGGAAGTATAATAAGCAATTGTGTATGTGGAAAAGTTTGTAAGGAAGGGGAGTAATACAGCTTCTTGCTTTTCCTTTGTAACATTCTGCACAGGGCTCTATAATCTTCTAATCCATCTCTCTTTTTTAAAATGGTGGTGGGAAGTAAGATTAAAGCCTACTCCCCTTATTTTTCTAGGTTTTTTTTATTCTTTATACATTGGTATAGTATTCATTGTTTAGTTATTTTGGCTATGCTTAGGGTTGAATCCAGAGTGTTGTGCATGATAGGTAAGTACTCTACTATTGAGCTTCAGAATCTCTCTTGAAGTATTATAGAAACGGCCCATGTTACATATTTTGAGATCACATTTTAAAAAAGTTTATTCTTTTGAGAATCTTATACATGATTACTGTATTTACATTATTTTACCCTCTCCCCTTCCAGCTATCCCCATGTCCCCCACTCCCTCTCAAATTCATGACCTCTTCTTCCTTAATTTTCCCTAATTATTATTACTTATAACACACACACACACACAGTGATGATTATTTTTGGTTGTCAATTTGACTACATTTGGAACTAACTAAAAGCTAAGCAGCTGGGTATACTTGGGAGGAATTTTTTTTTTTTCCAATTAACTCATTTGAAGTGAAAGGAGCCACTTTTAACCTGAATCTTTTGTGAGGTGGGAAGACTCACCTTTAATGTAAGCTGCACCTTCAGCCTGTGTAAAGAACATGGAAGAAGGAGGCTGGCTATTTTTGCCTGCTTGCTTTCACTCTCACTGGCAAGTCCATTCCTTTGCTGGTAAAGAGCCTACTTCTTCAGAATTCTGGAGTGTACTGAAGACCAGCAGAGACATCCAGCATCATGGACGGAACAACTACTGGATTCTTGAGCCTTCTACTAGCAAACATACCATATATGTGTGTGTATGTGTAGTATTTATTATTAGAATATACATTATGTATTATAAATATTACCATATAAAACAAACACATATATAATAAATACCTATACACACACCTATATTCATTCTATAAGTTCTGTTCCTCTAGAGAACCCTGACTAATACAAATTTTGGCACTAGAAATGTTTCTGGAACAGAAGTATAAGATGAATTGTTTAAGTATCTGATCCAGACTTTCCAATTTGCCAACACCTAGTTAGTTACTGAAGCCTCTCCTAGAAGCTTAGAGAATACTGAGAGCTCATGGTGTGAACTATTTTACAAAATTTAGGAGACAATGCACGTGATTATTCTGATTTTCCACCTGTGAGGGACAATGGATTTGGTGACTCACAATACAAAACTTTTGAGAGTTCGTGAGAAAACAAGGAGACTGAAGATACTGCTTGGCTGCTCCTTGCATCTCTGGATAAACCAACAAAGGAAAAAAGTGAATTCTGTGATAGGATTAACCAACTTCTAGCATCTCAGAATACAAAGAAGGTCAATAGACTCAGCAGTAAAACTGACCAACTCCAGATGCACTCAAAGTCTAAAGGTTTCTAAGTGTGTCCTGGAAGAGAACCTTTTCTCCAGTAGCCACAGAGCTCAAGTTGAAGAAAATCAAACCAAAGTTCTCATTATAAGGTTGGCCGAATTACAGCAAAAATTCAAATTCCAGCGTCCGAGGCTGTCAGCAGTTAAGGTAAGGGCATTATTTGGTAAAGAATGGGATCCTATAACTTGGGATGAAGATATGTGGGAGGACCTATTGAAGCTGAGAACTTTGAACCTTAGGTTTTCAAGGATTCAATCTCCCCTGAGGAGGTTGTCTCTCCATCCTCAGCAGAAGATGTACTCCCACTCCATGGCCTGAAATATTGCCTTTTCCACCACTGACTGAGGAAATTAAGCCTTTGTTGTCTGTTAAACCACTGGTTAGTTTCTCTGAAGGAGATGTCAGACAAGACAGTACTGATGTCCCTCAGGGCATACCAACTGTTGCCTTTAGACCTCAATGCTTTATGCTTAAGGCTGGACAGGCTACTAGAGGGGAGATAGAAAGTGCAGTCTGTGAGGTGGTATGCTATACTACTACAGAGCTCAGTGAGTTTGCTAATTCATTCAAGCAGAAGTCTGGGAAATACATGTGGGAGGGATGTTAAGGGTGTGGGACAATGGTGGAAGGAACATAAACAGAATCGGGCTGAGTCTAGAGGTTTAATGTAGAAGCTTTCACAGTTAAATTACATAATTTTGTTTGAAGCATTTGTCAAAAGATGGGCTACTGAAAAGGAGTTGGAGATGCCTGGTATCCCTTAGCTTAGTGCTAATCAAGGGATTTGAAGGCTCAGGGAAATTACAATGCTAGAGTGGACAAGCTGTGTAAACGCTAATCCTCCACAATGGGAAGGCCCAGAAGACATGCCCTTCACTAATCCTGTAAGACCCAAAATGGTGAAAGGGTCATTGACATATTTGAAGAGCTTTGTTGTCGTCCTTTTCCTTGTGCCAGACCTTAGGGCTGGAGATGCTGCTACTCAGTTGGCTGAATTAAATGCCATGGGTTTAATTGGGCTCCAAGGTAGCATGGGGCAGGTGGCACCACTGAATCCCCAAATGCAAGGTGAGCATAGTTATCCTAATGGGCAGCAGAGGCAAAACAATGGCCATACTGAGCTGACCCGCAATGGTCAGCACGTGTAGAATGATTTTTATGGTGGCATGACTCTTATGGACCTTGGACTAGCTAATTAGGCATGATGTTTCCAGGAATGAAATAGATAAGAAGCCAGTAAACTGCACCCCTCCTGGCCTCTGTATCAGCTCCTGCCTCCATGTTCCTGTCTGGACTTCCTTCAATGATGAACAGTGACTTCGTGTTGGATCACAATAATAGTGACCCTAACTAAGACATTATATATAAGACCAACTTAAAATGACATTTTACTAGTTGTGGACCATTCTATGAGATGATACATGTGATTTATTAACCTTTTGCAGATTATTTACATTTGCATTATTTTGGTTGTTGCAATACTGAACATTTATTCCTTTAGGCAAGTTCTGAACGTGAAAATTTTTAAGCAATAGTAACATTTTTACTGATATTTTTCTAAAAGAATTGTCTTAAAATGCTCTCCCGGGGGTGTCTGGAAGGAATTAGTGTGACTCTGGGATTATCTGTTTTGAAGAGCCAAAGTGCCTTGTAGATAGAGTAGAATCTCAAATGCCTAGAGGAAATGTGGCAGTAGGTGCTGGAGAGATAAGAGAGGAATAAGATGGGAGGTGGTACTGCTGGGCTTTGACTCCCTCTCTCTTCGATGATTTCTTACAGAGACTTGTAAAGAAGCTGACCTGTAATGAAGAGGCACACCTACAGAATGCAAAGCCTGGGACTAATTATACTGTAAATTAGCAGAAGTCTGCAAAAGGTAAGAAAGAGTCTTGCTTGAAGTTAGGGAGGCATGGTGGTTCACGCCTTTAATCCCAGACGTAGAGGTGGGCAGATCTAAGTTTAGGGCCAGCCTGGTCTACTGAGTTCCAGGAAAGCCAGGCCTACACAGAGAAAAACCTGCCTTGAAAAAACAAAACCAAAAAAAAGAAAAGAAACTAGGGATGGACTCAGGGTTGCTAACCAGCTTGCCCAGGGGTGGACTGTCCACTTCTTTTTACTACCTATGCCTCCTCTGAGGAACTGTGCATCCTCTGGCGTTATAAAGCCACATTAAGATGGGAAATATACAGAGAGTCTGGATACTGTATGCTATTGTGTTGTCTTTGAATTGCTCAGTTGCTAAGGAAGGAACAACAACTGCTAAAATACAATTGATTATCAATGCTGCTGAATTAATCCAACATATATTTTAAAAATGCCTTGACTTCAAAATTTAAGTATAAGGATATTTTACTTTGGAAAAGAGATTTTATTTATGTTTAGACAGAAAATGAAAAGCTGTGGATTCCTTCCAGACTAATATGGCTTGATGCAGAAAGACCACCTGAAACAGTGACCCAGGTGATCCAACATTCAAAACAGCTGGGACAAGGCAGCCTTGCAGATCACTACAGCCAGTATTTCTGAGTCTTCTTAGGACCCCCATGGTATACACAGCATCCCCAACCAGTAGAAAGAAGTTTGGAAAGAACAATGCCCAAATTCCCAAATATTGTCTATAAGTGTTTGTTTTCATTTAAATGGGGTTGGTTATGAATGGTCAATGATCACAGCTAATCTCTTTTTAAAGATAAAAGGTGACTATGGTATAGAAATGAATACTTTTTATTGGAATGGATTTTCAGTTATTGATAACAAATTTAAGGTCAGTTTTGTGATAAGTATGTTTTTCCTCTTGTTTAGGATTGTGTTCATGTAGCTCATTTAAAAATGTAATGTATAATTAAGTACAGATTATAGTCACCTATAATAGTCAAAACTCATAGTTAGGTGAGTTAGGTTTTCTAGATGGATAGATATTCTTCAAACCTTTCAAAGACCTACAGAATATGGCTTTTAAAATGGTTTAGAGTTTTTCATGACAGTCAACTAAGATAGGTGTGTGGTAACAATTTTACCTGCAAGAAAGGAGAAATACCAAAAGATTAACTAATTTTCTCAATACTTTGTAAGAAAAGAACCAGAGATGAAATTCATATTCAAGAATATAGCCTAGCATAGTGGCCTACACCTTTTAACCCAGAACTTGGGAGGCAGAGGCAGAAGGATCTACATGAGTTTGAGGGCAGCCTGTTCTATATAGTGAGTTCCAGGAAAACCTGAGCTACATATGAGACCCCGTCTTGTAAAAAAGAATATGAATTTGAACTGATATATATGTGTCCATATGTATATGTATGTGCATATGTATATTCCTAACAAAGGTTTTTCTACCTCTTATAGGTTGTCTTTTAGAATATGACAGGTAGAAAGTTTTATTTTCTGCTTAGTATACAATGAGTTCAAATTAATTTAGGATGGGCAAGGGGAGAAGGAAAAACGAATTATGGCTGCTTTTTTTTTTTTCCTAAAAAAAGTGACAAAGAGTGTTCAGAAGAACCAAACTCTAACTTAATTTTCATGCTTGAATCAACTTTATGGAGGCTGATTTACATAAAATAAATTTGCTCGTCTTAAGTCTATAGTTTAATGAGTTTTGACAAATGTGGAAGCTCATGTAGTCATCACCCCAAACAAGAATGGCAGCATTTCTAGCATATAGAAAATTCCATTGTGTCTTACTTCCTGCCTCCAGGCAACCACCAATGTGTTTTCTGTCCATTTAAATTAGTTTTACCTATTCTAATGTTACACATAAATGCGATCATATAACAAATCCTTTTTTGTGTCTGACCTTTTTTTTTTTTTTTTCCTGGTTTATCAGACAGGGTTTCTTTCTTTGGATCCTATGCTGTCACTCATTCTGTAGCCCAGGCTGGCCTCTAACTCACAAAGATCCACCTGCCTCTGCCTACTGAGTGTTGGGATCATGGGTGTGCACATCAGTGTCTGACTTTTTAAATTTAGCCTAATGTTTTTGAAATTTATGTATGATGCAAATATCAGACATTTGCTCTTTATTATTTAATAGTGTTATATTTAATAACTATATCTTAGTTGTCTTATCCATTCACTTTTTTTTTTTCATGGTTTTTCCAGACTGGGTTTCTCTGTGGTTTTAGAGTCTGTCCTGGAACTAGCTCTTGTAGACCGGGCTGGTCTTGAACTCACAGAGATCTACCTGTCTCTGCCTCCTGAGTGCTGGGATTAAAAACGTGTGCCACAATCGCCTGGCCATTCACTTATTTTTAACCACTTGATTCAGCACAAATTTGGAGACTTACAAATAAAATATCTATGACCATTCATATGTAACCTTTATGTAAATATTTGATTTTATTTCTTTTAGTCAAATAACCTAGAATGAAATTGTTACATTATATAGCAACAGTATATTTACTTTTGTAAGAAAATATCAAATTATTCTTTATTGTGGCTGCACCATTTTATGGGAGCATTCTAGTTGCCACATCTTAATGCTGTATCTGATCAGTCTTCATAATTTTCACCACCTAGTGAGGATATGATTGCATTGTGTTGTAGATTATTTTGTATTTTCCCAATGACTAATTGTTGTGAGTTTTTTATATATTTATCTGCCATTTCAAACATTTTTATTGCTGAGTGGAAGATACTGTAAGTTTTTCTATGTTGATATATTTTGAGGTTCTGTTATTATGGGTGTACACATATATTTGTTTCTAACTAATTTATCTCTTTACCATTATGAACTGCCCTTCTTAACCACTGGAAATAAATTTTGCATTAAAGATTGTCTATCTAATATCAATAGAACCATTTTAGCATTCTTCCTGCTATTCATGGCTTTAAAAAATCCTTTGTTAATTTCATGCATGTAAAAATGTATTCTGGTCATATCCACCCTCAAATGGTCCCCCCCTGCCATGACCCCTCCCGTTTCAATGTTCTCCCCACCCCTCTTTGCATAACCCATTGAGGCCAATTAGTGCTGCCCACTGGAATGTTGACAGCTCATGTACATGTCTGCACAGTTGCTGTTTACAAGTGCAACAGCTGTGTCCATGTCCAGAAGACACTTCACAGCACTCTCCTATCTTTCCAGCTTTTTTTTTTTATTTTTTGATTTTTCTCGAGGCAGGGTTTCTCTGTGTAGCCTTGGATGTTCTGGAACTTGCTCTGTAGACCAGGCTGGCCTCAAACTCACCGAGATCTGCCTGCCTCTGCCTCCGAGTGCTGGGATTAAAGCTGTATGCCACCACCATCTGGCCTGTCTTTCAGCTTTTACATTCTTTCTGCTCGCCTTTCCCATGGCATCCCTGGGGGTCAGTAGGGGTAATACAGATGTTCTGCTTAAGATTGGGTACTCAACAGGCAACACTTTGACCAGTTGTGGATTAACTGCTTATTACTTTTTTGACCTGTTAGCTGCTACCCACTGCAGAAACTTCTCAGATGAAGGCTGAGAGCAGCACAATGTTAACCAATATATAATGTAAATATAACTATTTGGACTTTGACGAGGTTGAAAGCATAAGGCATGACTTCCTACCTGAGGAGCAGGTCTTAAATTCAGTTAGAAAGCAGTTATTTATCCCCATAATGATCATGCCAGTATTGTAACACTGAGCACATCTCGCCTGCAAGGTCAGTATAGTAACATTCTCCATCCAACACTGGGTAAGACCCTAGAATTTTATTCTCCAGTGGCCTTAATAGCACCTTCTGGCACCATGACAGCTACCTGTGTTTTGCTTATTATTTGAATAGCATATTTTCCCCCTCTACTTACTTTCAATATGATTGTGTTTTATATTTAAAATGGATCCCCTACAGACAGCATATGAATGGTTTCTTGTATGACCTGGCTGTTAATTAATGTAAATTGAAGTGTTTAGTCCTCAATGATCAGTTCATAACCATTTTTTCATATGGTTGGGTTTGTTAAGCCACATAATTGTTTTCTGTCTCATTCTTTTTTTTCCCCCTTCTTCCCTTTGTTATCCACCTTTGGGTTGTTTCAATATGTCTTACAATCTCATTTAAACACATCTATTAGTTTTAGGGTATTGTCCCCACTCCTTCTGAAATATCATCCCACTCTGTAGCCTTGGCTAGTCTTGAACTCGAGGCCATCCTCTTCTCTTGTCTTGACCTTTTGTTTTCTTCCTGGAGATGGGCTTTTTCTGTGTAACAGCTCTGGCTGTCCTGGACCACTTGTCTTGTAGACCAGACTAACCTTGAACTCGCAGAGATCCATCTGCCTCTGTGTCCTGAGGGCTGCGATTAAAGGTGTGTGCCACCACCACCCAGCTATTGCCTCAGCCTTTTGAGTACTAGGACTATGTGCATGTATCATCAAACCTTAATAAGTTATAGTAAGATACACTTTTCATATTTTACATGATTGCTTTAGGGATTATTACATATAAAGTACTTTTTAAAAAATTATAAAAATAAATAAATTTGTTTGTCTTTTTACTTCCTGGCTGAAGCTTCCCCTCCCTCCTCTCCTCCAACTCTTCTCCCCCCAACCCCCTTCTTTTCCTACTATCCAATCCACTCCTCATTTGGTTCTGTTTAGGAAAGGGCAGGTCTCCCTTGAGTACCAGCAAAACATGGTGTATCAAGTTGCAATAAGACCTCCTTATGTATTGAGGCTGGACAAAGCAACCCAGTATGAGGAGTAGGGTCCTAAAAGGCAGTAAAAGAGTCAGAGACAGTCAGTGCTCCCACCATAAGGAGTCCCACAAGAGGATCCAGCTACACAGCTGTAACATATACGCAGAGCATCCAGGTCAGTCCCATGCAGGCTCCCTGGTTGTCAGTTTGGTCTCTGTGAGCATCTATGAGCCCAGGTTAGTTGTTTCTATGAGTTTTCTTGACTCCTCTGGTTCCTATGATCCTTTCTCCTCCTCTTCTGCAGAATTCCCTGAAGTCTGCCTAATGTTTGCCGGTGGGTTTTGCATCTGTTTCTATCAATTGCTGGATAAGCCCTCTCTAATAACAATTGATTGGGCTAGGCACCAATCTGGCCACAGGAGATGGCCAATTCAGGCTGAGTATCTGCTATTGTTAGAGGTTTAAGCTAGTGTCTTCTTGGGAGATTCCCTTGTGCCAGATTCTTACCTGATCCCCAAATGCCCCCCTTTCCAGTAGTCTCTTTCCTTCCTACCCCCTTTCACCTCCCCAACATGATCTCTCATATTTCCATCCCCACCTGCCCTCAGTCCACACACGGAATCTCTTATATTTCCCCTTCCCAGGGAGATATGGATATCTCACTGGAACTTTCCTTTTTACCTAGTCTCTTTGGTCTGTGGATTGTATCATAGTTCTTCTCTATTTACAGCTAATATCTACTTATTAGTGAGTTCATATGATGTTTGTCTTTGTCAGTCAAGATTAACCTCGCTCAGGATGATTTTTTTCTAGTTCTGCGCATTTGCCTCCAGATTTTCTGGTATCCTTGTTTTTAACAGTTGAGTAATACTCCATTGTGTAAACATACCAAATTTTCTTTATCCAGTCCTTGATTGAGGGACATCTGGGTTGTTTCCAGGTTCTGGCTATTACAAATAATGCTGCTAAGAATATTGTTGAGCAAGTGTCCCTGTGGTTTGATTGAGCATCCTTTGGTTATATGCCCAAGAGTGGTATAGTTGGGTCTTGTAGTAGATTGATTCCCAGTTTTCCAGAAACCATGATGCTGACTTCTTAAGTGGCTGTACAAGTTTGCATTGGCACCAGCAATGGAGGATTGTTCCTATACTTGATAAACACCTTTAGTCAAATGGCTGGATACAAGATTAGCTAAACAAAAAATCAATAGCTCTTCTTTGTAAAATGATAAATGCTCTGAGAAAGAAATCAGAGAATCAACACCCTTTACAATAGCCTGAAATAATATAAAATATCTTGGTGTAACTCTAACAAAGCAAATGAAAGACCTGTGTGATACAAACTTCAAGTCTTGGAAGAAAGAAATTGAGGAAGATAACAGAAGATGGAAAGATCTTCCATGCTCATGGATCAGTAGGATTAACAAATTAAAAATGGCCAATTTACCAGAAGCAATCTACAGATTCAATGCAATTGCCATTAAAATCCCAACACAAGTCTTCATAGACCTTGAAAGAACAATACTCAACTTCATATGAAAAAGCAGGTTTGTACAAGGCCTTAGTTTTAACCTAGTATAAATAAACAAGTGAAAACTTATAAGGGGCTGATGAGATAGTTCAGTGGATAAAGGCACTTGCCAAAACTGATGACTTGGGTTCAATCCCTGGGGACCCAAATGGTATGGTGAAGGAGTAAACTGCTAAACTGCACACACACACACACACACACACACATACACACACACACACACAGAGAGAGAGGTACAGACAGAGACAGACACACATGCACACAGATAAGTGAGTAAATGAATGAACTGAATAAAAATGTTTTTTTGAAAGAACTAAAGAATGTTCCACAGAGAATCTTTTAGTTTGCTATTTAATGTCTCTGTTATTTGCTATCTGATTCTGAAGATCGTCTTTTGTAGTATGTCTTATAGTTCAGGGCCTATGGTAGTGAATTCTTTTACATTTTGTCTATTTGAAAGTCTGTTTTATTTTAAATACTGAGTATTCAGTTGGTCACAGAAGCTCACTGGTATGAAGTTACCATCCATCACTTTAAAGATGCTGGTCATGTCATCTGGCCCCGGTGCTTCCCGATGACAGGTCTGTAGCCGTGTAAATCATTGCTGGCTTGTGCGCATGTGTCATTTTAATGGCCATATATGATGGGACAAAATGGTCTTTCATCAGTTTGATTATCATATGTCTAGACATGGTTTTTGTTTAAATTTTATCTTGTTTGGATTCTCTGAGCTTCTTGAGTTTGTTAATTTATGTCCTTTACAAAATTCATAACTTTTTGATCATTATTTGCCTTAAGTCTTTTTTTTTTCTAACTATCGTTCATAAACTTCTTAGATTCTAATTACATGCACGTGTACATTAGACTTTCAATATTCACACACAGGTCTCTGGGGCTCTATTTTTGTCATGGATTATTTTGTGTGTATGGTATGTGTGTACACACCGTGTGTGCAGGTGCACTTACTCATGACAAGTGTGGAGGTCAGATTTGATATTGGGATGTCTTCCTCAATGACCTGTCCACCTGAATGGTTTTGGTTTTTGTTTCTGTTGTTGTTGGTAGTGTTCTTGTTAGAAAGTGCCTCTTGCTAAATCAGGAGCTTGCCATTTCATCCAAATTATCTGCATGTCTCCAACTCCAAACACTGCATTGCCGTTGGGTGCTACCATGTCCCTGGGAGCTAGCGATTTCAACCCAGGTCCTCATGCTTGTATAGTAAGCCCTTTGGCCACTGAGCCTTCTCCCATCCCATCTTTTTTCAAAAAAGTAAAAATCTCTATGTGTGTGCACATTCCTGTGTGTGAGTGTGCATGTGGCAGCCAGGGACACCTCAGGTCTGTGTCCTCTACTTTTATGTTGTTTGCAACAAGGCCTCTTTGCTATTTTTCCATGGTGTACACCATGCTAGCCACTCCACCAACTTCCATGGACCCTCCTGCTTCTGTCTCTCATCTCCCTGTAGAAATTCTAATATTACAGACTTTCAGCCTTATTCATACAGCTGTAAATGTGTTCTGGGGATTCTAGTTCAGGTTTTCATGCTTACATGGTGTCTTTGTTACTTTTCAATTGCTGTGGTAAGACGTCATGACCAAGACAACTTGGTCATAGAAGAAAGAGTTTTGGGGTGAGTCAGTGACCAACATGTCTGGGAGCATGGCAGCCAGCAGACTAAGCTTAGTGCCAGCGCAGTAACTGAGAGCTTGCATGCTGATCTCTAAGCATGAACACAGACAGAAGCAGAGAGAGTCTAGCTATCTAGCTCAGCCTCAGGACCAGTGACTGGAATGCCCAGTCCTGGGATTACAGGCAAACCACCATGTCTGTTTGCTGCTTACATGGGTTCTGGGCTCTGAACTCGTAATGCTCACACTTGCTCCTTGGGCAGCAACAGCTCCAAACACTAAACTCTCTCCCATTTGCTTGCCTGCTTACTTACTTACTTACTGAGACAGGATCTCACTACAGTGAAGGTTGGCTTCAGACTCCTAAGATCCACCTGCTCCTGCTTCCCAGGTGCTGCAAAGAAAGGCTCACACTATTATGCCCAGCTCCTTTATATACGGTTGATGCCTTATATCTTTCATGGAGTTTTTTTTTTTTTTTTTTGTTCAGCTTATTTAATTACTAAATTTTTACTATGTAGCTTAAGGGGTCTTGCGTCCTTGATCCTCCTGTGTCCACTTCCCAAGTGCCAGGATTATATGTCTGTACTGCCATGCCTTTTGCAGATAAACTTTTATCTTCTTTAATTCCATTAAAGGTCCTTGGCAAGTAGCTGACTGAATCCACTGACCGTGCTGAGCTCTATCACACTGCTGAGCCTTAAATGCTTATCAAGCTCTGTGGCCCTGACCTCTGGCAAAACTAGCACAAATTTCCCCTTTTTTATTCACAACTGTGTATGAAGAGAATTTAAACTCACTACAGAGCTTGGCAACCTCAGCATACAATTTATCCCCGCCCCCTTGGTAAATTGAGAACACTCACTTTTTTGCTTAGAAGCAACACTCTGGATTCTCAGGCATATCTAAATCGCCAGAATTACTATTCTCCCACTTCTGAACTCGTTTTAAGTAAAATGAGGATTGGTTGAGTACAAGACTTGTGGTACCATGACCGTTGCTCTGGAAGCAAAGAGAACCACTTACTGGCTGACAAGTACATAGCATAGTGTGATGCTGACACACTGGGCTGAGGATGCCTCATATTCAGGGCAGATGGAACAGGATGGTGGGATGTTTGATCACAGCCCTCAGAACAGTATGTGATTTAAAATTTCCGAGTTGCTTACTTATGACATTTTCCATTTGATATCCTTAGACCATGGTTGGTTGTGGGTAACTGAAACAACAGAAAGCAAAGCCACTAATAAGGGGAGTGGGAAAGGGTCTATATGTTTTCAATCTCTTTCAATGTCCAATGGTTTCATGTGGGGCTGAGAATGTGGTAAATGTTCCATGCACTCTGGAAAAGAATGTTCTGCACGGGTTTGATGCAGAGCTCTCTAAATATCAAGCAGGGCAAGTTTGTTGATAACAGCCTTCTGTATTCTGGTGAGATTTCTTTATGCACGATTATTCTTGAGTGAGATTTGATACTTTGTATCTTTCATTGAACTTGTTCATTTTATCCAATTATCAAATTTCACTAGTGTAGCTAAGGCTGACCTTGAACTCTTGGTTTTTCAGTTTTGAGATGAGCGTGTCAGAGTCAGTTTCCACTTGTTTTTGTTCACCCTTTCAGATGGAGCTCCATAGATTTTCAGCCTTATGTTCACACTTGAGGTTCATTTATTCTTTTCAGTTTGCTTTGTGTTTCTTTCTTTCTTTCTTCCTTCCTTCCTTCCTTTCTTTCTTTCTTTCTTTCTTTCTTTCTTTCTTTCTTTCTTTTTAAGAATTTTACTGTATAGCCCATAAGCACCTTGAATTCATAAGTCTGCCGCTTTAGCCTCTTGAATGCTATGTGTGTGTATTTATGTTTGCATACTCCTGCTTTTTTTTTTTTTTTTTTTTTTTTTTTGACAGGTGCAGTGAACTTTATTGATGGTACTCAAGAGAGCAGGGCTCCCTAAGCCCCTTCATTCTGGGGGTCTGGGATGGAAACTATGAGGGAGATTAGTGTCGGGGGTTGTTGGACAGGGACTGCTCAGCAGCCAGGGCCTCTCTCTTGCTCATGTCCTTGCTGGGGGTGGATGGTCCAGGATGGGCTCTTACTCCTTGGAGGCCATGTAGGCCATGAGGTCCACCACCCTGTTGCTGTTGCCGAATTCATTGTCATACCAGGAAATGAGCTTTACGAAGTTGTCATTGAGAGCGATGCCAGCCCCAGCGTCAAAGGTGAAAGAGTGGGAGTCACTGTTGAAGTCGCAGGAGACAACCTGGTCCTTGGTGTAGCCCAGGATGCCCTTCAGTGGGCCCTCGGATGCCTGCTTCACCACCTTCTTGATTTCGTCATACTTGGCAGCTTTCTCCAGGCGGCATGTCAGATCCACGACGGACACATTGGGGGTAGGAACACAGAAGGCCATGCCAGTGAGCTTCCCGTTCAGCTCTGGGATGACCTTGCCCACAGCTTTGGCAGCACCAGTGGATGCAGGGATGATGTTCTGGGCAGCCCCACGTCCATCACGCCACAGCTTCCCGGAGGGGCCATCCACAGTCTTCTGGGTGGCAGTGATGGCATGGACTGTGGTCATGAGTCCTTCCACAATGCCAAAGTTGTCATGGATGACCTTGGCCAAGGGGGCTAAGCAATTGGTAGTGCAGGAAGCGTTGCTGACAATCTTGAGGGAGTTGTCATATTTCTCATGGTTCACACCCATCACAAACATGGGGGCATCAGCAGAAGGGGCGGAGATGATGACCCTCTTGGCCCCACCCTTCAAGTGGGCCCCAGCCTTCTCCATGGTGGTGAAGACACCAGTAGATTCCACAACATACTCGGCACCAGCATCACCCCATTTGATGTTGGCGGGATCTCACTCCTGGAAGATGGTGATAGCCTTCCCGTTGATGACAAGCTTCCCATTCTCAGCCTTGACTGTGCCCTTGAACTTGCCGTGGGTGGAGTCATACTGAAACATATAGACCATGTAGTTGAGGTCAATGAAGGGGTCATTGATGGCAACAATGTCCACTTTGCCAGAATTGATGGCAGCCCTGGTAACCAGGCGTCCAATACGGCCAAATCCGTTCACTCCGACCTTCACCATTGTGTCTCAGAAACGAGGCTGGCAATGCACGAAAAGATGCGGCTGTCTCTAGAATAGGAAGGAGCAGAGAGTGCATACTCCTGCTTTTATTATGAGCTATCCTTTATTGTTGCTGATTGGCTTTGTCGTGTGACCTTTATCTGATGGTCGTATTGTTTCTCAAGCATTCTTATGGTTAGCATTTGGATGGTACAGGTAATATGTAAAGTGTGCTCTTTTATAGATAGCATATAATTGGTCCTACTGTCTTGTGTCTAACAGTTTGGGTTCTTTTTTAATTAATTTTATTTTTCTCTGAGACAGGGTTTCTCTGTGTTGCCCTGGCTGTTTTGGAATTTACTCCATAGGCCAGGTTGTTTTTGAGCTCACAGATCCCTCTGCCTCTGCCTCCTGAATGCTGGGATTAAAGGTTGGAGCCACCACCACTCGGTTAGTTTATGCTTTTAAAATGAAGTGCTTAGACCATTTGCACTTAAAGCAATCAACACAGTGACTAGAGCTAAACCTATCAGAACACATTTCTTTTCTCCCTGCTCTGGTCTTTGCTTTTCCACATGCATTTTTTATATGTAACATTAACTTATTAGAGCTATTTATTTTTCTATAGATTATCACATGTACTTTTAATTTTTCAGTCTCCCTTCAAATATCATAGAGCTACGCCTTACTCTAAGGACCTAAAACAGTATACTTTTCTATTACTGTACAGTTAGATCTTGCCAATATTGGAAACTTCAAAATCCAGTCTTATTTTTATTTCAACTAGTTGTTCATTGTTTTAAAAGATTAAAAAATTTTAATCCTCTTATATTTGCTGACGTGGCTGTAACTTCTGTTACTCTTCATCCTTTGCTATGATATGACTTTCCCTTAATGTACACATACTTTTGCAGGTCTGGAGCTGTAAGTTCACCATTCATCTATCTTTCATTATGTCAGCTGTCTCTGTGAGTTCCCCTCTCAGGGGCTGCATCTCAGACAAGAACGGACTCTCTTCTCCAGTAGTTAGTAGTTATCAACAGCATCTCAGCTAGGGGTAGGGCATCAGGAGCCCCTCCCCAATCCTGTCTTCCAAGGGCTGGGATTATAGGCATGCACTATCACTTCCAGCCTTTGGCTATATTTTTAAAGAAGGTATTTTCCTAGTTTTATCCAGGTGCTTCAGTTATTTCCATTAGGACTTGATCTGAATTGCCTATTCTACAGTTGCTATCTGGTGTCCCACCTCTCTTTGCGGAAAATAATGAACCATTTGCCTATCAATATTTGCTGAAAAAAATGTACCCTTTCCACACATGTTTGAAATGCCACATTTATATCTCAATAAAGAAACCTATATGTTTGCAGACATTTGTCTTCTACTTAATTCACATTATGTACTCCTTCCCTCCTTCCTTCCCTCCCCCCTTTTCTGTATTCTATAGACTAGATTAGTCAAGTATGGGAAAATGTGCCTCACATGTTGGCCTAAGATGCTCATGAGAATTCAATATAGTTCTAACTTTGTAGTAGAATCCTCAGCTACACTTTAAAAACTACTTATGCATTTGTGCTTTAATACAGAAATAACCATTTCAGGAATTCATCCTGAAGATATACATAAAGGCTAAAAATTTATATATGCAGTATTTACTACATTATCTTATTTGGAAAATATTGAAATGAGGCAAAAGTCCCCATGTGGGAGGTGGCTGAACACACTATTACACATCCACATAATAGCAATGGAAAATTGTGATGCTAAGAAGGACAATTAGATTTCTACAAATCTCACAAGATTTCTGTGAACCAAAAAGGGTGAAGTTAAAAGTGATTATATGATTATAATGTTATTTGTAGGGTGAATTTTTTTAATTTAAATATTCATCAAAACAAAATAGTAACACAAAGCATAACTTAATACACTTTGGATACAGTGCTCTATATTTTCAGTAGGATAGACAGGAGGAAATAAAGAACTAATGAAGTCTTGAACTTTACTCAGTACCTAGTGGTTTGCTACAAGTGACATTAAAGCGATATTTCTGACATTGTGCTCCTTGTGTTGAAGAATAGAGCCAGTGAGTAGATACATTGATTTTTCTTGGGAGCCAGGGAGAGATAAAGATGCTGTTGAGGAAGGGGAGAATCAGAATAATAAGTGCATATTTCCCAACACATGCCTTGTTAATTCAAAGGAAGGAAATGATGACTTTCTAGAGATAAACTGACAGACATTCCCTTAAATAAGAGTTGAAAGTCAGCATCATCAATCCCAACATGTAGTCACATTCACATCCCTTATGATGAAAAAAGCTCCAGAAAGCATACAGCATCATTTCTTTTACATGTCTGCCAAAATGCATAATCTGCATCTGCTAATAGACAGTGGACATACTTGAACATACTCGCGTTGAAGAACATTTTAGAAAACAACTGCCCCATATTACCCTACGATATTACCAGTCATGGAACACCGAGGCTGAGAAACTCCTTCAGATTGAAGGAAATGAAAGTGACATAATTAAACGCAATTCTGTTCTTATGAGATACTAGACTAGGGGGAAATGGGGGAGTTTAAATGTTGGCTTGTACTACATAACAAAATTACTTGTTAAATTTCCTGTCGTTTGTAGACAAACTAACTGTACTGTTGTAAGATGAAGCATTGTTTTGGTTCAGAAGCTCTGCACACTGAAATGTCTCCCTGAAAAGGGTATGTCATATTCCTCTTCCTCTTAAGTAGTTCTAGAAATATTAATAAAATATGTATGTCTATATTCATGGAGATACATACTAGCGCGCGCACACACACACACACACACACACACACACACACATATATATATATATATACATACATACACTTATGTAGAGATAATGTGCTTTTTAAAAGATGTAGGAGAAAAGGCTAAAAGTAGTTGAACGGGTTTTTTAAGTGAATGCCATAGGAATCTAAGTGTCATGTGGAATCAGATTTGGGTTCAGAACTTTGCATTTATGAAGAAAGTAGCTATACTTTGTGTATTCAGGGAATAATCACTTGATGCCCAGAGGAGCCAAGCATCTGGTTGCTAAACCAGAACATGGTGTAGATACCACTTTAGGAAAATTGGAGCCTGATGAAAAACAGGAACTATTTTAAAGGCTTGAGAATATAGAGTTTCAATCTCAGTAGCTGGGCAAATATTAAACACCTTCTAATGTAAAATGTTGATTCCTCTCACATGGCTGGTTTGAAAGACGAAATTAGTACAATCATTTGGGACATAAATATGATTATGAATTAAAATAAGATATGGATACTATATAGTTATTTGAATAAGGAAATTCAGTATGAAAAATTGTTAATTCTTGGACTGAGGAGATAGATAGCTCAGTGGATTAAAGTGCTTGCTGTGTAAGCATCAGGACCCAAGTTCAAATCCCCAGAACCTATGTAAAAGCCCTCCTAAAGATAGAAGAGGCAGATAGTAGAATCTCTGTAAGATTATGAACCAGCTAACCTGGTTTTAGCTATGGAAAAACAACAAACAGAGTGGTAGGTGAAGACCAATGCCTAAGACTATTCTCTGAAATCCGTAAGTTTAGAGTGTGTGTGACCATGTTGACACACCTGAATGTGGATGTGGTGTGGGATGTCTTTCTGTATGCTGTGAATATGTGTTGTTCTCATTGGTTAATAAATAAAGCTGCTTTGGCCTATGGCAAGGCAGGATAGAGCCAGGTGGGAAATCAAAGCAAAGATACATGTGAAGAAGGGCAGAGTCTAAGAGATGCCAGCCAGCTGCTGAGGAAGCAGCACATGTAGAAAATGAGATAATGCCATGACCACATAGCAATATATATATTAATAGAAATGAATTAATTTATATGTAAGTGGTAACTTTGAGACTAGCATATGGCACATGAGTCCAATTTGTAATTCATACTTTCAAATGGCCTGAAATCTTTATTAATCAATACTTAATATAAATGGTGGAAAACATAGCCATAAATGAAGTCTTATTGAAACTTGGGCCTGTTTTCCTTAATCACTGTCTATGGTAATATGCACCCATACTACTATAGTAGAGCTGTGACTTTAGTCATCTAAGTTTGAGGGACTTATAACCAAGCCCTTTATAAAAAAAAAATCCATATTCCTCTGCCCAGATTTAAGAGGTTTTCTTCTCAAAGTGTGTAGCATAGAATAGCAGGCCGAACTCTGGGCCACACTTCAGAGCTACTAAGCATATGCTTCTTCTACATGGTCACCAGAGGACTCAAGCATATGTGAAGGATGCTGATTCTAAGGCATGTTGATTCACCCTTATGGACTACAGTATGTAAGAGTCACTGTGCTCCACTGTCACAGTGTTTTAAGTCCTTTCTATTATCAAAGGTCACAGATGTACTAAAGCTCTCTTCGATTTAAGGAAAACGGGGTTCTTTACAAGAAAAGTAAAAAGAATAAAGTAGGGGAAGGAAGGAAGGAAGGAAGGAGAAAGAAAAACAATTCATCTCCCAATGTTATATGTATGTGGGAGATTCTTCTCATTTCTCATCCTACTCAGGACTTTCACACAGTTGTGAGCACATGAAACCTGCACAAGGAATGATGAATGACAGTTATGAGCAGATCCATTGGTACTTTTCTCCAGATTGCACAGAGACACAAATCATTATCTAGGCCTAGTGTAAGAAACAGTGCCTTTGATTAGGGGGTGATTTTCTAATTTCTTCTTTTCTTCTATTAAAAAAAATCAAATACAGACCTTTTTCATGCAATATATTCTGGTTGTGGTCTCTTATCCTCTAACTCCTCCAAAGTTCCTCTCCAATTCCCCTCCTTTCTGGATCCACACCCTTTCTATATCTCCTTAGAAAACCAACAGGCATTTCATGAACAAACATAAAATAAATAAGATAAAAAAATGGAATATAACAAAATAAACAAAAAGAAAGTAAAAAAGCTAAAAAGCACAAGAAACATATATTGATACAGAGACATGCATGTTTACACAGGAATGTTTATACAGGAATCCCATAAAAACATGAAATTGAAATTGGAGGCCATAATATATACTTAAAGGACCTGTAAGAAACAAACAAACCAACAAAAAGCCCTGACAAAATATCATGTGGTGGATTGAATACAAATGGCCCCATAGGATCATATATTTGAAAGCTTGGTCATTAGAGAGTGGTACTACCTGATATGGATTAGGAGGTGTGACCTTGGAGTATGAGAGCCTTGTAGGTGTGCTTTGGGGTTTCAAAAACTCAAGCCAGGTCCAGTGTCTCTCTCTTCCTGTTGCCTGTGGGTCTGAATGTAGAACACTCAGCTACCACGTCTGCCTGCATGCTGAAATGCTCTCCACCATAAGAATAATGGACTAAACCTCCGAAACTGTAATCAAGCTTTAGATGCTTTCTTTTATAAGAGTTGTCATGGTCATGGTGTCTCTTCACAACAATAGAACACTAGCTAAGACATATTGTGAGACAAAGAACTTCAAAGATGCCATTGAGTTCATTTTGTGTTGGCCATCTACTGCTGGGCATGGGGCTTTTTTTTTTTTTTTTCCTTGAGAGTGTTTTGTAATCACCTTGAGACTCCATTGAAAGAAATTAATTTTTCATTTGCAATTGGTTATCAGTTGGAGATAACTTCTGGACTAGGGATGGGGAATGTGTCTATTTCTCTCAGTGATGGGATCCTACCTGGTGAATACCGTTGCAGGCCCTGTGCATGCTGCCACATTCTCAGTGAGTTAGTATGTCAATGAGTCCTGTTGTGTTTAGAAGGCCTTGTTTCCTTGGTGTCCTCCATACCCTCTGGCTATTACACTCTCTCTGCCTTCTTTTCTGGAGAGCTTCAGGAGCCTTGAGAAGAGGGATTTCATCGAGACATCCCATTTAAAACAGAGTGTTTCAGCATCTTCCATTCTTTGCACATTGTCTGTCTATGCCTGTCTGTTTTTGTTCCCTTCTACTGCAGGAGGAAGCTTCTCTGATGATGGCTGAATGAGACACTGGTCTATGAATATAGCAGAATATCCTTAGGGGTCATTTTATTGCTGCAGAACAGTAGTATTTGGCTTTTCCCTAATCCCCTGGCCTATCTAGTCCCAGGTTCTTGGTCACCAAGTAGTGTTGTGTATGGATTCCAGCTCATGAAGTGGGCTTAAAATCCAAGCAGTGATGGGAGAGGTCATTCTGTATGTTTCTCATACTGGTTAATAATAAAGCAATGTTGGCCAATAGAAAAGGAAGATAGGAGGGACTAGGAGACAAGGAGGGAATAGGAAGTAGTAAGGAGGAGTCAAGATGGAGAGTCTGGAGAAAGCAGTATGCCGCCGGCTCCCCGGTAACAGAAATTCATAGATCAACAGAAATGGGTTAATAATTAAGGCAGAACTAGCCGATAAGAAACAAGTAACCGGGCCAACAGCATTGTATCAAATACAGAGTCTCTGTGTATTTTTTGGGGCTGGCTTGGTGGCGGGACAAGACCAGGCGGTGGCGGGCAGAAAAACCATACTCTTTACAAAGCAGATGTTGGTTGGTTACTCCCACAAGTTTTGTGTCACTATTGCACTAGTGTATCCTGCAGGCAGGTCCATTGTAGATTAAGGGTTCATAGCTGCAATGGTGTTTACCTTTCTCCTTTGGTGTAGCACCCATGCTACAATCTGCTCCACTAATTGGGCGAAAGGCCTAGAGATTGAAATAAGAGACAAGACAGCAGGGCTTAAATGTCAGAATGCTGTTTATTAAGGGGAAGGAGTGGGATTATACACTGCCTCACAGCACAGTGGAAAACAACAGGGTTTTCAGGTTTAGCTCCTCCCCAGCAGATGTGTGTTAGCAAAACAGGAAGAATACCAATAACAACTCCAGGGGGCAAGAAAACAGGAAGATTATCAATAACAACTGGGGAGGGGGAAGGGGAGATGTTCCAGCCAACAGCTTCAGGCTTGCTCAAGGTGCCTCTGGGGTCCATGAAGGGCCCTATACTTTGGTAGCATGCATAGTAACTTGTAGTATCAGAAACACTGGTTTGTAGAGGTGATGACTCTATGTTGGCAACCGGTTCAACTTCTGTGTGTTCAATAAGTTGTGTGTGGTATTGTCTTCACTAATAGGGCCTTACTATCAGTTTGTGGAAAGCAGCCAATAAGTTTAGAGGTTCCCTTTGGACCCCTTTGGCTGACAACTCTATAAGGTGTAACCTATTTATGGTACTGAAAGCTTCATTTGGTGATGAGAGGTATCCAGTTGAGGTTTTGTCTTCATATCACCTTTATATATGAATATATTTTACAAAAGTTCTACTCTGTTGTTTCTGGCTCTAACCATTTAGCTATGAATTTTGTAATTCATTTTTTTAATGCCTGAGTAATAATGTAAATGTACCACATTTTTTTTAATCCATCAGTCCACTGACATACATCAATGCTCTTTTGAATTTCAAACCATTATGAATGGAACAGTAATGAAGATGGTTGAGCAAGTGTCTCTGTAGCAGAATGAAGCATCCTTTGGATATATGCCCAAAAGTGGTATAGCTGGTTCTTGATGTAGATTGATTCCCAGTTTCCTGAGAAACTGACACAGCCACACTGATTTTCATAGTGGCTATACAAGTTTGCACTCCTACCAGAAATGGATGAGTGTTCCCCTTGCTCCACACCCTCAGCAGCATAAGCTGTCCTTTGTTTTAATTGATCTTGGCTGTTGTGACTGGTATAAAATGAAATCTCAAAGTAGTTTTGACTGATGACAAAAGATGTTGAACCTTTATTTAAGCGCTTCTCAGTCATTTGTGTTTCCTGTTTTGAGTATCTCTGTTTGAATCTACACCCCATTTTTCAGTTTGGTTGTTTGTTTTCTTGATGCCCAGTTTTTTTAGTTATTTATTTATTTTTGGTATTTGCCATCTACTGGATGTGTAGTTGGTACAAATCTTTTTCCCAATATGCACCTTGCCACTTTGGCCAAATGATGGTGTTCTTTGACATACATATTGCCAGTTTCATGAGGTCTCACTTATTAATTATTGATCTTAGTGCCTGAGCTAAAGGTATTCTATTCAGGAAGTCTTCCTGTGCCAATGAATTTGACTATTTTCCACTTTTAATTTCATTAGATTCAGTGTACCTGCCTTTTGTTGAGGTCTTTGATTTATCTGGAGTTGAGTTTTGTGCATTGTGATAAGCATGGATCTTTTTGCCTTTTACATGCAGACAGTTTGCTTAGCACCATTTGTTTAAGTTGCTGTTTTGTTCCCCACCCCCAGTGTGTATTTATGACTTCTTTACCAAAAATCAGGTGTCCATAGGTGTGTAGACTTACTTACATCTGGGTTTTTAGTTTATTCCATTGATCACTGTATCTGTTTTGTATGCCAAGATCATACTGTTTATATTACTATAACTCTAAATAGGTCTAGGATAGAAATACCTCCAGATACCTCCAGCAGTTCTTTTATTATTAAGGATTCTGTTTTTTTTTTTTTTTTTTTTTTTTTTTTTTTTTTGTGTGTGTGTGTGTGTGTTTCCATGTAAAGCTGAAAATTGTTCTTCCAATGTCTGTGATGAATTGTGTTGGAATTTTGATGAGGATTGCATTGACTCGGTAGATTGTTTTAGATAAGGTGGCCATTTTTGCTATATTAATCCTACTGAACCATGAGAATGAGACAGCTTTCCAACTTCTGATATCTTCTTCAATTTTTACTTTAATGGCTTAAAGTTTTTATCATTCAAGTCTTTCAAGTGTTTGATTAGAGGTACACCAGGATATTTTTGTTGAGGCTACTGAGAAAGGTATAGTTTTTCTGATTTTTTTTTTCCTTAGTCCATTTTATCACTTGTATATAGGAAATTTACTTATTTTTTATTTGTTAATTTTGTATCCTGTGTTGTTTTTGTTTTTTGGTTTTTTTGTTTGTTTTTGTTTTTGTTTTTTTCAGATGTAGGAGTTTCCTGTGGAATCTTTAGGATATCTTACATACACAAGCATATCATATGCAGTTAAAGATACTTTGACTCCTTCCTTTCCTCTCTGTATTCCTTTATCACCTCCGCTTTTCTTAGTGCTCTACCTAAGATGTCAAGTACTAAATTGAATAGGGATGCAGAGAGTGGACAACCTTGTCTTGCCATGATTTTAATGAAAATTGTTTGAGTTTCTCTCCATTTAGGTTGATGTTGGCTGTGGGCTTGCTGTAAATTGTCTGATTATTTTGAGGTATGTCCCTTGTATCTCTAATCACTCCAGGATTTTTATTATGAAAAGTGCTGGTTTTTACCACATGTCTTTTCTGCATCTAATGAGATGATTATGTGAGTTTTGCCTTTCATTCTGTTTTTTATGGTGGATAACATTTATTGATTTATGCACGTTGATACACTCCTGCATCTCTGGCCTGCAGCCTTCTTGATCATGGTGGATAATCTTTTTGATGTTATTGGATTCAGTTTGTAAGTATTTCATTAAGAATTTTTGCATCTATTTTCATAAGGGAAATTGGTTTTTAACTTTCTTTGTTGGGTCTTTATGTAGTTTAATTGTCAGGGTAACAATGACCTTGTATGGGCAATGTTCCTTCCAATTTTTTTGTGGAATAATTTGAGGATTGTCAGTGTTAATTCTTTGAAAATCTATTAAAATTCTGTGCTAAAATATCTGGCTCTGGGCATTTTGTTGTTGTTGGGAGATTTTTAATTACGGCTTCAATTTTACTAGTGCTTATAGGTCTGTTTAAATTGCTTACCTGATCTTTATTTGACTTTGGTAGATAGTTTATATTCAGAAAAGTTTCTTTTTTTCAGTTTTTCAAAATTGGTAAGGTTTTTATTCATTTTTTTTTTTGTATGTCCTTGTGGTTCCCTGGATTTCCTTGATGTCTGTTGTTATGTGCCACTGTTGTCTCTAGTTTATCAATTTGAACCTTCTCTTTCAATTTTTAATTAATTTGGTTAATGGTTTGTCATTCATTTTCTCAAAGGTCAAACTCTTTATTAGTACTTGTATTTGCATGTAATATATATATATATATATTCTTCTTTTTTTTTTTTTTTTTTTTTTTTTTTTTTTGAGACAGGGTTTCTCTGTGTAACTTTGTAGAGCAGGCTGGCCTTGAACTCACAGTTCCACAGTTCTGCCTGTCTCTGCCTCCTGAGCAATGGGGTTAAAGGCTTGTGCCACCACCACCTGATTTGATTATTTCTTGATAATGTATCCTCCATTTGTACAAATGGGTAATATGGGTCAGAGAACTGTGTCAGCCTCAGAAGTGGACCTGCCAGTTCATTCAATGATTCTGTATTTGTTCGGTAATCCTGGGCCAGCACTATCCCATGGAAGTTGCTCAGTCCCCCTGGTTTTCAGAGTATCTGTTCCTCCTTTATTTCTGAAACAAGTTAAATGATAGTAATAGTTGCTGTTTGTCAAAGGCCTCCCAGTGCTAGGCACCTTCATCTGTCTACAGCCTTACAGCATCCTCGTGTTCTAACAACATAACTGGCTCGGTGTTAGAGATGAAGACACAGAGGCTTACTACTCCTTTTGGGTGTAATTTCTTCTTTTTTGTTTTCAAGCTTTCAAGTGTGCTGTTAAGTTACTGGTATGAGATTTCTCTGGTATTTTTATGAAGGCACTTAGTGCTATGAGCTTGCCTCATAGAACTGCCTTCATTGTGTCCCACAAGTTTGGATATATTGTGTATTCGTTTCTATTCAATTCTAATAATCTTTAATGTCTTTCTTAGTTTTTGACTTGACTTAGTTTTCATACAATAGTGAGTTATTCAGTTTCCACAAGTTTTTATACTTTTGTTGTTTTTGTTGATGGTGGTGTCCAGCTTTAATTTGCGGTGGTCAGATAGGATTCAGGGAATAATTTTGATTTTCTTGTATCTGTTGAGGCTTGTTTTGTGTCTAAATATGTAGTCAGTTTTGAAAAATTCCATGTACTGCTGAGAAGAATGTATACGGTTTTGTGTTTGGGTGAAATATTCTGTAAATAGCTGTTAGATAAATTTTGTTTTTGATGTTTGTTAGCTCCAGAATTTCTATGCAGTTTTGGACTGGACGGCCTGTTTATTGGTAAGAGTGGGTTACTGACATGATCCACTAATCATTGTGTGAGGGTCAATTTGTGATTTAAGCTGTAGTAGTATTACTTTAATGAATTTTGGTACCATTGTATTTGGTATATAGATGTCAAAAATTGCAATATGCTCTTGGTAGATTTTTTTTTTTCCTTTGATGAATATGTAGAGTCCTTTGCTATCTCTTTTGATTAATTTTGGCTTGAAGTTTATTTTGTCAGCTATTACAAGGGATATACGAGTTTGGTCCTTATTTCCCTTTGCTTGAAAATATCTTTTTCCATCCTTTAGCCCTGAGGTGATGTCCATTTTTGATATTTAGGTGTGTTTTCTTGGATACAGCAGAATGATGGACTCTTTTTTTCTTTTCTTTTCTTTTTTCCTTTAGTCCATCTCTCAGTTTTTGTGTCTTTTCAATGGGGAATTGAGATCATTGATGTTAAGAGTTATCAATGAGTACTGTTTGTTGATTTATGTTATTTTGTTGTGGTGGTGTGGAGTTTTCACCTCTATTTTGATTTGGTCATCTGAGATTACTTATTCCTTGGGTTTTTCAGGGTGTGGTTAACCTCTTGTTGAAGTTTTCCTTCTAGCACATTCTGTACAAATTTTGATTTATCGTGGAGTATCTTTTTTTCCTCCATCTATTTTGATTGATAGTTTTGCAGGATATAGTAGTGTGGACTAGAATGTGTGGGTTTTTTTAGTTTGTAGTTCCCAAATTTTTCATTTTCAGTGTCCCCTCAGTTTAGATTTTCTTTTGATTCTATTTCCATTTTCATGCCTTGAACAGGTTTCTTTATTTCATTCTATTTGTTTTTTTCACAAATAGATTTACTCATATCATCCCTTGAGGACCTCTACCATGTTCCTAGTAACTATTTTGAAGCCCTGTCGTATGCTTCAGCTATGTTGCAATTCTCAGGGCCCACTGTAGTAGGGTGAAGCTATTGTTCTGGATGTTTTGATTGTGTTTTTACTTTGGTGTCTAGGTATCTGGGTTTGAGCTGATTGTACTTTTAGCTGCCAATATCTGGTCTTATTTTTGTTGGATGGTGTTCCATACCTTGGTTTCTGTTACACTCTCTGGTTCTTAGGAGAGTGTGGATGCTGTGGGTTGCCTGGAAGGGAATGCTTCTATGATCCTACCAGGTGTCATCACTAGGGGACCCAGGTAAAATGTGTTTCTAGGTATTGCTAGTTGACATTTGGGAATGGGGATGTTTTGGGGGAGGAAGGAGGCTAAGAGGGACCAAGCAAGTAAAGCAGGGTATGCCACTAGGGGCTATATAGAACTCTGGGAATGGGAACAGAGAGAAAGGGGAACACTGGAATATTCCTTTACATTGTGTGAAGATGTGTCATTGTGATTGGTTTAATTATAGCTAAATGCCCATTAGCTATTCGGGAAGTATAGGTAGGACTTCAGGACAGAGAAAGCTCTGGGAAGAAGAAAGGAGAGTAGCTAGCCAGATGAGAAATAACCAGAATGGGAATAATGAAGACAGGATAACAAAAGTGTGGAAGAACATAGGTTAAACACTACGGGTTAATTTAAGTTACAAGACCTAGTTAGAAATAAGCCTAAGCTAAGGCCAAGCTTTTATAATTACTTAAATCTCTCTCTCTCTCTCTCTCTCTCTCTCTCTCTCTCTCTCTCTCTCTCTGTGCGTGCGTGTGTGTGTGTGTGTGTGTGTGTGTGTGTGTGTGTGTGTGAGTGAACTGGCAGCCCAAAAAGAAAAGCTCAACCACAAGGCGAGGCCACAGCCACAGCAGGTGAGGATGAGTAGGTGGTCTGCAGGGATAGTGTACTCATGAACTCACAGCAGCTATGGTTATTGTCACAAGATCAGACTAGTAACATTCCAGCAAGTACCAGGATGGACTGAGGAGCCCTTTCCTCTAGCTGAGGAGCTATTAACAGTTGATGGCTACTTGGGGAGGGAGAGTGGTTCTCTTCAGCAGTATGGCCCCATTTAGATTGAGCACTGTCCTGTTGATTGTAGGACCCTGCATGGACTACCGGGGCACCTTGAGCAAGCTGTGGGCTGGAACATCTTGTACCAGAGTAGTTCTTGGTTCTCTTCTTGATTTGCTAACACACATCTGCTGGGAAGGAACTAAGCCTGAGAACTTGCTGCTTGACCCTTTATTGTTTTCCACTGTGCTGTGAGTCAGTCTATAAGCCTGCTCCTTCCCCTCAATAAATGGCATTTGGCATTCGGCATTCCAGCATTCCTGTTGCATGAATGACCCACTGTCTTGTCTTTTATTTAAATCATCAGGCCTTCGCTCTGATTAGTGGAACAGATTGTAGTGCAGGCTCTACAGTAGGCAGTTTCATACTCACGCAATTTGAATACCACTAATTTTGGACTCCATGGGATATCTTAAAATACAGAGGAGGAGGAAGGGAAGGACATCATTAAGTTGGGAGGTGGGCAGAGGGGCATTTAAAAGGAGTTGTTGAGAAGTATCACAGTTAGTATGATGAAACAGCATTATATACAGGTATGAAATTATAAATGAATAAGTAATGAAAAATACACAAACATAAAAAAGGCAAGAATAAAGGCAACTACAGTTAATATATTTTTTTTTAATCTTGGCCCAATGTGGTGACACATGCCTTTGATTTTAGCACTTGGGAAGCAGAGGCAGGCAGATCTCTATGAATTTAAAGCCAGCTTGGTTCGCTGTGAGTTTAAAGTCAGCCTGATCTACACAGACTGGCCAGCGAGACAATAAATAAATAAATAAATAAATAAATAAATAAAGACATCTTTTTAAACATGAATTCTCCCCGTATTTGGTCAAATATTAGTATTTGATTTTTAAAGTGATTGAACCTGGTCATGCAATTTAACTCATGCCTGTACATATACATGCTTTCGTGGTTTAGTGAGTACTGAAATTTTTAGAAAAATATAGGAGGAAACTAATAATTTCATTAAAAAATAAAGCAACTGCATGCTTTTTTTCTAGCTTAACAAATTAATCAAGATTCCTCTTGATTATACAAGTAAGAAGAAAATGTGTTAGTATGTGGAAACATAAAAACACGATTAAATCTTGCTTAACTGGAACATTTTAAATGAACCACTTGGCTAAACTGAATTTTCAGGTAAAGAAGCAACCCTCCTTCTTGGCTCAATGTTTGACATTAAATAACTTCCTTAAATTCTGAGCTGCCATCCATTATTTTTGGAATTAAGACAGTATATGTGTGAAATCAAAGTAATTTATATATGTTATCTTCTGCCTAAGTACAGATTATAGGAAACTTAGTATTAAGAATTATAGGAAATGTCTGGTGACCCTTGGATTTGGGGCTGCAATACACTCCCCCAGGCTTGGAGAAGCCCACACCAATTAGAGAACGCCTGGTGGAGGAAGATATTATATTAGAACAGCAAGGACTAGTCAAGAGTTTACCTCTGACCAGAAATTGCTTTGTGCATGTGTGTGTGTGGGAACCCAGTTTTGAACAGGGACCTGGGTCCCACCTTATTGGGTGACACCATATCAGGGAAGATTAATATACTGAATCATAGTGTGCCTGTGCATCTGTAGGCTTTTCTTGTGCAACCTCATGCACTAGCCAGGTATTTAATTATTCACTGGGGGTTTAGGCTGCAAATACTGTGGTCAACATGTGTTTTTAGTAATATACCATGAGTGGATCAGGTGGCAGAGAAATTACTGAAGACTGATGAAAATGGCATGAGACTCTATAAATTCTGAAGGCAATCCCTGAGTTCCTGACATGTACAGGGGAAATGGCTTTAAAGAAAAAGTTCTATAGATTTAGGTTCTGACTTACGCAAGGTCTTTTAGGTGTGTTCCACAATAAAATAACTTTTGAAACCAATAAGACCATATAAACAGAAGTGATGAATCTATTGAATCTTTGATGTTGTCACTGAAGACACCAAAACCTTTATAAACTTAGCGGTCCCTCTTCCAAACTTTCCTTCCTCAGCTACCCCCTTCCCTTCTCCTTTCTTTTCCGAAAAGGGCAGGTCTCCCATGTATGTCTGCCGGTCATGGCATATCAAGTTACTGTAAGACTAGGCATCTCCTCTCCTCTCAAGGCTAGATGAGGCAATCCAGTAGGAGGAAAGGGTCCCAAATTCAGGTAACAGAGTCAGAGACAGCCCCTGCTCCCACTGTTCCACAAAAAGACCAAGCCACACGACTGTAACATATGTGCAGAGAGCCACTATTAATAATGAAGTCAGAAATTCTCCCATTGGTTAATTTACCATGTATAGGAAGAATGTTCCTAATACTCTTCTATGTGGTGAAAGATAGCCAATGGACAAAGGACTTTTTCCATTACCCTTCTAGCACTCACACTCTGATGGGAGCTAAACAAATAAGTACATTCTTATCATTAGATCATTAATCTAATTAAATGATCAGAAGCTACATGTCATTTCAGTTTCAGTTTTCTGGAAGAGGAATATGCCTCATGACACCTGTCCAAGTAGCAGTCATTAGAAGCATTTTCCTATGGGAGCTGAGTCATAGATATTTAGAACCACAGATACTAATTATGTACACTGTCAATACCAATAAGTAGAGCTTAAGTATTGTTTAAAATATCTTTAAAAGATGCTATTCTTTTCTGACTGAAAGAAGAAAATGTTTATATAGACTGTACAGGATCAGAAATAGAGCAAGTCAGCATACATCTCACAATAAAAATAAAAGAATCTCCTTTGAAGAATGAACACAATTCCATACTTCATGCTTTATAGATTCTAGGAAAGGAAGATGCCCACAAGTAAATGAATCTGTATCACACTTTTTTGTTATTGAAATAGTGTATGGAAAATGCATTTATATTGAAAACTGGAAGTAAATCAAAATTAATCTTTAAATGTGAAGGTGTTTTAATTATAACTGAATGGATTTATTTTGTTTCTATTTTCCTTTTGTGTATATGAAGGATGCATGGGTTATAGAATTTTTTTTAAAGAGTGTACTTTCAATGAAAATAAAATTAAAACTCTTAAGTGATGAGAGACTGAAAATAAAATTAAAACTCTTAAGTGATGAGAGACTGAAAATAAAATTAAAACTCTAAGTGATGAGAGACATCAATTGTATTTGTCAGAATTTTGTTTCTCTAAGGTTGTGTAAAAATAATACCAAGTTTTTCTACTGATAAAATCTCAGAGTTGATGAAACTCGGTAGACAGCTATTGCCAGCATTAAGTTCCATAAAGAGAAACAAACAGGTAAAGAGAGAGAGGGGGAACAGGTGGATTATGAAACATGCTAGGTAATGTTCAAAGAAATCCTGTGTAGGTGAAAGCTTTGAAAATAGAAAAAGTACAGAAGTGAGCATACTGACATGTAGGAAAGAAGTTTTCCACACAGGAGGAGACTCAAAAGCAAAGGTTCTCCTGAGAGAACATGGGTGAATTAAAGAATTAGAAGAGCTTCCTGTAGCTGGGGAAGAGCAAGAAGGAGAAGGGTTTGTTCCATGAGACTTTGGTGGGGCTACGTATGGGGGACCTTGGACTTTATATTTAGTGTAATGAAGTCATTGTGATTGTTAAAAAGTTTTAAATATTTCTCTGTGTGTATGTGTGGATGTATGTGTACCACATGCATGAAGGAGCCCATGAAGGTCAGATAAGCCATTGGATCCTTTAGAACCAGAGTTATAGATGGTTATGAGTTGTTCTGGGGGTGGGAGGTAGGAACCCAAGCAGATTCTCTGCAACAAGTTCTCTTAACACAGAGCCATCTCTCCAGCCCATTTTTTAAAAATATTGAATCTTGAATAAAGAATAATGTAGGTGGCAATTTAGGAGGCTGTTGCCACAATGCATAGCAGCTAGTATTAGAGTATTAGTATTGGTATGGTGGTTAGATTTCTAATGCATTTTTGAATGTAGAAATCACAGGGGTTAGTGGTGCTAGAGAAAAAGAAATGAGTCATGACTCCAAGGCTGAGTGACGAAATGTTTTACTGAAGAAGGCAAGACTCCACAAGAAACATTCTGTGAGGCCTGTTGGGGAGGTGCTTAACAGATTAAAAAATTTAGGCATCTAAAAGGAAAAGTAAATATCCAATCTAGTACAAAACTCTCCGATGATGGCAGGGGCTTAGTACCAAAATTCAGACAGATGTCAGCAGAGTGTATATAGGACATGAAGCCATCAGACAGAATGAGATCATGTAAGAGTGGGCAAGGGAGCTGGAAAGATGGCTCAGTGGTTCAGAGCACTAGCCGCTCTTCCAGAAAACCAGGTTCAAATCCCAGCACTCACATGCATGCTTATAACTTTCGGTAATTGCTGTTACTAGGGACCTGACACCTCACGCAGGCAGACATACCAAATGCACATAAAATAATTATAAATAAATCATTAAAAAAAAAAACACCTGGGCAAAAAAGACATAAAAAGAGAGAAGCAGCCAGTAATTTGGGGGGAATTCAGGAGGATTTGGATGCCAAGTAAAAATGACCTTTCAAGATTATACTAACTTTGTCAATACTGCTGAGAAATCAATTAAGATGAGATCTGAGAACTGACTTTTGAGTTAAGCAGTATGCGCATCTTCGACAGGAGCCATTTCAGAGGACTAGCAGGGACTCGTGAAATAATGAAAGCGAGAGAGATAGGCAATGCTTAGGGAGAAAGATAAGCAGGCTATCTGAAGGGGGATGTGAGGCCCAGAGCTTTTCTTTCCAATTCTTCATTTTAAAATTTTGGAAACTTTCTGAGAATTTAGTTGTGGCTGATGATGCATAAGAGTCAGGCATGGTGCCAGACACCTGTATCCAGAACTCAGGAGAGAAGATCAAGAGTTCAAGGCCAGTCTGGCCAACATAGCAAGAGTGAAACTAGCCTGGGGTACATAAGACCTCTTCTAAAACATCAACAACAGAGGCAATAAATGAAAAAGAGAGAGACTATTCCACTTATACATTGACAAATTATGTAGGAGCCCTAGAAAGTATGCTACTGCATCTATGTAATGTTGGAAGACACTCCCCTCTATGATTCTGCGTATTGCCAAGTAGAGATACAGATTCCTTTTATTTCCAACTAACTTGTAACGGATGTGACAAGATTGAGAGTGTTAGAAGGTGCACACATCTTCCTGTGGAAGAAAGGGGAAGCCTGGCCAGGGTCCCTCCTGTCCTGTACACAATCTATGGCCTGTGCAGGATTCATCGGACTCATCTGTACATGACATGGAGGCAGGGAATTGATGGTAAACATGCTGATAGCCTTTGCTGTGTGCTGAGAATGTTCTTTGTTTTTGACACAGGAGTCATGTATCATCTATCAACATTTGTGAAACTAGTACAATGCTATATTAGTGTGCAAGGATGGTAAGATCTTAGGCCACTTATACATTGACATTGTAATCAATACTATTCTTGACCATATACGGGAACATTTTTTTTAACACAAACACAAAGTGTAAACATTCTATACAGTTATTATTTTTAGTCACTTTTAGCAGCTGCAGTACAAAAGGAAAAGAGAATACCAGACTAAATTTTAAAGTGGGTTTGACTCATAAGTAGAATAGTGAAGGCAGGTCCTTGTGGGTCTGAGAAACCACTGAAACAGCTTTAGTTGGTGTGTGATAGCAGAGTAATGGTTTTACAGTAAGATGTTTAATACTGAAATGTCAAACATGTTGGTATAATGGATGATTGATCTCCATATTGACGATAATATCACCAACAATGAGGACCAGTGCAGCAGTGGAGAGGAGGCAGTAGGTATGGGATAGACCTCCCTTGTATTTGGGCAAAGTTGCAGATGGCTACTTCTGTCTGACAGGGTTGCTGCCTCCTCATCTACCACATGCTGCAATAGAAATTGGAAAGTTACACTGGGCATAGCACCAAGTAGTCAATTTTCACTCTTTCTCCTAACCTCCGATTCTAATCCCCAATTTTATCCCTAGCTCTGTAGCAGGGATAAAATGAACTACCCCAATTAAATATTCTCTTTGTAAGAGTTTCCATAGTCATGGTGTCTCTTCATAGCAATAGAAACCCTAAGATATAAGCTGATATACAGCCCTGCTGACTCAATTTCAAGAGTATTTCTTGGAAGGGAGTTCAGCTACTGTGTAGGTGGTAAAGGATTCAGTAGTTGTAACCTGATAGTTAAAGACGTTGCAGACAGTGGGTAGAGCATCTTGAAGGAATCCAGCAGATCACTCAGCCCATAAGAGAAAGTCAGCATAGAGAGCCTTCCCATACTCAGCAGGGCTTCCAGACTGTGCCTGCTTTTCTTATGTCAACATGACATGCAAAAAGTAGTTATGTGAAAACAGGAAACCTCAGTTGATAAAATACCTCCATAAGACCCAGCTGTAAGACATTTTCTTAATTCATGATTGATGGGGGAGGGCCCAGCTCATTGTGGGTAGTGCCATCCCTGGGCTGGAGCTCCTGGGTTCTATATGAAAGCAGATTGAGCAAGCCTCAAGGAGCAAGCCAGTAAGCAGCACCCCTCCACCGCCTCTGCATCAGCTCCTGCCTCCAGGTTCCTGCCCTGTTTGAGTTCCTGTTCTGACTTCCTTTGATGATAAACAATGATGTGGAAGTGTAAGTCAAATGAACCCTTTTCTCCCCACTTTGTCTTCTGGTTAGGGCATTTTGTTGCAGCTGTAGTGACCCTAGCTAAGACACTGGCATTGCAGCTACTTCAGCAGGATCTTCTCTGTCACTACTTTTCCTCACACCTAACTTGTGGCATGGTCAGAGTGGAGGAAGAGAAAGGAGGCTGGAGCTGAAAGGCTGATGGAACTCAGAGCATCTGGGCTAGGGTCAGGAAATCTTCTGCTTCCAAAACATGGAAACATGTTACAATGTAGGGCACAGTAAGCATAGAATGTTATGTTTGTTCTTGTTTCTAAACACGGCAGAAAAACAACAACAACAACAAACAAGAACTGTTTGAAGGTTGGGAGGGGTGACCTTATTTTCTTTTCCTACACTGCAAAGCTGTGATCAGACAGATAGGAGAATTATGAATTCCTAGTGCTGTTGAAACTTAACACTAACTGTATGGAGGCCTCATGGCAAACACATGTAAGGGTGAAGATTGCAGACCAACAGGAAAATATGTTCCAATCCTTCCCTCACTTTCATCCATACCAGGGATCTGACATCTCCAAACAATGTCAAACAGCCTTGAACGACCATGAACGGAGTAATTACTTTCCTTTGTTTGTTCCTCTCCCTAGGTAAGTGTTTTAGAATATTTCAGATGCTTCTTATATATAACCTTATCACCAGCAACATCTCAGTTGCCACCCAGACCTAACTAAAGTTTAGGTAAATTTTCTTTAAATAAAAAATAAAAAAAGGTTGTTTATTAGAGAAATTTTGGGTTCACAGGGGGGAAAAATCCAGAAAATAAAGAGGATTTTCATACTCAGGAAATTTCATACATGAGATGTATACACAATAGGCATTATATATTATTTACCTAGATATAGAGAGAATTAAATTTATGATAAAAGTAATGTTGCAGCCATTTTTTTTTGTATACTGTTCATATTGGAATTAGTGGTGTTCATACCATTAATACAACCTGCACCCTCACCTGGAAACAGATGTGTTCTCCATCCTAAACAGAAAGTGCATTTGTTAAATACGAACAGTCCATCTCTCTTCCTTCCAGCTCTGAAGCTACCACTCACCCTCTGTCTCTAGTGCTTTTCATTCTAGGAATCACGTGAGTGAAATCGTGTGTTTGTCCTGTTCTGTTTCATTTAGCACAGTGGTTCTCAACCTTCCTAATGTTGAGATCCTTTAATCCTTTAATACGGCTCCTCATGTTGTGATGGACCCCCAACCATAAAATTATTTTTGTTGCTATCTCCTAACTGTAATTTTGTTACTGTGATGAATCATAATGTACATATCTGTGTTTTCCAAAGGTCTTTGGGGGGTCATGACCCACAGGTTGAGAACCACTGATGTAGCATAATGAACATTCAAGTTGTAGCATGTATCACCATTTTCTTCCTTTTTAGAATGAACAATATGACTTGTTTTTGTGTTAGACCAAGTGTGTATACCCATTTATTTAGGGAGGCATTTTATGTTGCTCCCACATTTTGGCTGCTGACAATATTTTTTGTCACATGACCTGAGAAGCTTCCACTGACTTTTTGAAACAAAACTGATGCTTTCATTCTTAGGTGGGCTTTCCTCTTCTTCCTAGTCCTTATCAAACGACACTGACTCATTTTGAAATGTGATGTTATTTAGTGTGTATGTGCCACAGGACACCCGAGGAGTTCAGAGGACATCTCTGCAGAGTCCGTTCTTTCCCTTTACTCTCATGTGGGTGCCGGGAATACAAACTCACACTGTTGCTTGCAAGAGCATTTACTCCTGAAGCCATCTCACTGCCCAAATTTATTTGTTCTTTCCTGAGAACCCACCAGGGTTTGCTTACTTCACCCAGACTATAGAATCAAAGCACGACTCTTGATACAAAATTTTACACTGGAGCATCTAAGCTCCAATTCTGCATCCGAATTATCTGGGGTCCATGATTGGGCTCTTCCTGTAGTGAGGTAAGTCTACCAGAGAACACACATGGATACTCTGAGAGCTGAATAGAAATTCCATATTGCTGGCCAGTGGTTGTATAGACAGCTTGCCCAAATCATGCAACCCAAAGCCTCACTGTTCCTTGACTTTTATACATGAAAACCACACCCTGTGGACTCATTTCAGTTAGGAAGAACAGTTATCAAAAAGGAAAACTACAGAAGCCAAAAAAACAAGGTTAGAACATTTAGGGACCTTCTTGGTTTTATGGATTAAGTCTTTGATGGATTAGGTCCTTGTTCCCATTTTGGTAGGTGCTGGTGCCTATGTGCTGGGTATTACAGTCAGAATGGTACCTCTAACATAGCATCAGTTGTGCTAAGAGCTTGGTACATGCCTTCGAGCAGTTAAGTCAGACTGTATAGAACTCCACAGTCAACCTGAGTGTGCTGGGGTTGAATGTGCCTTGCATTCTCTTTCTAAAGCTGTTCTGCGTCACGGTTTGTTCGTTCTGCTTCAGCCTAGCTGGTTGCCACACAGTTCTCTTCACAGAGACATACAATTTGCTGTACCCACTGGTTCAAAGATTTTCCTATTTATGTCATTCCTGTACTCCCACACTTCTTTCAGAGACTGCTAAGGGAAGCTTTCCATAGCCACCCAAATTGGAGTAGTACCCCAGGCCCACATATCCGTTCCCTTTTCCTAGCTGTATTTCCCTCCCTGGGGATTATCACACTTGTGAATATCCATTAATTTGCTTGTGTGCCACCTCTCCTTTGAGATTGTAAATGTTAATAGAGCAAGAACTTTGTTCATCAGCATTTCCCTAGTCACTAAAATAGTGCATGGCAAAAAGCAGACATGCAATAGCTCTTGAACACGTGAAGGACATTAACCAGGACATCTTCAGGAGCAGAATGAGAAACAGCCAATTCAATTTGAGGAATCCTGGATAGTCTAATGTCTATGACTTAAAGTCATAATGCCGTACACCATGGGATTTTGGAAGGAGGTTAATGCCTCCAAAGTCACCCAGTGCTTCTCTTTAGTCTTCATGGATCAGAAGAGGCTGCTTGCTACTTTTTTCATGAAGGAAAATTTCTGCTCTGCCTCACACCATTTAATAGTTTGTTGTTGCTCCTGAATCCCGCAGCCTGACCTGCACGGGTGCTGATGGAGCCCAAAGTCATGATTAGTCCCACAGCTTCCCCCGGGCTATGCTTACTGTTGAAAGGCCAATTAGCAGTGCAGAGATTCTCCAAGGACTCCACATCACACGACAGAGCAAGTGCAAGGGGTGAAATTGATAGAGCAAAAGAGAAGAGGATGGTTGGTTCAGGGGATCAGCAAGGGGCAAATTCTATGTGTGCAACTCCTGCTGGAATGTGGACAGAGGCGAACTAGAAGAAAAGTAAAATAAATTACAGGAAAAAATGCCCCTGAGCTGTAATAGACTTGAGTACACAGGTTAACAGAGTACACCATGTTTTAGGAAAGACACATACTTTTACTTCTGGCCATAATGTAATGAAAGAGACTGAATTTCTCTTCCTGAATTAAAAAAGTAGAAAAACAATCAGTAAGTGTGCAACAATGGTAAGCCCCCAGACAGCAACCAGATGAAGCAAGCTCTGTGACTATCCAGTTACTTACTGCCTAGGGCTTTTGGGTGTCTAATCAAAGGTCACCCTTCCCTTCCCTCCACTCTCCTCCCCTCCCCTTCCCTCCCCTCCCCTCCCCTCCCCTTCCCCTTAACTCCAGTCCTTTTCTCTTTCTATATTCTAATAGCTTCATTTAGGTATAATCTCCTTCTGTTGGAATTTTTTTTTTTTTAATTTTACATGTTGAGATTCTTGAAACTTAAAAATGAAAGCCTGTAAGACAGGATGAGCAGAATATGTAAGAGTAAAAAAGTAAAAGCTTTTATACATTTCTCAAGAAAAGAGAGGAGAGAAGAAGAAACCACAATAACACATAGGAGGAATCAATAGAATGTCTGTTGGACTCTGAAATTATAATAGATCACCACATATTTCACTATTGATTTAACTGTTAGCAAAATATAAAGTAGAGAAGAAATCCTGCATTACCAAATTTGAAAAGATAATGAAGAAAAATTTGACATGGGCAGAGTTAATGAGGAGAGAAAATAGTGGTAGCAGAAGGGTGAAATCTAAAGAACCTACGTAGTGAATAAAGCAGAGCATCTCTCACCAAATTTAACGCGGCATATCCCAAACGGATTTGAAAACAACACGCATCTGAAACGAAGTAGTAAAGAAATATTGGAAATGGAGTTATAAGCAAAGATAGACCAGTAATGCAAACAAAATAAAATACAGCTGTTGAATATCAATAAGCAATGAGGTAAAAATATTAAACAGAGAAGCATTATTTAAAGGCTAGTGATATCGTTCTCATAGACTCAGGAAAACCTCCCATAATTCATGCATATAGTTTTATGCACAAAACAACAGAGACATAAAAAATATGAAAAGATTTCAGAAGTGCTGTTCAATCTTTAGAGAGATATAGTGGGGAGATTTAATATATCTTCCCTTGATTTTGATAGATGAAGCAGATAAATTGTAAGTAGGATGTAGATTATTTTAATAACACAGTCAACAAGCTGTATGAAGCAGTGTCTTGCATCAGAGAACATAGATTGTCTGCTTAGACCTATGAAACACTTAGAGAGATCAATCATGTTCTTGGCCACAAAGGAAAAATAAATTCTCAAAGAGTAGAGACTTCACGGACTCCATTTTCTGATAATAATTCAACATAGAGATTAAAAGGATATAATCATCAAAAAATTAACTTCTTGGAAATGAAAATGTGCTGTTTAAAAAAATCCTAAATCAAAAGGAAATCAAAACTACAGACTAAAAAATGATCTTGAAAGAAAAATGTGAACCCAATGGGACATAATCAGATCGGAAAATACTTTATGGCCCTAGAAGCTTTTATTGAAAGTAAAAAGGATGATGAAAGGAAATTTAAGAACCCCCAGATCTGTGACATAAGAACAACAACATGGATTGCAAGGGAGATGGACACAGCTCCACACGCATGACTTCTGTTCATCGTACAAAACGTTCTCTACTTAGAATGTTGTCAAGAGTTCTTGAAATAATGAAGAAACACAAAAGCTTCTTTTTCTTCTGCAAATACCAAGGGATGACTGTCAGATGACACATACTAGGTAAGAAAGATTATATGAATTACACAAAATTAAAAGTGACAGAGAAGATATAATAAGAGACAGGAACATAACAAAAATTAAACTGATTGCAAAAGGCCATTGTGTGCAATTCCATGGTAATGAATTTGATAATCTAGAGAAACTAGATTATTTTCTGGCAAGGTCTCATACAGTGGCAGAGCTCTTTTATTTCCTGGTTGTTTCTTCTTCTTGGACCTAGAATCTCCTCCATGTTGGATTGAGAGCATGAAACAGAACCCAAGTGACAGGTGCTGCTTGGATGAAGTCACAAGTCAAAATTCTGGAAGACACACCTAGCACAGAAACAAACCTGAGCATTCCAGACTGTGATGGGAACAGAAACAAACAAATGATTCCATTAAGCTTCTAAATGTCTTGTTACTTTTCCTGGCCATCTACAGCATTTGACTAATAATAAACACAAATGTGAATAGAAAAAAATTCTATATACATTTGTAAACATGAATAAATTATAAAATTAAGAAGCATCAGAATTGCATTGAATTTACTATTCACATTGAAAGAAGAGATAATATTAAATTTAACTAAACTGATTCATAGGAGTTAAAATAGAATATTTCCAGTTAATTTTATGAAACCATTTAAAAGCCTTATTGCCAACATGCCAATATCTAATTCAGATAAAGCAATGTGGTCTAGAGAAAATTCACTAATTCACAGAGATATACATTTTCTAAATAAATTTTAAACAAATGGAGTATGAGTGTATCAAAAGAATGTTACACAAATAGTCTATTATCAAAAAAGTGAATCATTCAAACCTTTCAATATAATTATCACACACACACACACAAATTTGTGTGTATGTTATAGATGCAAGGTGTTTTGATCAGTTAGCTCCTAGTGCTATCTTTAAAACATGAAAAATGAAACTTACTAAAACATAAAACTATTAGTCAAATCGTTATTTTCATATTAGTAATACCGTGCGTTGTGTCAATGAAAACAATGGGTGGGGGGGGCACTAGGAAGATGGCAGGCTAAGTGCTTGTCTTCAAGAGTGACGGGCAGAATTCAGATCTTCAGAGCCAAGCCTGATATGGTGGTACAGGTCTTTAATCGAAGCACTCACGAGGCAGGGGCAGGCAGATCTCTATGAGCTGGAGGCCAACTTAGTCTACATAATGAATTCCAGGCCAGCTAAGAACACCCAGTGAAACCATGTCTCAAAAGCCCAAAGCTGAATAAAAGATCCCTAATACAAGCAGCACAGGTGTTGCAGTCATTTGTAGTCCTGGCCTTGTGGAGCAGAGATAGGGACCCTTGAAACAAGCAGGCTAGTTCAACTAGCTGGAATTGAGTGAGCTCTACGCAGCAGAAGACTCTGCCTGCATAAATGAGAGCACTTAAAGAAGCCACCCAATGTCAACTTGGAGCCTCCACTACATACACAGTACAGATGTTGACTTGCACACATGCAAAAAAAAAAAAAAAAAAAAAAAGGAATGATAATGTAATAATCTTATCAAAGAATTTTTCTTCCATAACCAATAAATGTCTTAAAAGTTAAAACTCTCAACTAGTGCTGCTGGAGACACGGCTCAGTGGTTCTTCAAAGCATAGGCCACTCTTCCAGAGGACCGTGAGTTGGTAGTCAGTTCACAATCATCTACAACTCCTACAACATCCTACAACACAGGGGTCCTGACACCCATTTTTGGCTTTTGTGGGCACTAGACACACATGGGATAAGCATGCATACATGTAGGCAACCTACTCATGCACAGTTTTATCATGTAATAATTACCAAAAAATACACATTCTTAAACAAAATCTCATGTAGGGAAAAGTTTTTATTATGGTACTCTTCTGGATAAGACCGAGAGTATCTTAAATGTATCTTAAATGTGCTGTTTTGATAGCATTCACATATGTGTCATTAATACCCTTTACAAACTGCTTTTGTCAAATGTCATCCACTTTTCTTGAAACCCTCTCTGCATTTCGCATACCTAATCACATCTAAATGCCTGCTGGCCTGGTACCTAAACAAAAGTAATAGTCACAGTTTCTTTTTTTTTTTTTTTTTATATGTATGTGTATGTTTACAAGTCCACGTATATGCTCGTGCTCGTGTGTGTGTGTGTGTGTGTGTGTGTGTGTGTGTGTACATATAGAGAGGAAAGATGTTAACACCGATGTCCTTCTTTAGCTTTAACCACCTTAAATTTCTGGGACAGTTCCTTATTGAGCCTGGAGTTTGCCAGTTCTGTTAGACTGTCTGGCCACTGAGGTGTGGGATCTGTCTCACTCTGCTCCCAGCTCTGGGATGATAGGTATGCCTTAGCTTCCAGTTTTTATCATGGATTCTGGGTGTCTAAATTCAGGCCCTCATGTCTGGACAGCAAGCACTTTACCAATGGGGCTGTCTTCCCTGTCCATATTCGATACAGAAAAATTAAGTCAAATGCACTTTCTCTTTTTAAGAGTAAAATGTCTTTTTTTGTGTGTGTGTGTGGTTCTGGGTGATCATCAGGTATAATAAGCAGGAGTTATACCACTGAATTTTACCCCAGCCTTTGATACAATCCCCTCTCAGCGAGACTCCTACAGGCTTATAGAAAACTGAACACTTACCCTGCATACTCCATCATACCTGCATCTCAGAGGCAATAATAGTTAATATCAGATTGGTACCATCACAATTCACATAGAGAGTGTGGTGATGAAGTCACCTATAATAATGAATCCATAGCAGTGGGTTTCTTTTCTTTCATTATGTTTTTCTGGACACACACACACACCCTTATGCCTTTTCAATCTATAGGCTTACTTTAACACTATCATCCATGTCTTGGTGTCTTATGAAAATGCTGGAAATCAGGGCCCCAAAAGTCTTGCCCTACTCCCAATGAGTTCTGAGGCTTTAGGAAGGTATCACATAGGTGTAAGGCATTTCCCACATAGCAAGGCCCAAACGCAGGATGGGATCTGCAATGCCTAGAATCTTGTAAGTTTGGAGAACAGTCCTAACCTCCAAGGTCCTGGGGCTGGGCACTGTCAGACAGAAAATCAGTGGAAAACCTATTGTCCACATCCGTCAAGGTACACCCCAAAAGGGTGTGTGCCATTGTCCTAATGATTCTGGGTAAGACCTTTCCTACAGATAATGTCTGCCCCTGAGATGCTGCCCCTGAGATGCTGGAGGCTGAGCAGGGTTCATGCAGGCCCAGATATCCCTCAACTCACCATCATGTAACCCTGACTGGGAACGCTTTATCCTGTTATAGATCTGTTTTCTACAGCTTATTATGATGGGTTACTTTTTACAGATGAGTCCATTCTTCTGTTCTCCCAAGGAAACTGAAAGAAGGCTGAAAGGCCACGTCCAAGCTCTCGGGCCTGCCCAGACTTGCTGGAATCTCCCGAGACATAATCTCAAAGGCCTGCCCTGTCCCCACCTCACATTCAGACTGCATTGTGTACAGAAACCAAGTTGTGGTGGTTACATTTTTCCCTTTTGCTTCATAAACATTTTCTCTGTCAAGCACATTTTGCTTGTCACTAGAAAGGCGGGTTTCTATTCTCATATAGGATTTTGTTTCATGAATATAGCATCATATTCTTATCGTTAGACTTAGAAATTTCCAGTTTTCCTATAAAACAGAATTGCAAGAACATCCTTTAATAATAACAATAATCTCTTGTTTCTTTCTGGTTACTGCTATAGGATAAATACTTAGGAGTGCTATTACTGTATCTTAATTTGTATAACACATTGCCTTCTAGATAGTTTGAAATATTTTTTCCTTCCTATGCACTATGTGTCTTAGGGTTTCTATTGCTATAACTGAACACCATGACTGAAGGCAAGTGGGAGGGGAAGGGTTTATTTAGATTATACTTGCATGTTACCATTCATCATCCAAGGAAAAGAGGACAGGAACTTAAACAGGGCAGGATCCTGGAGGCAGGAGCTGATACAGAGGCCATGAAGGGGTGCTGCTTATTGACTTGCTTGGCTTGCTTTCTTATAGAACTCAGGACCACTAGCTAAGGATAGCACTACCCCTAACTGCCGGGGCCTTTCCTCATTGGTCGCTTATTAAGAAAACGTCTTACAGCTGGATCTCATGGATTTTTTCTCAATTGAGGCTCCTTCCTCTCTGATGACTCTAGCTTGTATCAAGTTGACACAAAAATAGCCAGTATACTATGTTAACCATACAATTGTCATAGAGCTTTAATATTTTTCAGTTTGTTAGGAGGAAAAAAAAATCAAAAAAACAATCCTAACACGGTATCTTATCTAAATTTGTATTCCTTCTGGTAAAAATGAGTTTGAGTATTTATCCTGATAACAATTAGTAAGCTTCATTTTCTGTTTTATTAAAGATAACTTACCTTTGTTCTTCAAAACATTTGAAACAAATTTTAAAATTAAATCAACAACAAAGGTGCACAAAATCGCATCATATATGTTAGAACAAGCAGTGACACTGTGCTTTACCTAGCTCAGAAAAAGAGAGCAGCAGAGATGATGCCCACACGGATCCCTCCCTAACCACATTGCTGCCCTTACCACACAAGAGATCAGCTTTCCACACACAGTGGGTGCACAAAACTCACACTGTGTGCTTTGAATCACAAATTCTCTGCCCCAAGAAGAAATAAGTATTCTCTGACTTTTCCTTATGGAAAATTTCTAATATTACCCAAATATTCACGGGCAGGCATTGCTTGTGTATACTGAATCCGTCCATCCTACTCATGTATCATTGTAAAATGAACCCCAGATACCACATAATCCCATCAGATGGTATTGTAGGGAGATGGGACTGTTGGTCAGTGGTGGAACTCTTGCCTAACATGACTGACAGCCTGAACTTGACTCTTAGCACTGCAAAAAAGCCACCATGCTTTTTAAAGGCCTTGTTCAAACACATCCACAAATACCATTACTTGAATGTGACCATTTTAAGAACTCGAAAAAAATATATTTAGATTCTTAAAATAAATTTTTTTATCATAAAATGTCAAGCATTAAAGTTCTCCAATTATTTATTTGCCCATGTATTTATTTTGATAAGTTGGCTCTCCCATTTTACCTTTGTGTTGCTTCCAGGGATTGAACTCAGACTGCCAGGTTTGCTCTGCAAGTGCCTTTACTCATTGAGCCATCTTGCCAGCCCTTACTTATTTTACAATGACTTCTTTCCTGGAATACAGATCTCAATATGGTTCAAACTTGTGGATTCTTAAATTTATTTTAATAATAATAATGGTTTATCATTTTTAATTAGTTCTTAAGAATTATTTGTATAGTATAACATTTCCCTATTATGCTGTTAATAATGCTATATTATTTACATTTGCTTAAGTTCTTATTTATAGAATTGAAAAGTCATTGCCATATATCCACTGCAAAAAAATGATAATGCATTTCATTATGACATCTCCATGTATATATGTACTGTAAGTTAATCACTCTTCATTATCTTATCTTCTCCTACCTCCATACAGTGGTCTCCTTCCTACTCCCTGTGGTTATATATTATTTATAATCTAAGAAAGCCTGCCTGGAGATCAGAAAAGCAAAGCTAGCCACAGCCATAGAGGTCAGGCTGTGGTGTCACACACCTTTAATCCCAGGACTCAGGAGATACAGGCAGATGGATCTCTGTGAGTTCAAGGTCATGCAGGGCTACATAAGAGGAATCAGACTAAAAGAGAAACAGAGCTCACACAAAGGTGATCTCGGCACTTGGGATCCCATACCTTTAATACCAGCAACAGAGAAGAATTTAAGACAGGAGTACAGTGTCTCATGCCATATTCAAGCAATTAGTCTCCCGCCATGCTGAGGTCAGGATAGCTCCTTTCTTGGTAAGAGCTCTCTTGAGGCTTGGCTGCTTTGCTTTTCTGATCTTCAGCTTGAACCCCAGTAACTGTCTCTGGGTTTTTAATATTCATGCTATAATTCCCAAATAGTCAACCTGTTTTCATGTGTCAGTTTTTAAAAATGTATACCCTGCAAATGAGAAAGTTGTATGCTGTTATGACTAGTGTGACCTTATGACTAGAGAGTTGACTCAGTGGTTATGAGCACTTGTTACTCTTGTAGAACACCTGGGTTTGATTCCCAGCATCCCTATGATGGCCACTCCAGTTGCAGGGAGTAGGGTGCCCTCTTCTGACCTCAAAAGGCACTCACGCTCATAGGGAAAAAAATCTGTAAACAACAGATGACTGGAAACCTTCCTTATTGATAATAATTAATACAAAGAAACAATAAAATCATCATGCTTCTCTGGACTCTATTAACAAGACAACTTGTTTGTATACAAAGAAATTGAATCCTTAGATCATTCTCTTTCTATTTTTTTTAAGGGCCCTTCGCACTGATTTCCATATTGGTTGCATTGATTTATATCCCTGTCATTAGTGTTTAATGATTCCTCATTCCCCACAGTCTCTCCAGAATTTGTCATTGTTTACTTGACAATACCATTCCATTCTCAGTGGAGTGAGGTGAAATCTGAATGGATGTTTGCACTTTCCTGATGGCTAAGGATAGTGAACATTTTGTTTTTTCATATGGCTAAAGATGGTGAACACTTTTATTTTCTCATACTTCTAGGCCATTGCACTTCTTTTGAAACCTGTCTGTCCATTTTCTAATCAACCCAATATCCCCCACTTTGAAATGTTCTCTATGTTTCTCGTTTCAGGGTCAGATATCAGTCTTGCTTTACACCATTATTTGAATAGGTTTGTTTCTATATTTAATCCTTCCTGTATCTATGACTTAAAATTATATGTTATGAATTAATGCTTCAGCAGGATTATTTCCAAAATACCTTATTTCCTAAGACACCCTCAATCTTTAGATATAAAGATTAAATTTTGAGTGTTTTGTACTTTTACAAAGCTAAATGGAATCTAGAAATTACCTTCTGCCTCTTCAACCCAGGATGTTCCTTCTATTTACTCTCCCTTTTCTTTCCAAACCATAATGGGAACAGGAATGTTGGTAGTCTGGCCAATATTTGAAGCTATGGTGATACTAGAGACCTCTTTCTGGTGGCATACATCTACAATCCCAGCATCTAGGAGGCAAGGGCAAAATGATGGCAAGTTCAAGGACAGTCTGGGCTACATAGCAAAACGTTTGTCTGGAAACCAAAACATTACCACCAGCAATGGTAAGTACCACTCACTACCAGTGGATCTCACACACTCCAGTCCCAAGGAAAAGACTATCTCCCAGAACAAGTACATTGCTTTAATCCAGGAAGTTGAGGGGATAATCTGTGCCCTTCATTGGTATCCACATCAGAGGCAGATATGTATCAATGCGTTCTGCCTCTGGTATATCAGCCAAACTCAGGTTTAAAATAAAATGCAGAAGGAAATTAGCCTGCACGATCTGTCTAGACTTTTCCTCATCTCTATTCCCTCAGCAATGCAGTACAGTAATATTCACAGAGCACTTACATTGAACTAGATGCAGAACACAGCTAGGAACCATCCCTTGTGAAGACCGAAAAACAACTGTACGTTTTTTTCCTTATAAATTCTAGTTTAGGCTTCAGGAAAACAAGGTCTTTAAAAACCCTGGTTAGTAACAGCTGGTCTCAGTTCAGTCTTTACAGGGCAAGTGCCAAGTGCTATTCTATAGCAATACACACTGATTTACCAAAACCTATTAGTAACTTTGTAAGTTAGCATTTTTTCCCCTTAAATCTTCAATTTACAGGCAAAGAAACCGATGCATAGGGGGAAAAAAGCAATTTACATGTAGTACACAAACAGATTATAATCAGTCAAATTTTGGAGTTCATGAAAACCTACTTATAGTAATTGTGATGAATGCCCTAAGGCAGTGGTCGTAGATGCTTATCTGACTGGAATAGATTTTTGAGAAATCTTGAGTTTTCTGTGCTTGTCAAATGTGTTTATTGGTACTCAGACAAAGGAATAAATTCTGATTGAAAATATTGCTCTCTTCTGTTGCCCACCTATCTACATACAGTGCATGTTTCCCTCTCAGACATGAAAATAAGATTCAAGGATATCATATTAGAAACTCTATAGGAAGAAGACCGTTAAAGAAAACATTCAAAATGCAGAAACCATTTGCTATAAAAGTAGACAAATAATAAGAGTAAGAGTGAGAATTATTGAAAAATAGAGGAGAGATGAAGAGCTGGTAGCACACATAGCTGACAGTTTTATTATGAGCCTAAGAGATGAGGCTTGCTATAGGCCATGGATTTTATTGGTTTACAGATTGGATTTTATTTTGATCAAAAGCAGATATTTTCCCAAGCAATCACCAGCCACAGCCTTCTTGGCCGAAAGACCAAATGGCTGGGTACTCATGTACCATTGGATGTCTGAGTTTGTTTAGACAATTTAGTATAATAGGGGAAAGTTACAAGTCAGCAGAAGAAATAAGCTTACATAATGAGCCTGTGAGATCGATAGAAAAAGTCTGCACTGCACTGCCACAGCCCGTAGCCCCATCGGGCATCCTCCCTCTGCTGAGCTGCTAAACTTGGAACAAGAACAAAATGGGAGATTGCGCCTCAAAGCAGGAGATAACATCGTTAAGCGATGTAGAATTTTCTAACCACTGATGTCAGGTAGTCCTCGAGGAATTTGTTTGAGAAGGGACTTTCTCCTCAAAAACCGTGGCCAAATCATTTGGCGGAAGCTGTGGCTTTTGGTAGCCATGGATACTTGAATCCACTTAACTGTATTCCATCCACTCTCTGGTTTCATTGTGAAGTAGCATATCGACACCAGAGGCGCCATGAATCCATGTAAAAATTTGTAGCAGGTAACAGGCAGATGAAAGGCAAAAGGAAAGAGAGAGGTTCCACCACACAGCATCTTATGCTTTTAGGGAAGAGTGTTGGGGATCTTGGAGTCATTTGACTTTTCTGGCACTTGGATCTTCATATACAAATCAGGAAATATTAGTAAGAGTTTAGTTCTTACCAGTTTTCACAAATGTATGATAATCAAAGAAATAAAGGTAATTTCCAAATGTTTAAAGTTTTTGTACTGTCACTTTGATGAACAAAGAGAGATAGATTGCACTCTCTCTAACTCTCTCCCTCCCTCCCTCCCTCCCTCCCTCCCTCCATTCCTCCCTCCCTCCCTCCCACCCTCCCTCTCTCTCTCTCTCTCCCTCCCTCTCTCTCCCTCTCTCTCTCTCTCTCTCTCTCTCTCTCTCTCTCTCTCTCTCTCTGTGTGTGTGTGTGTGTGTGTGTGTGTGTGTGTACCCTCACCCAGATCTTTGGTAGGAAGTAGTGTTGGTTTTGCCCAAGAATTTAGAACGGAGATGAATGGGTTCTAAGTGCCCTAAGAAGGTGGTTGGGTGTTTGACTTAATTCTGAGCAGAGCTGGATTCAGAGGCTGAGAATGTGGTACTCAGTGAAACTCAAGTGTGATACAGTCAGTGCTCTGATGCCACGTGGCCCCGGGGTGTAGTAGGGCCTCTGAGTGGTGAACAGAGCACTAAGAACTAAGAGTTGCAAGCATCAAAGTGGCCAGGAGCAGCGTAGGGATACCCAAGGCAGTGGCGTAGTCCACATTTGTGTGTGGCTCACTATCAGCGGTTGAGGAGTTGTTTATTAAACAGGGCTTATCGTGAGGGCTAGTCGCTTCCTTTTTAGGAAATGTCTACCTTTGCTCAGAAGGTTTCAGCAGATTTGGATAAGGCTGTCTCTAATTATGTGGGACAAAGTCCACTGTCTTAAATACCAACCACATGGAGCCGGAGAGGAGCTCTGTGGTTATGAGCACTGGCTGCTCTTCCAGAGGACCTGGGTTCCATTCTTAGCACCCAAATAGTGGCTCACAATAGATCCCAGTTCCAAGGGAGCTGATGCTTTCTTCTGGCCTTCATGGGCATCAGGCCTGCACGTGGTGCGTAAACACGTATGCAAGTAAAACACTCACACAACATTAAATAAATAAATAAGTAAACATTAATCATATATAAAACATACATTTATTACCTTTTCTTCCTCTCATTTACATTGCCTTTTCATATCCTTCTTTCTACTTTCTTGTCCTACACATGTAAGTATATATATATATATATCCATAGTTATAAATTTAAATATAGATTCTATGAAAGAAAGCATTCAATCTTTGTCATTTTCCACATTACTCATTTGAGTGTATGTAACTGGAAAATATAGCAAGAAAAATCAGACACAGGTATTACATGATTACATGTTTTCCCTTATTGTGTATGGATCCTAGAATTCTTCATAGACACATAAAGTCATATATGTGCATGGCACAAAGCTAGAAGGGCAAAAAGCAGGGAATATGAATAGATTAGTGGGAGAGGAGACTAAAACAAAGAGAAGAGAGCATGGTGAGCATATGAGAGTATACGATACACTTTAAAGAAATTCTGTATATGAAACCGAGTACAGTGTGCAATGGCTATGACACCAATAAAAATGAAAGTCTAATTAAAAATAGGCATACCTTTATGGCAATATTTAGACTGGTGACCTTTAATCCAATCACTTGGGAGACAGAGGCAGGGGGACCTCTATGAGTTCAAGACTAGCCTTGTCTACAGAGAGAGTTCTAGGACAGCCAAAGCTACACAGAGAAACCCTGTCTTGAAAAATAAATAAATAGAAAATAAAAGATTTTATTTTTCGTGATTACTGTTGACTTGACCTAAGATGGACAGAATAAACTTTCTGAGAATCTACAACCTGAAAACATTCTAGATTTCTCATAATAGTAAGATTAAAATTCTTGCATATTTGAATAGAATTTTATCTCTAAGATAATTTTGAATTTTTTTTTTCAGAAAAATCTACACAGGGATGTATCTATAATACGAAATGTTTCAAACATTTTTGTGGGATGATTCAGCCTCACTTTAGTCTAACCAGGTTTAAAACAAACTTCTAAGTTGCGAATTTATGTATAGTTTATTAAAAATGTGCGGAAATTGATGCTTTTGATAAGCCCAGCCTGTTGTCAACATAAGACATAAGCAGCATAATCAATTGCAGGAAAAACATCATGTTTTGTAAGACACAGAGAACAAATGGCTCTATACCAAGTTGTATTTTAGGAAGTTCTTCTATGCACACCACAATTTAGCTATTAGGTTCAAGGACTCATGGCTATTATGTTGCTGGAACAAAACAGAAAAAAAAAAAAAGGCCATTGTACATTTCTCTGAGTATAAACAATCTTATTCTAGGAAGCCAATGGCTTGCCAATTTATAGTTCTTTTAACCCGGATGTTAAATTTTAAGACAAGTGACTAAGCCCTACACATACCTTCTCACATCCACTCCCTCCTATCCACGCATCCAGTTATAAATTGCCATATTTGCCAACTTTTCCATTGCAAAGATACTAAAAGCCAGAAATGCCAGTCAAGTTTACAATATAATCAGAGAGGTGTTGGAAACTGCAGTTTATCACTCTAATAAAAGACACAGCAGCAGAAGAGGGGTTAGCTATTTAACTCAGATCCTAGAGTGCTTGGATAGGAAGTGATCTCTATTTTATGTTGTTGCCAACAAATGCTGGACATTTTGTCAACTTGTTTTTGTCCAAGTGATGACTACACGAAAGCAAATAGCTGGAGAGTGCTGAAGAGGGAACTCTCCAGAGAGGCTCCAGCTCCAGTTGGGTCAGTAGCTGAACAAGCAGGGATCGGACCTTTCAGAGGTCCTGCTACTGATCTGTGCATTTTTGGTTTGCGATTCAGTACTTTGTTTTTCCATTTAGGAAATAGCTAAGGTGTACATAGTGCGTTTGAGGCAATGGGGGCAGGGGCCTTGTTCTCCTCCTGACTTGCACAATGGTCACGCCAACCCTGAAACCATAGAGGAAGCACACAGCGAGATGAGATGATATGACAAATGGACTTCTAATTCAGCCCTTCTTTCCCATTGCATTTACTTGTTGGGATTATCCTCTCCTTTCCATGTAAATTGAGAGAGAGAGGAGAGAGAGAGGAGCTACAAGTGGTAAGAAAAGTAAAACGTGTACATTTCTTTTCTCGCTTCTTATTCCTTATGGGATTGACATAAATAGTTTGCTTATTTGCTTCTCAGAAATAAATCTGTGTCAATGGACCAAAAATGAAAGTTTCTAGGAAGATAAATAGAAACAGAGTCAGCTTGATGAAGGAACTTGGTCAGAGAAAACATCGTGCTAAAACAGGGGTAAGAGAAAACTGCAGCGTTGAAGGAATTTCAGTGATTATCCAGGCTCAGAGTCCACACATTCTTGAAATAGCTAGGCCTGGTTGGGCATCTTAGCTCTCAGTCTCCTTCCATTTATTATGAGTAGCAGGGATTAGCAGTGTGTCCCTGGATAGGGGGTGAATAATCTGCCCCAGGACTCCAGTTCCTCCTCAGAGAATTGCCTGCCTAGGAAAAAGTCAAGTGGAGACAGCATGGCTGCTCTACAAGTCTATCACAAATACGGGAATGGGAAGGAGGATACAGGTCTGGAGCCATTCAGGGGATCCACCAGAAACTAAAGCCCTTTGAGTCTTGAAAGTAGGGGAGAGAGGATAGCAGTCAGAAAGCCCTACCAACCTCACAGGGAAATGTCCTCATCTTGCATCCCGGAGAAGGGTCTGGATGGGGAAGAAAATCCAGACAGTTCAGTAGAGACCCTTTCCAGTCAGCCAATCTTTGACAAAATTAGCAACATGCGTACTGAATAATAAAAAGGCTGTTTCAATATAAGTATATTTGAAAATCTAGATGAGAATAAAGATTTCTGGTATATGAATCTATTTTCTTGATGAGGAAATATAAAATCAGAACAGGTCAAAAACCCATGGATAAGCCTAGGATTTAGTAGGGGAAAAAAAAAAAAAAAAAAAAAAAAAAGACAGTACAAAGTCACCAGACCCAGCTGCTTTTATAGGCCAGCCTTCTAATCTCTCTGTAGATTTGTTTCTTACAGAGGTTGGAGGGAAGTGGGAAAGGCCTCTAACGAAGATGCACTGTGGAACTGTGTTAGAAGATAAATTGTTTATCTAACAGAAAAGAGTGTCTTAAACCATCAGGGAAGTTAAAGATAGCTTTAAAATCAAAACATAATAGAAAGTTATAGGAGTGAAAGCAATAGCCACAGTGCCATAAAAGTAGGAAAGCAGAAACTGAGCCCTGGAAATACACCAATGAGACATGGGAAAGCCAAGTCTCAGTGAGAGTCTCAGACGATCCCCTTCATAGGACAACTGGCAAAGCGGCTCCCAGCTTAAATAGGCACAGTCACTAATGGTTTGCTTTAAAGGTTATCCTTCTGAGAAATATACCATCGTGTTTACAAATTAAAGAAAATCTACAGTCAAACTTTAAAACACCCACATGCCCCCAGTCTTTTGACAAACAGCAAGAAAGGTACCTCCAGGTGTGGTAAATACAAAAATAAAAGTACATTTTGCTATTGTCGTTTTAGGGAGAAAACTCTCTAAACATTCCACGATATCTCAAAACTACAGAAGGAATGAGTAACAGCATGGGCTGCTTAAAAAATTAAAATTCATGGGTAAAAATAGCATGAACAAAATTAAACTGGAACTATTAATCCTGTAAAATATATGACAGTACATTGTTTCTACAGGTTGATTTTTTTTTTTTTTAATATAGGGTAAAAACAAGAGTCGGAAAAGAACAACTATGAGTTGGGAATCCAAAAGAGTTAAACATGGCCAGTAAGCGATTTGGGAGAACAGGAAATACATTATATGTTAGGAGGAAGAGATGTTTTGTTTTGTTTTTGCTTTTTATATAGCCCTTTAAATTGGCCAATACAAAAACAGATTTCAGATGTCTAGTTTTGGCAAAATTCTATGAAAATAGGTATTCGTTGAAACGATTGGTTGTAATTACGTAATTCCAGCTTTTGCTGGGGGACCTTTCTGTCACCTTTTGAGAAGGAAGAAGCATTCATATAGGAACATGAGGAAATATGCAGAAGTATAATCTGGTTTCTGTCTTATTTATGTATTTACTTATTTATTTTGTCTTGCTTTTTCGAGACAGTATTTCTCTTTCTGGCCCTGTCTTGCAACTGGAACTCACTGTGTAGACCAGGCTGGCCTCAAACTCAGAGATTCCCCTGCCTTTCAAATTCTAGGATTAATGATGTACACCACCCCTGGTTTCTTTTTGACAGGTGTATTGGTGTATTAGTTGCTTGTTTTGTTGCCATGACAAAACTACCTAACCAAGGCGATTTAAGGAAGAAAGGGGTTGTTCTGGCTCACAGTCTGAAGGTACAGTTGACTGGGGTTGGGGGGAGATATGGTGGCAGGAGAACCAGCACCTCAGAGGGAAGGATGCTGATACTCAATCCTTTATCTCCTTCTTCAATGCAGCAGAAAGGTGGATCTTCCCACTTCCATTAACCTAATCCAGGTAATCCCTCAGAGATTCAGCTCTAGGTCCCTTGGAGTTGATAATCTTTAAAAACTATCACAGATAGAATTCTGGGCTTCTTACCAGATAGAGGTTGTGAGATCTATCACTGAGCTACAGCCACACTCCTATCACATTATTCTTAATGTTGGAAAGAAAAAAAGGAAAACCTTAAGTGTCCACTAGTGAAAGACTAGCTAGATTACAGTATGTCTGAACATAGAATTCTATGCAAATCTTGCTAAGTCTGTATGTAGTGATATGGCACCATCAGCAGCATATATGTATACATTAAAAACACACACAAACACACACTTCTGTCTAATGTCTGTACTTTGAGTCCCAGCGATTTAAAAACTTAAAATTCCAACTTACAAATTTTATATCTATATGTAAACACACAGAAAACAACTCAGAAGGAGGCACAATGGATTGCTAATTGTAATTTTGGAGAAGCAAGTTGGATTAGGTGGCTAAAGGATGATTTTACTTATTTTTTTACTCAATCTATGCATTTTAAATAAGTTTAGGTCAATAAATAAGTGCTCTGTATTGATTTGGGTTGTTGAACAATACACAAAACCATGATCCTAGAAGGATAATTATGGTAACTCAGACTTGTTAAGTTTCAAACTCGGGACAAATGGCTCAAGTGCCTATTTAACATATCAAAGCTGGACCTGGACACCAGGTTCTCCCAGCATCCCCCAGTCCCTACCTGTTATAGGGTATAGCTTGCATACCCCTCCCCCACCTTTTACTCTGAACTTCCCAGGCCCGGGGCTGGCTAGAGGCTTTTCCTTATATAATCTAGGCATTTTAGTTTCCTTCTCTTTTTGCACCTCTGGCCCTCCTGGCACTGTACCTGGTTCCCCATCTCCTTTCACCCAGTTTGGACCAACTCAGTATAGCTGTGTCTAGTCTGGACTCTCCCAGATGTCCCTGCCTCTGACTATGCTGTCCCACAGATCAACAATAAACTTTCTCCTCCTCCATAATTAGGAGCAGTCATGTCCTTTCCTTTCCTTTCCTTTTTGTTTTTTTCTTTATCTTTTTTTCACTCAAGAAGTTGGACTATCAGAATCTCAACTTTCCTATCCATTGATCTGTATTGCTGAACTTTTCTCGTAGTAAAAAGGTTATCTGTATACTGCCGGCATACCTTTGAAAATGAGTTCATTAAAAATACATAACCCTAACCGATTTGACATACGGTTAGGTGACAAAAGAAAAACAAATAGCAGAATAATATCTTCAGAAAGAATTCCCCAAGGAAAAAGGCCTAGAAATTTACAATATGGGTAGCAGGAAAATGCACCAATAAAATTCTCAAAATGAAAGGGGTACAGTGAAAATCATACTTTGTATGAGCTCAGAACCTAATGCTGTCACTTGACTGTAGTAGACAAAATTCGCAAGCTTTCTGCTGGTCCAGTGGGGGATCAGAGCACACAGAGTTTTACAAGGTAACTCCACTGCGCTTGTTGCTAACGGATACCCGAGTCAGCGGAATTAACTAGTGAAGAAATAACTGAGAATCCACTTCCTTGTGTGCGTAGTGAGAACCTTCCTATGAGACTGGGGTGTGAGCTTCCATCTTCCCTCCCCCGAGACCTCTACGAGAGAAGGGAGTGAAAGTCCATTGGTAGTGAGTTGATGAGCTGGGGCTTCTGGGAAAGAAAAGGACTTCCTGTCTTCCCAATTCTTTCCCCTTGCCACAGTCTTTGCTCCTAAACTGTGTTTGTCCTCTTGGGGTAAGATCTTCTCTAAACCAGTATAATTATTTTTCCTGTGATATTTGCAACCCAGGGGAAATGTCAGCTGTTCCCTTTCTGACCATGTTCCAGGAGACTGGGTTTCTCAGATTTTCTGGCTCCTATGCTGTGTAATGGACCATGATTGGGTGGATATAATCTGTCTGTGTCTGATATATCTGACACTATTTCAAAGCAAAAAATAATGGAACAAAAATGGGCCCAATGCAGAGCATTTTCTGTGTGTTCTTCCTTCCCTTGTTTGCCGCAGTAATGATCAACATTTAAAATTTGAGGTTGTAATCTTAGGAAGTTGTTATACACATGCTCAAATATGAGGCAATTCCTCCTCCCCGCTATGTCCCCTTTCAGAAGTGGGTTGTTTAGGTTATGTTCCTACCAGAACTATGGATTACAGTCTAATGATAAAATGCTGCTTTAATGAAGACTGTCTAAAATCTTCTCAATTAATTTTAGACGCATATTGAAATAACCCAATATTAATAGAATCACGATAAAATGACATCAAGACTTTTAACATCATTTAGTCCTTTTTTGAGGGAATGGACTGTGATTTGACAAGTGTACATATTAGACTTATTTTGGCAGGGAGATGGACAAAAAGCTACTTAAGCAGAAAGGATAATGCATTTTTTTTAATGCCCTCACAGAACTCTCATAGTACATAAAATGTCAAAGAAAGATGTGAGAGAGAGAGAAAAAAAGGATGGTATAAAACTGTATTCTGATGCAAATTTTATGTTAGGGAATTGTAAATAAACAAAATGCAAAATTATTAAAACAAACATGGTGATACTGTTCTCAAGACTTTGCTTTGGAGAAAGGCTCTGACTATGTAACCTCTACTGGTCTCGAACTTACAGAGATCCACCTGTCTCTGCTGGAACTCAATTCATGCACCAGCACACCCAGCTCTTCTCAGGATTTTAATAATTCTTGTTTTGATATGTATCTCAGTTTTAAAAAGAAAGAAGTTTTTGTAATCAGAAATTAGCCATGCAAGTTAACTTATAAATTTTTAAAATGTGATTCATTCCTGGGGAGGTTTTGGCACCCCGACAGGATTAATATGTAAGTTTCAAACAACTACAAATACGTTTTTATTTATGAGTTATGATTTAAATATTAAACATTATCTGCTTTATATGCTCTTACATGTCTTGTTGCCATGACAACAGCCAGGTTAATCGTAAAGTTACAGAAAAATAATCTGTGCTTAATCCACATGTAAGATTTGTTTTGTTGTGTTTTGTTTTTAAGAATACTGACATGTAGTTTTTCAGATAATTTGGCACACTTTCCCATTCTGTAGAGCATAAAGTGTTATTATGAAAATTGAGTAATTACTGGCATTTTCTTTTCAGAAAGTTATTGCATATCAAGCAAAGACTTAATAGTTGGTCAGCATTTTCATGTGCGCTCATATGTTTAATATAATTGCATGTTTTAAAACAAACCAAGCAGTTTATCTGTATTTAATTTAGATTCAAGTTATTAAAAATAAACAGGAAAATATTATTTGATGCAAAGTCAAGTGATTTAAAATTTAGAGACTGGGGGAAGGGTATCAGCTTGGTGTTAGAATACATGCATAAGGACCAATGCCAAAGAGAAAAAATGAGGTGGGAGATGTGGAGTGTTACACGAAAACCAACCACGTAGAGCTAGAATCAAACTGCTTTTGAAGTTGACTTAAGAATAAATTTTATTTGTTTTTGTTGTTGAGAGGAAGAAAGTTTGGGTCGGGTTGAACATCAGCCATGTCCTCTCCAAAGACAAAGACAATGTGGTAAAGCATCCAGTAGCTTCTAAAGGAGGTTGGCTGGCTGGTGAGGCCCTGAGATGCCTATCATCTCACTCAGGGTCTCGTCCCTGTGTCTGGACTCGTCTCGTCTTTCTGCCTGGAGAACCCATTTCTCGCTTGACTCTCCATGCCTTCAGTAAGGAGCTGTCTCCTTTTCTCCTCCAAGACTTCTGTCCTTTTTCTGACACAAGTGCTGAAATTATTTTGGTACAGATATGCTGAAGCCCCAAAGGGCTACAATGAGAATCCACTAACACGCACTGATCTTGCTATGCCTAGAGGTGTGTAAAGAGCATCTCCCATGGTTTCAGGCTCAGGACACTTTGATAAGGCTGTTATGACAAGTCATTTTGACACTACCCTTTTGAGATGCTACCACAGTGCAGCTGTTTTGATTTCCTAGACTGAAATAGTCACTTCGGTTCAGTGTTTTTCCCAGGCAAGGACATTTTGATGAGCTGTTTGGATAAAGCCTGGAGAATTCTTTCGCAAGGTAGTGGGAAAGATAAATGAGTTTACCCCACCCTTGGGAAAACACGTACCTGTTTACCTCTGCTGATAGGACAGTGGTCTGAGATGGAGATTTAGATAGAAGGTGAATGGTGGTAAAGGCTCTGCTTGAAACAGTCACCCCAATTTTATGCTTATCACATTTGTTCATTTCAGAAAAGTTATTCCAACTAACATGTCTATGCATCTCTGAGAATTAACTTCCACCTAGAATGAGCTGAATAAAATTCTTCTATGATTCCTTTAAAGTTAAAACCGTAGGAAACAGAACATTGGCTACATATATGTGATGTTTTCAATTTGAATGACACCACTGTGGTGGTAATATTGCTTATGGTCTAATAAAGCTTGTCTGTCCGTTCATCTCACAAAGGTTTAGCAGGTAGCCTTCACGTGCAGTGGAAGGGGTCCCCGATGTGACATTTGGGTCTACCTGACTTTAATTAAATTATTCAAGTTTTCTCATCTGCAGATTAGAAATGAGAGTCAAAAGGCTGACTGCAAATGACATAGAATCGGTGTCAGTGCATGAGCTGGGATGTAGAGAATAAACTATAAATTAAGGGCGCACAATGACCCCCATCTGTATCTGGACAGGGGAAGAAGATCTTTGAGGAATGTAATTACTTAAACAGGTAAAATGTGTCTGGTATGGTGACACGAGTCTGTAATCCCAGAATTTGGGAGCCAGAGGCAAGTAGATCCCTGTGAGTTTGAAGCCAGCATGATCCTCATAGAGTGAGAACTTGTCTCAAACATAAACAACAAAAACTAACCAAGCTCATGCCCAGGGCAGTGTTGGAGTGCCCTCCTTTCTCAGTCAGTCTGTCTGTTGTGTTCTGGAGTGTAACTCTCTACTTGCAGGCTACCTATGTAGACTTGCATAACCAGGCATCTGGCAGTATCCAGGTACGGCACTCTCCTTCGCTCAGCCAGAACCACCCTACTGTTAATGTTATTTGGTTTCTCTTCCTGTTCTTCTAATTGCTAAAGACATAGGTTTCTCTCCTCACTGTGTTCCCAGATAGTGACCGGCATAGAGAAGCTTTGATAGACAGATGCAAGTGTACATGGATGGAAGATGGAGATGTATGTAGTGAAGCCACAAGTATTGATTCAGAATCCTTCCACTCAGGCTGCTTGGTTACTGGATTATATGTAAATGAATTTCCTTTTATAAAGAATGCACTGAATCTAGAGTAAAATGAAAATAGATCACACAGGGGACTCTTCTTTTAAACAGGGAGCTGGTAGAATGTAAGGAAGATAAAATGTAAGAATGCATGAATTTTCCAAAGAGAGACTCAAAAGCAAGTGAGTAATTTTCCTTCTGTCACGTTCTGTTTCAGTCCCCAGTTTAGGAGATAAGATGACTGAAGATCTTCGAATGAAACAGTGCATCGTTAAAGCCTTATTTTCTTTTTTCTTTTCTTTCTTTTTGTTTGTTTCAAGACAGGGTTTCTCTGTATAGCTTTGGAGCCTGTCCTGGAACTCGCTCTGTAGACCAGGCTGGCCTCGAACTCACAGAGATCTGCCTGCCTCTGCCTTATTCTCCTCCATGATACACAGAGCTGCTTTTCTATTATAGGCTTCCCTATAAGGAGCACATGGGCCTTATTTCGCTAGTGGAAAAGAAGGTTGATTTTATGATTAATTAACTGTTACAAGTAGGTTTTCCCTGTCTGTCTGGACCCACCGTGGCACCAGCCCCAATTAACACACCGAGACTCTGTATTAGATATAATGCTGTTGGTCAGTTACTTGTTTCTTATCTGGTAGCTCTGTCTAAGTATTAACCCATTTCTATTATTCTAAGTATTTCCACATGGTCTCATCTTACCGGAAAGGGGCTGGCATTGTGCTCTCCCCAGTCTCTACATGCTGACTCCTCCCTACTACTTCCTAGAATCCTCTTTGTCTCCTAGTCTCTCCTATCTTGCTTTCCTATTGGCCAACAGTGCTTTATTCATTAACCAATATGAGAAACATATTTACAGAGTGACATCTCACATCAATTTACCATGACTCATGATAAAAGAGTATTAGAAATATGAAAATAGCACCACAATAAAACCCCTATTCTTTCCATTATTAGCACCAAATCCTTCCGCGAAACACTCAAAGAACATAAAGAACACAGAGGAGTGACATCTCAGACACATTTGAGTTCCAGCGATCAGCTCCTTAGTATTTCTGGGAGCTCTGCACAATTCATTCAGCAAACTTTCAGGAAACCCCTGGATCCTATCAAGCACCACGGGAAGTCTTGGAAATGCAGAAAGGGGCAGAACACGTGAGTGCTGCTTTCAAGCAAATTGCAATCTGGTAATTTTGGCGAATCGGTGCTTCCTTAAGGAGCCTAAAGGGAAACACCTGTATGCATGTAGGTACCAGCTCTGTTCAATCACTGACCGGAAACTTGTTAGCTGCTGATCTAGTGAGAAAGAATGTCATGGAGGAAATGTGCAGAAATAATTTATAGGTTTTTTCCCCCTTCTGAAACCTTTTATCTTGTAATCATATTTGGAAGGGACAAATTTTACCCACAGAGGTACAGCATCGCTAATAGTGATAATAATTCACACAGTAGTCAGCAAGAGTGAAGACAGTTGTGTTAACTTTCTTTTCAAAGCTATTGCTTTTAAAGTCTCAAGTTTCAGAAGACGAAAATAAATTTTTATAAATATACTAAGGAGAATTCAAAGTAGGTATACTTCTCTTTATTATCTATAACGAGGGTCCAGATCATAGTTTTTAACCCATTCTCCAAATAAGGGAAGGAGGCTTTTGCCGTTTTTTTTTTTTTTTTGGTTTGTTTGTTTTTTTTGAGAATGGCTGATTACAGGGCTAGAGCAGCAGGAAGCAAATGAATTCTCCAGAACCAGAGTGATGGAAACACGTCAAAGAGATGCAGAAGGAGCCAGAACTGGAAAAGTTGAGAATCAAGATAAAGAAATGTTATATTGGGTTATCCAAAATGTAAAATAAACATCCATTATCCTGATATAAATAGCTAAATGCATAAGTTAATGAAAGGAGAGACGTGTGGCTGGCTCTTTTAGAAGCACTCTGCGTGGAAGCACAGTCCTCCCTCAGGGATGACCGTCTGTCTTCCGACTCTTCAGTGTGGGAAGGAAACACAAGTTTCAAGTAAGGAAGCCTAGAAGACCGCACCTTGCTTAGATGGGGGGGGGGGGTGACCCACTGGGGTAAGGCTTGCAGATTTTTAGAAATTCCCGATGCTGTGTGAAAAGATTAACTCTTGGTGGCTGAGATCTGCCTCTCAAAGTCTTCACCAAAACCTAACACAAGGAAAACATCAGACAAACCAAACAGAGCTGCACTCAGCTAAATTATTTCCAGTACTCTTCAGACATGTGTCCTTAACCACGAGGAAAGCCTGAGAAATAGTCACAGCCAGAAGAGTAAAACACCATGACCGATATATTATCTTGAGAGGGATCGAGGAAAGACATATTAAGAAAAACAAGGAAACTGAATAAGAGACATACATCAATGAATAGCAAAGGACCAATATTTGTTTTTAGTTACGACAAGAAGGCTTCAGGAATCTTAGATGTTAACATAAGAATTTGGGTATAGGGTATACGAAGACTCTCTTCTTTGAATTTGTTTTTGTGAATAAAAAACTACTTAAATTAAGCATTTAATTAAAAATGACAAAATATCTAAAATCAGTAAGAGTTGACACAATTACTTTTTTAAATAAAAAAATTAGATTTATTTATTTTATGTGTATGAATGTTTCGCCTCTGTGTGTGTGTGTGTGTGTGTGTGTATGTATGTATGTACGTGTGTGTATGCCTGGTGCCACAAGGGTCAGAAGAGGACATCTGATCCCCTAAAACTGGAGTTACAGATGGTTATGATTTACCATGTGGGTGCTGAGAGAATTGAGCCCAGGTCCTTTGCAAGAGCAGCCAGTGCTCTTAAACACTGAGCCATCTCTCCAGTCCCACAACTGTATTCAATGCAAGATAAGAGGGGCATAATGCTAGAATAATAAAATTGGCATTATAATTTGATTCTGTTTACTGACTCTTTGCTGTTGGATGGTGGGCTTTTGAGTTCATGTCCGCTCCTGTATAATCTGAAGAATACGCAGTGAGACTGTACCATCAGTGCTTGCTCGTTCTCTTCCTGTTTCGTTGCGAACCCTTTTCGCATGTCTGCTCACTATACCCTTTCTCAGTCCCAATTGAAATTTTTCTAACCACATGGCTTATGGTTCTGCTGTATCTTTTTGTTTAAAATAGACATTTATGAAGCAATTCTCATTCTAGTTTTACTTTTTTTTTTTTAAATGTGATTGACTATTACTGTATGACAGCCCAACAATGTTAGATTTTACATTTTCCATGGCTGTGGAATGATTACTCAGACTTCACGCAAACTTAAAATAACGAAAAGTCAGTAGATCGGAGAACTCTTTCTTGATGTATTAACTTTGAAATGACGTCAACTCCTCTCAAATGGGAAACTGTCTTAAAGGCTGATAGGACAAATGCTTTTGAAACTGTTCCTGCTATTGCCACATGGTGGCGCCATGTCAGCTGGCGAATGTTAAACTTTGGCTGACTGGATTAGTCTTGAATTGACTAAGAACTGTTTGATCTTCGCAGGAATGCAGGCTGTGTGTGCTCTAGCCTCCATTTCACAGAAGAGGTAACCAGAGGCCAGACAAGTAAATTGCTCTTTAAAGTCCACCCAGAGATGTGCTACCGAACCAGGAGTTTTACGTACGTCCTGTCACTTGGTTCTGTGTGCGCATCTCTCCTCCCTTTCCCGCTACCTCCCCATGTGTAGACATGGATGTGTTTGCACAAGTGTCTGGCTATGCCCCTGGAGGCCAGAGGTCAACATTGGGATTCTCCCTTTGAAATAGACTCTCTCACTCAACATGGAGTTTGCTGACTCATCTAGACTTCCTGCCAGCAAGCCTCAGGGATCCCTCTCCCTTGAGTTGGGATTGCAGGTGTGCACAAATGTGCCCAACCTTTTTATTTTTATTTTTTTTAAAAGCATGGGTGTTGGGGATCTGAATGTCTGCTGTCCTCCATGGGCAGCAAGTACTGTACTAACTGAACCCCTTCCTAACAGCCCAGCCTACTCTCTTAGTCACCGCCAACATCTATGTTGTAATGGTGAATATGTAACAACACAGCCAAATTTCTGCCAAAAAAGGGTTTCTTTTTCTTTTGATTTCTTCGCATGGATCTCATAATATTACTTGAATGTTCTTTAATTTTTTACTTCATATAATTATCTTTTGCTCTTTCTTTTAAGGCTTCTGTGTCATGGCTTCTACTTAACAAAATGCTTCTGGTGCAACGAAATTTTAATTATCACTGAAAGAACGAACTAGCACTATACAATTGGACTTGGCAGAACCTTCATAGATTATTGCTAGATGAAAATAAGTCTATTAGCATTATCCTAGGTTTATAAGTTAAATGATGGCAAAACATCCTGTATGGCATGTTTATAAATGTGCATGTCTGTATGGAATTATTTGAGTGCAGTGGAAACATGGAGCCTTTAACATGGGGCACTTTTGCAGAGAAGCAGAGGGGGTCACATGAGGGTAAATATCAAAGAGAACAAGGAAAGAGCCAACAGCAACAGAACAGTTATATACCCACAATCCCTATGTGTGGTCCCATTTAAAATAATGTTTATGTAAATATACATAGAAATAGATAAATCGCTCTAAATTCATACTGCTATCGTTACTATAAATGAGGACAAAGAGACATGAAAATCTGGAGTAGCTATGGTAAAAATAACATGTAAGTTATCAAGTTGTTAATTCCCCCTTCAAATTAAAAAAAAAAAAAAAAAAAACAAAAGCTGAAATCAGAAGCAGACAATTTACAAGACAAATACAACTTATTTTTTCCACTGCTTCTGAAACTGGAGATCAAATCCTGGGCCTTAAGCATACTAGGCAAAACCCTCTGCTGCTGAACTACACATAAAAACAGGCTTATTCACATTTAAAAATCAGAGAAATGCAGATTAAAACCACAATGAAACTTTACTTCAAATTTACCCTATTGGCAAACATTGAAGTATCCTAATGCTATGTTTTGGAAAGGATGTGAGCTAAGAGTAATGATTCCAGCTTGCTTATGAGACTACAAGCTGGGACGGTTCCTTTTGAATGAAAGCTGCCAGCATGGGGTGAAGTCTAAGAACCCAAACTGTCTGGCCACTGCATCCACTTCTAGGTGGAAAATACACCCACTCATGCTGCAGAGGCATTGGCAAGAGTGTTTGGAGTCACACTGTCTAAAAGGGGAAATAGAGAAATAGCCTAAATGGATACCAGTGGTGAAATCTATACCATGGTGATAAATTCATTCAATAAATTACTAAGCAATGGAGTTACTTTGAGCTATATAAATAGTATGAGCAAGTTCTCACAAAACAACATTAAGAATAAAGAGCACATTGCAGAGAAATACACACACACACACACACACAATAGTATACTGTGCAAAGGGCTGTAACAAGCAAATTAAATATTTACTCACAATATGCATATACATATATATATAATTTAAGAATACATATGTTTTATAAGATACAAGAAAATGTTTTGAACTGATAACTAATTCCAGTAGCAAGTATTTCTAAGATGAAGTAGAGATATTTAATTAGGTATATCAGTTATCTTTCTGTTACTGTGATGACAAACCATAAGCCAAAAGCAAATCAGGGAAGAATGTCTTAATTTGGCTTATGTTCTAGAGGGATTGAGTCCATAATGACAAGGAAGTCATGGGGGCCAGCAGGCATGTTGGCCAAAGTAGGAAGCTGGCTGATCACATTCTTACCCACACAGAAAGGAGACACAGAGAAGGAGAGACAGCACAGGAAGTGGGTCAAGGCTGCAAATTCTCAAAGCCTACTCCTAGTTATGATCGTCCTGCAGCAAGTCTCCACCTCCTAATGACTCTACCGCCACCTGGCGCCACGTGACCAAATACATAAACCAATGGGGGAATACTTAGGGAAGGTACAGGACGCTTTTCATCTGATCGATAACACATTAGTTACCCAAATGATGTTCACTTATGTAGTGTGTTCACAATTATAATGCTAATGAATATGATATATTATAAATACTTATAATATATAAAATGTGTCGATATTTTATAGTGATTTTTTTTGGGGGGGGGATTGGTTTTTGAGACTGGGTTTCACGGTGTAACAGTCTTGCCTGTCCTAGGACTAGCTATGTAGACCAGACTTATCTCTGCCTTGTGAGTGCTGGTATTAAAGGCATGAGCCTACCACAGCTGAGCTTATTTTATAGTATTTTAAAGGATACTTCGAGGAAAATCACTTTTCACCTGTCAGAATACTAACAATACAATTTCAATAGTTTGTTCTGACCAGTGTTCAGGGACACAGTTTTTTTTTTTTTTTTTTTTTTTAACAACTGTTGGGTGTGACATGTGTTGAACTTCTCCCTATGGGTGTAGTAATTTAGTCATATACAGTACATCAAAAAATGCCTGCATAAGGTAGCTAATTCCCTTTGTTTTCCTTGCCGCCCTGGTGCTGGAGTAGCAAAAGCAGGGCCTTTCATATAGAAGATGAGAACTCTATCACTGAGCTATATATCTTAAGCCATTATATGTGATTTTCTTTTTCTCATCAATTTCATCCCTAGTGCTGCAAACAAAACCAAAACAAAGCTTAAGACAGAGGAGAGAGGTGGCTGTGGCAGCAGCAGGGGTGGGGAGCGTGTTGGTGGTGGAGAGGTACTAAAGAGGGAAATAAGGTGGTAAAAGCCTTGGAGACATTTGACACTGACCTATGGTACTTTACCCACATTCAGTGTCTGAATTTGCATGATGGTTGTATGTTGCATGACGGTTGTATGTGTGTCTGCTGTAGGCACCATGGGTGTTTGACATAAGGGTTGTTATAGGCATCATGCCTATGTGACATAAAGGTTGCAGATGGCAAGCATAGCTGAGCTACCTCGAGGAGGAAGACTTGCCAAGAAGCAAGCACAGAGATTCACAGAAATTTTGGGAAGGACTTAGGTTCTCACAAGCCATGCATGGAATTTGGGCTCCAAAAAGTTTAACAAAGAGCTATGATGGCCTTATAGTAACTTCCTAGCCCTGCTTTCTTCTTCCCTTCCTGTATTCCATACCCCTTCCATCTATACCTCTCTGTCTTTTTTCTTCCTCACCTTAACAGGAAAAGAGAGACAGAGTCAAGTGGAATAAATTCCTCCAACTCACATGACACTAATAGTGTGAAGGTTGGGTTTAAATTGCCAGTTGACTGCTTCCAACCCACAGGCTCTTCCTCTGTGCCAAACCATTTCCTCTGTCCATCAGCAGGGGCTTGTGGGAATAGAGCCTTACTCACTTTAAGAACTGGTTCTTAAGACAGGCTCTGGCAATTGCACAAAGGTAGGCATAGGAAGGGGTTGTTCTGTCTTCTGGGAAAGCAAATGACCAGAACCCACCTGTAGAAGCTGCCAGATAGATAAATTGTGGCTCACCCATGCAATGGGTACTTTGCAGGAGATTAAAAAGACTGTGGTACTCTAAGAACTGATATGGATGAGTGTTTAGGGAAAAGAAGCAAAATAAAGATCGCTGGTCTGCATGCATACTATTTGGTAACTTGGTTTGCCTTTATAATTTATACCTGCAGCGTGGGGGACAGAAGTAAGAGAGATAGATTTTACTAGTGTGTTCATTTGCCTTTCTTGGAGCATCTGTCTCATAAGAACATTACCATCCAACAAAATCCAAAGCAGCAAAGCGAATAAGTCAAAGGATGATTAAAAGATTAAAAGTGAGCCAGGTGTGATAGTTCACACCTGGGAAGTGAGGCAGGAGGATCAGGAGTTCAAGGCCATCCTCAGCCATTTTAGGGAGTTTGAGGCTGGATTGAGTTGCATAAGAACATGTTTTAAAACCCCCAAGTAATGCATGGCAGTGGTGGCACATACCTTTAATCCCAGCACTTGGGAGGCCGAGGCAGGCTGATGTCTATGAGCTCGAGGCCAGCATGGTCTACAAAGCAAGTTCCAGGACAGCCAGGACTATTACACAGAGAAACCCTGTCTGGGAAAACCAAATATAACAACAAGAACCTGAAGTGAAAACATAAAAGTATTAAAAATGATAGAAACAGGAGAGACAATTTCCACACATTTCATTTCCATGATGGTGTTGCTACTTGATGTGGGTTTTCTTGTTCGCTCATTTGTTTGGTTTGCTTTTCAGCACTACTTGATGTCTGGATGTGTTTTAATGAAGTCTTACCACTTCAAATACTTTCAGGGCAACCCAGTGGCCAAATGAGAAAGCGGTGACCAGAAGGAAGACTCTGGACTCCAGGGAAGGGTCCCCTTGCCAAGCCAGCACCCTTCAGCCCCTCCCCAGAGTGAGTGCAGCAGGCTCTTGACCACAGCTGTTCCGATTAATCTTTATCCGTGGCTCCCCTGAAAAGATTTAAAGCCAACAAATTAATAGACTCAGATGAATAACTTTGATTTAAAAAAAGAAAATGAAACAATTCTACAGTATTTTTTGATTCTTGTTTGGGCTTTTTACTAATTTTTGCCTCATATGTTCTGGAGGCATATGAGCCCATACACAGAATCCGAGAATCATCAAAAGGTTCTTGTTATAAATTCCTCCAACGCCTTTTGATTTAATAATCGGTCATACCAACTCCCTGTTACTTTTATCTGCAGGGTGTATTTTTCTTCAATCCTTTCAACTGTTCTGTTTTGTTATAGAAAATAAATGGTACATAGTGGCAGTTGTTATCACATAATTCACTCTGAAAAATATGATTTTGTAAACTTTTAGTCCCTTTATAGTTAATGTAATTATTTGCATCTGGACTTATTTATATCCTTTTACTGCCTGGTCTTGATTTGCTCAGTTGCTTTATGCTTTGATTTTTCTCTGTCTCTTTTCTTGTACTCCTGGGATTAACTCTGACCTGGTCATAGTCTCACTTTTCATAAATATTACAGAATTTATTTAAATCATCGCATTGGTTAAAGAACATGGCGTCTCTGTACAATAGAATATTATTTTGTAATTTCTTCCTTTCTTTTCACAATCTACCCTTCATTCTGCTTTTAATGTCTTTTCTTCTTCTCTTCAATTTTTAATTTTCAAGACAAGGTCACAGTGTAGCCCAGGCTGGCCTACAACTCTCAAAGAGCCCCTTTTCCTGTCATCTAAGTCCTGGTCTGCAAAGTTATGATGTCATATGTCTGCTCTTGCAAGGTTATGATGTCATGCTTGACTTTTTTCTTTCAAACACCTTTCTTTAAAAATATGTCTTTCCCCCTCATTTTGTCCTTAGTTCATGTGAGAGCAGCCATTCCTTCCTGTAATATTGGGTGTCAGTGAGACTACTCAGGACTTTTCCTGATAATTAGTAAGTTCCCAACAGATGGAAGACTGTTCAAGTGTTCAGATAGTGTTATAACACTACACTCATTAAAGCTGCTTGCTGGTATTGTTTCATAATAGATTTTTAAAACAATCTATTTCACACTGTGCCATTTGGGGGAAACTTTTGTTTTCTCTGATTGGTCCATTTCAATCAAATTGTTGAATTTATTGACAAGGACTGTTTATATTATGCCCTCACCTAAATGTTTGTAGACTCTACATAAACACTGGGACATTTCCAACACTTATCTCTCTCCTCACTGAGCAGTTTGGCTAGGGCTATATAATTTTATTTATTTATTTTTAAGACACAAAATATATTAATTTTTCTCATTGTTAGGTATTTTTTTTTAATGTTGTTTGGGCTCTTTTTTTTTCAAGGCAGATTTTCTGTGTGTAGTGGTGGCTGGCCTGGAACTCACTCTGTAGACCAGGCTGGGCTGGAACTCGAGATTCACCTGCGTCTGCTTTCCAAGTGCTGGGACTAAAGGCGTGGGCTACAACTGTCTCACTGTTAGTTTCTGTTTTCCTGATTTGGGCTTGTGGTGGTGAGACAGAGAGAGGGCGGGGGGGGGGGGGGGGGGAGAAGGAGAGGGTGAAGGCGAGGGAGAGGGAGAGTTTGGGCACAAAACTGGGCTACTGCATTTCCCAATGCCTCTTACTAGAGGGATAGCTACGCGCGAAACCCGAAGAACGTGTGTGGGATGTATGCGTGCTGTCTTCAGGCTCAGAAACGCTGTCTTTGCACCTCCAGTGCATGGAGACACTGGGACTCACGAATGGTGGGGTGGCAGCGGTATGGAGCCCAGATTCCTGAGAAACAGGAGCAAAGCCTGACTCTCTGCTCCCGCCCCCCCTCCCCCTCAGAGCCCGGATGATGCAGCTCTGATAGGAACGTGAACTGAACCTTTATTACACATTAAGCTATTACATAAATGTGAACTACATCTTTATTGTACATCAAACTATGCTGCGAAAAGGAACTAAGCCTTTATTGTGCACTAAACTATGATGTGAATATGAAATAAACCTTTACTGTGTTATGCCGGTGAGATTTTTCAAGTTGTTTGTTTTACAGCAGCTAATACAACTGGCCTCCAGTGGGCTGATGGGAGCCTAGCACAGCAAGCAGCTCATGGGACGATCAAGTGCGGGAAGAGACCCAGAGAAGAGATGAGGAAACATGAGACACATTCTGAATTAGCAATCAGCAAGACATGTGTTTGGTTGGACAGGAGAAGTAAGGCCTGCAGATAGGTCTACTGAACAAGGTTGTTGGAGGGGTGAATAGGGAAAAAGATGCAGAAGAACACTGAAAATCCGATGTGATGCTTGTATCGCTGTTAAGAAGAGCAATCAATGCCAACGCCGGAGGCAGAATACCCCACCGCAGTGCATCTATCGCTAGACTGTCCATGGCACCACCACTGCCTGCTCTCCGCTCTCCTGTGGGAATTTGTCCGACTGAAACTGCCTCTCTGGGGAGTTGATAGGCTACTTGGAAGCTTCCCCCTGAAGATAGCACACTTTTGATTTATTTCCACTGTTGGGGAGAACAGATATATGTTTCTTAATTTACTTTACCAACAAATTTTAATGTATTTTCTATCTCTGAAACATTGAGGTTGTCATGGCAACACACACACACACACACACACACACACACACACACACACGTGTGTGTGTGTGTGTGTGTGTGTGAGAGAGAGAGAGAGAGAGAGAGAGAGAAAGAGCCCATAATCTGGAAGCTATACACGTTACCTATTCTTCCTAATTCTGTCCCAATTGTCACCTCCAGCCCCTTCTTTCGAACTCAAGGAACTGCTTCATTATGTTGTCCTTGACAAAACCCAGCATCAGAAAAAAAAAAAAAGTGGAATTAATTTATCTGAAGTTATAAGTGATTATATATGGCTCTTACATATGTCTAAAAGTGACTTTTCCTACTAAAATTGCCAAATTAATAAGAATTACAGATACATGATTCCAAGGACAAAGATTTTAAAAGCATCAGGGTACAGAATGGGTAATAGCAATACCAAATAAAGTCTGAGAGTTGGTTCAGCCAGTCTGGTCTACAGAACTAGTTCCAGGACAGGCTCCAAAGCAATACAGAGAAACCCCGTCTGGAAAAACCAAAACCAAAACCAAACAAACAAAAAAGAAAGAAAACAATAAATTAGAAGTGCCACTAGCTAATCTAACGAAGATAAAAAGACAAGCCTGCCAATTGGGAAAGGAAACAAGAAGAGTGACTTAACTGTATAGTGAGTTCCAATAACTGAAGGATTACTTTAGTTAACTCTGAAAAAAAAAAAAAAAAGAAAACTATTGTGATAATGCATGTTTTAGAGGAAACTATAGTTACCAAACTATCTCAGAAGAGGAAACTATAGTTACCAAACTATCTCAGAAGAAATAGAAAATGTCAATAAAAATAATATGGATCCCATGGTGGCTCTTGCCTATGGTCTCAGCACATAGTAACATAATGAAGGAAAATTCTAAGTTAGCCTGAATTTCATAGTGAGTTCCAGGGTAATAGGAGCCACAGAGTAAAACCCCATCTCTAATAAAATATAGCAATGAATAGTGAAAATTCACAAAAAAACTCTTTTTATCTCCCTCATCCCTAAAAATGTAAAAAAAAAAAAAAAATAAAGGCAGCTACTTTACAAACATATATTCTGAGACATTAATGAATGAGGGACTGCAGTGCCAATTAAATTGAGATCATAAGTAGGGTCATTTCAAAAATCTGTTCAAAGAACTAGACTAGCAAGACAGTAAAAACCTGACAGTTACCATAAAACCAGAAATCAAATAAACTTTATTACCATAATTGGTCTGTAAAAGTCTCAAAGCTAGCAGGTAAGATTGATTGTATTTTAAATAATAATTGATTTCTATTAAGATGGGATCATAATAGAGGCACAAGAATGCTTCACTTAAAATTCTGGTAATACGTGTGACTACATTAGCAAGAAGGATAAGAACAGTACACTCATGTTCACAGATGCTGAAAAGATAGAAGACAAAATATCAAACATTTACTTGTGATAAAAATTGCTAATGAAACCTGATGTGCATTTTAAAATATATTTGATCTGAAATAATTCAGTCACTGATTATCTTGATTGTGCCTAAATTGACTGCCATTTTTTTTCATTATCTCAACAGTGAACCAATTGGTTTTCTTTTTTTTTTTTTTTGTATATGCATGTGCGCATGTGTATAAATGTGTTACATAAGTGCGCATACAAGCATGTGTGTGGAGGTCAGAGGTTGATATCAGATGTCTTTCTCACATATTTTGAACTTACATATTGAAGTGGAGTCTCTCACTTGAACCGAGAGCTTCATAACTGGTTAATCGAGCTACTCAGCTTGCCCGAGGAATCCTGTCTCCATTCCCGAGTGCTGGATGACACCAGGCCCATGTGGAATTTATGTGGTTTCTAGGGCTTTAAACTTGACCTCATGCTTCACAGAATGACCTCTCTAGACTGAACTGATCTTTTTAAGCGAAGAAAGGCACAGCCATCACGTGGAAAGATAATCACTCAAGGAGAGTGAGGGAAATTCTGTGAAAACTGTTCAGTCATAAAGGAAGATCACTAATTATGGCATCTAAAGGCACATGGGCACATGGATGGACAAAGAAAGTAGAAGACTGAGTTATAAAGGGAACGCCTGAGTAAAATTAGCAAATGAAGTTTTCTGCCATTAGAGAGAAGGGTTATGCTCCACAAACATTAGGAGACAATTAAGTTGAATTAAGGAGTACGGTTTTTCCGCCTGCCGCCGCTGGTCTTGTCCTGCTGCCGCACCAGCCCCAAATAATGTACAGAGACTCTGTATTTGATACAATACTGTTGGCCCAGTTACTTGTTTCTTATCGGCTAGCTCTGTCTTTAATTATTAACCCATTTCTGTTGATCTATGTATTTCCACGTGGCCTCCTTACCGGGGAATGGGGCAGGCATCTGGTCTTCCCAGTCTCTCCATCTTGACTCCTCCTTACTACTTCCTATTTCCTCCTTGTCTCCTAGTCCCTCCTATCTTCCTTTCCTATTGGCCAACAGTGCTTTATTATTAACCAGTATGAGAAACATATACAGAATGACATCTCCCATCAAATTTTTACTTGGCCTACACCAGAATAAATTCCAAATGGATCAAATATCCAAAATTAAAATAAAGCCGTGATATAATTAGAAGAAAATAAATATCTTTTTTTGTGAACATAGACAATGAAGATTTTCCAAATTTAAAATCTGCATGTGAAAAGTTTTTTGTCTAAAGTCAATATATATATATACACACACACATATATGTGTGTGTGTAGAAAATTTTGATTATGAATATTGATAACTTTGCATATAAGAAGTTACTATGAATAATTTTAAAATATTACTAATGCCCTGGGAAACATTTATAAAATAGTCCTGTGATGAGAACAGAAACACAAACGTTAAACATTGAAAACATGCTCAATGTCTAAGAAAGCTGGCAGTTAGAGTGGAAATTAGATATGTTCCACCACTTTTCACTCGATGGTATCAAAGCTCAACAGATCAGACAGCACTTTGCTTCGGTAAGGGTGTGAAAAAACTGGCATCTCTCTGGAGGTTATACTCTCTGGAGGTTAACTGGCTTCCATTAACATGGTTTAAAATGCATATACTATTTGGAGAAATCTTCTTCCTTTCTGAGGATTAAATTTAAAAAATGTATTTGCACAGATGGGCAAAGAGATGTGCAGCAATGTCTTTAGTAGCACTCTTCCTACTGTAAAGGAAAATAAGTGAGAGAAAGGTGTAACAAAGGTGGCCTGTTAAAGAACTTGAGCCAGTCAACACAAAGATACTTGAAAGGAATGTGTTCTGCTGTGAAGGTGTCTCTAAAACACATCACTTCCACCATGCACAGAATTTCCTGTGTATTGATGAAATTTGCATGTATTTGCATAGTAATTGTTGATCTCTGGAAGCCTTCACAACACACTGGTGACTGGTCAAAGTCAAAGTCTTTGGGTCCTCAAGGGTTGAGATTCAAAGGATGATCTGTTATTAGTCATCTCTTGAATTTTGTACTAGAGGTATATGTATTGCACACTCAAAGCTTAAACAGTAAGCTAGCTTTATCAACGGAGCTTTTAAGCACATTCAAGAACAGATCAGATTCATCTAGAACACAAGCTTTTCTCTGTTTGATATTTACCTTCCTATCATCCTTGGGAGTTAGTATCAGGAAAAAGACTAGTACTACTAGTGACTTTTACTTATATAAAGTTGGCACTGTTTTCTTCAGTCGTAAACTAACCAGCCCTAGGCTATCAGGGTTTTTTTTTTTTTTTTGTTTTGTTTTGTTTTTGGTTTTGGTTTTGTTTTTTTCTGAGACATGGTCTCAACAAATAGCCCAGATTGGCCTTGAACTCACCCTCCTCCTGTCTACCTTCCCTGGTACTGGGATTGCAGGCATGTGTGGCCATGCCCCATTTAGGCTACTGGTTTTGGAAGCACAGCTTGAATGTTCTTCATTCAGGCCACAGTGAAATAAATCAGCAGTTTCTTCAGAAGGAAAGGAAGATGATGTGAGAACATAAAGATCATGTCAGATAAGAGATAAAAGAAATGAGTTTACTCTTTACCACACGGAGGCAATAACAAGGAGCAGTGAGTATGGTTACAGCGAGAGAACCCTGACTTATTTTAAAGAAGATATTTCATCACTGGGAGACTAAGAGAAGAACATGTTCGAAGTGGTAAGATAAATAAATAGATAAACCAATAAAGCTAATAAAAGTCCACTTCCTGCCCCCAAATTCCTCTTATTAGCAAATCTTCCAGGTCAAGATGCCCAGGATCCAACAGCTTACCCATGTTTATTTCTTGTCATTTTAATTGATTTTTTTTTCATCAAAGAGATGCTTGGATAGTGCTGTTTGTTTGTCAGTAACTAACAAACAGCACTATCCAAGCATGTTCAGCAATGTGATCAGTTCGGTTCACCATTTGTTTTTGTTTGTTTTGTTTTTGTATTATGACCAAACTTGTAAGTTACTGGGCATAGGAACAGAGGCTCAGTTATCTGAAACTTCATGGCAATGAAAGGAGGTTCATTCATTCACATTTGAAATTTATTTAACACATAACCTTCTCAGCCACTACAATACTACATTCAAAGCAGAAGAATGTGCTGGGATCAACATCTATTATTTCTCCATTTACAAGAAAATTCAGACAAAGAATATCATCATGTTAGTCCCTAGCTCATCATTGCCCTACAAGTGGCTTCTGAACTAGTTTGTACTAATATTGACACTTTCGTCTTCCTGATTACTGGATTCAAATTCGGAACTTCATGTAGCTAGTTGTCAGGTTCACAATGAACCACTATTGATAAGATACACTTGGGGGTGTAAGACCTTTTGTCCACGTCTGTGGAGAGGCCAGTTTCTAATTCTTGTCCCTGGTACTGTCCCCTATCTACCCTATCACTGCCCTCAGCTGTTTAAATACACGATCAACTCTATCAAAACCATTCCTCCACAATCTACCCTCAAATCTGGGGAGAAAAAAGCCACTAGGGATTTCTGAAATAGAAAGCTAAGACTGCTCACTGCTTGTGAACCAGAGAAACTGGGGCTGAGGCCTCACTTGATAAGAGCTGGAGCTGTAAGCAAGGCCATGTTTAACTAAAACAGTTGGAAAGTCCTGGGTAAAGATAAGAAGACAGTCAAGAGGGCTGAAGAAGGACGTGGACCTGCAGAGAGACACAGTGGTGTGCAGGAAGCCTGCTCAGAAACATGAGTATGAGGCAGTAGGTGCTTCCCATCTCCAACTGGTAGGAAAGTCATCTGACTTACAGCTTTCTTCCAAGGTTCTTGGAAAAGGTGACCTTAATTTTTGCCACATCTTTTGTTTTAGTTTGACATACTGGGTTTCTCTTCCTTCTAAGTCTGTCTTAACTAGTGTCTTTCAAAGCCATTCTCAATCCTGCCTTTCTATAATGATCACTCTAGTCAAACCCATCACGGTATATAATCTCTTTAACTATTGTAATAACCTCAACAATATCCTAGGACATACTGAAAGTTCCATACATTGAGCTTTCTTCTTCCTACTGCAAGGAAGAGCTTCAAAAACCACTTTCAATTCTTTCTCTGAAGCCTTCCATAAATCTCTATTTTTCCAGCTAATGATCACAAAATACTGTCATTTGAAACACAACGTCTTCTACCTCTTCTGAATACAGAGAGAACTCTATGTGCCTTCTCATGGAGGGGATAAATGTATGTGGACATGCACAATTCTCAAAGTACACTACAGTGGACCTGCTCCATTCTGTAAGATGTGCATGCTTATTGCTTCCCGTGGCCAAACAAACAATAACAATAAACAAAACAAAACCAAAAAACCTCTTGTATCATTTTTTATTTTTCAGAAGCACACTAGTTTCCATTCATTTCAAATGACATGTGGATATTTTCTATCTATTACTTCTAAAAGAAGTAGCCAAAATTATTTCGGTGCAACATAATAAAAATGTATAGTACCTGCATGAAGCTTGGAGAGTGTCTCTGTCTTTTGAAATGCTATTGTGAAATCCACCATAAAATTCACTTTGAGTTTGAGCTGTTTTTGCTTTATGTTGTCAGCTCTGATTTTGCTACCTGCCAACTCCCCTCCTTTCTTCTTCTGTTTTGTATTTGTTTTATTTTTCATTACCTTATGCTTGTTCTTCCATATATGCTAGCTTTATTTCTATATTGCAATCCCATTGGAGCCAGGCCTTATGTTCCATTCCCAGTGCTGGCCCCTCAGGCACCTAACAGTATTCCATGAAGATGAACAAATGACTTGGGATTTTATTTGTTTAATTCACATTGATCAAATGTATAGGAGTATGACTAGCATATAACATGCTACTTAATGGGGTTAGCACACCAGCTATTGTTAGATATGGCATAATGCTTTCCATGTATAGCCAGGACTTCAAATGGTATTGAAAACAAACAAAAAACCTCTTACTTGCTCAGTGTGTATTAATCATATTTTTGAAGTATGCATAACTGTCAGGAACGATTAGATTCTCAAGGATATGATATATACACAGAGGGCAGTGACTCCTTTGACCATCAAGATACCTGTTTATATCATTCAAGAAGAAGCTTTTATTATGTGGCAACAATTCACAAAGTACTGACTTAAGCCCCGTGCAGGATGTAAAATGTTGGAGGCATCTGCTGCATTCTGCAGAAACGAGCAATTTGATCTGGCAAACAGAATACAGGTACCTGAAAATACTGCAATATAGTGTAGGTGGGTGGTTGTTCCACTTATCTCTCGCTGCATAATAAACCACCTGTCACGGAACTGAACTGGAGATGGCCTTTGCATGTTGACCCTTCTGTTGTTTACTTCTTCACGGTAGCTTGACTGTTAGCTCAAAAACTGTCAACACTAAACTCAAATTTTTACACATCTAATTATCTTTTTTTACAGTATCCTACTTTATTTAACTTGTTAATGAAAACTTTTGTTAGGTTATGAGGTAATAGGTTTCATTAGGACATTTTTGCACACACATGTATAATCATTATTCCTTGCACGATTCATCCCCCACACAATTGTCCCCTTGCTCCCCACTCCTCACCTAGTAGCTCTTCTCTGCTTTCATTATACATCTAATTTCACAAAAAATACAGTTCAAAAAGCATATTTTTATTTAGAGACTTCCTATTGTGCAGACATCAAAAACTATACCCAGTATATGGTAGGCATGTACAGGACAAAACCTGGAGTCAGCCAGTGGCGGTGCACACCTTTAATCCCAGCATTCAGGAGGTAGAGAGGCAGGAGGATCTCTGAGTTCAAAGCCAGCCTGGTCTACAAAGTGAGTTCCAGGACAGCCAGGATTGTACAGAGAAAGCCTGTCTCAAAAAACAAATTCTTTCTCAGGTCACTGAGAATACTACTGAGCCCCATCACTAGTAAGATAGTCTGTTGATCAGTTTCCCTGCCCTGTCCCCACTTCCTGGGACCTCGCTCCCTTTTTCTGATGGCTCCTCACTGTCATCTCTGGAAATTTGTTTTTAAGGACATTGAATGACACACAACCTGTCCAAATATTAGCTTACCTGCAGCCGGCATACAGCAGGATGCTGTCCTCCTGGTCTGGTCTGTCTTCTAGTAGATCAACCCGGAATCCTTGAATTATCTGTAACACCTCAAAATGGCTTCAAGTGATAAAAAAAATAGCACTCCTCTGGGTCAGTTTAGATTAAGGCAGTGTGTGATAGGAATGGCTTGTCTGTGTAATCTAGTCATGTGCTATCGAGGCTCCCACTGAAGTCCCACTGAAAGATGGCTTCCTCATTTCCATATCTAGTATTTTAATGTTTTCCTCACCCAACCCCCTATCCACATGGCATCTCTTCCTTCAGGGCCGCCTTGCTATCAATTTCTTTAGTACTAGAAACCTCAGGGGTGTCAGATTTGGAACATATTGGTACATTGTTGGAACAAGGTCCAAGAAGCAGAGTCATGTGAGGAGAATCTTAGTGTTTGTGAGAAAACTCCAAGAAACCAATGGTCTTGTGGCTTCAGTTTCTTAAAAATCATGAAATTGTTCTTGGATTGTGCTTTCATGTCCCTCTCAGGCAAAGAAGATAAGAGTGAGTTTAGTCCTGATTTTTCATTACAACTGGATGCTATTTGTTTATATGCCTCTATGGAGAAAACATGTTTTTGCCATGTGTGGCTTGCCCTTGTAATTGTATTGCAGTGATATGTTACTTAAGATTTGTTAAAGCTTGCTGGAGGATTCAGAAAGCAAATTCAGCCATAAGCTATAAAGGTCAGGCTCTGGTGACACATACCTTTAATCCCAGCAGCCGTGCCAGCTAGCCAGGCAGTGGTGGTATACATCTTTAATCCCAGGACTCAGAATTAAGAGGTAGAAGAATCTCTGTTAGTTCAAGGCCACATTGACTACACGAAATTGATCCAGTCCTAAAAGAAACAACTCACACAAAGGTGATCTCAGTATCTGGGATCACATGCCTTTAATCCCAGCACTAGGAAGCTGGAGACTGGAACTGAGAGCTTTTGCCTTTGAGGGTTCATGGAGACAGGATTGCCATTTCGGCCTGAGGTAGAGGCTTAGCTAGTGGCTTGGCTGCTTTGCTTATCTGACCCTCAGCTTGAAACCCAATATCAGAATCTGGGGCTTTTATTAATTCGTACTATATGGTACTCTTTTGTCATGTGACTCTTTTTAACCCTCTTAGTATAAACTGTCTGACTCTCTGAAATAAGTTGGCTATTGCATGGGACTTTAGTCCACTTCATTTATAAGCTCCATTCTCCTGGTCCCATTGCCTCTACAGCAGTGAAAATACATCAGCATTTTGAGAGGCCCAGAAACAAGATTATATATATATATATATATATATATATATATATATATATATATATATAAAATCCAGCCTTACAGGGCTCAGAGCAACAAATGCATAACATTCTATTGGTTGAGATAAATCACAGAAGACAAACTCTATTCAAGGTGGAAGAGACCTAGCCTCCACCTCTCAATGGAAGAAGAAAAGAATTTGTAGCTATCTTGATTATAATGATTATTTGTTGTGATGGTTAGTTTTAATTGTTACTCAACTAATCTGACCTAGAATCTTCTGGGAAGTGAGTCAGAGTCACGGAGATCAGGTTGGGGTTGGCCTGTGGGCATGTCTACAGGACATTGTCTGCATCGCATTAGCTGATGTGGGAAGGCCGATCACACTGCGGGTAGCATCATTCCCCAAGTCAGGCCGCAGATTGTACAAAAGTGAAGTGGGCTTGAGTAAAATCGTGCCGTGTCTGTCTCTCTGTTCTTGACCGCAGCTGATCTGACCAGCTGCTTCACTTGTTCCTGAGGCTTCCACTCCCCTGCAATAAAGAACTATGGACTGCAACTTCCAGCTAAAGAAAACCCTTCCTCTCTTATTTTTGTCAGGATACTTTTGTTTTGTTTTTCCCCCACAAAACCGGAAATGAAACAAGGACATTTGTGAATGTAACATAATGATAATATATTGCTGTAGTGTGTAATATCAACAAGAATTGCTTATATTCTAAAACAGATGTGAGCAAATGAAAGTGCCACATACAGTCTACTATGTGGATTTATAAAGTTTTATTGGGACATAGCCAAGCCCATGGCTTTATATTGGTTCTTAGTGTCCCTAAGTGACTGGTCTACCTGACATCATGTAAGTTACAAAATTTGATCCATTGCTACAGTGCATTTTCTTTCAAAGATTAAGCTTCTTAATTTTTGCTCTAAAAATGTAGTTATCCTCTGCTGGTGTTAGACCTCCATTGTTTTTTTCTAGGTGTACTTCTCTGCAGAGACTCTAGGGAGCTTCCATTGGCATGCTTGTAACACACACTGCCCTTGGTACTCTACGGAGCAGCTCTTCAAAGCTGCACCAATACACGGTGCTGTCCACTCACCCTTGACTGTTTGGCTTGTGAGCTACAGCTGAATGTGTGCTTGGCTTAATAGTGTTGTCCAACAATGATTACTCTACCAAAAATTACAAAGAACATGTTAACATTGCAAGTGGGAACACAGCAGAAGAACAAGAAGATAGAAAAGTGTTGGAAAAGATAACTACAACATGAAAAATACCCTTGGTATTTGTGGGTGTGGGGCAAATCTCTTGATAAGATCCCCAGAATCATAGTGAGCAGGGAGGATAGGGCACAGAAACAGTATTTACAGAGATTGACAAAAAGAAAAACTTCTTCCCAAGGGTTGATAAGACTTTTTTTTTTCTGGAAAAAGTTTTACGAATACATTATATACACATATAATAATGCATTATGTATATAATATATGTACATTACATAGTAAACATTACATGTGCAATATATGGGCATTATAGATTGTATTATATATACAATATTGTACGGAGTAAGATTTTTCTGCCTGTCACTGGTTTTGTCCCACACACACACACCCTAAATAGAAATAAAATAAAATACTGCCTTACTTGGCTTAATACACAGGGATTCCACTTAAGGCTTCTGTTGGGGGCAGCATTCTACTGTTACAACATTGAAAATCATGAGTATAAATAAAAGATGATTCCGCTGATGTTTCAGTAGACAAGTTACATAATGAAAGTGGATTTAAGGAACCTATTAATCTCGTTGTATGTCAAATGGATTGCATGGAGACCAGTTTAAAAGATACCAAAAGAGTTGCCTGTGAAAATAACCATTAGAATAGAACAGAAGACAGATCTAAGATGTGTGAGTCTGCTGGAGTCCCGAGAGGCATGTGACAAAGTGGCTGGAAAGGAGTGTTTCTACACCAAGGAGGCAGTCCCGAAAGGCTTCCCACCTTCAAGCTCCGCAACTTCCTCTATTTTGGCTCAGATTTAAAAAAAAAAAATGTAAAATAGTAAAGAGTGATTGTACAAAACCTGTTCAGACAGATTGCTGGTACAGGAAGAGCCACCTGACAAGTTAAAACAACCTCTACTTGGCTGGGCCACATCCGTGAGGATCAACAGCTCTTTCAGCTGAACGGTGACAGGGATGGTTCTCCTTTTTTCCCTTTCTTCCCTGTCTTCACACTAAATACTTTCCTTGACCTTGAAAAATTGTTTTTCAAAACTCCTCAGTGTTCACTGTGGGCAAATTATATGTCTATATATTAACACTCCAAAATAAAATTTCTGAATATAGAAGGGAAGGCCACATATTTAATTGCATAAATATCATCCTATACATATATTAATTTTTAAAATTTTGTGTGTGTGTGTTTTCTTGTATGTATGTCTATATACCACACACATCCCTGGTACCCATGTAGAACAAAGGAGGATGCTGAATCTTCTGGAATTAGAATTATATCTAGGTGGCTGTGAGATGCCATAAGTGTGCTGGGAATAGAACCTGGGTCCTCAGGAAGAACAACCAGGGTTTGTAACTGCTGAGCCATCTCTCCAATGCCTCATGGAGTCTACAAAAACATTAAGACTTCAAATAAAATAGATTTATGGTATATATAAACTCAATGTTTCAGAAATGTGCTCCACATATATTTTAGCTAATATTTAACAACCAAGGAATAATTATCTGATGGATATCAATGCCACAAACCTAACATAATTTTTAAGCAGACTATCCTGGAATATAAACTTAATTAAAATTTTTGTCATAATAAATAATAAAATTTTTTTTTTCATCTCCAGTGGTAGTGTTTTTCACAAAGGTGTTTTGAAGGAGCTGGGAAGATGGTGAAGTGTTCATTGCACAGCATCAGGCTCAGAATGCATGTCAAAGCTGGGCATGGTGGTGTTTACCTGTAGGATCCAGGGAGTTTACTGTTTAGCAGGCATATCCAAATGGCAAGCTTCAGGTTTATGAAGGGACCTTATCTCAAGGAAAAAAAGAAAGTGATAGATACAAATTGAGAAGCCATCCTGTTACCCCTACATGAACTGTCACGGGCAATTGCATCATCCCACACATGTAATGAGCAAATGATTGTGTGCGTGCATGTGTGAGTGTGTGCGTGCATGTGTGTGTGTGTGTGCATGCCTGTGTGTGTGTGTGTGTGTAAGCCAGAGCTAGAAGCTCAGTGTCTGTAACTCTCTGTGTTAGTTTTTGAGCAGGGTTTCTAAGTGAGCTCATTGGCTGAGCTAGACTGGACAATGAGCTCTAGGGATGCCCTTGTCTGACTGAATCATTATATACACATATGTCTCAGTGGGATAGGTGCTCTGCCAAGACTCATAGCCTGAGCTGTAGCCCTGAGATCCATAAGGCAGAAGGACAGAACTTACCTCCACTAGTTGTTCTCTGACCCCCCCCCCACACGTGCACTCACACTCAAATACAAATAAATAAACACACACATGTGTAAATCTCTTTTTCACATTCATGCTGGCTTGACCCAATTTAAAGAGAGTTGGAATTACATGAGTGGACTTGAGAGCAGCTCAGTGTACTTTGACTGAGGAAGACTCTAGAACGTGACCTCTTCATTCCTCCTGATATTGCTAGCCTGGCATTTCTGATCTAAAATATTGTTAGGCGCAGATTTTACTGCGTAGAAGACTGTTCCATTCCTTGCTCCTTCTCGAGAATAACCATTGCTTTTGCTTCTCTCTTTACCCATCATCTTGATACTCTCACCCTATGGGAATCTGAGCCACATGTGGCTCAATGTCAAGGTCCTGACTCAGGAGAAGCTGCAGTCAGAGTAAGGCTTATCTTCTTGCTGTAGGGTCCCCCCACCACCACCACCAAGGGCGAGGGCAGTGGCATCTAAGGAGTCTTGACACAAATCCCAGAAGCCTTTGTTAACATGGCTGCTCCTCTAGCACTCATACTGTGACATGGGATCTGAGGACATGGCAGCAAAGACCACACTTCACTTAAAAATTTAAAGACTTCATCCAGTATATTCTCTTTTACATTTTTCAGGTAGCCTGTGAACTCTAACTAAAATAGTAATTACCAACACCTTTTTCTCTTCCTTCCTTCCTCCCTCTTTTTTTCCTTTCTTCCTTCCTTCTTCCTCCCTTCCTCTCTCTCTCTCTCTCTCTGACTCCCTCTTTCTTTCTTTCATCCTTTGAGCCACAACAATAACACATTCAATAAAATTTTGTTTCACAGGCTAGAAGGCACAGCTACATCTCACCTTCATCGCTGGCTGCAGACATGGGGTACAACCGCTGCAAAGGGCATTTTGACATTATTTTTAATAATAACAAATGCATTTGCTCTCTGACTCAGCAATCTCTCTTCAGGGAATGTATCACACCGACACGTCTGCACACATCAAAGTCCTTTATGACCAAGGTTATTCAAAATTGCATTGTTCATAAAAGCAAAAGATCAGAGACAACACAGTTGTCTGTCAGCAGTGGAATGGCTCATTAAATTATGGAATATTAGGTAGCTGTAAAACAAAACAAAACAAAACCAAGAACAATGGCAAAGCACGAGGCACTCTGATAAGGAAGCATCTCCAGGAAATACTGCTAAGGGTGAAGCTAAGAAGTTCAGAGTACATTCCGTGCTCATCCACGGTTCATGTAAGAGAGGGAATGAGTAGGGAGAGCATCAAATACAGAGGTTAGCCATGTGGGGAGTTGGGAGTGAGATAGACAGTGACCGGAAGGAAATAAGCTTTTGTTTTAATGACTTGAATTCACTGCCTACAGGAATAATAATAATAATAATAACAATAACAATAACAACAACAATAATAATAATACTAAGGGGCTGGAAAGAGATGGCTCAGAGGTTAAGAGCTCTTGCTCTTCAGGAGGACCCAAGTTCTATTCCTATACCCACATCAGATGGCTCACAACTACCTGGCACCCTTTTCTGGCCTGCCTCCACAGGAATGTGTGTGTGTGTGTGTGTGTGTGTGTGTGTGTGTGTGTGTGTGTGTGAATATTATATAAAAAAACTAAAACTTTAGAAGATGTGTTTTTTTTTTTAGTTTCATTGAGCTTATTCATGCGGTGGAAAGGATACCCTGAAATCCCTCTGCTTTTCACTTGCTTGTGATATCACTCAGTTATCCCTGTAGAACTCTCTCTCCACGGCATGGGAACATCCCCAGTTTCCCTCAACACTGACTTGCCTCACATTCGATCTCTGCCTTCTCTCAATAGTTTGATGGATTATCAGGGTCTCCCTATGCCAAGTCCATCCAGGTTGTGTCTGGGCTGGAAACGGTGGAGCTATCAACACTCTGAGACAGATAATCATTGTTTTAATAAGCACCACAAACCACAGCAAAAAATAGCATGACTGAGCTGACACACAGTGAACTGTCAAACAGTTTTTAAATGCTCAAGGTTCTTTACAGAGCAAGCAGTGATTTGATTAGAACAGAAGGGCCAGATTGGATAAAAAGGCAAAGTTCATTATCGTGACAGCAGAGTTTTCAAATATTCACTTTTTATGTGACTTTATAGACACACTTTGATCCTCAAAATATGAGTCATCCTGCTTCAAGAAAGAATTTTCTCTCTCTTTTTGTAATAAGGTTTGAAGTAGCATACTGCTTTTAGGGGGAGGAAGAGCATTTTTACATTAGTTTTATATTACCAAGTGTACTCTTTATTACTATAGGCATTATTATTTTATTTAGTTTTTGTTGTTGTTTTGTTTTTGTTTTTGAGACAGGATATCATGTAGTTCAGGTTGGCCTTGAAGTTCCTGTGTGAGCTCCTGGTCTTCCTGTTTCCACCCAAGTAATGAGGGGGTTACAGGCGTTTCCCACAATATCTGGCCACATTAGTATTTAAAAACAAACAAGGCAGACAGTCGTGGTGCACGCCTTTAATCCCAGCACTCAGGAAGCAGAGGCAGGTGGATCTCTGTGAGTTCATGGCCAGCCTGGTCTACAAGAGCTAGTTCCAGGACAGTTAGGGCTACACAGAGGAAATCCTGTATCAAACAAACAAACAAACAACCCAAAACCCAACCAACCAACAGACAAACACAAAACAAAAACCAACAAACAGTAGCTGTTGGTGTTCATTTCTGTGCCTCAGTTTCCTTGATGTTCTTAGGGGTAATAGCAAGAACCTGTTGTTCACGGAATGCTGGAAAGAATAAGTAAGATACATTCTCTAACAGTGTGCTTAATAGTCTCCTGACACTCAGTAAGTGTTCAGCGTGACAACTGCCATTTTGGTCTCATTGCCTATTAGTAATCCTACACAATGGAATGTATTAGTTTTACTAGATATATAATGTATGCCATAAACTGTAGTAACAGGAGAATGAATAATATATGCTAATTATAAAATTAGCAATCACCATGAACAAACATCTCTGGAAAAATAACAGGAGACACACAATCACGTCTACAGTGCACTGGCACAATTACATTATTAATAATATTAATTTTCCTTTTTTTTTCTAATGCTTTTTAAAGATTGTAAGTTTATAATCAAGATGAATACAAATGAGAAAATAGTCAAACACGATAGGCCATCTTGATTTAAGTTATTGCTGAGTATCCACCCATTCCACTCCATCTACAATATGCAAATCCTTGGTAGGCCAGTAAGAGTAACCTTGAGGGATCTGGTACGTATATAACACACTGCTTTTGTGGACAGACAATGGACTCCACCCTAGATGGAAGAGGAAAAAGGTAAGGCTGTATTTTCTACATGGGTCAGAAAGCCAAATGTTGCCATGATTACAATGCCTTCTGCTGAATTACCTTCCAGCAACCCTTGCAGAGAGATGGCTGGCAGAGAACCCTTCTGGAAATCTCTGGGAGAGACTCAGTTGTGTTGCTTTGACTTTTTGCTTCACCCCTCTTCTGGTCTGGAAAGTCAGCAATGTTGCTTAGGTGTAGCAGTCATATGACAGTTGTCCCAAGTGAGGCACGACAGGATAGAAACATGTGAATTTGGGTCACCACCAGGCTTGTAGACTATCTCACATTCCCAGCCCAGTCTTCTTAGACAAGAAAACAAACAACCCAGCCCAGGAGCTCCTAAGTGGGCGACAGTATAGAATTTTCTACAGGTTTACAAGCAAACAAACCTTAACAGAGAGGACCCGCCTCCTGCAGTTATGCCTAAAGGTAACCGGAGGAAAGGACACACTTTAGAACAGGCTACTCAGAGTCCATTTCCTCACCGTGCGTCTGCTCAGCCACGAACTCTCAATCTGCAGTTATCACCAGAGCCTGCTGCACCTGTGACTACCGGTTTCTTTTTTCCTCAGTGTGGAAAAAGTATACATTATGAACATCCTCACATGGCATATGCTCCTTCATTCCGGTGTCAGTGTCTAAAATAAGCCCTTGAGTTCTGCCTGTGAATGTCAATCAGAAACGATTTAGGTTGCTCCTAGGGGAGGGTGTTGCTCAGCAGCATAAACACAGGAAGTGGTACGCCGTCCGTGCTTCCTGCCAGGATGTGGGGACACTTTCAAAGAATGTTTTACCTGGGAACCGTCTTCTAACCTCCAAATTTAGTCTGGCCCTAGAAAACTCCTCCCATCATTACAGTAGAGCAGATACAGTGTGCAGGAAAAATGCACAAGAGAGATGCAGGTCCTGCGCAGACGGTGGCTATGAAGCCCTTCTAGCTATAAACCCTCTGGTTTAGCAGTCAGTGTTGATGTGCTTAGTAGATCACAGCAGGAGAGAGCCAGTTATATACGACTCAAATGTTCTCACAATCACAGGGCCTCATTTTTTTTTATTTTTGATTAATGAATGAATGAAGTATGAAACGAAGCATCTGTAGACTAAGAGATTAAGAAAAGCAAGACAAAGTGCAGAATGAGAGACCGTGAAACAGTTCTTATCTTAGGGATTGATTCTCTTATCAAATCCCTCCTTCAAGGCCCCGGGAACTCTGAGAAAGATTGCAAGGCCTGTGGGTTTGGATGACATCAAGGAAACAAGGCCTCCTGCAAACAACAGGACTGACAGACGGACGAACTCGGAGAGACAGTGGCAGTATGCATGAGGCCTACAGCAGTCTAGACTGATGGCGTCCCAGCTCTGAGAGAGGAAGTAGACACAAGTTTCCATCTGTAACCCAGACTCTGTCCCCAACTGACAGCATCTCACAAAGGGAAAAATGAGTTTTCTCCAGCGAGTCTCAGGGGATACACAAGCAACACTTAAGGACAGGCCTCAGGCCAACAGAAAAAGAACTCAATGATATTTTTTGAGGGCTTTTGTCTCCTAATACTTTGTCAGGACAAAATTCTTGTATCTTTGTTTGTGTTTGTTTTTTCTTTCTTTTTTTTTTTTCTGGAGCTGAGGACCGAACCAGGGCTTTGCACTTGCGAGAAAAGTACTCCACCACTGAGCTAAACCCAACCTGATAACATTTTTTACACAAACTTTTTTTAAATTTAATTTTTATTTTGCTTACAAATTATGGCTTCTGATTTTGTTTTTATGAGTTTTTCTGTTTGTGTTAATGTGTGTGTCCCAGTGAGAAAAATTTCTTGTGCTTTTTTTCTTTTTTTGGGGGGATGTCTTTTTCCTTCCCATTTCTTTGTTTTTTTCCTGTTCTGGTATGCTTGTTTTTATTATCTTATTCTTTTTATTAGTTTCTATTTAGATGCCTTTTTTTTTCTAATGAGAGAAAGAAAAGGTGTGGATTTTGGTCGGTGGGCAAGTGTTGAGGATACGGGGGAGTTGCGGGAGGGGAAACCATAATCATAAAATGTTGCATGAAAGAAAATGTATTTTCAATTTCAGTAGGCAGAGAGAAGAGAGAGGTGTGGTGCATTGTGACGGGGAGATGGGGGGACGCTGGAGGGCTGAAGCAGCTATCGGAGAAGAAGCTCGAGGAAAGTTGCCCCTTCCGTCCATGCTTCCTTTCCACAGGTGCGGATTGTCTGAGACTGGCCAAGTCACTGCTGCCCAGTAAGAGAGAAACCATAGGGCAGGTAGCAACCATAGCCCTAGGCCTTAAGATAATTCAAGAGGAGAGGCATTGCCTGATTAGGTAGTGGAGCCAGCATCCTAGCAAGTGGCTATGACACCATCAAACTGCAATTTGGAGAGAGCTTAATTAAGAGACTACGTCAAAAAATGTGCACTACTTTTAAGAAAAATAACAAGGGGTGGAACAACGCCCGGAAGAAGGGAGCTTTCAACACCTTCTTTCCTGAATAGATGAGGGTTAAGAGACAGTCTGGGTTTGTGAAGAAAATTCCCGGTAGAAACTAGGACACTTGAAAGGAAGGGCATTTGATTTGAAATAACCTCGACTTCCACTTTGTACCTTTTGAGTTCATGTCTCACTTTAACTGACTCCCATTGAAAGACCTTGGCTAAGGGGACTGGGCAAGTTCACATGGTTCAGCTTCTTGGGGCACAAAATACTGGGGAGAAGCATGGAGGGAATCTTGAAGGGCAAGCAGAGGGCATCCAAGCATATTCCAGATGGTTCTGATGAAGAGAGGTGGATGGACTGGTGAGAACACCGGCTGCTTTTTCAGATGACCTGAGTTCCATTCCCAGCACTCATATTGTGGCTCACCACCATCTGTAACTCCACTTCCAGCGGATCTGATCCATTTTCTGGTCTCTGCAGGCCCTGCATGTGCATGGCTCACAGACTGTACATGCAGGCAAAACACGCATACACATAAATAAGACACAGATAAAAGGCCAGACATGGATGTCTTGGCCGACGTTAGCAATGTAAAAGAGAGGTTAATTTTCCAGGCACCGGCAGCAAGAGGAGCTTCCAGCCTGGAAGTGTAGTAAGAGCATATTCTAGCTCTGTTGGGGTTGCAGTGTGGGTGAGGGGGAAGGAGAGAGGTGTCATTTCAAGGAAATTCAGTTCCTGACTTTGAAATGACAAGAAAACAGGGAGTCAGCATTCTAGTCTCTCCAATTCTTGAGGTTCTTGCCAATGTTTCATATTGATCCAACCCTACCAGAAATGAACCAGGAAGGTTCCCAGAGGTGAAGTCATAGTGGTCAACCTCTTCTAAGTTGTGGAATAATGCCAGGAAAAGGAAACATTGCATGTGGGTGATGCTAACTTACAGAGCAATATAACAGTAGAATTTATTCCATCTTGTTTTAATTTCCTATTGCTATAACTAAACACCCAAAGATAAGTATTTTATAAAGGAAAGAGATTTATATATATATCTCCCCTTTCAGGAGCCAAAAAATTCAAATTGTGTGTTGCTGGCAAGAGCAGAAGAAGAGATTACATGGAGATACAAGTGAGAGACTGCTCTTTTGGAACTTTCTTTTTTGAGGTCCCCCTAGAATCTCAAAATTCCATCCATCACTTCCAAGGGCAATGCCCTAAATGAGCTATTTATTTCCTACAGAGCCCGAGATCTCAAGAGTTTCATACCACCACCAGTACTATTACACCGAGGACCAAGCTTGTAATGCATGAACTCCGTGGGATACCCTCACATCTATCTTTGTGTTATCGCTTGATGTCTTGGGGAATTATGTATGCATCTGTATTCAGCAAATAATCACCAGGTTCGGAGTATCCATCACTCTCCGGAGCACTACAGAGACCATGAAAAAGCAGAAAAATTTATCAAGCAGTACGACAGTAATCAAATGTTGAACCATACATGCAAAATAATGTTACATGGTGCCCATTGCTATGAAATCAACAGTTTACAATAGAAAGTGTGGAGGTAGTGGAGGAAGGACCGGTCATTTGAGCCGAGGGCAGATAGGAAGGGCAGAGTGCGCATTGCAAGAAATCAGAGGGGTAGAGCATTCTTGTGAGAGCATAGAGCAAGTGCTAAGACTGAGTGAGTGGCTTCAGAGAAAGGGACACAGACTAGAGCAGGGGATGCAGAGTGGGATGGACCCAGGAAGGACACTAAGGAAGTTGCTTGGAGAAATATTTCAGCAGGAGGCCACACTCTGATGTGTGATTGGAAACCTCACTCTACTGGGTCGAGAACATACTACAGGTGGGGAGAGGGCAGGAAATGCGGAAAACCAGGAACAAGTCAGGACACAGTGGTCCACAGTAACTGAGGGACACTGGGGACTCCACGGCAGGTGGTGTGTTAGCATGTGAATCTATTGGGATGTAGTTTACAGAGACAGACAAGCAAATTCTTATAGCTGGAATTGTGTAAACAGCTCATGGGTCATTTTAATAAGGCCACGGGTTCCATTCCTGAAGTTCCACCCTGTGATGTGACGTCACCACAGAAGGCTAGACCCTAGACTGTGAAGCTGTGTATTGTGGGGACACAAAACGTTATATTGTTGAGTTGTGGAAGCCCTTGACGTATAACAGGTCTGTTTTCTGTAGGAATAAATTTCTGCCTAAAAATGTACAGTATAAATATTGTCTTTTGAATCTATCTCTTCATTTCTGCTCTTTTTGCTTGCAATTATTTGAGATACTTGCTACAAACACCATGCATTCTTTATTCTTGGTCACCTCTGTGTGTTAACTGGCTCATTTACTATATTTCATGTAATATAATGTCATCCTCATAGCAGATGTAAAGTTACCATCTTCCTTGTACTCTCTGGTTCCCTCATGCAACTCTATTCCTTTTACTTTTACAGGCAGTGTACTGTTTTCTTTGGGGCTGATTACTGAGTGTGTGTCTGTTCTGTATTTAAGTAACCCATGCATTATTTTAAACTTCTGGTTTGGATTTATATACTTCTTATTTTCTTTTATTATAGAAATTTTAAAATGTGTACAAATCAACAAAGCATAAATGTAGTGACTACTTTAAGAAAATGTGACCTCAATATTCTTCCTCTTAGCTTATTTTAGATGTTATTCAAATTGATCTTTTTTGCTTATTTGGTTTGGTTTGGTTCTGAGACAGTGTTTCTTTGTGTAATCCTGGCTGTACTGGAACTAACACTGTAGACCAGGCTGGCCTTGAACTCATGAAGACCTACCTTCCGTTGCCTCCCAAGTGCTGGATTAAAAGCATGCACCACCACTGCCCCACTTCAAACTTACCTTTTAAAGGCTCCATTGTTTTTCTAGCTGGTGGAGTTGGGGTTGATCAGTCATGTGTTTGCCATTTCTACTGTGCATTTTAGCATGCAGGCTAGCCTTCTTTTCCCTGAGGAACAGTCTCTAGGATCTTTTACAGTAAAATGTCTGCAGCAAGCTTACTCTGGAATTACCTGAAAACAGTCTTATTTTGGCTCTGTTTTAAAATACATTAACACTGAATGTAGGTTGGAAGTTATTTTCTTTTGATATTGGAAATGCCAATAACTTTAAAGGTATCTATCATCATTATTAATGAAAATCAATCTATTGTTGTTTTGAAAGTAACCAATCTGTGCTAGGTTGAATCATGTTTCTTAAAAATTCACACCTATGCATACGAGTAACATACAGACTTAGCAGGTTGTATTTAAATATTTAAGGATGCATGTATGTAAATAATAAATGAAAAAAGAGGCCACAAGTTTGAAAGAGAGCACGGAGAGGGTATATGAGATGGTTTGGAGAGAGGAAAAGGACAGGGGAAATCATGAAAATATATTACAATCTCAAAAATAATAAAAGGAATAATTTTAAAAGTCTAACCCATCCAGAACCACCAAATGTGATCCTATTTAGAGACAGGATCTTTGCAGATGCAAGATAAAGATAAAAAGATAAAGATCTTAAGAAAAAAATCATCCTATATTTAGGGTGGCCCTAAATGAATGGCGCTTTCTCTCATAAACAGAGGAGAAAATGGGCAGAGACAGAGAGAAGAAGACATCCTGTACAGCAGGAAGCAGAGATGTGGGTGATGCATATTCAAGCCAAGGAATACCAGAGGTTTCTATCATCCACCATTCGCTAGGGAGAAGAATGATAAAGATTGTTCTTTGATGCATCCAGATAGATGGAACCTACTAATCACTTGATTTCAGGCCTCTATACTTCAGTAACCAAGAAAAATATGTCCATCATTTAGTATTTTATTAATTTTATTTATGTGTATGGGTGTCTTGTCTGCATGTTTGTCTGTGTACCATGTTTGTCTCTGGTACTCACTGAAGTCAGAAGAGGATGTCAGATCCCTTGGGACTGTAGTTTCTGATGGTTGTGAGCCACCATGTGGGTGCTGGAAATTGAAACCCTCTGGAAAAGCAGCCAGTGCTCTTACCTATTGAACCATCACTCCAGCCCCAATTTCTGCCATTTAAACCACTGAGTTTATGGTACAGCATTCCTAGGAAGTTGATAGGAGTTTTGGAGCATGACTCTAAAGTTCATCTGTAAGCAGATCCCTTAAAATATTCTAAAGTATTACAAACATATCTAAAGCTATAGAATGGCTTCAAACTGGGTAATAAAGGCTAGGGGAATTTCAGTATACTTGATTTATTAAAAAAAATGTAGGTTACTTGAGGAGACAGTTGGTAGAAAGATGAGTGTTAATGATGATTCTGGAAGATACTATAAGGAAAAGAAGGGTATGTTATTGGAAGATGACAGACAGGCATTCCACACTATAACACATGGGAAACTTGGCTGAGGTACCCTGTAGCTGGGATGGAAGCAGAACTTGTAAGTGATGGAGTTGGATATTTAACTGGGGAGATTTCCAAACAACGTATGGGAGGTACAGTAGAGGGGAAGGTAGCACTTGAGAAAAAAGAATAGTTAAGCCAGAAGCATCTAGAACATTTTAATACTGAGCTTTAATTAATTGAACTAACCATCCACCCAGGGAAATAAAACAAAATACATGACCTAAGTCATGTATTGGATAGAACACTAAGGGCAACCTTTTGCTTGCGAGATTGAGAGTATATTCATATCCAGTTGAAATAATGTCTCAGCAGAAACAAGAATGTCTAGAAATGATCAGTGGAAAATGTTCAAGTCTGAGAGTATGAACTTCATTGACATAAGTGGGACATGTGTCATGTCTGCCAGCTTAGACTGAGAAGGACAAAGATTGGATAAAAGGAACCATATAACACTTCTTGGTGTGAGGAGAGAGACACACACACACACACACACACACACACACACACACACACACAGAGAGAGAGAGAGAGAGAGAGAGACTCTCATATCAAGGCTTTGGGTCTAGAAATAGAACACAAACAGGGTTAGGACCTTTAGAAACCTCAAGAATGCACTGGGCCACAAAGGACTCTCTTAGACCTTGACTAATAGATTTTGCTGGTATTAGCCTGGCTTGGATTTAATAGAGAGGTCTCTGCTGAAGTGATCTTTTAATAACTACATCAGGTCAAGTCAGTATTTTTCCTAGTTCTCTTTGGTGACTACTCACTGTGCTTAGCATCCAATCCCCCAAACTACACCTGGCCCTGATGATCATGCTTAGATCAAACTGTTCGGCTGTTCCCTGAAACAGTCTCTTGCATACTCTGTTCCAGGCCAGACTTCTTCAAAGTCTAGGTTTTTCCAGGTTGTTTCCACTGTCTTTCACTCTTCTCTGTTATAATTTTTTTCAATTGAATTTTAACATACACGATACAAAGGCCTCATCAAAGGACAAAGGACTTTGGGATAACTTGGGGAGTTTCTATTTCAGGGCAAACATGTTTTGTATGTATCTTATGTGACATGGTACAGACATTATAATATGTCTACCTCATTTAGTGCAATTGTATTTATTGAGGGTCTCTCTTTTTAAGTATTGTATTGGAATAGGAGGATTCAAAGATGAGGATGGGACATGGGGATATGTGTAGTGGGTAATGTGCACAAGGCCTGCAATTTCCACAACCCATGCAAATGCCAGGTTGGGGAGGCAGAGAGAGGGGATCCCAAGAGTAAGCAACACTAGCCGTATCAGAAACATCTGAGTTTGACTGAGAGACCTTGTCTCGTTGAATGAGGTGGGAAGATCAATCAAGGATGATACCTGTCATCAACCTCTGGCCTACACACGCACTAGCACCTGTACCCATTCATGCCTGCACATATGCAAACATACACCAATACACACAAACAAAAACGAAAAATAACTACCTCAGGGACTTACAGTCTGACAAAGATAAATGATAAGACATTATTTTTTTATTTTTTGTTTTATTTTTGTTAGAATAAAAGCCTTCAAGGGAGTGGGGAAGCTCTGGGAGTCCAGGGAAAGATTTTCCAGATCTTTCCACCAGGTGCATTGCCATCCAATAGTCCTAGCATATGGAGCAGAGTTTGCTTTGATTAAATGGGGTAGCTGGGAAGGTAATGTTAGCAACAGAGATGCTTCTTGTCCTTTGGCAAGAGCATAAGCATTTATACCAATTTAGCCAAGAGCTTTCTTTGTACTGGTGATAACTAACAAACACGTGTCCACATGACTCAAAAGAACAGCTTGTAAAATAATGACAGTGTTTTGACTGGGAAGTGAACTGTGATAAACTTGTAAAGCAAACCCCCTCTGCTTGTCCTGAAGGAGAATGGCACTACCAACAGCAAAGTGTGCAGTTTTCCCTCAGGAGCAGCTGCAGGGTTTCCAGGGCCCACACAAGACTGTATTTAAGAAAACCATCAGATATTTACAGAACATTTTACCCAAACACAAAACAATATATCTTCTTGTCCCCACCACATGGAACTTCCTCCAAAATTGACCATACCCTCAGACACAAAGCAAGTCTCAACAGATACAAGGAAACTGAAACAATATCCTGCATCCTATCCAACCCCCATGGAGTAAAGCTGGAAATTAACAAGAACAGATACAACCGAAAGCTACAAACTCATGGAAACTGAACAATTCACTGCTGAATGAAAAATGGGTCAAGACAAACATGAATAAAGAAATTAAAGACTTTCTAGAATTTAATGAAATGAACACACACAGTATACCCAATGAACATGGTTGTAAGAGGCAAGTTCATAGTACTAAGTGTCTGAATAATAAAGGAAGAAATCTCATATTAATAAGTTAACAGCATACCTGAAAGTTCTAGAACAGTGGTTCTCAACCTTCCTAGTGCTGAGACCTTTAATACGGTTCCTCGTGTTGTGGTGACACTCAATCATAAATTTATTTTTGGTTGCTACTTCATGACTGTAATTTTGCTAGTTATGAATGTAATGTAAATATTTTTTGAGATAGCAGGTTGTCAAAGGGGTCATGACCCAAAAGTTGAGAACCACTGCTCTAGAACAAAAAAAAAAAAACAAAATCACAAGCCAAAAGAGGTAGACAGCAAGAAATAATCAAACTCAAGGCTAAAGGCAATAAAATAGAAACAAAACACAACACAACAAAATACAGAAATAAAATCAATGAAATTTAGAGTTGGTTCTTTGAGAAAATATAAAAATTTGATAAACTCTTATCTAAATTAACTAAAAGGTAGAGAGAGAATCCAAATTAACAAAAAAAAAAAAATAGAAATGAAAAGAGGGACATAATAATAAATCCAGAGGAAATGCAGAAAATCATAAAGACATAAAAACCTGCATTCTACCAAACTGGGAAATTTAAAATAATGGATCATTTTTTTGATTTATACCATAAACTGGCACTAAAGTCCTATTGCTGGTGACAACATCTAAACCACTAATTGAACATGAAGGAGTTGAGCTGGTGCCTAAAAAGAGCTTTCACCACTATGTGCTAGCATCTTTGGTACAGGAAGGTACTCTGCACACTACCAAGGAGAAATATAAACACCAATCCAGCTATAAACCCTTTGATCTACAGTGACATACTGCCTGAAAGATACACTATGGTAATGGTGGCCCAAAGCTTGTAGGAGTAACCAACCAATAACTGATTTGACTTAAGGTCATACTCCCTGAGATGGAATCCATACCTAACATTACTTGTCGCAAAGAACTGAAACAAGATAGCCCAGAGACCTAGAGTAAAACCAAATACTACTGCTCTATGATAATAGCATAGTGATAAATGGCTCCTAATGACATTATGCTCTTCTCATAGATCAGTTCCTTGCTCAGCCATAATCAGAGAACTTCCCTTCTGCAGCAGGTCAGAACAAATACAGATACTCATAGTCAGAGAATATGAAAAAAGTCGAGACCTTGGAAGACTAAATGAGATGTCTCCATCAAACCCCTCACTTCAGGGCTTAGGAAAGAGGAAAGATTCTAAGAGCAAGAGGGCATGGAGGATCAAGGAAATAGTTCCTTCTAAATGAGCAGGAACAATGCACATATGAGCTCACAGAGACTGAGGTAGCATGCACAGGGGCTTGCAGGGATCTGCCCCAGATGGAATCTTAGAGTTGAAAGGACAGGTGGACACATGCCTTCATTCCTAACTCAGAAACTATCTCTAATTGATAACCTCTTGTAAATGAAAACTTAGAGAAACAAACCACTCTAAGATTAGAATGCATGTCCAGCAGCAGATGGGCAACCGAAAATGAACTAACCTCATCTTTGGAGGTTCCTGGTCTCATAATGGCATGTCAGCCCTTTCTTTGTTTTTAATTCTGTGGGTGCATCTGCACGCACGCGTGTTTGCTATGTTTCCCCCTCTTTTTCCCTGGAGGGTCCTTTGTGTATCTATTACCGCTTCCAGCTCAGTGTTGTCACAGGATTCCTGAGTGTGTGAACATGTGAGTCTCTGCATCTGTCTGTTTCTTGAGTCTTCTTTGGGCTTCTTTTTCTTCAGTTTGTTTTATCTTATTCTGATGTGTTAGCTTTTGTTCTATTCTTTTTTTTTTTTTTTTTTTTTTTTTTGTTTTGTTTTGTTTTGGTTGTTCAAGACAGGGTTTCTCTGTGTAGCTTTGGAGGCTGTCCTGGCACTTGCTCTGTAGACCATGCCGGCCTCGAACTCACAGTGATCTGCCTGCCTGGATGCTTTCTAATGAGAGTCAGAAAGGGAGTGGATCCAGATTGGGGGGGGGGAGGTGGAGAAGAACCTGGAGGTGCAGAGGGCAGGAATACCATAACCAGGATATATTATATAAGATATAAAACTTTTTAATAAATGAAAAAATAAAGAACTATGATCCCTGGGAAAGGGAAGCGATATCAACTTCCAGTCTCCACTCCCACATGCGCACACGCTGAAACCTCAGTCACCCGCTCCTCTCCGTTTCCACGTGTCTTCCTGTAGCATTCTCTCTCATGCTTTAGAAAAGAACAATCTTTTTCCATCAAATTCACTCCATCATGCTCTCCTTTTCACAAAAACCAGACAAATCTTCTCAATCGCCAATACGGGGAGGGGGGGCGAGGTCAAATTTGAAATTTAGTATCCATGACATCATTGAGTCTCAAATGGTCAGCTGACAAACCCTTTAGTTGAGTTTATTCTCAGTAAAATTGATTATATTTAAAAGCATGTTCTACAGCCCTGTTAGAGTGGAGAACACCTGTAATCCCAGTAGTTAGAAGGCAGAGGCAGGCAGATCTCTATGAGATCTATGTCAACCTGGTCTACACAGCGAATTCCAGGCTAGCTGGGCCTACATAGAGAGAACTTGTCTTAAAAAAAAAATAAATAAAAATACTCTGAGATTTCTTCTCATCCCAGTCAGAATGGTTAACAAGGAAAAAAAAAAAAGAAAAGAAAAAAAAAAAAAACCCCAAAACAACAAATGACGGAGAGGATGTAAAGAAAAGAAACCCTTACCCACCGTTGGTGGGAGCGTAAAAACCTAAAAGACAGAACATGCCAGGTGGGTTGCTCCTTGGAATATACAGAAAGGAGTCCATGTTCTATTACAGAGATAGTTGTCCACCCATGCTTACTGCTCTTTTCACAGTAGCAAAGAAATGGAATCAGCCTGGATGTTCCTCACCAGATGAATGGATGGTAAAACTGTGATATGTCTGTTTACACAGTGGAATTCTATTTACCCATAAAGAAATCGCATGAAAATGAGTGGAACTGGAAAACATCATATTAAGTGCAGTCTCGCTCACATGTAAATCCTAGTCAAACATGTAAAATTAGGTGGGAGAAAATGACAAGAAAATAGGTAGGGAAAGGACAGGAAATTAGAAAGCGGTCTACAGAGGAAACCATAGGTTTTTAATGAAGTAAAGCAGGAAGACATTAGAACACATGGGATATTAAAGAGGAAGGAGAACCCTGGAATAAAAGGGTGCATTAAGGAAGTGGGGTATGGTGGATTGACAAGGATATGTGGGAGAGAGCCTGGGGGGGGGCAGACAACTAGAATGAAGCACTATGAAAATACCATAAAGAAATCTTCCTTTTGTAAGCTAATTTGAAATAAACAAACAAATAAGGATTTAACCAAGTGTAGTAGCACATACCTGTAATCTTGGTACTCAGGATGCTGGGGTAAGCAACTCTTAGGGAGTCTGTGGCTAGGCAGATCTGTACAGTATTGCTCTCTATCCAATGAAAAGCCTAAAAGAGTTATCATTAGTTTTAGAGATACACTTTTTTTTATGTAATTTGATCATGTCCATCCCTCTCACACGCTCCCTGCTTCAATTCTTCCTAGATCCCACACTTCCACACACATTCATTTCATGTCTTTTCCCCTTTGTTATCTAAAAGAGTTCTAAGACAATAGATTATTTCAAACCCGTTTTGATGGTAGATCATTGTATTCTTCTGTTATAAAATTTAGGAGTTTGAAGACTTGAATAAGAGGCCCATAGTAAATGCTTTCAATTCTTCCTATGCATTTGAGTTTTGTTTCTTGGCACTTACATAATATTTGAATTCCAGCAATAAATAGTATTCATACATAGATGCAAACTCATTTCTGTCCTTAAAAGATGCATTTCCAGGAAAAGCTTTATGCTTAATATTTTATGTTGTGATAGTTACCAAAGCCTCTGTAAATGTGGATAGGCTCAGTTGTATACTAATATTAATTTTAATAAGAATACAGATAGAGGTTTTTAAACGTTTAGAAGCTTATGTTCACAAAATTTGGTAATTTCAAGTAATATGGAAAAAGTATTATCAGCTAATAAAAGACTCTTGAGTATAAAATGGACCATGAATATTTGTTATCATAAAGGAGTAGATTAGTAATATGTGTTGGAGAAAAACAAACAATTTTCAACCTCTCACAATTAAATAAAACCCTTCATATGAATGCATACTTGTATGTATGTATAAACACCTGCATTTATGTGTAAACACATTTATCATATTTGTATTGATAGATACATTTGATGAAATTTTATTTTAAAGTGTCAATGTTCTCAATGTACATGTGTTGTAGACTGCTTTCTTAAATTTTATGTGTATGAGGGTTTGCCTGCATGCATGTATGTTTACCATGTGTATCCAGTGCCTGTAGAGGTCATGTATATACATACTATGTATACACAGTTCCTGTGGTGGTCATGTATATATAGGTACCATGTGTATCCAGTGCCTATAGAGGTCATGTATGTATGTGCACTATGTGCATGCAGTGCCTGCATAGGTCAAAAGAGGTCCATATGAAGCTCTAGATGGTTGTGAGCTTCATGTGGGTAACTGGTAACTAAAGCCAGGTCCTCAGCAAGAAAAACATTGTTCTTAACCACTGAGCCATCTTTCCAGGCCCCACAGCACTTATTAAAAAACAAAACAAAAAAAAAATCAAAAAACAAAACTTGTAATCAATAATAGTTTGAAAACAAACAAAATGAGCAAAATCCTTGAGGTTTATGTGGGGAGAGGGGTGTGAATCATATCATTGAGAAAGCTGAGCCTTCTAGGTACTAAACCTAAATGACTCTTGTGTCTCATACATGTATTATATCCATTTTCCTCCTATATATCAGCTCCCCCAAAAGCAAAGTTTCAAAATTGTGGAGCTCACATCTGCTTGTAGCATCCATGTTTGAGAAAATGGAGAAAGGTAATATGTCCTTTAAATGTATTCCATTTTTCTAAGCTTAAAATGTTCAATAGTACAAACATTTTGGTAAAGCTTTTGTGGCCTTGTATAAGGTGATTTTAAAGACAAAACAAAATGGGGGCTAGGGAGAGACATCAGTAGGTAAAGGGCTTGCTATGCAAGCATGGGGACCTGATCCCCAGCACTACGGTAAAAAAAAAAAAAAGGCAGATATAATCTCTCTCTCTCTCTCTCTCTCTCTCTCTCTCTCTCACACACACACACACACACACATACACACACACACACACACGCACCTGTAACCCATTCATGGATGGAAATGGTGCCAGTCAACCTACTATGGATGCATGTGTGCTTCCAGAACCACTTAAGATTGTATTCCCGTCATCAAAGAGCATGCAACACAATGGAGCAATTATACTTACAGAGTTCAGAGTTGGGGGAATCTTAAAAGCCACTAGGTTTGAAGTTCACAATATTTATTTAATGTAATGACATGTCACCCTATAACTATACTAGGAAATATATATATATATATATATATATATATATATATATATATATAATGAATTAGCATCTCTATGCTTGCTTCCAGGGTTCTAATAGCCAGCTGCTACTTCATAGTACAGGCAGCAGAACAAATATAATCTGTAACACAGATGACTTGCATATCTATTGGCCACCTCTAATAGAAGAGTGACTTTACACAGTGAAGGAGACCAGCCAGTCTCCTTCATATGTGCCTGCCACTTACTATCGTACTCATCAAGGCCTGCTTCACTGCAGTGTCATCTGTACTTACTTGTATTGGTCTATAAACTGTGATCAGTTTATTTCAGCTCACAGATATTATCCACCATGACAAGGGAGACAGCCGGGGTAGTTCAGTCCAGAGTGGCAGGTGCTTGCAGCATTACTTGTTCACATCTTGGTGTATCAGTAAGCAAAGGGCTTGGACTGGAAGTAGTTCCAGTTATATACATATATGCATACATGCACACATATATACACACACACGTGTGTGTGTGTGTGTGTGTGTGTGTGTGTGTGTGTGAAGAGCTGACCCTTGTGGCTAGCTGAAAGCTATACCTACTGCCTCAAAGATTCCAGAGTCTACAAGAACAACACAACTAACTGATTATCAAGTGTTTGAACTCACGAGCCTGTGGAAGATATTTCACTGTTCATCCATTAAAACAAAATCAGAAATGGAGCATCAGGGGGCTAGAAACTTGCAGCAGTATTTAGAAATCTTCTGTACAACCAGTTGAATCATCTTAGCAGAGCATAGAACAGTTTAGGTGTTCTTAGAGTCATGTGATGAGGCCTACATAGGCTCAGACAACATGGAATTAAAGATGTTTAGTAACTGGACACAGCAGAGCCTGTTACAACACTGTATTTTAACCTGCCAACTGGGATGCAAAAGTGTTAAGTCTAGAATTCATTTCCTTAAAAAGCAAGGGAAAGAAGTGAATGAGAGCAAAGAATAATAATGTATATATATATGAAAATACCGTATTGAAACACATTACTTGGTATGCTAATCTAAAAATTAACTTAAAACACCATTTAACTAAAGCCCTTCAGATTAAATTATTAAATTTGGTCTTTGATAAAAATTAAATTCTAAACATATAGCATCATTTGCTTTATTTTGGGTAAAAGTCAAAATTGAATATACTATGATGGCTGCCTTCAGATCATTTCTGACATTTCATCCACACAGCCCATATAGTTCCCCATTTATGGGTTGTTGTTAAAATAGCATATTAGGAAAGTTAACCAGGGAGAAACAAGGTAATTTGCAAACAGTGTGTAGTTACAGTAGGAATGTGGTGTTTATATTGAGAAGTGTCTTTGCACTAATTTCTTTGATTAGTTTGTAATTATGAAATGATGAAAAGTTAAAGTAAAATAGTTACTTTCTTGTCTTTGTTTATATGTATAATTTCATGGGGTAATATGGGAAATTTTGATATATTGAGAGTTTTATTTATTACAACAATAAGAATTAAGTTGTATTTTCGCCTTCTGATTCAATAAGTTGGAATTCTTTTTTTGGGGGGTGCAGGGCTCACTATATAGCTCTTGTTGTCCTGGAACTCACCATGTAGACCAGCCTGGCTTCAAACTCATGGAGATCCATCTGCCTCTGCCACCAGGCCAGACTTGGAATTCTATTTATATGTGTTTTAAAATGTATTCATTGCCAGGAGGTGGTGGCACGTACCTTTAGTCCCAGCACTCAGATGCAGAGGCAAGCAAATCTCTGAGTTCAAGGCCAACTGGTCTGCAGAGTGAGTTCCAGGATAGCCAGGGTTAGGCATAGAGAAACCCTATCTCTAAAAATACTCCCCTCCCCCCAAAAAAACCCTGAAAAAATTGTTCATTAAGTTTTACTTCTGTTTGTTGGGAAGTATTAATTCATGAGGAATTAAGGAGGGGACATTTAAGAAGCAGGCCCCTGGCCACCCTATTTAAGAAGCATTGGGTTAGGATATTTTCTAACAGGCTCTGCAAAACAGCAAGTTCTGTTTTTAAAGATATCCTATACTTAAGTGAAAATATAAACAAAACACCCACAGAGCAAAGCAGTCATTCAGTCATTCAATAAATCCATCCCTTTAATACACTTGCAAACTTTTTTTTTTTTTTTACAGAGACAATTCTGTGTCCTGCTGTCTCACACTGGCCTTGAAGCTCTGGTCTCAAGGGACCTCCCTCTCTCCACCTCTCAAATACTTGGGACTTCCAGATGCTTCATACTGTGCCTAGCACATTTAAATTATTTTAATAAGTGTATCTAATTTTTGTGAGGTTGCATATTATTTCATATTCTGTCTTAATTCATTCAACCTTCCAATTCATATAATATGAATATTTTAAAAGCTTCATTAGATGATGAAGAAACAGTAAAAGACACCATAAAAAAGAAAAACCAACATCTTTCTTTCAATTGGCAGGTGGAAAAACTGAGTCTTCCTTTAGTAGACAGATGTTATTTGGTGGCATTCTGTCAGCAAACAAGTGCCCTTGCCATTCTGCAGTTTAGTCGCTTGTGTCAGCAAATCCTTCTTCCTTGCATTCTGTTTTGTTGACTGTGTGTTGCTGTGCATACCTCTTCTCTCTGTATCTTCCTGTTTCAGATCCCAGGCTGAAGGACTGGGGATCCCTTACTACTCAAAGAGGGGAAGCGCATGGGAGGCCATGGAAACTCATGCCAGTTCTGGGAGTTGACTACTGGTTACTGTGTACATAATATTCACTCATATGCCACTCGGCAGGCACACATGTGACCAACACCAAAGAAAGAAAAAGAAGAAGATCTTTCAAGAAGACGAGATTGCCATTTGGGCACAATAATGTAACTGATCACATTTTCACTGTTAGAAAATAATTATGCTCCTATCTCATAGTAGATGTCATTCTGTAAATATGTTTCTCTTATTGGTTAATGAATAAAGCACTGTTAGCCAATGGTGGAGGATTCTGGGAAATGTAGGACAGAGTCTTGGTGTGATCTCAGGAGGAGAGGAGAGTGAGTCTGGTATTCTTAGTAAGATAAGACCATGTAGAAATACATACATTGCTAATTATGAGTTAGTATTTAAGACAGAGCTAGCCAATAAGAAATGCTAGTAACAGGCCAACAACTTTATATCTAATACAGCGTCTCTGTGTGTTATTTGGGGCTGATGCAGCAGTGGGACCAGGCTGGCGGGAAAGTGCTCCTAACACCTATCCAATCCTGAAAGTTCTGTATCAGATTCTACTAACTTCACTGTGACATTGCATTCTCCATTCCTCAGAGTGTTAAATTAAACAGAGGAAAAAAGATTATCAGCAGGGCTTCCGTCTCCTACACCCAACACGGTCTAACATCAGTGACCTTATAGACTCTATGAAGCCAGCCTGGCAGCCTTAGAGCTTGACGTTCAGGTTCTCCAAGGCCCAGGGTCTCATCATTGGTGTACTTTCAACGTTGAGAGCATGTCTGAGTTGAATTATAAATGTCCATAGCCCAGATATTCATTCTGACAAATGGCTCTAAGGCCACATACTGGCTATCCTCAGTTTTGTAAAGAAAAAGACTTTGTGTAAGACAAAAGAAAACTTGTCTCCTCAGAGTGCATTTACACTGTGAGATGTAAGTGGCAATGTTATTAATAGAAGGCTGAATACACAGGGTTAACCAGGCATTTTACTGTATAGGTTGTTATGTGCATAATAAATATATTTACCATGTCTCTTTCATATAAGTCTATGTGTAGATTGTTTGCCACCTAGTGGTAGTTGTTTTCAGCTCAATTATTAATATTCATGAGCAATTTTAATTAGTTTGACAGTGTGCTTTTTTTTTTAAAGAAAAGATTCCAAAATCATAAAATGTTTAAAAGTGTTGACAATGACATTATTCTGCTCTAGCAAACTTTTAAAAAACTTGCAAATTTGATTTATATTTAATGCTTGACAGTGACAAATGAGGAAGTATATTCAGAAGTCATTTGCTGTTGCAGGCATAGTGCAGAGAATGATGAAATGAACATTTTAGTTTTTTGCAAATAGTACTAAAATGTCCCTTGGAGGTGGGTTTTTTCCACACTCATATTGATGAGCTGAATATAGACACATAGATACTAAATTCATGGTCTTATTCCATTACATTGGTCTATATCAGTGGTTCTGGACCTGTATGTGGGGGCCGTGACTCCTTTCATGGGGCTTGTGAATTGTGACCCTTTGAGGGTCAAACATCCTTTTTATGGGGTCATATCTCAGATTTCATGCATGTCAGATATTTATATTATGATTCATGACAATAGCAAAACAAATTAGCAATGAAAATAATTTTACGGTTGTGGGGGGGGGAGCTCCACAGCACAAGGAACTGTATTAAAGGGTTGCAGCATTAGGAAGGTTGAGAACCACTGATCTATGTGATTCTAAAAAGTTACTCAGTTTTTCCTAGAAGTCTTTTTTTAACATTTTATTTTAAAATTACTATTGAACAAAATTCTCATAAGATTTGGGGCATAAAGATTACATAGTTCTCACAAATACAAGAACATTTTATTTTTATAGAAATTCATAAAAATTTTCCAAAATTTGTATTTTATGTAATTAGCTGAATTAGGATAGCTGGGAGCAAGCAAGAAGCAATTTGGGTATGAGTGTAAAAGGGAGCAGGTGTGGGAGATGGCTCAATGGGTAAAGTGCTTCCTGGGCAAGGATAAAGACCAGAGTTTAGATACTCAAAGCCCATGCTGTCTGCCTATGGCCTCTCAGGGCAGAAATGGGACATTCCCTGTGCAAGCTATACTAGTAGAATCTTGAGCTTTAGGTTCAGGTGGGAGACCCTGCTTAATATTTAAAGTGGACAGCAATTGAAGAAGACAGTCAATGTCAACCTCTGGCTCTCTTACCCACATACTTTCATACAGAGAAACACATTGCAAACCTGTGCATACACATATGTGAATGTTCTATACACATATATGTGTAAAACCAAAAACCCAAGTAGGAACAAGCGAAGAATGAAATTATGAGTGAGATGATGAAAAAGGCTTAGATGATAATGGGCCTCATGCAGAGATCGGTGATGATATAATGGTTTAAACATAATTCAGCGATGAAAAAAATGAAATCTGCTTCTATCAAGAGGTCCAAGTAGTAATGATGGTTGCTTCACATTTAAGAATCAAATTCAAAAATACTTCTTAAAAACACAATTTCCTCTCTTAAGTAAAGGAGATATTTCTGCCAATTATAGAAAATAATTATTTTAGCTGGATGCCTTTTTATTGTGATCAATTGTAAACAGCCTAAAGTTATTTATAATTGAGTTCATTGGGCATTGAAATATTGACTATGCAGCTATTAAGTACATTAAATTATATTTTGATCTTAAAAATTGCAGCCTGGTTAAAAAAAGAACGTTTGATAAAAAGAGGACTAAAGGACAGAGATCAAGAGAGAGAGAGAGAGAAAGAGAGAGAGAGATGGCTGTCTTCTTTTGGTCACCATATCTCAATTTGGAGAGTATATTGCTTTGCCTGGTGCAGCCTTCAGCAATCCAAGAGTTCAGAGACATTTGGTGAATGAATGGTAAATCATTGTGTTAAAGTCAAGGAGAAGGGAAGTCAAGCATATGGCACTTGCTTCTTTGGTTTCTGTAGAAATAATATCAATAGAAAAGGCAAATATGCCAGCATTACCAAGGTTATTCACCAGGAAGATATCTGACAAAGGAAAAGAAAAGGAATTGAACTCACCTGATTTTCCAATGTTTTACTTAGTCTTTACTAACAGCTGTTATGAAGAGTCCAATTATATGCCTTGCATGGTTACTTAATGTATACATATGGACATATATATCTATGGACATATAGGTCCATACTACATTTGAAGTACTCATGTGATTATACACATATAAACATATTCTTCATATGATTCTAGAAAGATTCATCATTAATGCCAAGCCCTCAGCTATTGTTAGTATATACACTTACCGAATTAACACAATACAGTTTTATTTTATGAAACACTTCATCATAAATTAGTTCCTTTTATATTGAGGGAAGATTTGCAGAACAAAAATTCTTCACAATAGAGATGGTGAGTCACTCCTATTTTGGTGACTCATACTGTGTTGGTTTCATAACCTTTAAGTAATGTGACAATAATAATGCTTAATTTGTCTGTGCCTCTACAGAGCTCTGCAGATCATGCTGCCATGCCCAGCAGCAGCTGGCTGTTGAATCTTAGTTGTAGCTGTACTACTTCTCAACTGTGTGCATTCTGATAAGATTTAAACTGGAGTCTGTCCACAGACGGAGAACTTGCTTAGATAGCTATATTTTGGATTAAAAGAGGTAATTGGAAATTTCAACTCATTGAATCCCAACAATAACAACAGCATAAAAACACCCAGCAAAAGACACAGGTGACATTAACATTCAATTAAGTGCCAGTGGAAATTTGTATTATGGAGTTTGACAATTTGTAATACTGGTCAGCAGAACGAGTCAGTTTCTCATATAAGTTAGTTGAGGGAAAGCTTGGGGTAGTCTTTGTGATATTACATGCCAAGGACTCTGACATCCATCCTTTCCTGTGAGGAAGGGGAAGGAGCACCAGAAAGGATACAGGGTTGTGCGCTCAGATTGACAGCTTCTCACGTTATCTTTCTGGAGTTGGTCATATTATGTGGTGATAAAAGTGAGACAGAAAAGTTAAATACATTCACCCAACAGCAACACTAGACATCATGAGTGGGGAAAATCAAGAGATAGCATTTTATATTCAAGAATATTCTGCTATGACTCATTTGACCCTTGGTAGTTCATGTGCCATAGTGATTTGCAACAATAAAGGGAAACTAGCTTGAATGCTTATTATACCATCCTCCAAATATTTCAATTCAGGCAGCATTTTCTGAGTCAAGACTGTAGGCACTGTCTAATGTTCCTCTGATCCCACTTAGGGCTCCCCTCAGTCTTCCTGCTGATTGGTTAAAAACTACCATCAAATATGTAATCTTCCAGTATATGGTTCACTCCTTACTAAAATATGGAATGGCTTCCATAAACCATTAGTATCAGCCCCCATATCAGTAATTTGTGCATTACAATGTAAGCTTTCCAGATCCTGTAATATGTTTTAATAGTAAAGAGGCAGGAATGTCACCCCAAAAAGTAAAAAGTGAAAGTCAAGGCTGTGGGAGTCATAAAGAGTCTGTCAGGAGAAGACTGTATTTTTAGCTACCCAAGGATTTGAAGGTTGTGTGCACTGAATATAGAAGAATTTCTACAGCATGTTTGATGGGCAGAACAGACAGTGAGGCCTCCCACCCCCTCCAATCTACTGAAGTCAAACTAGTGTGTTGATATACCTATCTCAGTCTCTCTGTAGCTCAGTTTCCACATGTGGTTGGCAGAAGGGATGGTGCCTTATCCCATGTGGTCTATCAGGATGATGCCTACTTTCTGATCAAATACTGTATATAGAGAACAGCATGGAGGGTCCTAAAGATGGGTGTAGAAGAAGCCAAGGTTCCACCTGCTCTGCTTCATGTATGGAGACCAAACATGAGAAGATGATAGCAACATATTGTCAGCAGGTGTCTCTCAGTAGTAGGCTGTGAGGATTTTGTCTCATGGCCTTTCTTTAACTGTCTTAATTAAAATTTTATTAATGAAGATGCTTTTCTCACCTGCATAAATATTAAATTTAATATTATTCATTCCAAGGAGATGTTTATGAACCTCAAACAACTTTAAATCCTCCCATGTTCATTAGATCTGTCAATCAATTCTAGCTAGCTAGCTAGCTAGTTGTTCATCCATGACCTTTCTTACAAAGTAGGGTACATGTAAAGATTTCAAGTAAGATACAGAAAATATAGAAAATCTGGAATTATAATAGTGAAATGGAGACCAGGAAGAGGAGGAAAGAGAATATGTGTGTAGTGAGATAGTCCTTCTGTAGCACTGACCACGCCCATTGGGGGGTGGAGCGATGGGCGGAGGTGACCTGAGGAAGGAGGTCGGAGGGGGCCAGGAAGGCCCTCTCTCTTTGTGGCGTGACTCGGACAGGAGAGGATCGTGTTGAATTTCCTGGTGTTCATCTGTCTAGGTTGTAAGTTATTTCTCCCTGAATCTTATTATGACTACGCCCCCTTTCCCTACCCTTGGAATTTTGGGATAATAGTCATCGTCTTTGGGTTGGTTTTAGTTATTTGGGATTGGGTGATGCTTACACTCGGGTTTATCTTTTAGACAGGAATAGGGAATGGTTGGTAAAGGTATGGTTTAGATGGGATATAGGTAGATTAGCCTATTTTCTTGAGAATTTGAGTAAGAATGAGATAGTATTTTACAGCTTACATTGTTGTGTATTCTTATGTGGTAAGCTATGTAAAATTAAGTTTATATTTTGTTATATTGTGTTAAATGTTTCCACTTATAATATTTTATGCACATTATTTTTTACCATATTCTATGTATGTATACTTTTCCTGTATTCAAGACATTTTGTATATTGATACAATTTGGGATATTTATCTTGCTGCCCTTTATAGTTCTACCTCTTGTCTTGACACTTATACTCTACCTCTATTTTAGGGATTTACATGTAGGTATATGTAAATAGTTATATTGTTTAAGTATTTGTTCCTGCTTTACTCAGGAAAGTTTTAATCAGTCTTTTTAGCCAAGTTCCCGAGTATTACAGATTATCTTCACTCACATTTCCTGTAGCTATGAGATTAGTCAGATATAGATGCTTAATCTTCAATCACTTCATAGACATGCAGAACATGGCATTTAAATGTTTTAATATTAGTACTCCATTGACATGAGACACTGTTGCTCCTGACAGCACCGTGCACTTTCCCGAAAATATGTTGGACACTGTTGTTGCTCCTGCTGGAGTTCAATCTCGCCTCAGCTAATGGCCTGTTGGGCATAGAATTGCCCCCACCTTGACCACTGATTTGGACATGCAGTCCTATGTGCTTGCAGGAGACAAATATAGAAGACTGCTTGACCTTGCCAAGTCAGGGTAAGACAGCCATTCTATTTCCCTGCTGTTGTTGTGGTCTGTCAAGTTCTCTTGGCCTTAGCCAAATCTGGGTGTACCAACGTCGCTGTGAGACCTAGGGTGACTGTTCAGGTGGCTTGCTGTTTCTGTCCTTGCTGCACCTTTTGGAAGTTGTACATCCGCATTTCCTGTCTACTCTAGTATTGTTAATTTCCTTCTCAGGTCTTGATGAGGTTGAAGATTAAACTATCACAACTATTATTCTTTCTTCCTAGTTAGATATATTAGGTACTAGACTTACGTTTTCCAGCTTAGGACAACTCTATTGTAAACTCCATTATGCCCTCACCCTAGGACTACATATGTAGGTCATTTTGTTCTCGATTTTCCTTTTCTTAGAGCACACTTGTTATTCACTGTTTTGTATATAGTTTTGTATTAAGCCTAAATCTTTTCCTTAGACTAAAAGGGGAATTGTAGTGAGATAGTCCTTCTGTAGCACTGACCACGCCCATTGGGGGGTGGAGCGATGGGCGGAGGTGACCTGAGGAAGGAGGTCGGAGGGGGCCAGGAAGGCGCTCTCTCTTTGTGGCATGACTCGGACAGGAGAGGATCGGGTTGAATTTCCTGGTGTTCATCTGTCTAGGTTGTAAGTTATTTCTCCCTGAATAAACATCTATTCGGCCTATTTGTTTATCCTGATCCTTATTTACCGCTATATGTGTGTGTGTGTGTGTGTGTGTGTGTGAATACATTCCAAGAGCCAGAATCTACTACATTTTGAGAACAACTTTAATTCTTAGCTTCCAGGTAGTCAGAGAAGAGTGGATTGGGTGGGACTGTGAAAGCCCCCCTAAGGTAAAAAAAAACACCAACAAAATTCCTTTGGGGCCAAGAGCTTGTTTCAGTTTAAGAGGCAGTAGGAGTCACAATGGGCAGTATTTTCAGAAATGGTGGTTCATGGGGACACTCCCTGGAATTTCTTTCAGAGAAAAGCAAGGTAATAGTAAAATACAGTTAAAATTTTGTGGGCCAGTAAAGCAACATGGCCCAGATAGATGGCTTTTGGATGGTTGGACATGAATAGAATTCATATAAACAGTGAAATGTAGATGATGCCCGTTCTTGAGAGAACTCTACTCATTTTCCCTTCCAATCCCTTCAATATGAAACCGTCATCTTTCTGCTCATATTGCGTTGTTGCCTTAAGCCTTACATTGTATATTGTGATGTATTGTCTTGGGACAGAGAGCATATTTTCTATTTTTTATTTTGCTATACCCATGCATAACACACTGGGAAATTCATATCTCACTATCTGGTTTGATCCAGTGCTATATACATACCCCTCTTTTATCTGTAAGTGTCAATATATGAATGTCAAATGCAATTTATTTTTAAATTTACTTTTGGACAAAATTAGTATGGTGGTTTAAATTATGTAGGGCATTAGGAGAACATATAAAGTTAAGATTCTATGAGCAAATGGCATTCGGAAATGCTTGACTGTCAGAAACTGGGGTTGAAATACTTCATTCACTTACATGTTCCAATCACTTTGCATATTTAGAAAGCACTTCAAGTGATGAGGTGCTATCTCATCAGAATGTTTGATGTCAAAACGGAGTTATTGCCCTGATTTCCTTTATGTCATCTCTTCTAAAACTGGGATTTAAAATCTTATTTATTCAGTTACGTTTTTAAAAGGAGGGATTACAAATACACAAAATAACTTCCTCTTTTGCTTTAGGGTTGGATACTTTAATAACTGTAAAATACAATCATTTCAGCAAGCCATCTCAAAAATAAGCATGGCACGGCCTGCAAGGTTAGGTTGTCAGCAGAGGAGGCATTTGCCCATAGGCCTAATGACCTGACTGGGACCCTTGGGTCTCACAGGGTGGCAGAATAAGACCAACTCCTGAAAGCTGTCCTCTGACCTCTTGTGTCCTCACCATGGCAATTACACACCTGCAGCCTCACACGTAGAGCAAGTCAACTAAGTTAACATTGTAATAGTCTAAGGGAAAATCGCTTCTGCTGTGCGGCCTAAAAGAATTTTTCCCAATGTCTAGTTTTTCTTGATCTCATTGATTAAAAACCCGGGAAAACTGAAAACTGCAAGATCTTAAAATATCAAAAAAAATCAAAAACAAAAAACAAACAAACAAAAAACACCCCACAATATTTTATTATAATTATGAAAGTACTAATTTTGTAATAAAAACTTAAAACATAAAATTATAATTGTGCTTATCTACAGATCCCCACCCCCACCCCGTGTAGTGTGTGTTGCATGTAAATCAACGTTCGGTATGCACACATGCGTGTTCAAAGTGTCTGTTTAGAAAAGAACATCTTCCAAAGACATCTTGCACCGTCCCTTAGGACATGCTCTGAGCCTGAATCAGAAGCTCCGAGTTTCCCTTAAGCTGTCTGGTCTGCGGGCGTGGAGGATCTGCCCACCACCATCCAATGCGGGGGGGGGGGGGTACAGTCACTGCGAGGACAGCTTTTTCGGGAGGCTGCTTGGGACTCAAGCCCCAGCCCTGACAGATCTTTCTATGTCTTCATGATTGGGCGTCGTTTGCAGTCTTTCCGCTGCCCTGCCGTGGGATCACCCTGACCTGTGCAAGGCCAAGTCTGCATTTATGCCCACAGCCTATTTTAATTTGACCTCTTTCATACAGGATCTGAAGTAGTCTCAGATGAGGCACTGCATTTTGGATACCAATAAAAGCTCTTTTGCGGTATAAAAATTCTTTGTTATTAAAACCTTGCATGTTAGTCCTGATGCCCTCTGGGGACAGAAGGTGACTCACACTGTGCTGAGGGCTGTCTCACTCACTGGTAACGAGCCACTCTTGGGGGTGGACTAAACTGGAGACACGAGGCCGAGTTTCGAGACTGCAGTGGATTGTACAGTCTAGAGTTTTATTTAATAAATAGATATGATTCAAAATAATTTTTAAAAGTAGGCACACACTTTAGGCTTTCATGAAACTTGAAGCAGATTTCAAAATGTAATTGAATATGCTCATATTTTTATTGTATACAATTCAATATTTTTAAAAAGAGATCTGAGGCAAAAGATTAAAGACAATATGAAGGATTTTTATTTTGTGTGTTGTAGTATTGGTGATTGAATCCAGAGTTTATACATGGTAAGCAATTACCGTACCACTAACATTCTGTCTGTCTGTCTGTCTGTCTGTCTATCCATCCATCCATTTTTGGAGATGATGTCTGGCCTTGAACTTAAGATCTACTGGCTTCAGTCTACCAAGTATTAGGAGTCTGCCAGCATCCCCAACTCCCCAATTTTGGTGTGGGTTGGGGAGGCAATTTGAGACAAGGTCTCGCTATGTAGTAATGGCTGCTGGCCTTGAACTAGGAGATTCTCCCAACATTGCTTCCAGAGTACTGGGATTAAGGCATGTGCCCCACACCAGGCATTATTTTTTCCAATTAAATTACCTAGACAGGCATTGAATGTGTGATCTCCTATATGGGTTTTCTAAGAAAATAAGATTATAGCCCAGCCCTGGCTGAATGCCTTTCTATGTGTAAAAATAAAATAAAATAAAATAAAAATGTTGTGTATTTAACCATAATAATCCACAAAAACAAATACTCACTGCTAGTCAAGACAGTGAGCTAGATGCAACACAGACAAAGATCCAATGGTTCCCAGACTAGTGAAGTAAGATATTCATGTCATAAATTTCCATTCCACCATGAGGAATATGAACTATGAGTGGTTCCCACTGAGTATTTATCATATGTCACGCTAGGATCATATTATTAAATTCTTACCAGAATTCTCAAAGGTGGATACTGGTATTGTTCACATTCTACAGATGAAAGTACTGACTCACAGGAGGTCCAATATATATATATATATATATATATATATATATATATATATCTCACAAATCCAAGACTTAAGTGTATAGATATGAATTCAGAAATGGAGAGAAGGCTCACCATGTATATCTATATAGTAAATATATGTAGTAACATGACAAATGATAAGTGCAGAAGGGGTAACAGAGTTATGCTAAGTCATTTGGTTAATTAATTTAGTTTGTAGCAAAGCCAAGAATCCTCATTTTTCTGTCTAATGCTATCCTTGAAGCTTCTATATGTTGTAATTTAAGAAAAGCAGCATGAGAGACAGATGCCATGCAACATGGTTCAAGCAGAGGGGATTATGGGAAGGGGGAGACCTGAAGACAGGAGAGAGGAGAAAGGAAAGAGAGAGAGAAAGAGAGAAAGAAAAGGATGGGAGGTGGGCAGGGCCCCTTTTAAAGGAAACAGAGTGAATATGCAGAGGTGGTGCTCTTAGTGGCTGAAGCTGAGGGTGTATCCTGTCAGAGTCCAAAGGCCATGCCACTACAGATGCCTGAGTACTAACACTGTAGTTTTCAGTTAATTTTTGAAGAAGCTCGATCGATTAGGAATGCAGGTTAGTGGGTGGTACTGGAAATAACCTTTGTGAACAAGGTAATTAAGACCCAGAAAGATAAACACTGGAGACTCTTTCTCATAAATGTAAACTATAATTGAATCTTTGGACATGAATTTTTAAATGTCGTGCGAGCAGAAGGCTCGAGTCGGGGTAATTGGGGCAGGGTTTCTGGAGAAGGAAGATAGAACTCAGGTTGTATAAAGAGGAAAAGGGGAATAATAGAACAGGAAGTGTTGAATGGGGTGGGGTAGGAGGGCAAGGTAGAGAAGAAATTATGAGGAAGGATAATTAGCACTAAAGACCTTTGAAAATGCCATAGGACGCTCGCTACTGTAGAAGCTACAGGAAATATATACAGATACATACATACATCATATACATGTACATCACGTACATATGCATATGCTTTACATGTGTTTAAATGGAGTTACCCTGTAATAAATAGGAGGTCCCTGCTTCACTCAAATACCATAGATCACCAAAATAAGAATCCCAGGACCAGACATGGATTACCTCTTTTTGAATTGTTGGTCAGTGGGGTTCCTTAGACACGTACCTAAATATTATATATTTCCATTTTTCTCAGTTATTCCCCAGAATTTGATGATAAGGCCTGATTACTGAAAACACCACATTATTGGGTCCTAGAACATGGAGAGATCAGGAAATCAAGCTGGGTCTAACCTGGATGCTTTGTTCCTACTGGCTAACCTTGATAACATTGGAAGGCACCATGTTTGCTGTGGGTAGAAAAATGATCAACCATCTTCCCAGCCTGTGAAACCTGCAAGCTACAACAAAGACTGGTCTCACAAGATAAAACCACTGGTGTAAGGGCAGTGCAAGTGTTGTGGGAGAAACTAACCACTTTGGGCTTTCAGATCTGCTGGACCAGAGGGAACTCATGCCTGGGAAAACTAGGAAAAACATGGCTGGCCAGGGGAGAACCTAATACCATTGTTGCACTAAATTTGAATGATAACAACTTCCCCCTGAATTTCCATCTTTATAGCCATAGATTAGTGCATCTCTTAATCCTCCTTAGAGAAGCTTCTTTTTACAATAGTGAATGATAAATATAGAGACACACCACCAGTTAACATGCAGAATGTAAGAGACTGTGGAGTGCTTAGCTATAAACGGGGTACCTATATCACATCCCCTAAGAGGAAGACTGGGGGATCATTGTGGTAGAGGGAGGTGGCCAGAAAGAGTCTAAGAGTCAGGTGTAGTGGACTTTGGTAGTAAATCTGTGTTTGTGGAGCATGACAATACCACTGCATACACGAACTCACAGCCACTATGCTTGAACATATAAACCCTGCAAAGTACCAAGCCAGTCAAAATTCCAGCATGGATGGGATGGGGGCTTATTCACTTCCTTCAATAGCTGAGGAACTGTTTACAACTAATGACTTGTAGGAAGGACAGTGGGTTTTCTTTAGTCATGTAGCCCCTGAGAAGCCACTCAAGCACAAACAGGCAGTGGACTTGGTGGATTTAAAAAATGTAACATGAAGTTTGGGGAAAATAGTGGTGGTTGAGATAGAGGAAGAATTGGAAGGGACTGAAAGCAGTGTATGTTTGAGGAAGACAAATGAAATGTGTGCATGAAATTCTTAAAAGAAAAAAAAGAGAAGCAAGAAAGGCAGAGAGTAAATTTGTAAACTCAGAAAGCGAATCAGTGGGAAAATGACTACAGAATAATCAATGACCAAAATGTTAGAATCTTTTAAATCTACGTGGACTGTGGGGGGGGGCATCTCCCCCACAACTCCAGATTATAAGAATCTTCAGGAAATTAATGTTTTAATGTTAAAAATAATTATATTTGTAAGGCATTTGTTTTCCCCATAGTCCTGAATTATAGTCATGGAGACAGGAGAGTTTTGGCTCATTTGTGGATGAGATCATTAGAAGCATGTCACTGTTTGGATCATAGATTAAAAAGGTAGAGGTTTTTAAGCCAGTCATCTGAAATTTTTTTATTAATTTAAAATTAACCTAGAAATTAAAGTTGCTTTTATTAGGGAGAAAAACTGGCTTGGTAATTATCTGACTAGTCACTAGCTTGCAATTGCTTATATAACCTTCAAAGAGTCAATAAATATCTTCCAGTCTCAGGATAAAAATTAGCAAGCTTGATTTCTGATGCTTTGTGCTTCCCCCAAATTAATGTGTTCCACTTACAAGAGTGTAAGAAACAGGCAAGGGAAGGAAGATGTGGCTGCACATGCTCCAAGTCTAGGGATTCAAGCACTATGATATACTGAGTGATGGACTGCAGGAGAGGGGTGGGGAGTAGGGTGTGGGAGGGTGGGAGGTGTAGGGGGGTGTATGGGTGTGTGTGGGGGGGTGTCCAAAACCCTGTACCTCACATTGTCTGCACAGCTGCTTCTCAATGTACAGATCCTTGCAAGAGGAACATTGTTCAATACTCAACAAAAATTGCCTTGTGGTTCCACTTTTAGTAATTTACCTCAGTTGAACATGTATTTATAAACCTGAAAGAATTCATAGCACAAATTATTTAAATAAAACAGCAACAGCCGCATGTAAACATGTATGTGGTAGAGTTCCAATCATAAGGGATGTGTTAAGTGAAAGTAAACTCTAAACTAGGCAGTATTCTGTAGCAATTCTAAATATCGAGTAATGATATAGGCACATGATCACAGGGAAAAATTATAAAATGTCATTGGCATTCTTTTTAAATTTTATCACTTTACCATTTTATTTCTAAAATAAACTTTTATTTATCATATGTGTATGTATTTGTGTGCCTGTGTGCATGGTCATGGCATGAAGTGAGAATCAGAGGATGACCTTCAAGAATTGTTTCTGTCTTTCTACCACGTGGGCTTTGAGGACTGAACTCAGGTCTTCTGGTGATTTTAACTACTGAGTCTTCTCACTTGTTTTGATTAAAAAAAAAAAAAAAAAAACAACTAAAATCAATATAACTGTTGGTATTCTCCAATTTAAAAGATTGTCCCTGAGGAGGGAAGGCTTTATCCCCTGTGTAGATTTCCACTTTCCTCTGATGTTCCTAATGAACAATGACACATTTTCTGGTCATATCTCTTCCTAAGTCCCAACTCCGGATATCAAGTGTGTTTTCTGAGCCATCTGTCTCCTCCCTGGCATCATGTAGCAACTTCTTGTCTTGGCTTGTGTCTCTCTCATCTGTGCTCTGTTTTAAGGTCAAGGGGATGACCTGAAGGAAAATTATGTTTCCTTTGAGTGATCCTTGAACACTTCCTCAGCATTGGAGCTAAGTGATTAATGTAGTTTAAAAACAGGGGGAAAAAAGGCTGGAAAGATGGCTGGAAAGAGGTTAAGAGCACTGGCTGCTATTCTACAAGTCTTGAGTTCAATTCCCAGCAACCACAGGGTGGCTTACAATAATCCTTGTTGAGCTCTGGTACCCTTTTCTGATCTCCCAGCATGCAAGCAGGCAGAACACTGTATACATAATAAATAAATAAATCTTAAAAACAAACAAACAGAAAACAAAAACTCTTGGTCTGACTGTAGGAATCTTTCTCTCAAGAATTTTTATTTATTTATTTATTTATTTATTTATTTATTTATCTATTTATTCATTTAGGTTTTTCGAGACAGGGTTTCTCTGTATTGCTTTAAAGCCTGTCCTGGAACTAGATCTGAAGAGCAGGCTGGTCTCGAACTCACAGAGATCTGCCTGCCTCTGCTGCCCAAGTGCTGGGATTAAACGTGTGCGCCACAACACCTGACCTCTCAAGAATTTTATTAATTCTACTTAGGTCAGAGTAAATGCAGTCCTGGGAATGATGAGGATGTGGGTGGATATTTACATCAACTTTGAGGATGCAGGAGTGTGTCCTGTTAAGACTTTAGCCCAAGTTCCTCTAATGTCATAAAAAGTTATCCCTAAGTGTGGAGGCATGGAGAAAGGAAACACGTGACCTTGCATGAGAAGAACAGGGAGCAGAAGCCTCTCACAAATCTGGACTTCTGATTGGAAAGGTTAAGACTCAACAGCACTAAACATTTAGTGATGTAGGAGAGAGCATGGCAGAGCGTCTTAAGAGGGAACTTCATCTGATAATTTGAACTTATATGGGTTCAGTTTCATACAATTAAGTTTACTTCCTGAAATAGATCATTATTTTTAACCCAGGATGAAGAAACAACATCAGTTTATGTCATAGCAATAGTTCAAACCGTCCTAACTCAATGAATGTATCAGGCCTTATTGCAAGCGTGATTTTTATGGGAGACTTCAAATTGTCTAGGAGTGTCATTGATACTTGCAAACAAACACAAATACCCTATGCTGGCACAAATCTTCCCATGTACATTTGTATGTAGTCAACTATGTGCTTAGTTGAGGCTTAGGAGCCATTGCTATTGAATTTCACAAGAACACATCTGGCAGGAAATGCAGATGTTGAGCATATAGACCATGGTTTCTTAACCTGAGGGTCTTCACCCCTGGGGGTTGCAAATCAGATATCATGAACATCAGATATTTACATTATGATTCATAACAGTAGCAAAAGAACAATTATGAAGTAGCAATGAAATAATTTTATGGTGGGGTCACCACAGCATAAGGAATTATTAAAGTGTTGCAGCATTAGGAAGGTTGAGAACCACTGGTATAGACTTATTCTTGGGACACCTGTCTGTACCATAATGCATGAAATGATACTAGATGTTTCTTTTTAAATGCATCCTGAATATGCCTAGTTCCATACATGTCTTGCTGTATATAGTTCCACAATTATTATTTCTATATTATAATCTTGTTTGTATGCATGGGTGGCAATTTGTGTATTTGAGTGTGTGCACAACACTAGGTACATGTTGGGGTCAGAGGTCAGCTTTCCAATTTGGTTCTCTCCTTATACCATATGGGTACCAAGGGTCAAATTCAGGTCATCAGGCTTAGCTGCAAAGGTCTTCACCTGTGGACCCATCTAGCAGATCCCCCCTGCTGTAAGTCTAGTTTGGGCTAATTTCCTTTCAGACGATTTTCAAACACATTAGCTTTATTAAAACTCAAGAGAACTGTACCATACACCCCTCTACTCGCACCCATTTGGAGCAGCTCATACCTTAAAGGACGAATTCTTTTCATTCTTGTACAGACACATAAGACGTTAATAGTCAAGCTATTTTTTGTGCTATTTTACCTACTCACTTTCTCATTTCTTTCTCTTTTTCCTTCCTTCCTTCCTTCCTTCCTTCCTTCCTTCCTTCCTTCCTTCCTTTCTCTTTCTTCCTGGAAGTTTCTGGAGTGATTCTTACAGATGCCTGCTCTCTTTCTTTTTCCTTACCTTCTGTTGGCAACTCAGGAGCAATGTACTCTCCAGTGCCAGCCAAGAAAATCCCAGGAAGATTTGGAAAACTTAGTTTACTCTAAACTAAGATTCCATGGGGCTTTGAGCAGGTCTAAATTTGGCTTCAAAAACCAAACAAAACAAAAACCTGTTTTCTTCTTCTTACCATCAGCTTCTTTTACAGTCATCTGGACTTGATTTTCGGGGACCCTGAAGACTAACATTGAGGGGCAGAGCCTGCTGCTAAACCATGACGTCACAGGGCCATGCACGTGTCTATGGGACATACTTATGTATGTGTCTTAAATGAAAAACAAACTAGGTTAAAACTAGTGAGACTCAAACCCAGTCTTAGTGCCCCCGCTGCCCTGGTGCTCACTGTGGGTTCATATTGGAAGGAACAGTGGAAAACTGTTAGCAAATGGGTCCAAGTGTTCCAGAACTTCCCCCCTTTTGGCATATTTTTGAAGGCAACAATTTATGCAGAGTGTACGCCTTTCTCTGATTTCTTGGTCATAGCATTAATACCTTTCTAGGTCCAGGTTGTATGTACATAATGCAAATAGTATTTTTTTCCTGTGGGTGCATTTTTGCGTAAAAATTTATATTGTTAATTACTTGTTGATCCCTACCCTGAGGGCAATTTATTTTCCTTTCTTTTTTAAGAGTTATTTTTATGTGAATTGGTGTTTTGCATGCATGTACATCTGTGTGAGGGTACCATATCCTGTAGAGCTGGAGTTATAGACAGTTGTGAGATGTCATATGGGTGTTGGAAATTGAGCCCAGGTCCTCTAGAAGAGCAGCCTGTGCTCTTAACTACGGAGCCATCTCCCCAGTCTCCAATTTATTTTCCTTAATACAGTCATAAAAATACCACTAAAAAGTATCTTTATGACTCTCAAAATGGCTCAGTGGATAGAGGTGCATGCATAGAGGCCTGGGTCACCTACGTTTGATCCCTGGATTCTACAGAGTGGAGGAGAGAACTGATTCCACACAGTTGTCCTCTGACTGCCACACAGCATCCTTGTCTTGGCATGCCTGCTTATATGCACACATATACATATACATATACATATACATATACATATACATATATGCATACGCATACGCATATACGCATACGCATACGCATACGCATACGCATACACATACACATACGCATACGCATACACATACACATATACATATACATATACATATACACATATACATGCAATACTTCATTAAATGAGTAAATACAGAATTTTAAAATTATTGATGAATGTTAATTGTATAACATATTTTGTCTCATTTCAAAATTAATTTTCAAAGTAATACATGTAATGGGTTATTGTGTAAAGTTGTCATATATGTGTACAGCATGTTCTTATGAAGGTCCTGTTCTTGTTCTGTTCCCCAAAGCTACCCCTCTTTCCTAATACTCCTACTTCTACTTTTGTTTCTTTTTGGAAATTCACTTTTCTAAATCCTTGGGTCTCCTCTAATCATGTCTTAAGCCCAAGTGTTGATATTTAATGCCATTTTCTATTAGTTAGCTTCCAAAATCAACCCCAGTGGGACATACAACCTTTGATATCCGCACCCTTGTTCTCCCACAGCGAATGAAGCCTGGACTTCCATCAATAAGAGAGTACAGAAGAAAGTATGCAAAACTCTCAAAGTTGGTGATGAGCTTACTCTCCCCCAGTCCTGAACTCCCAGTGTCTTGAAACCTGCAAAGAAGTTAGCACCATACTATGGGAAGTCGCTTAAGCTGCTCATTTGGAGAGAAACTGAAACCAACCTGGCAGTTGACACTGGTACCAGTGAAGCCTCTAGTGACAGTCAGTGACCTCAGCCCTAAAGGGACTGCTACAAGAGTCCTAAGTGAAAACTAATTTAAAAGGAGTCAGCATATCAAATCATTATCCCATGCTACCAAGTTTGGGGTTAATTTGTTCTGTAGATAGACACAGTGACTAGCTTAAGATTTACAAGTAGAATTCTTGCTTTTAAGAGATTTTGTTTGTTCTGGTTTCGTTTTAGTTTCATTTCATTGAGCCAGGGTCTCATATAACCCAGACTTGTCCACACTTTGCTATGCAGGCAAGGCTGGCCTTGAACTATTGATCCACCTGCCTTCAGTCTTCCAAGTACTTGGATTACAAAAAAAAAAAAAAAGAGTCTTATACCTGCCTAAAAGCTTTGAAAATCAACAGTGCTTTGAAGATCAAGAACAGTCTTCCTCGTCAACAAGGTCCTATGCGATTCTTCTCCTTAGAAACGTTCCTATGTTGCATGATATTAGTTCCTTGCTGGCTTTGTTATCTTTTAACATTGGAAGGCTGCAAAGCGGCCTTTCTGGGCACAGCTTTTCTAGCCCTTAACTGTTTGGGTGGGTTTACTTTTAGTCTTTCTCAGAAGATATGCTTTTTTTTTTTTTTTTTTTTTTTTTTAATAACTACTACCAACGGTGCCCTTTGGGTTTAGAGACTACATCTGGTAACCCCAGAAAAGGGATTAGTGAATAATGAGCAATACGTATATGAACCAATGAACAAACTTTGGCACCTAACTTGTCAGATTCTGTGTTAAATGTCTTCCTGTGTTAGGCATAGATTTTTCTACGTGTGCAAGCCTTTTTAATATGTACAGAGACTTTTATAGTGTTTCAGATATATTTAACCTTCCCATTTAGCCCAATTATGAGGGAAGGGGAACAATCTCATAAATATAGATTTACTTATCTATCATCTATCTATCGATCTATTTTAGGATTTATCGTCCGTCTGACATGATTTTCTCATTAAGGGTATAATCAGCCTTGGGTGTGTATAAAGAAGACCTAAGCCACACCTGTCAACTGTGAGCTCTAACTCCCCCAAGAGGGAAGCTGTGTGTTCAGAGTTTCACGCTTGTGAGGAAGATTACAATAAGCAAGAAGGAAGGAAATTACTCAAGAGCAATACAGTCTGTGCAGTCATAAAATAAGGTGACGTGTTAAAGTTGTTGCATGGGTAATTTAAATGACAGGTAGAACGAGGTCTAAAGCACAGGAAGAAAATGAAATGTGTATCCCAAGCAGAGAAATAACAAAAGGTACAAAAAGGCATAGTGGACTTGCAGCAAAGAGAAAGCCAAAGAGAGAAGAGTACCCAGTGGTGGATCACAAGGACGCCAGTGAGAATCCTAGACTGATCAGACATCCCTACAATAAGTACAAAAATGGAGCATTTTACCTCAGAGCCTGCAGAATGCAATGAGAATTTTAAATCAGTGGTTTGACCTATTTGTAAACCTTCTGTGTCTAGAAAACAGGGTATTAGATGCAGGTAAAGTGAAAGCTAGGACTTGTTTTACATCTAGTATAGTACGGGGAGGCTGGTGGTGGCAACGGACAGCAGCGAAGCCAATACATACAAAGCATGCTTTGGAGCAGGACCCTTGGGAACTTGACGGATTGCATGTTGAAGGCTTCCTGCCAAACCTCAACTCTTTTGGCACCATCACCCTCCTGGCCTAGGCTGTATTATGTATAGAGCCATTCGAACAGTCATTGCCATCTGTCTCCTTTCTTTGTAAAACAATAAAAAACCTGGAAATGTCTAAACGTTAGTATTAATGATAAAGTGCTGGTCTCACAAACATGACATCTCAACTTAAGGATGCTATACCATTAGGTATGCTTAAAACTATCCTCAGTTGGTTTCTCAATCAAATCTAAAATTGTTAACAGTACATTCAGTGTTGTTAAGGAAAAAAAATTAAAGATTGGGTATAAACTGTGTTAATCTATTGTGGAGGCTTGTTTTTAAAAGAAGGCTACATTTAGCATTTTTAAATCTCTTTCCTCTGGATATTTGCTGATGACAGCTAAGTCTATTGTTAAACTTCAGCACAATCTTGCTTCTCTGCATGGCTTCATACTTGGAAATGTTGCCAGCCCATCTGCACATACCAAATTCTAAAGGACTACACTATTTATTGTGAAATGTTTCTTTGGGCTTTTAAAAACTTGGTTAAGCTATATCCTACATACTAGCTTGGGGTTATAAAAAGAATAGATTAGGTCAGATGCAGCACTGCCTTCTTAGGGCTGATGGTCTAGTGTGTGTACATACATGTAAGCAGACAACCACAAGCGCGCCCATGTCTGACATGGGCTTGCCTTAGGAACACTGCTAGGGAGAGTAAGAAGGCAGATGAGGTGGGGTGGGAGAGGTATTTGGAAAACCCTCTTGAGTGGATAATGCCCAGGCTGAGGCCCAAGCCTGATGTGTTTTTGCCACTGATGCACTCATTGATTACAAGGGAGTTTGGCTATTTGCTCATTCAGGGGCCACAACTTTTCTCTCCCAAATGTGGTACACGTCATAGATCTCACAAGGATAATAGGGTTCTATTTATTTTTAAAACTGAACTCTAGGAAGAAAAATAATTGTTAAGGTCAAATATGGAAGCAAAGAAGTAAGTCGGTATAAAGAAATAAAAGCTTTTGAAATGTCATAAAAATAGAAGTCTGACTCATTGAAAATGGCATAATGGCTTTTGCTGTGACTCTCCTTTAGGGGAGTGTTACTTTTGTATCACTGTGACGAAAATAGCTGAGAGAACAACATAAAAGTCGGAAGGGTTTCTTTGGCTTGTGGTTTCAGAGGCTTTGCACATGGCTGCCTGACTTTATGCACTTGGTCAGAAATCACTGTGGCACTGATTTTTGCTGTTTTGGTTTTTTTTTTTTTTTTTTTTTTTTTTTGTTAACTTGACACAAGCTCAAGTCATCTGGGAATTGGGGACTTCGATTGAGGAAATGTCTCTGTCATATTGGTCTGTGAAGCATTTCCTTATTAAAAATTGATGGAAGAAGGGCCTAGCTCACTGCAGGCATTACCGAGTCTGGACAGATGGTCCTGAGCTAGTTGAAGAAGAAAGCAAATTGAGTAAGCTATGAAGAAGAAGCCAGTAAGAGTTTCTCAACAGCTTCAGCTACGGTTCTGGCCTCCAGATTCCTGCTTTGAGTTCCTGTCCTGGCTTCCATTCATTATGACCTACAATTGGGAAATCTAAGTCAGGCCATTTCCTGCAGAGTTGCCGTTGCCCAGAGTCTTTATCACAGCAATAGACACCAAACTAAGACACTCCCCAAAATAATTCTACCAGATGGGGACCAAATACACAGCACATGAATGAACCAATGGGCAGAATTCACACTGAAACTGTAACATGGAGGTAATTCAGCCTCACAGAATTAATCTGCTGTGTAGAAGAAAAAACAAAACAAAACAAAAATAAAAACAGAACCAACAAACAAAAAAACAGGAGCCAAACAACAAGAGCAGCAAATGCAAGTGTCAGTAACACACTCATTAATTGAGAGAAATAAATCATTGTGTCTGAAGATGTACATATGTGTTCACTTGTGGTTTTGGCTTTTGCTTTATAGGAAAGTGGCATAATACAGCGAAATGTACAAAGCTGAGAATTCACAAAGGTCTCAGGATTTCTTCTCTGCAAGCACTAAGGCTGTCTATTCTGAATGGGTTTGGTTTCTTCTCTAAGAACAGGCCTATAGAAAACTCTGCATTTGTATTGTGGCTCTCTCTTGCCACATTCCCGCCACATTCCCAGCAAAACCTCCCTTGCTGTCTGCTCTTTCCAAGCCCTGCTTTTCTGTATAGAATATGATATAACCACAGCGTTAGAAACCAGAAGGTTGAGTTTTCTCTCATGTGTTAGGCGTGCAGTTAATTTAGTTTGCTCAAGTGATAGTGTGCACACCCAGTGGCATCTGCTCCATAAATAACTCCCCAGTTCCTCTCCCCTTCTACTCCATCCTTATCCCCAGCCTATTGATTGGAGGTGGAACGCGTATCGTGGACTTGATGCTCAGCGAACCTTTCCTTTGAAGAGTTAGAACCCATCTTCCCACCAAAAATAGAGTATCACAAAAAGAGCAAATGTAAACTGTCATCTCTGATCTTCTTCCATGTGTCCATATTACAAATCTAAATTTTAGGTTCACGGATTAAATGCAATGACAATCACCAGGCCTCTAAAGACTCTAGCTGTATTTAATTTATGACCATCATATCCTTCCAACTGGACATCAAACAGCAACTGCTTAGGGAATGGTTGTTTTTTTTTTTTTTTTTTTTTTTTTTGTTTATTTGTTTGGTACAGGAAGAGATTGTTTAAGCGACCACATCAAGATAATATTAAATGAGATGGTATATGAACAAAAACCTAGTTTGGGACTGGGGATGTAGCTCAGTGGTAGAGTGCTTGCTTAGCATCTTCAGCTGCTAAGAAAGGAAGAACAATAACAACAACAAAACCACAGGGAAGCTAATTTTTGATTCCCCAGAATAAGGCAAAGGAGGGAAACGCTCCATTAAGTTCTTTTCTTTGTTAAGGTTAAAAAACATTTAGCAACATGAGAGAAGTTTCTGTTTTTTAAATATGTCTATTTGCCCCTCATTTATCATTTGACTAATGACCTTGTCAATGCTTATTATAAAGTAACTTAAAAGCTTACTTTCAACTGCTAACATGCCAGTGAGAATAAATCTGGTTTCTTATTTGCTATGAGAAGTATCCAAAATCTTTTGTGTGGTTCCTTTGACCAAAGGTATCACCTTCATGACATTCTGTGACCTAAGGCAAAGGAAGTCAAAATCCAATAATGTATACAGATAAGCAGCACTGTGTGTTTTTCTTTGAAAATGATTTTTAGTTATTATTTTTGTTTATTTTAATTTCACTTATGTTGATGAAAAATGCCCAAGAAATAAATCACCTTTGTCCCCTGGCCCATCTTTGGGCACTCAGCATCAATAGACAATGCATTCTTCAAATACCTTCAGTTTAAGTCTTTACCTGTGAAGATTGGTAGTTGCTACATAAGCAGGATTCTATGTCTTCCTTAAATTTTAATTAGCTCACATCTAATCCCTCTTTTATGTTGGAGTACAGCTTATAAAAGTGAAATTATTTGATATGGCTGTGCCTACCAGAGCCCCTCAGAAGATTCCTCCAGTCTTTTTACTTCAGTTAAATCCCAAGTGTATCTTGCTGAGTGTCCTTTTCTGCATGACTTCAAAATTCATGCAAATTTCAGGAAAATTTAATCCGTATGTTTCTGATTCATTCATTCTTAACTCATCATATTGATGTTTTCAAAAACAATTTCACATCCAAGAAACTCAAGGGACATTTTGGAAAGTACATATAATATGGTTTTGGCCACATCTTTCTTCGATTGGAGCATAAGCAGTGTATATTGTTAAGTATTAAAGATTACTTTGTGGTCCCTCCACCCCCACCCCATTTTAACTTCAAAATATACTGGTAAGAGGTAACTTCCAACAGCAACAGAATGTAAAATGACGGTGCATTTCTGCCAGCAGCTGCCTTGCCAAGCCCAGGCTGACTCAATCAGCGTGAGTCTGTGGAACAAAGCCAATTTTGCCTCTTAATCACAGCAGTGTACTAGAAACTTTGTTCACTGACTCACCATTTAAAAAAATAAATAAATAAAAGTTGCCTTCAAGGCCACAAACCTGCCATTTGGTAAAAAATGCAAGCTAAGGCATGTCTGAACCCTTTTGGCACAATGAAGCATGACATTTGGCAATGATTTTGTTTGGAAAGGGGTAACTCCTTTCTCTCATTCTTGCTTAGTTATTTTTTTTTAAACATCATTTTGGGGACATCAAGTCTCATTACAGAGGTGTTTAGGTTTCATTAAAAAATTACTTCAGATACCAAAGACATTAACACATAAATAATAATAGATGTTTATGCATTGGCTCTTGGTTGAAGCAATCTGGTTGGCACTTTCTCAGGAGAATTATTTAAATTTTAAATGGGACAACATCTCATTTTGATTTCTACAAATATGCTAGGGCACAGAAGTAATTTATATGTACATGGAACGCTTCATTTCCACACCTGGGTCCTTGACGATAATTAAAGTACAAAGTAGTCTTATTAACTTTCCCTTTCAACTTTCTACCCTTTTGCTTCTTCTCCGAGAATGAGAAGGGATGTCCAGCCTGATTGATTGTCAAGTACCTGGGAATCGTGTTTATTTGTTTGCTTGTTTCTGCCGTTGAATCTGGGACCATGGTCTCCTCTTGCATCTCTTTCTCCTTTTCCCTTGGTACACCAGTCTTCCTTACACACCCACTTTCTTCTGAGTGGTTTTATTTCCTAAATTTCAGTCCCATTTATTGCAAGTGCCAGAGATGGTATACTTATTTACTTGAATGTCCACAGAATAATTGAGGAAATGGATGACAGAACGTATCAAAATGATGAACGGTGTAAATCAGGTTCTACAACAGCTTCAATAATGGGTACGAATAGTTCCACGTCGTTGCCATCAACTTCATTTCCACTAGCACCATTCATCGTTGGTTGTCTTAGAGGACATAACTAATTAATAGCTCTCAAAATATACCCAGAAATGCAAACACTGGACTCACTCTAGTTTACTGAATCAGAAACTGTGATGTGAAGACCCTTGGTCTATGTTTTAACAAGGTCTCTGGGTGGTCCTTCAGACCTGAAATGTGAGAGGTGTATGTGTGTGAATGTGTTTGTGTATGTACACATGTGCATACGGAGGTCAGAGGTCAACATAAAGCACCTTTTCGATGGCTCACCAGCTTAGTTTTTGAGAAAGGGTCTCTCATTGAACCTTCAGTTCTTTGATTGGACTAGACTCACTGGTGAGCAAGTCCTGGGGATCTTCCTATCTCGGCCTCAGAGAACTGGGATTATGGGTAGGTGTGCTGTGCCTGACTTTTTATCAGCTCAGGTCCTGTGCTTACACAAAAGGTACTTCAATTCGATACCCTACAACTCGATGTGTTTAACTCAACCGTTGCTACAGTTCTTCCTTTTTATATCTCACACCTCTTTTGTTGCTCTTGTTTGACGTACAGTCAGTCTCTCACAGGCTAGACGGGTCTCAAAGTCTGCAGCTAAGAATAACATAAATTTTTGATCCTTCTATTCCCCCACCCCCACCCCAAGTGCTGGGATTACAGGCATGAGTTGCTACGCTTAACTCCTTTTCCCACCATTAAGGTACTGACAAAATCTTGAAATCACTAATCACTGTTCTCCTCCGCCGCCTCCTCTTCCTTCTGCCTATTTCTCTTTCATCTAAAAATGTTCTTTTAAAAAGTTTTGTTTTTTTCTTAACCTCAGGAGCAAACCCAAATTCCAACAGTTGTCCTCTTTTCTTTATTGCTATTAAAATATTTTCCTCATATGTAGATTTTTATTTCCTCCAAAGTTGCCCTGGAATAGTGTTTCTTTTTTCTTTTGAACACAAACCCAACATTCCTATGTGAGCATGGGGCCTTCACTGGCCAGCATCTCACCCCTCCCCCTCTCAGCAAGCATCCCGTACAATATTTTTACCTGCCCTGCTTTCCCATCACTCAATATATTCTCTTCCTACTAAAATATCCATTTTAAGAATCAGAGTTCTACCTTATCAATATTTATTCCTACTCTATGACCACTATATTAAATTTGCTCCAACATTATTTTCCTATGTCAACATTATTTCAGGCATGTACAGTGTAAGTACTCATCCTGAGCCTCCTTATGTTTGCCTTACTTTGGTTTCCTATTGCTGAGATCAAACACCATGAGCAAAAGCAATTTGGACAGAAATGCATTTATTCACCTTGTAGCTGAAAGTCCATCACCATGGGAAGCCAGGGCAGGAACTCAGGGCAGGAACCCAGAAGTAGGAAGCAGAGCAAGACAGTAAGCAACAGTTTCTTAGCCTAGTTCCTAGGCATAGACTTGGACCCAGCACACGGTCAGCTGACATGTAAGTAGGTTAAATGAGATAACAAGTGATCACATTCCAGATGGTTCTTAGGAGTGGCTTAGATTTATCTAGTAAGATCTGGATGTTCATAACCCATCATCTATGCCACCAATTTCTACATTGTAACCATGTAAAGAGATATGCCTTATTGTGATTATCTTTCAGGACCCAATTTTCTAATCAAGAAATCTAGAATGGTAGAAATCAATTTACATACATATGTCTGTAGAGATATATCTTCTCCTTATCATAGAAAGGTCCATTGAAGCCATGAACAGGAAACAAAACCCCAGCATTATTATTTCCATGGCTCTTTAAGATATAGTTTTGATTTAACAATGTCCTGTATCCATGTTTTAATTTTTACAAGGTGGTGACCAGCAGGTGTGGAAGAAGTGCCATGAAAACAGGACACAGGTTAGTGAGAACCAGTGAACAAACAATACACAGTCAGACACCCAAGGCACATCCAGAGAAACAGGACAGAGAACATTAACAAGATTCCCTTCCATCCAATCCTGGCAGAAGAACAGGGAGGATTTTTACTAGTGTTCTTTCTTTTGGATAATTTTACTTTGTGAAAGCAATGTCTGTCCTCACCACATCATTTAAGATTGCATTTGGAACACAAAAGGAAAAACTTTTGGCAAATTTAATTTAGCCCAATTTGCTTGAGCAAAGGAAGATTTATGAACTGGGCAACCCTAAGAAGCAGGAGAGGTTTGGGGGCCTCCATGAAGCACTGTGAGCAGGCAATATCACAGATGGAAAAAGGCAGTACAGAACCAAATCAGTCTGATTGGCTGCATGGGCTCTGCCTTACTTTGGGATGGTGTGATGAGACATTTGCCTTATATGGACGTGGTCTGATCAGTTGGTAACCTGTGATTGGCTGAAGTTCAGCTCCAGTTGCTAGCTAAGCCTCAGCGACTTGTTTCAAGTATATGCTGTTAGTTACACTGAGGCTCCCTCACACACTAAGTTAGGAGGCAGTTTGCTAGGAACAGAAGCAGCTCCAGGGCAAATTGAAGTTAACAGTTAGATCTTCAAACATCTGCAGATTCTTATGACTAAATCCATCCTGGCCCACAATTCTTTATCAGTGATTTTAAAATCTCAAACTCGTGGAAACTATTTTTATAGCCCTTAAATGCCAGTGTATTACCTGATCTAAACTAATTTGGTGGGAAAACTAAATTAAGATAAATATTTATAGCTTTTATCACATTTATGGTAATAGTCATTTATTTTCATGTTTGTAAAATATTTTTATTACAGAGTGAAATTCCAGACCCTTATCTATAATAGCATTCAAAATATTCTGTAATCGGAATCATACATGTCCCTAGTGACTGAATGTTAGTAATTGTGTATCTGAACTCATTTTTCCTTCTTTTATGAGGTAGAAGTTCTCAAGTATGTACTATTGTCCTCAAAATAATTCTCTGCTATCCGAAGTTTATGATTGTCACTAACACAAAGAAAACAACAAATTAGCCACAGTGAAATGATAAGAGACATAATTCAAAATTTAAGAATATGAAGAGTTTTATACATTTTATCCCTTACCTACCATATTGGTGCTTACATAATGAATATGTAACCATTCCATAATGAATATATATGAATATATATGCATACAGTGCATAAAATCTACAATGCCTCTTTAAAAGTTTCTACACCCTGATAAGCCTCTCTGAGAATGCAGTAATACAAATCAGACCAAACCAAACTGAATTAGAAAAAGCCCATGTTTAATGGATACAGTGCTCCAGGATGGCCTTCCCATTCCCCAGAGAGGAGATGGCAAAGGGAGACAGGTAAAACTTCGAGTTTGTTCTCTGGAGGGCAGTTTAAATACCCTGTGGGAATGGTCTTGAGTGTCTCTGGGGGAGAGGTCATCATTTGGCAGGTTTTCTGAGATGTAGTAAGGTTTGGAGGAAAATGGGGGAGGGGGACTTGGGTGGAACTTCCACCAGAACATCCCTACTCTTTGGATATATGGATGCCAGGAGATGGGGGGAAGTTTTCACCATAGCAGCCCTCTTTTGTCACTGTAACAGCAAGCTTGCACAAAATAATTAGAGAGAGAGAAAGAGAGAGAGGGAGAGAGAGTGAGTGTGTGTGTGTGTGATGTATAAACTTACAGTAGATCATAGACATAGTGTGTTAGATACATTTTTTTCATTGCTGCAACCAAATATAAGACAGGCAAGGTAAGGGAGGAATAATTCTATTCTGGCTCATGGTTTGAAGAAACACAGTCTATAATGATAAGGAAGATGCCTCATGGAGCCAAAACTGCCTCATGGTGGCAGATGCATGAGGCAGCTGCTTATTACATGGCAGCAAGCAGGAAGTAAGAGCTGCTCAGGCCAGAACGGGGTCATAAGCATCAACCCTGCACCTATTCATCAGGGACCATGTCCCCCAAGTCCATCTACACCTTCCCTAAACACTACCACCCTCTGGGAGTCACATATTCAGATGCATGAGTCCATGGAGAACAGTCCATATTGAAACCATAGCAAGCAGCTCAGAAAAGTTTGCTTATTATTGTACAGGTACATATGCATACACATCATCTGCATACATAGAGGCCACCAGTCACCTGACTTTCCCAGTCATATTATACAGCATTAGCATGACCGACTGGAATCCAATTAAAGCTGGTTTGCAGTGTATAGTCCCAGAAAGGGTAGTTTGGGGCTGTCTATTATTAACTGAATAATTCAGGTGCAATATGAACTTAGAGGAAATGCTCTGTAAGTATTGGAAAGGAACAATGCAAGGCTAAGTCTGATGCTTTTCTCTGGATTCGACTTCCAAAAGTGTTACACAGTTTCTTTATTGTTATTACAAACAGAACAATGGGCTTGGACTGCCTGTCAACATTTACTGCAAGCTGGTCATGTGTCCCAAAATTCTGGGAGGTGTTACTGGCAGGTAGAAGAGTTGTTCTTTGTAAGAATTCACAGTATTAGTTTAGAGCAATACAAGCATAAAACACAAGGCATATTAATACAAACTTTGATAATGTTTTTTAATGCATCATAATATCAAATTTAATAATATACCCTAGGAACAATCCCTAGAATTGCTAAAAGATAGTCTTTGAGCCTTGGCCAGACTCATGTGTTTATGCACCAGGGTACTTACTGCAAGAGGTGCTGTTTATGGAGTTTAAGATAGTGCAGTAATGGGAAAAGGATTACCAGGCAAAGGCGAGTTCCCAGATAAATTGGTACCACTCAAAGCGCTAGGTGATGAGCAGTGGTACATGAAGGATTGCTTCTGGACCCTTGGGGCTTCCAGAGCCCCAGGACTGCATCCTGGCAGTTCAGGAAATGCTTCTGTTTACATAGTAAAAAATAATGACCATTGTCTTAAAACTTGCCACAACATTTAAAAAGATACTAGAGATTTCTTTCTCTAGAAGTTCTATGGTACTTGAAAATGAAACAGTGTTTCATCTGGAATGGCAACAGCTTCCTTTAGGGACAATCTTAAAAACTCCTAACTGAAACCCACATTCCTAATATAAAGCTTCAGGAGGTAATTAGTTATCCAGCCAGGGAAAAGAATCCAGATTCCAGCCTATTTGCAGCTGTCTACAAACTATCAACACATCTTCCAGATTAGAGCAAATTACAAGCGGGACGAGGAGTTAACCGTCTAATACCGATGCTCATTTTTGGCACTCAGAAGCTTATGCAGGGCTCACAGATGGTCGCTGTCTCATTGGTTGTAATCCAATCACCCTGACCACCTGTGTCTCATCCTTTGTCTCCAGGAGCCCTTGAAAAACTCCGGTGACAATTATTTCATCTCCCAGATGTCACCTATACAAGAAGTGTGGCTGCCATCAAACCCTTGACATGGGATGTGCCTATGGCTCTTCAACTCAGAGTTGCTCCAAGCAAGGTAACGAGATGACATCATAGATGTGCCTTTTGCACTGACTAGGGGCAGTGGAAATGCCTGTATCCTAGAAGTGGCCTCCCTGTCAGGAGGTCACTTGTCTCCGTTTTGGCTGTGTACCACACGAGAAAAACTCTGCCACTTGCATTGCACGATAACGATGACAATGCAAGGGCACTGGTGTCTGAGGAAAGATCCCGAAATGTTTGGCTGGTGGCTGTTTCCAAGGCCCCGTTCTACTAGGAAGCCGGCTCTTGGTGACACCTGCACTTCTGCCATTGTTTTCTGACATTTTTTCCCTCAGTCCTTTTCTCTTGCACGGGCGGCTTTTATTTTTGTTCCTTCTAAAGGACATGCAAGATTTTAAAGGCAGCGACTCGAGGCATTTTAAGCTGGGGGGGGGGGGGGTTGTGAGTTTCTCGAGGCTAGTATTAGTTATGTTTTAGTTTAGTGTAAAAATACCTTTTGAAAAATCAAAAGGCCTAAAAACAAGAAAATATGCAAAGCCTTAAGGCAGCTGTGTAATTTTGCACAGGCTTTTGGACTATAAAGAGCCAGGCTTAAAGAAATGACATAGGATTTTAAAAAATCAGAATGTTATTTGAAAATAAATTATGATTATAAGTTAGTGCTACATTTGTTTTAGTAAAATTTCAACACCGCATATTTCCTCAAGCATTTTTCTGATCAGTGCCATCAGCATCACATATATCATAAATAAAATTATGTGGAGTATGGCAATGGCAAAGAAAATTTTTCTCGACCAGTAAAAATATTATTGCAGGGAGAATATTTCTAATAAACTTATTTTAAATAGTTTTTTTAAAAAAATGGATCCTAATTTATACATAGCTTTGAGATGGAACTAGCAATAATAACTTTTGCTGGTGAGATTAAAGAAAATGAAAAGATAATATTCTTTCCCTTAAGTAGCTTAACACAAAGAATAAAGAATCTATATTTAGTCTAAGCTTACACACACACACACACACACACACACACACACACACACACACACACAGGAGAGAAGGGGGACTATTTGCTAAGCCTTACCCAGGTAATTTAGACTCTCAGAGGTCTGGTGTAGACTAACAGCCTTAGTGAGTGAGTTCACTGCTGAATTCTCACACTGCATCACCACAGTCTATGAGCGAAGTCTTTGCTCATCATCAATATCATCAACACAAAACTGCCAATGTGCTTATCAATTAATAGTAATGGAAAGTGACCTTTATCCAGAGACAACTCCAAGACTCACCAAAATAATATTAAATGCACATGATGTCCCAGGCATTGGGTTAACCCGCCTCCCCCCCCCCCCACACACACAATTTAAATGATAGGACAAGCTGACTCTTAGGGAAGTCCTAGCCAAACACCATTTAATTAATTTGCTCTCTGGGGAAAAAGCATAAATACTGGGAAGAAAGCCCAGGTGCGAGTACTGCTATGTCATTGTTGTTCACAATACAGTGTTGTGTTGCCCAGAATACAGTGTATTCTGCATTCCCATTCCTGCACCAAACCGATGCAGTCTTCCTCTACAAAGTGCATGCTGTACCTTCAGAACTCTGAGGCACACATTGTCCTCATTTCTTTGGTGTTACCACCTGCGCTGGAGTATGCCATCCACATGGGTACTTTTGGATGTACTTCTTAGTAGATTATATTAGGTTCTGTGCTTTGATCCAACAGGTGAGGGAACTGTAACTCATGACCTTCTTTGAAAGTTGTCATGTGAACTCAACAGCAAGCCTATGGGTAGTAGTGGAAGACAAAGGGTTATCTATTGAGCATGCGAAGAACTTAATGTTAGGTACAAACCTCCTTGAAAGTGGACCACAATAGAACACAATGACTGCCCACTGTTGTCCCATTTCTAGGGAGAATCTGAGAAAGAAACTGGATCTTGAAGGTAGAATTCACATTCGTTTTTTCTTTTTAATTTTATGTGTGTGGTTGTTTTGCCTGCACATGTCTATAGAGTCCAGAACAGAGGGTCAGATCCTCTGGAACTGGAACTGAAGTTCTAGATGCTTGTGCACTGCCATGTAGGCAGTCGGGATTGAACCCAGGTCCTCTGGAAGAACAGCCAGGATCACTCTTAACTGCTGAGCTGTCATTCCAGCCCAGAATCCACATTAATTAATAGACTATGGTTCTTATCAGCCTGGGCTTTCACTTTTATTCCTCCATTGTTATTAAAATATATACTTCCTGAATAGTTACTAAAAGCATAAGACTTAGTTTGGATGTTAGAGAATTAACCATGACTAAAAGTGGGTGGAGTCTGAGAAAGGAGAAATGTCTTATACTCCAGAAAGCTACGACAAAATATGAGCAGATCTGAGTGCTATCATATCTGTAAGGCATATACACAATACACCGGGGGGGGGGGGTGGGACACAAATGGCAGAAACTGATTCTGTCTGTGGGGGCAAGGTGGGAGGGTGGCCCAGGGATGAGGTCTTGAACAAACATAGCTCACTCCAATACAGTGGTTCTCAAACTGTGGATCACAACCCCTGAAGGCTGATTGACCCTTTCATAGTGGTTGCCTAAGACCATCAGAAAACTTAGATATTTACATTATTATTCATAACAGTAGCAAAACTACAGTTATGAAGTAGCAATGAAAATAATGTTATGGTTGGGGGTCACCGCAACATGAGGAACTAACTATATCAAAGAGTGGTAGGATTAGGAAGGCTGAGAACCATTGGTCTAACATGAAGAAAGATACTGTTGCCAATAAGAGTGTCTACCTTGAAAAAAATCACAAAAGGGATTCTGGTTTTCACAGACATAGGGAATGTAATTGTGAAAGGACTATACCAAACTTTCCTGGGGAAATTCTCCTAAATCTTCAAAGATCATATGGTCCTGATGCTGCTCAAACTGTTTCTGAGCCTAGAAAAAGAAGAACATCCATAAGACCTTTTGATGAAACAAGATTTTGAAAGGAGCACATGACCTCTGGACATATAAACGTGAACTCAACTCAGGAGATCATATTGTTTCTGGATAGCTTGGGCAAGCATGATAGAGTTACTATTGATTTTCATCCTAATAATAAAGCCACAATAAAATAACTACAATAAAAATATTTAGATTGCTTAAGGAAGTTGGTCAAGTAGAATATGAAATTTCTATGGGAAAATAAAAACTTATCTTAAAACAAGGAGAAGAGAAGGAAATGGATTCAACAGAATTTTTTAAAACCAGGCATTAATTATGCAGCTTTACTAAGGTATAAATCCAAAATTTACACATCTAAAATGTTTACAGTTTGAAGAGTCTGTAAGGATTCAGCTGTGAAAGCATGATTATACAGTTAGTAAACTGGCTTGTCACTTCCTCAAGCCTCCATGTGTTCCTTGGGGGTTTTGTGTGTGCATATATGTGGTGAGAACTCCTAACAAGAGTTACATCTCATAACGTTCACCTTACTACACACTAGAACATATATAAAGCTAAGAGGGTGTGGTGTTGCTTCATGGGTTAGTGGAGAGATAAATGAGAAAGAACAGACAGCTCATAAGTGAAGATGCCGTGGAAATATGCATGAGGTACTGGAACAGTGTGACACAGAGCTAGGAAATGATAGGTGATAGGTACAAGAACACAGCTTTGCAAACTTGTCAAATTTGGGATAGTTTAGATCAATAAGGAGTGTTATTTCTTGTTTGTTTGTTCACTTCATTTTGTTTGCAGTGTTGAAAATGAAGCCCAGGGCCCCATTGGCCAGACACACAATGCGCTGTATCGTGGAACTCACTGCAGTTTCAAGAATGACAATATTATGAGGTTGATTTTCAGGGTATAGAAAATAGAAATCATAGGGTAGCATAAATAAATGCATAAATAATAAATGTGTAACTTAGCACTTAAGTAAAGGAAACCTCTATGTGGAAGAACACCTACCAACTATGGGTAAATAGTGAGACTACATTTTCAGTTTTCAACACTTGTGTAAGCAATTCATTCCAGTAAGGTGTTCGAATGGATGCTAAAACCAGAGTGAACCATTTTGGGTGAATTCCTCTTCAGCTTTGACTTCTTATTTATAAAGGATAAACAGGGCCACTAAGACAGGAGGTCTGGCAGATGTTACCTTTACCAAATGATCAAACTGACCACCAATAATAATGAGATTAATTAGTATTATAGGTCTTTGTGTATTCAATAGCTTTGTGTCGCTGTGATACAGCACTTAACAGAAACAATGGAAGGTAGAGGGAATTTGCTTGGAATCGTGTTCATGGAGGTTCAGTCCTGCTTGGCAAGGAGGGCTGCTGAATTCACATCGTGACAATCCAGGAAGCAGAGAGCAGAATTGTGGAACTCAACCAGCTCTCTCATATCTGGACCCCCAGCCCGTGGGATGGCTCCACCTACACTTATGGTGGGTCTTCCCTGCCCCAGTTAATCATCTACAAAAACCTCCTCACTGTCACTCCATCTCCTAGCTGATTCTGAATCCAGTCAGGTTCTTAAGATTATTCACCACATTCCTCATGAGATACAGTGAGAGAAATACAGTATCGCCTTAACCACAAGGAGTCCATCAGAAAAATTCTAAGTATGAGATGCACAGAAATGACAAACAAATGTGCATTTTGAAACTTTGATCAATCCTATTATGCTCAGATTTTGGACAACTGAAGACATTTAAGTATGGACTCCATATAAATAGTTTTTTATGTCCATATATATACAACTGTGTGCATGGTAATAGTTTTGTGGTTTTCTAGAACAATCTTGTTTCTGTGAGATGTTCAAGAAAACACTTAAATTCTTTTTAAAGTCCATCTTTAGTTTCCACCATTGAATAATAAATGTATTACAATTTCACATAAACATTGTACCTTATATTTCATCATATTTTTTTTTTTACAAAAGCTGTTGTTAAAATTTAAAGCCTTTAAAGAGGGAACAAATAAATATTGGCATAAAAACGAACTTTTGAAACTATGCATACTATACCATGAGGTGTGTGCACAAACTAATGTTAGTCTACAGCCCGGTAGCTGTTTGTTGATTTCTGAAATACTTTTCTTTGAGTGGGTCTTCGGAGAGTTATACAGTATTGTTATTTAAAATTATATGTCTTTGTTAATGAGCATTAAAAAGGAATTACAGTTTTCTTTGCAATTTCGCTGATGAAAGTAATTTTGTTCAAAATATACAAAAATGAGCAGTCTTCAGCATCTGTACATGAAGAAAATACAAGAATCCAGAAAGCCTAGTGGGGTGAATATGATGAGTGATGCTCTAAGTTCTCAACCTCCACGTCCTGTTCTCATGTGATTTTCTGAAAAAAATCTGTCACTCATTCTATGGGGATAGCTGACCCTTCCTCCAGGATGTCACTGTGGTGTCCCAGAATAAACCTGACAAAGTAAAAGCCATTGTTAAAGTGCCACAAGACAGAGGAGACCTTGCTACATAAAAAAAAACAAAAACAAAAACAAAAACAAAACAAAACAAAACAAAAAACAGATTGTGCAATCACAACACTCAAGAGGCAGAAGCAGGCAGATCTCTAAAGTTCAAGGCCAGCCTGATCTACAAGTTCCAGTACAGCCAGGGCTACACAGAGAAACTCTGTCTCTAAAAAACAAAACAAACAAACAACAACCACACACACACACACACACACACACACACATACACGAACACACACACAGATTGTGCAAGTAGTTTTGTGTCCATAAATAAACACTGATTTACTATAATTTTAAGCAGGACTTAAATGTTACAAATTTAAATAGGGCTCTCCAAAACTTCCAAGCAAAATACTTTCATTTCTCTTTCCTTCATTTTCAAGTTGAAAAGTATTCAGCAGAGAGAAGGTAATATCCATGATGCAAGCATCTAAACACAAGCATGTTTAGGTATTATCTGCCTAAACTGGGGTTGTATCTTTGGCGGAGCTGAGTTGAGAAGAGCAATGGAAAGTCTCCCTTCTCAGCTCTGGATGCTACACCACTGTGTAGCAGTGCCTGAGGGCTGTGAATAGCAATGTACCTGAGGTTTGCTTGAGTAATGGCCCTAGTACAGTTTTCTCAGTTGTGAGGTTCCGGACAGTTTTCATTTTGTCTTTCATGCTGTTGTTTTTCAGATGTTCCGCAATGGCTATTGATTTGGTAGCTAGCTTCCTTCCTGTTCTCGCCTTTCATATCACATACTATAGGGACCGGGCTAAAGAATGGGCGTTATTTTGATTAGCTTGGAAGATCAAAGAGAAAACTGGGTTTCAGAAGGGCTTGATTTTGGTTTGCTTTTTTTTTTTTTTTTTTTTTTTTTTTTTGAGAGAGAGAATCTGCTAGGACCCTCCTGCGTCAGCTCCTAGGTGTGTGCTAACACATCTTGCTCGTCCCTAATGTGTCTTATACCTTTCTGAATGTTGAGGGATTGGGAAAGAAACTCTGAAGTCTGGAATTTACTGAAAACTGCTATCCCGTAGCTGAAAATAGGGAAATTAATTTTATTTTATTTTTTTTGTCTCAACTCCAAGACGTAATCCAGCTTCTAGAAGAAGGATAACTGTACTTGTTTTAATAGATGCGTACATATGGAGTGTTTTCCTAATGTTTGTCTCATCAACAGTCTATCGAAAGCAAATATCCTGAATTATTCCTATTATTCTTTTACTTTATCCCTATTTTACTTTTTTTTATCATTTTTTAAATTTTAAAACAAACTTTTTTCATTTTACATACCAATCCCAATTCCTACTCCCTCCCTTCGTCCTGCCACCCCTATCCACCCACCCCTCCACTCTTCAGAGAGGGGAATCAACAAAAGCTGTCACTTTACATGAGGAAGGCCAAGGCCCTCCCCCCTGCATCTAGGTTGGGTAAGGTATCCCTCCATAGGAAATGGACTCTAAAAGGCCACTTCATGCACTAAGGATAAATCCTGGTCACACTGCCAGTGACCCAACAGACTACTCAAACCACACAACTGTCACCCACATTCAGAGGTCCTAGTTTGGTCCTATGCAGGTTACTCTGCTATCAATCCAGAGTCGGTGAGCTCCCACTAGATCAGGTCTCTTGTTTCTTTTTCTTTTCTTTTCTTTTCTTTTCTTTTCTTTTCTTTTCTTTTCTTTTCTTTCTTTCTTTTCTTTCTTTCTTTCTTTTTTTCTTTCTTTCTCAGGTCTATTGTTTCTATTCTGGACTCTTTTTTAAAAAAATTCCTGGGTTCTTCTCGTTTAAGGTCTTTCTGTGAGTTCACTTTACATTGAAACAATATGCTGTATCAGATGACCTCTGTAAAATGAACAGTCCTGTTTGCTTTAGGCAAGTACATTTGGCTCACAGGCAGCCATCTTACCATCTTAGCAGCTGCCCTTCAGCACCCATTGACAGCTACCCCCAACATCATGTCACATACAGACACTGACTGGGTCACCTGATCTGATTATCCCTTCTTATATATTTGCACGAGAGAAGCTGGGTAGTTGCTCATGGAGCTGAAAGAAAATAACAACAACAAAATGGACTGGAGAAATGTTCCAGTGGGAACCAGTAACACCATGTACCCAACACCTGATTTATTGTGGGTCCTGGATGGTAGCAAACAAGCTGAGTTGCTGTGAAGACATTGTACTTAATTAATATGAAATTTATTCTGTTGTCCCCGCAGACAGAGGTTGTTTTCTGTCTGTGTGGCATGATGGAGACTAATGGACACATTGAGATTGAAATACAATTTCAAATCATAGTCCTATAAATAAGGTTTAAGCAACTTTCGGCACATGGCTGGTCGTGGATGTGATTAGTACACCAATGATGTCTTAGGGTGTTGGTCCTTACCTTCCACCTTTTTTGAGGTCCTTTAGCTGTTAGCCACTGCATGCACCAGGCCTGATGGCCTGCAAGTTTCCAGGGATTCTCCTGTCGCTGCCTACATCTCCACACAGGAGCCGGGGGATTACAATGTTATTGAATCCATCCTTTCCATGCACTTTGGTTATCAGAGACCAGTGGCTTGACAAGCACTTTCTCGGATGAGCCATGCCCCATGTCCTCCTGCTAATAAGTTTTAAATGGGAACATATGTTGACTAATTTGATAGGAGAACAATATTGTCCCATTCGGGTTTCAGTGTACACTTCTTTTAGTGAAATAAAACACTGTATTTGTTCATTTCGCGTAGAAATTTGCTTCTTTCTGTTTTAGCTTAGAAACCCTAATCTCCTAGATGCTTGTCCAATTCCAATTTAGAATTTCTGCCAGGGAGAGAAACTGAAAGGAGCCAAGTTTTTGTTTATCACCTGGATTAGTTCCTATGTGTTCAGCCTATCTTTGCACTGTGGTATTGGAAGAGATCTGTTAAAATGCAGATGCCCAGGTTAAACCAAAATAAAGTCTGAGATAGGATATATAGACTGACACCAAATGTGAAGATTATGGACCCATATGACATTGATAACAGACGAGGATTTTCAGAAGTCTAAGTCTCTTCTGGAAGGTGGTTTTGTCCCTGTCATTAGAAGAAAAAAGCACTTCACTTTTGGGAGCAAAAATTGTTTAAAATATCCTAGATCAGCCAGGTGGCGATAATGCATGCTTTTAATGGCAGCACATAGGAGGCAGAGGCAGGCAGATCTCTGAGTTTGAGAACAACCTGGTCTACAGAAAGAATCCCAGGATAGCCAAAACCACACAGAGAAACTCTGTTTTGAAAATAAAAAAAAGCCTGAAACTGCCTTGGGCAGAATGTCCACAGGAACTACTTTTTTTCTTTCTTTTCTTTCCTCATTTTTATTAGTTCCTTGAGAATTTTCTACACTGTATTTTGATCATATTACTTCTTTCACTCCTTCCAGATCCTTCTGCCCTTTTCTACCCACCCAGGTTTGGGTACTTTCTTTTTAAATCCACCAAGTATATTTTGTGCTGTCCTCGTACTCACAGATAAATGGCTGTCACTGGAAATAGTCAATCCACCAGATGTCACATTCTTAAAGCACATCAACTTTCCCTTTTCCTCCTGTGCCTATCTACCCTCTTCATGCTAGGATTTTGTCTGGCTTCAGCCTGTGCATGTCTTGTGCATGCCGTCTTATTGTCATGAATTCCCATCACATGTGCCTGCTGTGTCCAAAAGCAATGCTTCCTTGCAGTCACCCACCACCTCAGGCTCTAACAATAATCCCCCCCCCTCCGTCCCATACCATCCACAATGATCTTCTGGTCTTGGAAGAAAGAAGTATGATAGACAAGTTCCCTTTAGAGCAACTGTTAGTCTCCTCACCTTGACAGGTTGTGAAATTCAGTGTTAATTTCTATCTATTGTTAAAAGAAGGATAAGGGTTGATGAATGCACTAATACAGGCTACCCCACATGAGGAAATAGATTATCTGATGATTTATTGTACCAGAAAGGTTGCCTTTACCTCAGCTGCTGTCCTGTGCTTGGGACTCTGATCACTCCGAACAGATGCTCCTTAATTCGAGTGTCCTGGTAATCTGTACTTCTGTCAGTATTTAAACAATGCAGAGTCATCCAATTTATCACTGAGGATCTGCTATGTGCCAGGAACCAATTATACATGCATCAGTTAACCAAGTAGACATATCGCTTCACACCCAACTCCTCCTTAATAAGTATGTAGAACCCTTAGGCCAGGAATCTTTAAGCATTTATTTGACTAGCCATATGTGGAAGATAGCCTTTTGCTTTATTATCAAATCTCATAAGAGAAACTTAAAACATTCATGATGAAAAGGTGACTGTTGTAGGACTCATGCCAAGTCAAGTCAGGGTAGCAACTGAGTGGGTCATACAACTGGAGTGGTAGGGTCCCCTAAAGACTTGCACATCCTCAGAATTTGCTGGGGCTCTGGCCTAGTGACTTGTTTTGGTTCTGGGGGACTCAAGAACCTCAAACTAATGCAATCTTCCTTTAGTGTAGGTGTAGTCATTCCTTAATTTCAACTCAACAAAGATGTGCTATTGTTTAGAGAATGGAAGAGAGGTTGACATTAGAAGACTGTTCAGAAAAAGATGACAATTTGTCTGAGGTGTAGGAATTAGCAGAGTGTTTTCCCAGCTTGAGAGGCCTGGGGACTGATTACCAGCATTTTGTTCTCCCACAGAAGATGATAATGCAAAGACCAACTATAGAAGACAGTTTGCGAAAGCAGCATCAAAACTCTGGCCATGTCCACAAGTGTCACAAGCTGCAGACTGGCCCACACTTTTCCCACTTTCAAAAGAACTTTACAATAGAATGAAAAGAAAAGAAGGCAGGGGTGTTGAAATTCTTTTCATGCTTAGCTAAACACTGGGATTTTGCCTGGCTTCATCCTATGCATGTATTATATACAATTAAAATGGTCTGCATTAGGTAGAATATGGCACATGTTCCATTCCTGTTGATTGCTTCCCATGAACAGTCAGACCCACGAGGGCTCCGTGAGTAGATAGGGTGCTAGAGAGCACCCAACAGAGACTGTTAAGGCTTGCAGGCAAAGTTTTTAAAGGAAGAGAGGTGTCATGAGACTTGAAACAAGAGACTTTTTCAAAGCATGGAACCGTCCCTTCTAGCAACAAGAACAGAATTTCCTTCTCTCAGAAATTATGAAGGGCTTAAGTGGGACCTGTGTTGCAGAGTAGAGGGGGGACTATGAAGGAGCCCGCAGAGGCTAGGGACAACAGTCTGGAGACTAAAAACTCTGTGAAAGGGTTTTGTGTTTTCTTCTCATCTTTGACTGAATCATGGGTCGGAGAACAGAGAGTGAATTACAGTAGACCACCTAGAACCCTTTGTTGTTGATGTCCTTGGAGCCATTGATGTTATCAAAGTCCACATAGATCTCAAGGGTACAGAGTACAAGCACTTCTTGCTAGCAGGCATAGCTAATAGCCTCCTCATTGCCATTGCATTGTTTGATGCTACAAGATGTTTTCTGGTCCCTGAGGTTTTGAGTTCACCAGTCCACAATCCTTTTCTCTGCTTCCCACTCATCAAAATACCCCCAGTGTACTTAAAACCCCCTGGTCTTTGGCTCCAGAAGGTCACATTTCTTATCATAAATGTGAATCCCAATTCTTGCCTGGTAGCATTACTGTAAGAATGAAAGGCAATGAAGTTTGCGATGTGCCTTCTTGGCACTTGTACACACGGATGTTAAAGATTGCAACTCCATCCACTGGAATTTAAGGCAATTCCTCAAAGTCTCCATCATCAGAACACAACAGATATTATAAGTCTGCTCACTGATCATGCTTAGTAATGTTTATTGTGAAAAAGTAAACATTTGGCTTAAATGAAACAACATAATGGATTTCATTTACACCTCACTTAACTTTTCAAATATTAATTTACCTCCAGTCTTATCTCATTTACATTTCTTCCGATTTTGTGTCTGTCCTTTGCACTTTTTATTTTGAATTTTTTCTAACTCTTATGCTATTATATCTGCAAATACCTTTCCATATATCTTTCAAAGTAAAGACTTTAGAAACACAATATGCATGATCTAGAATGTGTTGAGCTAGAATTGATTATTTGATATGCTTTTGAGTCTACCTGAGGGAATTAAACATCACAGGAATAAATAAAAGAGGGCTGAGCCCTGTCACATATAGGCTACATGAGATATTATTACACTTAAAAAGAAGTAAGACTTCTTTAATCATTAACTATTCAAATAGTCAAATATCTCATAAATGACATCGTATTTTTATAGTATGTTTTCTATAGACCCAAATATATTTATAAATAATAATAGAAATGGCAGCCAGTGGCTATCTATATTGCTACAAATTCTTATTTGTATGACTTGAATGTTATTACAATGCAGTAAAAATATTAATAGCATAGTAAATTTATATGTTCAGCCATTTGGTTGGTATTACTAAGTGCCTTCCATTGTCTGTATATGATTTCTGTATGTGTATGTGTACATATGAGTTCATGTGTGGTGTATGCAAACATGTGTGTCCATTCCATACACAAACATGGGAGCCAGAAGAGAGAGAGTTGGGTGTATTGTTCTATCAATCTCCACCTTATTCCTCTGAAACAGGATCTCTCATTGAACCAGGAGCTAAGCTGACAGTCTGCAAACTCCCATGATCCTCCTGTCTCTGTCTTGTCTAGCACTGGAGTTATGGGCATATGCACTGTGGGTGATGGGGATTCAAACTTGGGTCTTTATGTTTGTGCAGCAAGCATTTTTATGCACTGAACCATTTCCCCAGCCCTATATTTTTCTAATTTCAGCTATGCTACTAACAAATCATTATGTCTATGAGCCACTCACTCAAATTAAATATCAGTTGCAGAATTTAAAGAAAAATGTGTTGAGCTAGAATTGATCATTTGGTGGTGTCTGCATTTTGAGTCTACCAAGTGGGAATTGGGACATCTCAGTGCTAAGTAAAATAGGGCCAAACCCTCCCATACATGGACCACATGAGCCAGGATGTCTTTCTTAACTGACTTTCACCACAGTTCCTGAATCTATAAAATATAGAGTCATCACCTAAAACTGAGAGATTTTTGTGTGAGCACAGAGTGGTAGGGTACAGGCAAACTGAATTAAGTGAGAACATGTGGGTACACAGTACAGTACCCAGTACTGCACTGTAATCTCCCAACTGTAATAAGCATAGCTTGACCAGCAACTGTTGGTGTGGATAAAGCTAGACGGTCAGGCCGTGATTGGAGCTCCATTGTTACCTATGGCACTTGCTAGCCACATATGGCTAGCGAACACTTGAAACATGGCTACCCCCAATGGAGTTGTGTTATTTGTAAAGCGCATGCTTGATGCCTAAGATGTGGCTTGAATAGGCAACATAGTAATTGTTAATGTTTAGGCATGCTAAAATCATAATATCTTGACTATATTGGGTTAAGTAAGTAAGAAAATATTATTAAAATTAAATTCATACTCCCTTTCCCCCTGTCTACATTCCCTCTTGCTGTATGGTTCAGGCTGTCTTGAAAATTGCTATTCAATTCAGGTTGGCCTCAAATTCATGATCTTCCTACCTTGACCTTTTGAGTACAGTAATTACAATCATATAACATCACATAAAGCACTCATATTTTACACTAGTTTTAAGTGAATGACCACAAAACAATTTAAATTAAATTCCATATGTAGTAGGCATTATTTCTTTTGAACAGTACTGGAGCCCATCAACCATTACCACTCCTGTCATTTGAAACCCATGTATCTCCTTCTCCTCTTGTCTATGCAGTCAAACAAGTCTGAAATTGGGCAATGTAACTCATGGGCTTCTGTCCCTTCCTACTCGATACTTTTCAGGTTCTTGGTAGCTTCTGGTTCTTTTGTAGCTCTTGTTCATCTCTTTGCTGGGTTATTACAAAATCACTTAAATGTTTTCACTTCCTAATGGGTCCTCACTATGATATTGCTCCTTTAAGCCCTCAGTCTTCCCATAGCTCTCAAAATTCAACAAGGCATACATCACAATTGATCTCAACATGTATGTGTGTGTGCATGTGTGTGTAAGAGAGCATGTGTGTGCAAGAGACAAAGAGTATGTGTGTTCATGTGTGTGTATCTGTGTGAGAGAGAAAATATGTGTGAGAGAGACATGTGAGCTCGCGTGCACACACACACACACACACACACACACACACACACACACACACACACACCGTGAATCTCACATGAATGGTCTTCCCTGTTTTATGAACAGAGTCTCTCAGAGGAACATGGCTGGAGCTTGCTGATTTGGTTAGTGTGGTGGTTTGAAAGAAAATGGCCCCTAAAGGTAGTGGCACTCTTAGGGGGTGTGGCCTTGCTGGAGGAAGTGTGTCACTGTGGGGGCGGGCTTTGAGGTCTTTTTCTCAAGCTTCCCTCAGTGTGACAGTCAGTGGACTTCCTGAGAATGCCTGCAATATATAGTGCTCTCAGCTCCAGCATCATGTCTGCCTGCACGCTGTCATGTCCCCTGTTATGATCATAATGGCCCGAACCACTGAAACTGTAGGAGAGCCACCCTTGGCTATTGTTTTCTTTATAAGAGTTGCCATGGTCATGGTGTCTCTTCTCAACAACAGTAAGCCCCAACTAAGACAGTTAATCTGGCTGCCCAGTGAGCCCCAGGGATCCACTGCTCTACATCTCCTCAGCACATGCCATTGTGATTTGGATTTTTACACTAGGTGTTGGCAGCTGAACTCTGGTCCTCAGGCTGACTGAGCCATCTCCTCAGATCATGATCTCAACTCTTGTAGACACTGTCTGTCTACTGTCCATCTTGTCTGCACAAGGCTTTTCCTTCTCAGTACAGCAACTCTTCATCCCTGGTCCAGGTCATCACAAAAGCATGATGCTTAGTTAGGACACTAGCTCTGCAGTCTATCACAAGCTTTGGAAAAGTTACTAAGTCTCATCTTTAAAAAAAAAATGTGTAATAATATAACTTGCTAATTCAGAAATTTTACAAGGCTTGAATGAGGTAATGCACATATAAATGTCTGACACAAATGAAACTATGATAAATTTTATTGTCAAGTATTTCCTGTAGAAATGCCCTTCCCTCAACCCCTCCTCCCCCCATTTAATCACACTTGGCCTTTGCATGGACTTCTGCAACATTCTGAATCCCCTCAGCCACAGAGCTTCTTTGTGTTGTGGCTTTCTCTTTCTTTAATCAAGGTAAGGTCCATGCTTGCACATTTAAGAAAAATTACCAGGATGGGTCTTTTTGGCATAAGATATATCTAATTTATCTCACACTGCACCCATACTCAGTGACTATTTGTCAAATGTATAATGTGTTGGAATAAATCCTAACAACAATGTGGGGCCACAGACTGATGTCAAGCAGGGGAGTGTCATGGTCTGATTGTCTTCTAGGTTATAGTTCTTGGAAACTGTCTACAGCAGAGCTTAAGTGAAGTTACTGAAAGCAAATAAAACTCTTATAAAAATTTGCAATTTGATTCATAATTTAGTAGAAGTGGTAATTACTTACAAAAGGATACCTTATTGTAAAAACTTATACCTTCATAGTAAAATGTATTCTTTTAATATTATGTTTATATGTAATGTTTTATAAGTTTTTTTGGGGAAAGTATGTGTTTTATGATTTATAAACAAATATATTTTCTCACAAAACGTGATTTAACTTCTAAAAGCCAGTTCTAAAATGCTATGTGGGTTTAGAATTTGTCGATTTTTTCTGCACATAATCTGATGAATTATGAAAGCAACCATGCATAGCAAGTTGGTTACATTACAAGATTAAAATACATTGAAACTTCATTGTTAATATAGAAATAAAAATAGTTTGGTATTGTTTGAAAATATACTAGTATAAAGAGTATATATTAGTCATTTTATTTTGAATTAAAATGAAATAACACAATCATCTAGAGATATTTCAAAGAGATGCTATTTAAATGAAAAGAAAACAAGTTAACACATAGTATAATAAATACAGCAAAGCCAAAAAAGTCATGTGACGCAAGAGAATTATGGGCCAAAGAAGCCCAAGATTGCTCTATGTAATGCATCCCTTACCCATCTGCTGACACTCATCTCAAAAAAAATTAAGCTTGTTTTCATGAGTATAGAGACAGAGGTTTCACATTATCTTGGTCACAATCCATCCCCAGGAAACCAGGGCTTTTAACTGTTTTTGAATTGAATCCTTCACTTAGGTGACCCTGATAGCTATCCACCCAAATATATTCTTCCTCAATAAAATAAAAAAAAAAAAAAAAAAGGTAGAAGATGTTGTCATGAAAGGTTTATAATATTGTGACTTTACTACTGGAAATAGGCTTTTTGTTTGTTTGTTTGTTTGTTGAGACAGGGTTTCAATGTATTGCTTTGGAGCCTGAGCTGTAACTTCTAGCTCTGTAGACCAGGCTGGCCTTGAACTCTGCCTGCCTCTGCTTCCTGAATGCTGGGAGTAAAGGCATGTGCCACCAACGCCTGGCTTTGGAAATAGGCTCTTAACTACCTAAGAAAATAAAAACTGAGATTCTAGTTTTGCAATCTATCAAACTGGCTCTGGGAAGGCTGGCTGTCTACAAGAATGAAACTAGATTCCTATCTCTTACCCTGTACAAAAGTCAACTAGAAATACCTTCATGTAAGACTTGAAATTAACAGAGAAAAACAGAAGGAGCCATTCAAGATGCAGGATTAGGCATATTCTGAATAGGAGCCCTGTAGCTCAATAAATAGTAGGAAGAATTGGCAAAGCAATTGCATCACAGTACAGGCAAGACAAGAATAAAGACACTAATTGCAGAATATGACAACATGGTCACAAATTATTTATTTGACAGAATTAATGTCCATTATATATAAAGAACTCAAAAATTGAAAGCTCAAAAGACCAAAACTATCTAATCAATAAATAGATGATCTGAACACCTTTCCAAAAGAAGTACAAATAACCAGTGATTTTTTTTTTTTTTTTTTTTTTTTTTGCCAAGCTGTGACTGTTTATTAACTGACCAGATTACAAAAATACCATAGGCTGCACCTTAGTTCATCCGTCTAATAAGCTTGTTTATCTGGTCTTTCCTGTTGCCAGCATCACCACCTTCCACAAAGTGAGTGGTCTTTTTCTTCATCCCGTCCTGTGGAGAAGGCAGTTTGAAAGGCCACAGGAAGCTTGAAGCGTTTCCCCACTGGGTAGATCTCATGGATCAGATCCTCCATGCAGATAATGTCATATTTACCAAGAGATCGAGCAATCAAGGAATTGTCCGTCAAGGCAATTCTCTTCTTATTGATTTTGCCATACCATGCTTGTAGATGAGTTCGTTTACTGACTTCAGGTTGGGGTACCCCCATGCAATGTATGGTTCCACGATCCTTGGCATATTAATCGAAGCCTTGCTGAGCTTAACAAAGGTGCCATTGAAGATCTGACGAAGACGGAGCAGCTGCAACACCTTTGGGCTTGCACCACCATTGATACCTCGGATTGAGATGACGAAGGCCAGCTTTGGTTCTGTAGGCACATAGAATTTTCCAGCTTTCCTTACCATCCTAGCCATGCGGATCTCCTTCCGGTACATCTGCCTGTATTCCTTGTGATAATGCTTTGCCTTTTCATAGATGAGCTTCCTCCCTGCCTTCCCGAGTGTCTTCGGTGCAAACTTTTTCTGAAAGCTCTTCGCCTTTAGCTCTGCGAAATTCCTTCGCTTTTTCTTAAGAGTTTCTGGCACAGCAGGAACCTTCTTTTTCTTCTCCGGCGGTGCAGCCTCCATGGCTCCTTCCAGTGGGTGGGTGGGTGGTGGGGGGGAGAGCCCAGTGATATATTTTTTAAAATGTTCAATATTGCTAGCCATTACAGAAATACAAACCAAAACTATGTTCCGCTTTACCTCACAAAAATCAGAATGGTTATTACAAAAATCACAAAAGGAAGAGTGTCAAATGTGGGAAAGTATGTGGAAGAAATTGAATCTTTATACATTTCAGGAATGTAAATTAGTATCACCACTATAGAAATTAGTTTAGAAAGTCTTCAAAATATGAAAATAAAAATGATGCATGATCCAGTTATGCCTTTCTGATATACAAAGGAGCCAAATTCAGCACACAGAGTGGATAGCTATGTTGTGGTACCTCCCATGGCAGCCATGTTATGGAATTAGCCTATTGGCCATCAAGCCTGAATGGATAGAGAAAATGTGGTACATAGATACCAAATCACTATAAAAATAAAGAATGTATGCCTTTTCCAGGAACATTGGGTTCTTACTAAGTGAAATATACATACTCCACATATCCTCTCAATTGAATCTGAAAAGGATGGGTGGGGAGAGAAGGGGAAATAAGGAAAGAGGAAGAAGAGCACTGTTAGTGTAGAAGAAGGGAATTGTGGAGAGCAGGGCTAATCAAGAATTTCATCAATGTGATCAAATGCCAGCATGAAATAAGTATTTTGTACAAATAAGTGTGCAAAGGTGTGAGGGAGCTGGAGGCCTAACTTAGCTGGTAAAGTGTGCGTTGCCCTTGTGTGAGGATCTGAGTTCAGATCCAACCCTGTGTAAAAAGCCAAGCTTGGGGAAGTGCATCTATAAGTGTAGCAGAAGAACAGAGACCAGTTGATCACCAGAGCTAAGATAGCTAATCAGTGGATTCAGTGGCAGGCATTTACTCAGAAAATAAAGTGGAGAGTCTTGGAAAAGACACCTCATAGTGATTTCCAGCCTCCATGTGCACATGCATACTCATGCACACACACAAACATGTATGTATAGCACACACACACACACACACACACACATGAAATGTGGTCATCATGCCTGTGGATGTCTTTTGGAGAGAAAACGATGAAGGAAACTAAGTAAGAGACCGAGAGTCAAGAAAAAGAGGTTAGGGTGTAAGGTCTGAGAGACACAAAGGGCAAGGATGAAAATGAGAATGGAAGGCAGAAGGAAGGAATCTGGTGGGCAGGCATCGGGGGATCTATAGGTAGAGATTAGGAGGGATTGAGAAGAATGGGGTGAGTCTGAATGGGGCAGGTCCCAAAGGTTCCAGAACTTCAGAGTCTGGATGCCTGGATGTCGTATGTACTCGTAGATAAGGTTGCTCTTCAATTCATTCTTTTTTTTTTTTTTTTTTTTTTTTTTAGATAGTTGAAGGAGATAAACTCTTGGTAAGAGTTAAGTCCATCTTGTAATGTCAAAATCACATGTGGTACGAAACACTGAGCACTTCCCCTGTTTCTAGTGGGGAGTGCTTTCTTCATCCAGCCCATTGGATTGCATGAATCTAGTGAATTTACCATCCAGGGAAAGTTGATTCCTAAAGTATTGTGTGTTGGCTGAGCAGAAAATGATTTTAAACAAATTCAAAAGCAGGGCAAATAAATATTAAATTTCCCATGTGAAATGTTTACACTTTTAAGAATGTATTTTTAAAGATAGATGATGATCCTTTGCTCTAGGTGTAAAATCCATATATGAGCGAGTACATACCATCTTCCTCTTTCTGTGACTGGGTTATCTCATTTAGGATGGTTTCTTCACGTGCCATCCACTTGCCTGCGAATTTCAAGATTCCATTTTTTTTTCTGCAAAGTAGTATTCCATTGTGTAGATGTGCCATATCTTCTTTATCCATTCTTCAGTTGAGGGGCATCTAGGTTGTTTCCAGGTTCTTGCTATTACAAATAATGCTGCTATAAACATAGTTGAGCTCATGTCTTTGTTGCATGGATGTGGATCATTTGGGTATATGCCTAAGAGGGGGATTGCCGGGTCCTGTGGTAAACTAATTCCCATTTTCCTGAGGAACTGCCATACTGATCTCCAAAATGGCTGTAAGAGTTTGCACTCCCACCAGCAGTGGAGGAGTGGTCCCCTTTCTCCACATCCTCTCCAGAATGAGTTGTCATTGCTGTTTTTAATTTTAGCCATTCTCATGGTATCTAAAAGTTTGATTTGAATTTCCCTGATAGCTAAGGATGTTGAGCACTTAACTAAGTGTCTTTCAGCCTTTTTGGTTCCTATTGAGAGTTCTTTCTTCAGTTCTGTACCCCATTTTTTAATAGGGTTATTTGGTGTTTTATTGACTAGTTTCTTAAGTTCTTTGTATATTTTGGAGATCAGCCCTCTGTCAGATGCAAGATTGGTGAAAATCTTTTCCCAGTCTGTGGGCTGCTGTTTGGTCTTGTCCTCTGTGTCCTTTGCCTTACAGAAGCTTCTAAGTTTGAGGAGGTCCTATTTATTAATTGTTGATCTCAATGTCTGTGTTCCTGGAGTTATGTTCAGGTCCAGCCTATAATTCACACCACCAGAGGAACTAGGATACAAGGTGTATTCTAAGAGATTCATATAAAGTCCCTCACAGAAGGGGGAAGGGACAAGTCCCCCAGAGCACATGGGAAGTGGGGGGGGGCAGTGAATGGAGAGAGAAGTAGGAGAAAGAGAAGGGGAGGAGAGGAAAGGAGGTATGACTAGGAAGATTGAGTCAGGGTAGGAATAGAAGACAACAGAGAGAGAGAGAGAGAGAGAGAGAGAGAGAGAGAGAGAGAGAGAGAGAGAGAATGAACATAAAAAGAGGGAGCCATTATTGGTTTGAAGAGAAAACTGAACCTAAAGAAAGGTCTAGAGACCTACAAGACTGCCGCCAACTAACAATTTGAGCAACCATGGAAAGGCTACCATAAATGCCCTTCCCGGAGAGTGAGATCAACAAGTAACTTATCCCCCATCATGGAGCCCTCATCTAGTACCTGTTGGAAACAGAAGCAAACACCCACAACTAAACACTGAGTCTAACTAGAATCCAGATGCAGAGGGAGAGGACAAGACCAGGTTGCACAAACACATAGAGACAGCTGACCTGAACAAGGAGGAGCTTACAGGCCCCCAGACTGATAGCTGGGAATCCAGCATGGGACTGACTCAGGCCCCCCTGAATATGGGTCTCAGGCAGAAGGACTGAGCAGTCTAAGGGACCTCAGGCAGTGGAACCAGGATATATTCCCGGTGCACAAAAAGACCTTGCAGACACATCCCCCATGGAGGGATAACTGCCTTAACCTAGAGACAGGAGAGAAGTCCTAGTCCCTATTTCAAATGACTTGACAGATTTACATGTCCCCACCTGGATGGCATTGCCTTACATGTGGAATTTGGTGAGGGGATGAGAGGAGAGAGTGGTCAGGGTGCATGTGAGGGGGGAAAAGAAAGTAAGAGGGAGGGAAAAAGGGAGAGAGGGAGGGAGGGGATTGACATGTAAAAAAAAAGATGAGTTCAGGAGGTTTTTATTGTTTCTTGGAGTTTTAAATGTTTCTTCACATGAAACACCCATTTATATGCTTTGCTCATTTTTCTATTCATTTGTTTGCCTTTTCTATTTATAGGAATTTATAGTGCAGATATCAAGCCCTTTCCTGTGATATATATGTTTCAAATATATTCTCCCAATCTCTTCCTTGGCATTTAAGCCTTTAATCCATTTTGAAATTTATTATGGTGTTTGGTACAAGACTGGAATCTAATGGGATTTTTTTTCCTAGCTAGAAGCCAGACAATTTCACATCTTTTATTGAATAATCCATTGGTCTCCATTAATCTGTATTGCTTTTTGGTGAGGCTTACACGTGGACTGGTCCATTTCAAGATCATCTATTGTGTTTTAATCAATTTCTCTGAAAATTCTTGCAACTGGGCTTAGTCATTAATGGCGTTATTATATGTGTGCAAGGGGAGTGTTATTTCAAAATGACCTCTTGTCGTTATTTTTAGTATTATATCTAGGGTTTAACATGATTTTGTCCAGTTGGGATATAAATATTGGTGTGAGAGTTTACATTGATTGCCGGGGGAAGAGGATCTAGAATTACCCTTGGAAACATATCTGTACATATGTCTTTGAGGGGGTGTGGAGAATGTGTTGATTGAGGTTGCATGACACAACTGACATGCATATCTACAGGCTGTGGTGTTGGACTGTACACAAAGAAAAAAATCACTAGCGTACTAATGTTCATCTCTCTCTCCTGTAAGTACAGACACAGTATGACCAGCTTGCTTTAAGCTCCTGTGGCCTAATTTATTATTGTACCATCAAACTGTGAACCCAAATCAACCTTTCCTTCCTCAGTCTGCTTGTTTTGTCAAGTATTGTCACAGCAACAAGAAAAGTGACTAACACAGTCGGCATATAGTAAGTTTGTTCGGGTGAATGCAGGGTAAGTGATATGGATCTGTGGACTGCATTGATCCTTGGTGTTATGGTCTGACATGGTAGCTCGTTGTGTCTGAAATACTATCAACATGTATTTTGAGTGCCTTTCAGCCCCAAGTCTCCAAGTAATACATAGCTTACCAATGCTGCACATTAGTTATTTTTCTTTTCTTTAGTAAGCAAGTTACTGTTTGCAAAAGCTCGGGCCATTAGTTCTCTTTGATTCCCTACAGGTTGCACTGCAGAACCTTCTGGTGTGTGTCATCTTATTCTACACTGTTTACTACCTGTCACTGAGTGCGTGCTGCCTGACACTTGAGTAAGTGGCATATTGTCTTCAAACATGATTTAAAAGTGGACATGGAATAAAAGGAGGTTATACTTGATATGGCTTAAAGGATTATAGTTTGTAGATTCCAAATGGCATTTAAAACTTTGTTTTGAAAGTAAATATAAACTAACATTCTACTTTTAAGAATGAGCAAAGTCACTGCCGTGACAAAAGCTGGAACCAGGCAGAATTATTCATACTGCCAGGAAACGTGAAGCCATGCTCTTAGGGCTGGTATTGAATCAGAGAGTTTGCATTAGGCAACACTTGAGAAACAGCCCACATTCATTTAAGAGTTTTCTAAAAAATGCTGGACATAAGTCTGGATTGTAAGCCAGGGATGCATTCTGGCTCAGGTTCTTACTAACTTCCTGATTTTTTAGAAGATCAACTGATTGAATTTTTAAAAAGATTTATTTATTTATTATGTATACAGTGTTCTGTTTGCATGTATGCCTGCAGGCCAGAAGAGGGCACCAGATCTCATTACAGTGTTGTGAGCCACCATGTGGTTGCTGGGAATTGAACTCAGGACCTTCAGAAGAACAGTCAGTGCTCTTAACCATTGAGGCATCTCTCCAGGCCCTGATTGATGTGTGTGTGTGTGTGTGTGTGTGTGTGTGTGTGTGTGTGTGTGTGTGTGTGTGTGTGTGTGTGTATGTGCCTCAAGCCTAAGCAGGTACTTGTAGGGTACAAAAGAGGGGTAATGTCCTGGAACTATAGTTCCAGGTGGCTGTGAGTCACCTAATTCGGATCCTGGAAACTGAACTCCACCCAGGCCTTTAACAAAAGCAGTGAGCACCTTTAACCCTGAACCATCTCTCCAGTTCCATTTTTGACTCGTTTTTAATTAGCCATAGAGGTTCTTTTAATTTCAGTGTCCACAAAAAGGGTTCTCATGAGGAAATGAAGATAATCCATGTACTTTAAAATGACATTAGTTTATTTAGTGTGTGTGGGGGGGAGGGGGGGTTCATGTACCCATACCCAAGGGGAGGCTTTGTCCTTTTTTGATGTGGATTCCAGGACTCCAACTCAGATCATCAGGGTTAGGGGCAAGTGAATTTACCCATTGAGCTATCGCTCCAGCCCAACCCATGTGTTTTAATAATATAATTTGTCAATTTGAGGTACTTTCTTGCCACATGATTTTATTTTTGTCTTACTGTAGTTGAAATTTTTCTCTACAAATTTAAGTTGCCAACACAATTTCCTTAAAATAAATTTTATATATTTACAATTAACTTCCTATAAATTAAGTATTCGTGTAATTTAATTTCAGTATGAAAGCACAGAATTCAATTTTACTATGCAAATTAGTTCCAAAAATAAATCAACTGACTTTCGAAATGGAAAGAATGTTATTCAGCATGCTTGCTGGCAAACCCACAGAGGGTGCAATCTCAACTGTGGCCTTGAGCTAGAGATAGTAAGAACTCTGGCTGTTCTTGCTGGCTTTCCAAGCACAAGAAGTCAAGATTTTGAGTTAACATGAGTCAGTGGTGAGGAACTTTTGTTTCGTTGTTTCCGGGGGTGGAAGCTTGAGACAGAATGTTTATGTAGTGCAGGCTGGCTCCAAACCTCCCTGTGTCTCCTGGCTGCTCCTCCCTGTTGCTGGAATTACAAATGTGTACCATCACTTTTCATGGTGGCACAAGCCTTTAATCCCAGCACTTGGGAGACAGAGGCAGATAGATCTTGATGTCGTCTTGGTCTGCAAGAGGAGTTCCAGGAAAATCAGAATTGTTACATAGAAAAATCCTGTCTCAAAAAAACAGACAAACAAATAACAGTTTTTGTTGTTGCTTTCAAGTAAGTACAACTCAAATTATAAGAAGAATTAATTGTTGGTTATTGTTTGTTTTGAGACCGAGTCAGGCTGCATAGCTCAGGGTACCACCAATACTCAGTCCCCCAGCCTTAACTTTTAAAGAGCTGAGATTTAGTGTGAGGGCTACCATTCCAAGCAGGGGTGAAGAATTTGAGGCAATTGGATCTTAAAGCTGTTGGCAGCAGCTAACTGGTTGACCAGCTGCCCATGATTTCAATCCTGATTGCATTCCAGTCCAGGTGTATAACTTATAGACTCAGCTTTAAGAGTAGGAAGGAATCTCACAAATTAATTCCTTTACTTTATGGTTAAGAATTGAAGCCCAGAGACCTTAAATGAGTTACCCAAGTTCACAGTTATCCTACAGACTTAGATTTGTGTCTTTTGGCTTCCAAGACCCTGTTCTTTCCATATTAGAAGTTTTCACACACCAGGCAGAACTACCAAGTTTAGAGCTGAGACCTCAAATATAATTAAGATTGCTTAATGACCAAAGTAGATTTAAATACCAACACCATTATTAATAGGTATGTGTACCACATTTGTGTAGGAGCCGCCTGAGACCAAAGGGAAGTCTCTGGGATGGAAATTAAGACGATTACAAGCTGCCAGGTGAATGCTAGGAACTGAACCTAGGTCCTCTGCAAGAGCAACACGCACTCTTTAACTCTAGACAATCTCCCCAGGCCTGACAAAGTAGATTTAATTGAGCAGAGAAGGCAATATGGACAAGATAGTCATTGGTTGCCATCTTGCTAGGCATTTTAAAACTATGCTCAACATAGGTGACTCAAATGACCTATCCTCATATGTGAAGAGTGGGGTGCAAAGCTTCAGTGATCTCTTTCAGAGCAAATTTCATTTGTAACCCTCAGGGTGTGGGAACTGGATGTCCTGGCACCATTTGACTTCAAAACACACCCTTCATGGCTCAACCTAAATTATAAAGGTAATTGTTTTTTAATTTTTGATCCTCATCAATAATTGGACAAAATGGAAGCAAAATAAAAACATGTCATTAAGTAGGAAGTGGGAAAACATTAGGCTTTGCTTTTGACTATCCACATATTACATCTGACTTCATTAGGAAAAGTCAAAACTTTTAAGGTGGAGCCATCCAGGTGACCCAGTGAAGCCTGGTGGAATCATGGAACCCATATGGTAAAGAGAGGACAGCACCAACTCCTGCAAGTTGTCCTCTGACCCTCACATGCATGCAACACACAATAAATAACACCAACACACTTAGGTAAATATTCTTAGGATGTAGATGAGAAGGACAGAAATGCTGAGAAGTGGTGGTGTAGGCCTTCAATCCTAGCACTCGGGAGGCAGAGACAGGAGGGAAGGGGAGGGAAGGGAAGGGGAGGGAAGGGAAGGCAAGGCAAGGCAAGGCAAGGCAAGGCATAAATGCAGGCAGGGAGTTAGAATTCTCACATTCTTATGAAAATTTTATTTCATTTTGTTATTGGTGAACACTCAATACATCACACACACAGAGAGAGTATTGTGGCATTTTCATACACACTTGTCATTATACTTTACTTTTACTCATTCACCTCTCCCAACTGCCCTCCCTCATGTCCTGCCTCCCTTTTGCTGTCGAGCTTCTTAATGTATTCTGCTTTCATGCTGTATGTATTCTATTGCAGCAAATATATTTTAAAGAAAAGGGAGAGAAATGACAATGTACTGATATATAAAGTCTTTGTGAGATATGAAACAGAATGAAGAGGAGTTTTACGGTGTCCTTACATTTTTGAGGGCTAAACACCAGAGTCTGTGGAAAAAGAAGCCTAGAGAATTCTGCAGCGAGCCATGCTCACCCAGCGGTTGTGACAGAGAACCTTCATTTGCTGCTTTGCACATTCCTGCTTTGTTTCATTTTTCTTCTCCAAACAATGCAGACTTTGTAGCAAAGAAAGTATTCTATGGCACAGAAGGGTGGTGACTCGGGTTGGTGGCAATTAATTGGATATTTCAAAATAGCTAGCAGAGAGAACTGGAATACTCCTAACACAAAGAAATAATGTATGTCTGAAATGACAGACATGCAAGTTAATCTGAAGTGTCCATTACACATCACATACATGTATCAAAATGCCACACTGTACTCTATAAATAGACATAATTATCATGCATCAATTAAAAAATAAAATATCCACTTTACTCCAGGGAAAAACATTAGGAAAGAATACACTTCATCCAAAACTTATCTCTTTTAAATTTGATATGTTTGCACAAGAAATACCTTGTACCTCATGAATTCACAAGCCTGGTGTGTTAGTGGGTGAACCCTTTGTTCTGATTATACACAAAGCTCACTGTTTTGGAGCATTCATGATGAGTTTGCATCATTTTTGGAAAACTCATGTTTGACATTTTTCTTTGTAAAATAAAACACACAAATCAGGAGAAATAGAACATCTAGACATAGAAACAGAAAAAGGAAATAAGTTGTAAATGTAGTCTCAATGCAGATATTCCTGATATTATGTTAAATTTTATCCTACTTTAAAAAATTGTTGTGTTGATGCTTTAAACATTACAATTCACTAGGAAACCCAGAATGATGGAAATGTACAAACTTGCCTGAAGCTAGAAAAAGAATAGGAAAACATTTCAAATAAATATGATTTGTATAGGAAACTTGGTCAGCTAGAATTACTGAATTCTAATAAAAAGTTAAGAATGCCTTCTTCCAATGGATAACCTTGTTTGGGGGCCATTGTATTTAATTTTTGTTAGCAACGAGTGTGTCAGAACAAGAGATATTTATTGTAACAAGGTAGAAGATGTCAAGCATGCTATTAATTTTCTCTTCATGCACTTCCTTATTGAATTGAGTTTGTTTTTCTACTGAGAATCTGCAAAAATGATAGTTACAAAATAAAAAAAAGAGTGAACTATAGATCATACATGTGTTTGGAGTAAGGGAAAGACTTAAAATCTATCTGTTCACATTTATTTCATATGTTAATATTATTTATTCTTGCCTTTGGGTCAGCCGGTGAAGTCAGGATGCCACAGGCTTAGTGGAGGAGATTGTTTACATACAGCAGAGGTCAGTAAAGGTCCTGGGGTGTCTAACTCAGGTTGCATTATTAGCTTCTGTTAGGAAACATGAATATTTGTCCAAAGATATGAGTGAGTTCTTAACCTATTAAATCTTTAATGTGTGGGCTTTGGAGGATAAAGGTTAGCTCTCTTTAGTTGTGTTGTTGCAGAATCAAGGCTTGCCTGATTGGGATATAAGTTTACTGTCAACCTCAACAATTTGGCCTTGGATTTAAAGTCACGTTTCTGTTCTGTTTTAACAATTCTGTTACTCAGAAGCTCGGATACAGCAATGGCATTGGAAAATGTGCATCCAGTGAGACTATTTCATTACTAATATCTGTCTGTTGTATTGCACAGGTTAGTCTAGATAAAAAACACCATTCTGTTTGCAACCCTGTTCAATGTCCGTGAACTCTTCGTCTGTAAAGGTGATAATAAGTTTCTGGTACCCTGATCTCAGGTTTTCCTTTAAATCACGTTTGCTTTCAAATCATAAACAAAGCTTAAGTGTTCTTTATCAATATATGCAGATACGGTTTGTTCAAGACAAAATTTACCCTCACCAAGCAGCTTTAGATTAATTTATAAAAATCAAAGACAGTAGAACTCTGGAGGCAGAGGCAGATGGATCTCTGTGAGTTTGAAGCTATCATGTACCATATAGCAAGTTCCAGGCCAGCCAAAGCTATATAGTGAGACCCTGTCTTTTAAAAACTCTGAGAGAGTGGGCAGAATGTGTACTAGGTAACTTCAGGAAGATATAGCACAATACTTCCTCCCTTGCTTTGTGTGTACAGGACAGCCTGACCTGATGGATAGGTTGACCTGATTTACATTAGTCAAAGAGATTTCCATGCCACAGGGGGGAAAAAAAGCTTATGTGACTTCTCCATTCACGTTCCAAAACCTATTGAATGAAATGAAATAAGACTGAAGGGAACATGAGGGATGCCTTCGGGAGACATCCCCTGGAACTTGCTTGCTAGATGTCTTTTATGTTATTCTCTGTGCTTTCTGGTTTGCTAGTTAATAAATTACCTCCACACAGTAGGAAATGGGCTGATTATTTTACTTTCTGCTCTGCAAAATATCACATTTGTCTACCTACATTTATTGATTCTGGGATTATATGAACACACCAATCATCTGATAGGTTTTAAAGTGAAGGAAAGGAAATGTTTATGGGACTGGTATTATTTACAAAGGGACTTTGATGGTGCATCAAATACATTTGTCAAAGTCTTCTTTGAAACTATTATCATCTTTAAAAAACACCAAAAAGGCAAAGGACAGAAGGCAAAAGGCTGTGCTTTCACATGTCTGAGACACAAGAAGTGTGGCTCTGACTTATAAATGACCACCTTTCTATATTCATTTAGGGAAACCCCTACGTGACAACCAGTGGGTTTAGAACCTGTCATTGATGAGGCTCTATTTCACCTGTGGTGATAAATCTTGCTTCTCAGATGACTACCTGAACATACCAAAGGACTCCACATGCACAAAGGAACTTATTTCCAAGTTAAGCACTGTGTGTACCAAAAGAAAAGAAAATTACCACTGGATAAACCCATCCATTTTTCATTTCTAAAGATTCAGAACTGAATTCTTTAACTGATTTCATTAATATTTAATATTTCTTAAAATTGATTTACGTTCATACATGGACTGTAATTTCATTTCAATATTAATGACAAAAACTGTAAAACAAAATTATATTTTGTTATTTTTAATGTAAGGAGTAAACTGAAGATATAAAATATCAGAAGTTCTTATCCATATTTGAAGTTGGGTGAGAGGACATTTGCAAATTTTCTACCAAAATTTCTTTGCCCATATGTGCATGTATTTGGGAGTGACCACTTGAGCTTGGATAACCAAAATGGCAGCTCTGCCTTGGGGAGACTGATTCTTTCTCTCTCAGGAGCCACTAATTACCTGTAGCTCCCCATCCATGGTGGCTTGTCAATTGATCAACTGATCATACCCTTCCCCAGGTCTTGTTTAGGTGACCATATAAATCACAAAAGGTGGACTCTGCAGGTTACATTTATATGTATATGAACATACATGTGCATATATATGTAATGATAGTAATCAAAGAAAAAGAGGTCATGCACTTCGGGGGGAATGGGGAGACAAGGTAGGAGGTGTGAGAGGAAGGAGTGAAAATAATACAGATACAGTATTCAAGTCTAAAATTCTCAAAATAAAAAAAAATATTTAAAATCATTCTTTGCAGATTAAGATTTCATGATCTTGTGTGTTCATTGCATTTCAGAGTTGTTAGATGTTCTAAACACACGTAGTCACATTCTTTCTTCTGTTTCAGTTCTTTTATTCTCAACAGAAGTCACCTACTTTGTTTGTGGATTGCTTTTTGCCCTGATTGTTGAAGAATGGGTTTGGGATTATGCTATTTCCGTGACTATACTTCATGTAATCATCACAGCAGCTGGTAAGCAAGATAAAACCGTGGAAACAAGGAAAGTGCATTACATCTAATGTACCAAATCCTTTCTTAAGACTTGAACTCATGCCTCGTGCTGCTTGCAGGGAATGGTTCTGATCAGGTCGTCCAATCCAGGGTAGCACTGACATGCAGATGTTTCTCCTCCTCACATTCAGCCTCTATTGGCTTATATAAGCTTTGCCTCCTTAAGAAATGTTTTCCTCCCAAAACCTGTTCCTGACACAGGGGAACGAAGAAATTCTAATGTATTTACAAGTCAATGGTTAGTTTTTAATAGTTCCAGTTCTGGTCTACAAGATAGCTCAGCAGGAAAAGTTGCTGGCCACCAAGTCTGAAGACATGAGTTCAATTCCTGGAACTCCCATGGTGGAATCGAGAGAATTAACTCTGGCAAGTCATCTTTGAACCTCCACATGTGTTCATGTGCCTAGGTGTGTTTAAAATATGCTTATACACATGCATACACAGACACACAAACTCATACACACTCACATACATACAGGGGATAAACATTAAAAAGGAGTATCATTTATAATTTATAATTCCTTTTTCTTAACTGATGATCTTGGGAGTCAAAATAAAATGCATTCACTTTGCAGTTCTACCTTTTACTAAGAGGCTAGTCATGAATTAGTCTCATCACCCACACATATTTCCTTCACTGCAACAGTGGGGAGACCTGGGAAACTTTCAATGAGATCCTGAGAAACTGTCTGAAGAGCAGTTAGCACATGGCACAGGGAATGATAGATAGTTTCAGCCATTAATTTGTCCATCTATTCATCATTTACTCTTCTCTAATCTTTTCTGCATTTCTATCCTCCATTATTATTTCCATTATTATTATTTTATTATTATTATTATTTTGGAAATGCATACTAACAAAAAGTGTGGATCATTTTCAAGCATGGTCTATCTCAATGTTATTGTTGCTTATCATCAACTTAAACCAGTCTTGAATCTCTAGTGCCCTAATATATGGATAGAATGAGCTGCCACCAGCTCAGCAGCACACTTGTCCAAATGAATTGCTACTTGCCAGCTCCACTGCCATTTGTAAGTCCCAGTCAATTTATCTTCTAGCTTCAGTATCATCAGACACAAGTTCTCCAGATCTCCCTCAGCTTCTCAGAGAATCATTGGACAGCCTGCCTCTCCCACTGCCCTCTCAGATTCCCAACTGTACCCTAGGGATCTAACTTTTCTCTAAGATAGTCACCAGATAGTTGTTTTGTTAAAGGAAACATTTGGGGACATCATATGGTCTAATCCTTAAGTTTAAGATGAGCAATTAACTCTGGAACTAGAAAATTTGCTATCACGTCGTCTGATACATGCCATGTAGAAACTCTTTTAACAAATGCTTGATGGAATGCAACTAGACCAAAGCCAGCAGTGTGGTGGCACACACCTGTAATCTCAGCACTCGGGAGGCAAAGATAAGAGAGTCATGTGTTCTAGGCCAGCCTGGGCTACGAAACAAGACTTTCAAAATAATTTAAACAAAAGAGAAGTGATTGAAAATCCCTAGGATGCAAGGCATTGGGTGCTGAGGACAGTCTTGGAATCCCCACTGCGTATCCCTCTAGATGACCTCAGGGGTCTTAAATTCCAGGATGCTCTTCCTATGGGAGGTATGCACGTATTCACCTTGATAAATAAATGACTTTCTACAGCACTGATTCTCAACCTTCCTAATGCTACAACCCTTTAATACAGTTCCTCTTGTGGTAACCCCCCTCCAACCATAAAAAATATTTTTGTTGCTACTTGCTTACTGTAATTTTGCTACTGTTGTGAATTAAAATGTAAATATATGTGTTTCTATGTGGTCTTAGATGACCCCTGTGATGGGATGGTTTGATCCCCAAATGGGTCATGACCCACAGGTTGAGAACTTCTGTTCTACAGCATAACAAATTTGGGCTGCCTGGTTTCATGAATTCAGATTAAAAAAAAATGTTGTTATATGAATATGTTTGATCAAAAATAAATAGTTCTTGGTAAGTTGATAAAAATGCTTGCTTTTGTAAATGAAATCCAGCATTTAGATTTTTTTTTCTTTTTCTATTGCAGTTATGTTGGAGTTCCCCTTGACGTCACATTGGTGGGCTGCTTTAGGTACAGGAATGGCTCAAGTTTAGATCCTCTACTGTGCAAAAACAATGTTAATGAGAATAAATGTTGAAAATAGAATTCACCTTAGGCATAGATTTTACTACATTATTCCAAGATGATAATGATGATGTCTAAGTAACAAAAACCATACAAAGTTATTAAGGATAGAATCTACTGTTGTCTCTTCTGGCACATACCTACTCCCAGGACAGCAGATATGCCGCTTTGTTAGCATGTGTTTGAGTCTAAAAATAGATCAGTAAATACTAACATGCGCGCGCGCGCGCACACACACACACACACACACACACACACACACACACACACCCCTATCCTCTGCTTCTCCTTTTGATGTAATTCAAATCTATGAAGGAATGCTGTAAAATCCTTTTATGTGCTGAGCAGTGTAAGTGATGTAAGAAACAGAAGAGGAAGTGAAATAGCCTAGAACAGAGCTCGTTCCTCACGACCCTGAGGACCTACGTGAAGCACGGCTGGTCCAGATAGGGAGCATGGGCATTGCTGGCTCACAGAGGTCCAAATCCACAACATTCGGAGCCTTTTTAAATTTTATGCAACACCCAGCTTACAACCAAAGCTGCCCACATTTAGTTCCTCCTTCGTTCTAAACAAAGGAATCGGAAAACTGAGTGTCTTGGAGTCCGATCCCCCCAGGGATCTTTAGTAGGAAAACCAAGTTAAACAGCAAACATGCAGGAAATGAGAGAGTTGGTATCAGTTTTCTTTCTTACTTATATTATGGAATGATCAGAAAGTCAGAAAGTGGCAGATCCACCATTCCTTCATATTAATAAACGACCACATAAAGCGAAGCCAGGCATCTCCAAACAGATTTCAGTGTTTGTCAAGTATGGAAACTATTTACTTATAAATCTGTTGCATTTGGCTTCCAAATACAAAGATTATGTAATTGGTAAGAAATATTATTCTTTTTGATTTGGCAATAATCTTGTCTAATAGTTTCAATCTGTTTTGCGAACAGCAGGCAAACCCAAACATATTCTGGTATTGCTACTCAGTGTTAATGGCCCACGCAGAATTAAAATATTTAGGTTTATTGATTACTTAATATAAGCCAGGGCCTTTGTATGTATCTCACTAATCTTTACTACAATTCTGTGGGTTATTACATTCTAATTTCTCAAATGTGGCAAATGAAGCTTATGCAGTAAGATGAGTGAGTTTCCACATCCTCACAGTGAGTCCTATAAGTAGCACACCAAAGACCCCTTTGCATAGATACCCGGGAACTATCCTGAAGAGAGCTCTCTGAGGATGCACAGGAGAGAACAGAGCTTACAGAATGTATGGAGGTAGCTACCTCCAGGCGTTGCCCATTGCTCATGGAAGCCAAAAAGAAAGTAGGACCATCTGTCATTGGAACCAACAGCTCTAGGAGGCCTTCCCGGTCTCTAGAACTGTTTCTCCCCATCTAGTCAAATGGCAAAACATGCAAGACAGGACCTGGGAAACAAGACTTGGTTGAAAATTCACAAATTTCCATTTCCACTTTTGACAAGCAAATTATAGGATGACTTTACTTACTTTCAAGTATTTGAAAATTTATAGCATATTCAGGATACAACCCCCAGCAGGATATCTGACCCATAATAGTGTTAATATGTATTTGTTGTGTGAGTATGGAGAGAATTAATGAGATGACAAGAAGTACCAGAGATTTCCCATCAGTGTGGCCAGTACGTTTGTGTTTCAAATCAGGAACATATGTCAGTGGATTTTAAGGAAGGCTGGTGAATCTTCATCCTTGGAGGGTTAAAAATGAAAATAAATAATTATTTTTTGTAGACTATTATAAATATTAAATGTCTTACTATGTTTATATTACATGATACTTCACTTTCATATAAATATTTATATACTTGTACATAAAGTGGGAGGGAAAAGATAATTTTGTTGTGATCCAGAGAACTTCTCTATAATTATCATTCTAAGTTTATACAGAATCAGCCCCTGGACATGTATTTGTGACACACTCTGTTCTCTTAAAAAAAATGACATTATCATTTCCACAATAGTACAGGAAGAGACAGGACCATTATGACTGTTTTTGCTGCTCACACGGGAAACTGGATTCACTGATCATGTATGTAATAAGAAAGCTAACCAATGGGCTGGCAAGGTGGCCACTGAACATCTCTGGTGCCGGTATTATGGGCATTCACCACTTACTTTCACATTGGTGGTTAAGAACATTGGCTGCTCTTGCAGAGACATGAGTCCAGTTCCCAGCACCCACCTGGCCGCTCACAGTCATCTGTAACTCCAGTTCCAGATGCCCGATGGCTTCCTCTGGCCTCTGTGCACCGTAAGCATGTGGTGCAGGACGTACATGCAGGCAAAAGACATATGCACATAAAATAATGAATCTTTAGAAAATAAGAAAGGGCATAAATCAAGCCATGCTTTCACTTTGGCTGGCTGTTGTCAACAACAGTGAATTATCTCTAGTGCCAGTGTTATCTGTATTCACTGCTTATTTTCATATCCGTAAGGCTGAAGTCTTAACTTTCTACTTTTTTGCAATATTGTTTAGTACATTCAGATAACACATAGCCTTTCAAAGATGTAAATTTTAATAAATTTAAAAAAAGGTGCTGAAATGAAAAAAGGGAGTGGGGGCTATATGTAGAGGTTAGGGATGTGCATAATTGTGAAGTGCCTGCCCGGCCTGTGTATTATCTCCAGAACAGGGAAATAATGATGTGAAAACAACGATTTCCTTCTGACTGCATCTACAATACACAGATTCTAGTGTGCCGCACCGGGCCCTGGCCGGCTCCCGCACATAGAGAATGCCAACTCAGTGCCAGAGAAGGTTGCCTTTTGAACATAATAAAATGGTTCAAGGGATTTCAATGTTAATATCTGGGCTTGTTTTAATAAGTGGGACGGTTCACACAACAGTCATAGTGTGACACCTAACACTGTCATCTTTGCTTTCCTTTAAGGAAAAATGTAGATAGCCAACTAAAATGGCTAGGTATCTGGGGAAGGTTGTTGCTGAGTCTCTCATTGGACATGTGTCTGTGTGTACAAAAGCCAGTAATCCTCTGGGCTTCTGCCTCAGGGTTGCTTACCCGGCACAGACACTGTGCTGTTATTGACTTAACAGGAGCAACGGATTTATGAGAACTCTGTAATTGGATCAATAGTGGTTGGATCTATATTTTAAAGCAAACAAGAATCACCGGCAAATGAAACAAGAACTAAAACTGCTTTCATTAAACTAAATAGCACACACAGGTTGAATTCTGGCTTTTAAAACTCTTCCTATATTTAAAGTTAATATGGATTGTTTCCTACCGTAATTTAAAAGATCACTTATGTGCACAAATGTACGTGTATGTGCATGTATTGCATAGTAACAGTAATATCACAAGACAAAATTATCAGCCAGATCTGGCAAAATACCTATAAAATGTTGCATCCCTGAGACAGAGAAATGGAGAGTGTTGAGTCTGTCCTGGGCTACATAGCATGACCCTGTCTAAAATGACAAGAAAACAGTAACGACCCAAGCACATGGCAGGCAGAAGAACTGAAGGAATTAAGAACTGTGAATTATATGGCAAGAGCTCTGACATCCCAGCTCTGAGCTGCTGAATTTTAAGGGCTCCTTACTATTGATTTGTGCCTATTCCCTGAAGGAAGTTCTAAACTTCAATGATTTACCAGCCCCAGAATATATGCTACTCTCTCTTCACTGACTCTGTAAGTGACTTCATTGCAAATGCTATGTCAGTTTCAGGAACATTATTTTAGTGATGGCAATTGTTCTTATTCATAATCTTACCAATGAATTATTCATTACTGGCAGTTAACCAGAACTTTCCTTTTATTTACTTGCAGTTTCCGGCTTAATTTCAATGATATGTGGAGGCCAGATTTTAGCATACTGTTTGTTCAAAGACAACTTTATCTATCCAGATCTGGATAATTTTTAGCAGTACAACTGGATTCATTTACCTTGGAATCACTATGCTATAAATATTTTGTCAGAGCTGTGTCCCATAATGAATCACTCAGTATACCTTATAACTATAAAAAGCACAGAAGTTAATGGAGAGCAGAATGAACCTAGTAAAAAATTCATGAGCAGAATTTTGCAAAACTTCTAAAATGTGGCGTTTCTGGAAAATGTGTTTCGCAGAATAATAGTTCTGAAGAATGTTAACATTGTCGTTAAAGAAAAACTGTTCAAGAATACTTAAGAATATTTGTAGTGTCTTGGGGATGGAGAGAAGCCTCAAGGGTGAAGGGCATTTTTTGTTCTTGAAGAGGACCTGGGTTCGATTCCCAGAACCTATGTCAAGCAGACAACAACTTCGTGGAATTCCAGTTCCAGGGAAGCTGATATTCTCTTCCAGGCTCCATAGGAACCGGCAAACACGTGGTGCACAACACATATTCAGGAACACACACACATAAAATAAATAAAACATTTTTTTAAAAAGAGAATTATTTGACTCTTGGACTTCAGCGGAACATATTTCTCAGCACTTCATAGTCTTTCGCCCACTATGTGAACAAGTTGACGTTTTCCCCACAGGTGTTGATATGTTATGCTAGTTTCATGGATAGCAAGTAACCTTCCTAAGGCTCTGCTATACTAAACTGTTACTGGCTGAGGGAATTTAAAGTGTAATATACACTGTGCACTGTTTTGTAGCAATTACAGAAGAGGGTAGATTTGAAATTGCTGCAGATCTCTATGCCAAAATTACATTCCATTATTGCAGCACAGTATTTATTCTGTGCTAGAGCACTCCTTTTGAAATTATTGCTTTTTTTGAAAACATCAGTTTCTATTTCTGTCATCAGACTTTGGTCTTATAGTGCTTCTACAAATTAACATACACTTACTTTACCTGGGGATCTTATACCATTGCAGATCAGAAGGGATGGGCTAGAGCCCAAGATTCCATATCTGTAAAAATGCTCATACAATACTAGTGCCATGGATCTGTGTGATAGGAGGTGCCATTATGTATATATGTTTCTCATACTGGTTAATAATAAAGCACTGTTGGCCAATAGGAAAGGAAGATAGGAGGGACTAGGAGACAAGGAGGAAATAGGAAGTAGTAAGGAGGAGTCAAGATGGATAGTCTGGAGAAGGCAGAACCGCCAGCTGCCTCACGCTGGTAAGACCACATGGAACATAGAAATGGGTTAATAATTAAGATAGAGCTAGCCGATAAGAAACTAGTAACGGGCCAACAGTATAATATCAAATATAGAGTCTCTGTGTTAATTGGGGCTGGCACAGAGGTGGGACAAACCAGGCGGCGGGGGGGGGGGGGGACCCTATTCCTTACATATGGCGCCCACGTGGGTAATAAAAACTTCCACTTAAAATTTAACAAAAGCTTAAAAAAGGGTTTTTAAAAAAAAAAAGAACAGAGACAAGCAAGGTTTCTTGGTAGCAGCATTTTTCTTGATTGGACTCTGCTTTGAGAGACAAGCAGATATTTGGGCGGCTCCTTTAAGGGAGGATTCCTGACTCAGCATAAACAGCAAAAAACCGCAAGACTTTTAAATAACTCTTCTAACAATTTATTGGTGTGCATGAGAGGTGGCGATGGCAGTGACCACATCTCCAAGCCGGCAGCATGCCTGCTGGATGGCAGCGTTGACCAGGGCAGTGAACACAGCTTTCATTGCTGGTGGTAAAGGTACCCGCCGCCATTTTTGATAACCGCAGTAGAAACAACAAAGACTTTCATTTTAACAATGTTGTTGTATAACAGATAAAGACTCATGGCCAGAAAAAGATAAAGATTTACAGTAAAGACAGATTCATATGAAGAAAAACCTCTAAAGGTTTACAGTGTGTTTTAAAAAATATGTAGGCTTGGGAAAAAAAAAAAAAAAAAAAAAAAACAACATGGTTTTAAAAAGACAGAACCGCTGGGTGTGGTGGCACATGCCTTTAATCCCGGCACTCAGGAGACAGAGGCAAGCAGATCTCTGTTTTTGCAAAATAAGCCTGGAATGCAGAGTGAATTCCAAGGCAAATAAGAGTTACACAGTGAAACCCTGTCTCAAAAAATTAAAAAATAAAAGAAGAGTAATAATAAATCCAGTAAAAATGAAAAGCTCAAAAAGAATCTGTATACTGTATGGCATTATATTGTCTTTATTTCATTTGACTGCTGAAGAAACAATAGTTAAAGGAAATACTGCTGGATTAAATCAATTTCTATATTTTAAAAATGCTTTGATTTAAAAATTTAAGTCTAAGGACAAGTTACTGGGGAAAAGGATTTCTATTTTTGTTTCCACAGAAAATAAAAAGCTGTGGATTCCTTCCAGTCTAATGTGGTTTGAGCAAGCCAGACCCCCTGAAACAGAGTACCAGGTGATCCTACATTCAAAACAGCTGGACAAAGCAGCCTTGCAGACTACAGCCAGGATTTCTGCATCTTCTTAGGATTCCCCATAACAGCGCCCCTTACCAGCAGGAAGTAGTTTGGAAAGAACAACACCCAAATTCCCAAATATTGTTTGTAAATGTTTGTTTTCATTTAACTGGGCTTGATTATAAATGGTTAATGACCATAACCAATCTCTTTTTAAAGGTAAAAAGGGGATTATGGTATAGATATGAATACTTTGTTTTGGAATGGATTTTCAATTATTAATACAATTTAAGGTCAATTTTGTGATATGTATATTTCTCCTCTTGTTTAGGCATTGTGTTTATATAGCTCATTTAAATATAATGTATAATTTAGTACAGATTTTAGATAGTTACCTATAATAGTAAAAACTTATAGCTAGGTGAGTTAGGTTTTCTAGATACATAGAGAAGAATTTGAGATAGATAGAAATTCTTCAAACCTTTCAAAGACCTACAAAATATGACATTTAAAATGGTTTAGGGTTTTTCTTGACAGTGAGACATAAATGCTCCTGGCAACACCACCTACGTCAAAAAGGAAAATGGACATTGAAAAAACTTATTATGGAGTTTGCTTCCAATATGACAAGACTAGCCATTTGGACAAGATACTGCTCTTGTCTGGACTGTTTGACTTTGTGCTATATAAACTGGACATGCAGGACCCACAGAAAAGTGATTGCTGATTCAAGATGGACATTGCTACAGAGTTCCTGCTTCATGGAAGAGTCTGCCAGACAGTCTGCAGGACACAGAGGAAAGTGACTGACAAACTGCCAATACAAGAAGACAGTTTAAAGTTTCCTGCTTTGCTGAAGAGTCTGCCAGACATACTATGGCCTATGGGCTAAAGATGGAAGATTACAAAAGAACTTCGGGTGGCCAGGCAGTGAGATGTCTCAGTCATTTCTAGAGTTTACATATTATCCTTCTGTGGTCTTTGAAGGAGTTGAAGACAAATAGTTATGGTTATCGTTTTCCTTAGTTAGGATTAAAGATAAGTTATATATAGGGCTTTAAACTCACAAAGATAGAATAGATGATGGAATATTTTCTTAAATCTTACTAAATATTAATGGACTAAATATTAACTGTGATTCTTATTGGATAACTGTTGTATTATATATTTTGCTATGATAAGGTTAAAACCCTTCTTTTTATTTAGACAGAAAAGAGGAGATGATGGGAGATGTCATTTTGTATATGTTACTCATACTGGTTAATGAATAAAGCACTGTTGGCCAATAGGAAAACAAGATAGGCGGGACTAAGAGACGAGGAGGAAAGAGGAAGTAGGAAGGAGGAGTGAAAATGGAGAGTCTGGAGAGAACAGAACCGCCATTCCTCCGCTCTCGGTAAGACCACGTGGAAATACATAGAAATGGGTTAATAATTAAGACAGAGCTAGCCGATAAGAAACTAGCACCTGGCCAACAGTATAATATCAAATACAGAGTCTCTGTGTGTTAATTGGGGCTGGCGCGGTGGCGGGACAAGACTGGTAGTGGGAGGAAAAACTGTACTCGTTACAACTGGGCTTGGTTATAAATGGTTAATGACCATAACCAATCTCTTTTTAAAGGTAAAAAGGGGATTATGGTATAGATATGAATACTTTGTTTTCATTTATTGATACAATATAAGGTCAATTTCGTGATATGTCTATTTCTCCTCTTGTTTAGGTATTGTGTTTATATAGCTCATTTAGAAATGTAATGTATAATTTAGTACAGATTATAAATAATTACCTATGATAGTCAAAGCTTAGAGTTAAGTTAGTTAAGTTTTTCAAGATACACAGAAATGTATTTGAGATAGATAGGAATTCTTCAAACCTTTCAAAGACCTACAGAATATGGCATTTAAAATTGTTTAGGGTTTTTCTTGACAGTGAGACATAAATGTTCCTGGCAACACCACCTACGTCAAAAAGGAAGATGAAGATGGACACTGAAGAAACTCATTATGGAGTTTACTTCCAATATGGCAAGACTAGCCATTTGGACAAGATACTGCTCTTGTCTGGACTGTTTGACTTTGTGCTATATAAACTGGACATGCAGGACCCACAGAAAAGTGATTGCTGATTCAAGATGGACATTGCTACAGAGATCCTGCTTCATGGAAGAGTCTGCCAGACAGTTTGCAGGACACAGAGAAAACTGCCAATACAAGAAGACAGTTTAAAGTTTCCTGCTTTGTTGAAGAGTCTGCTTAGACACACTATGGCCTATGGGCTGAAGATGGAAGATTACAGAAGAACTTCAGGTGACTGACAAGGCAAGATGTCTCTGTCATTTCTAGAGTTTATATACTATCCTTCTGTGGTCTTTGAAGGAGTTGAAGACAGTAATGATTATAGTTTTCCTTAGTTAGGATTAAAGATAAATTACATAGACTTTAGACACACAAAGATAGAATAGATGATGGGATATTTTCTTAAATCTTGCTAAATGTTAATGGACTAAATATTGTTAACTGTGGTTCTTATTTGATAACTGTTGTGTTAATATTTTGCTATGTTAAGGTTAAAACCCTTCTTTTTATTTAGACAGAAAAGAGGAGATGATAGGAGATGCCATTATGTATATGTTTCTCATACTGGTTAATAATAAAGCACTGTTGGCCAATAGGAAAGGAAGATAGGAGGGACTAGGAGACAAAGAGAAAATAGGAAGTAGTAAGGAGGAGTCAAGATGGATAGTCTGGAGAAGGCAGAACCAACAGCCGCCTCTCGCTGGTAAGACCACGTGGAAATACATAGAAATGGGTTAATAATTAAGATAGAGCTAGCCGATAAGAAACTAGTAATGAGCCAACAGTATAATATCAAATACAGAGTCTCTGTGTTAATTGGGGCTGGCGCCATGGCAGGACAAACCAGGTGGGCGGAAAAACCATACTCCTTACATCTGTGGGCCACATTCTGGGTGAGAGGAGTCTTGTCTCCATGGTTTGGAGCCTGTTTTTAACTGTGCACAGCTTTTATTGTCAGCTCTACAATACTTCCCATCATTGCCATTCAGGATGCTCTTACTGAATAGGATTTAAATTGAGATGAATTGACTTGTTTAGCTGTCTTTTACATTTACCACTATTTGGCTGTTGTTTTTTGGTTTTTGAGACATGGTTTCTGTGTACAGCCCTGGATGTCCTGGAACTCAATCCATAGACCAGGCTGGCCTTGAACTCATAGAGATCTGCCTGTGTCTGCCTCTCACTCCCAAGGGTCAAAGATGTGCCTCACTACCACTTGACACATGTACCGCTTTTAATAGAGTTAAAAATCTCTTGATATAAAAGAAGTACACCATGATTACAACTGAAACTTGTGCACACAAAGAGAGACAGGAAAGGTACAAACCCCCAACCCACCTACACACACACACACACACACACACACACACACACACACACACACGCATGCACGCACGCACACACACATGCACACACGCTTTTGGGCCAAAAAAAAAAAAAAGAAATAAAAGCATCTAATTTTTTATAAAAATATTCTTTCACTAAGAAATGTTGCTCTAACTTTGTATATTTCAGATGGCCTTCTGAAGCCCATGTTGTGCTGACCAGTTACTGGTGTAGAAAATTAACTCCCCCTGCACCTGTGAACATGAAAATACTATTGCCTCTTTTGCTTCTTTGTTTGTTTGTTTTGTATCCCATAAGCTTTTGACGCCCATCCTTTTTTTTCCCATTCTTCCTGCTAATTTCTTCTACAATTTCGGTCATGGAGATAGCAAAGCCTCCGTGAGGGGCTGGAGAGATGGTTAAGAGCACTGGCTGATTTTCCAGAGAACATGGATTCAAAATCCAGCACCCACATGGCAGCTTACAATCCTTTCTTTAACTCCAGGCCAAGGGGATGGCATGCCCTCCTCTGACCTCTGTAGGCACCAGGCACATAAGGGACATACATACATGCAAACAAAACACCCATACACATATAGCAAAAGTTTGGGTTTTTTGTTTTTGTTTTTGTTTTTGTTTTGCTTTTTGAGATAGGATTCTCTGTATACCAACCCTAGCTCTCCTTGGACTTGCTTTGTAGATCAGGGTGGCCTCTGACTCACAGAGATTCACCTGCCTCTGCCTCCCAAGTGCTGGGATCAAAGGCATGTGCCACTACATACAACTGGTGCCTGAACAGGGACCTGAATCACACATAGTCATTTTTAAAAGGAGAGTGGAGGAATGAAGTCCTTTACATGACTTTTGAGATGGACCAGCATTAAAAAGTCGTTGTGGCTCTTGCAGAGGACCCAAGCTTGGTTCCCAATACCCACATGGTGGCTCACAACCTCTGTAATGCCAGTGGCCATGCATCTGGGGCCTTTTTCTGATGTCCCCAGGCACTGCATGGACTGTATGTATGTATATATATGCATGTATATGTATGTATGCACATATATATATGCAAGCAAAACATTCATGCAACATAAAATAAAATAAATAAATCTAAAAGCAAATTAAATCCTTAATGATCACAGCATACGTAGCTGTGAAAGCCACATCATGATGCTATTTGTCTCCTAATTAAAACTCTATTGGCAGCACACAGGAAAGTGTCTTATCAGGGACCTAACAAAATTCAATCCTGCTTGGGAGAAATGCACAGACCCACCACCCATGAAAACTCTGAGGGTGCAGTATGAGCTTCTAAAATGCACACTCATGTAGGAAATTTATAGAAACATTGAAGGTGCCTAGATAAATTTGTTAATTAAGAAAGATTTGGTTGATTAAGTACTTTTTAATATAATGAGAATTAAGTTCCACTACTAAATCAGAACAGCAATCTCTCCAGACTCCGATCTTAATATCTCATTGTTCTGCAGTGCAGTTAATTGCCATGTTTATTTCTAGGATTAGAACTCTGCCTGCTCAGGTAATTACCATCGTGTTAATCTTGCTGATCCCAAGAATAATGGTTTTCCTTTGTCCTTCACTGAAATGACTCCATGACAGCCCTTGATGCACAAAATACTAAACTAAAAATAAGCCAGAATATATGTTTTAGTGCAAAAAAAAAGTGTATTTCAAACAAATCAACTAAGAATCTGATTGTGTTAAACTACATGCAACCTCCCGGGGGCAAAGGTCATCCTCATTTCATTACTTCCCTGGTGTTCCATAGTTATAACTGAGCAGAATCCCTCCTAGTGTTTGATAAATGATTTCAGAAAAGAGACACTAACAATACAAGGATACCTTTGAATGTATTTTATAATGTAAAAATATATGCATTTATAATGTAATTTCAACACATGGTCTTTTAATTACTTTTTACTTAACAGAATTATTATTAAAGAAGTTTGCTGATAATAACAACACATACAGGAAGGTCATTTGTTCCTTTCCTGGCTGTGCTGGGATCCTGTCTTAAGCTTTACGGGGCTCTGTTCAATGAATTTACCTTACTGGTTGAACTGAACCTTTCTCATCTCATGCCCCTTAGCAACACCAGAACTGTAGAGACTGTCCTACAAGAGTGACAGCAGGTGGGTTTATGAGGTACTTTTGTTGTCAAACATCCAAGGAAAATTAAATGTGCTCTAAAAACTTTAGAACCTGAATAGCTGGGAACATAAAAACACAGCAAAGGCAGATGTGGCATTCCAAAGAGCCAGCCGTGAAGGAGTGACGGGCTCGTGTGAGGATCATTGAACGCCTCTCCAGGAAACTCCTACTGTCCACAAAGGGCCCCAGAAAACATTTGAGAATGTTGTACATTTTTAATAGAAGACAGTAAACTTGCAATTTTTCCTACTTATTTCTTCCTTACTCACCTGATGCTTCATATACTTTATTCTATGCGGATGTTCCCAGTTGTTTAGCAACAATAAACCAAATGCATCTTAAAACTCGGAGGTAGTTACTCTGTGACGTTTTTCTTCTAAAAAAGAAACAGCTGTGGAGAAAACCCAAAGACTATCATCAGGGCTGTGGGGTATTGTGGCTAAATCCAGTAATACACAATGTTGTGGTGACTTCCTTGTCGGATCAGTAATTGAAAACTGATTTCTTCCTTCCTTCCTTCCTTCCTTTCTTTCTTTCTTTCTTTCTTTCTTTCTTTCTTTCTTTCTTTCTTTCATTCTTTCTTTATTTCTTTTATGAGGGTCTGGCATTACTGGATCTTCATGTGAAAGTGTTGACCCTGATTTCCAAAACAGAAAATAACAATCAGTTATTAGTGATTTTAACCTTGAAAAGGATTTCTGAAATCTTGAACTCTAAGGCCTCTTTCTCCCCCCCCCACCTGCCCCCTTTCCCTAATCAACTGACACAGCTTTCACAGCTAGTAGGACTCTGCATTGCTGACCCTCAGCATCCAGGTTATCTCAGTCAAGGAAACAGTATGGGAGTGGAAGTGAACACAGCTTTTCTGCATAAGCACTGCTCTCCTAGACCTAGGAGTGAAGCTCGGTGCGATGGTTAATTTTAATTGTCAACTTGATACAACCTAGAATTATGTGGGAAGAGAGCCTCATTGAGGGATTGTCTACCTCAGGTTGGCCTGTGGGCATGTCTGAGGGGATTGTCTGGAGTGCCTTAATTCATGTGGGAAGGCCCTTTCTCCTGTGGGTGATGCCTTCTGCTAGGGGCCCAGATAAAAGGGAACAGAAGAAGGAATCTTTTTGTTTTTTTTGCCTGCTTGGGCTTCACTCTCATTGGTGAGTTCCTCTGTCTTTTTGCTGCTACTGCAGAACTCCTCTAGAACACGTGAACAGGCAGTTCGAGGGAGATGCAGTGTCATAGGTCAGAGTACAGCATGAGAAGTACACATTGCAGATCTCTCAAAACCACAAGTCAATCAGAAAAATATGACCCTGTGTAAGAAAGGACATTTAAAATAGGAAATAATTTCAACCACGGGGGGGGGGGAGGAAATGCAGAAATTTAAAACAAATATATACATATTCATAATTTCCTTCAAATAGGAATATTAATATTTGCAATGAGAACATTTGATAATCATGCAAAAACAGCTGTGTGTGTGTCTGTGTGTATAAAGAGAAAGAGAGGGAGAGACAGCATATTTATATATACATAAATTTAGAAATCATGGAAGTGAAAAATTCAGTCATTGCTATAAAAAGATAAGTACATAAGATAATTAGTGGTATAAATATGACTGAAGAGAAAAATTAATGACATAAAAAAAAGCATTGAGAAGTGCACACAAAATTCATCAGAGGGAATGGGGATGGAAAATATGGATGGTATTTTGAACTATGGAAGGTATCTTGAGAAACATCAACAAGCATTTAAGTAGAGCCTACAAGCAAAAATGTAGGAGAGAAAAATCTGGAGAGCTCCATGGCTACAAGAGGGTTGGAATGCAGGCCTATGTGGCCCTAGATTTAACTAATCGGCATGTGTAAGGATGCCACTCAGATGTGGAAAGAGCATAAGGAAATTAGATAAGAAAGTGGTGAGCACAACATAGTTGAAAACAGTGTGAGGCTTTTGAGAATGTCGGTCAGCTTGAGTCACAGAGTCCATGGCTCTATTTTCCCCAGCCCACTGCATCCCAACTTCCCTATGATCAATTAAGGATTCGGCCTTGCCGAGTCTAAATCTGATTTATAAAACAAAACTGGGATTGAAACTATAATCCCTAAATAACAAAGAGAAAACTGATCTTCCCAGATCTGACATTTCCATTGTCATAAGTTGTAAAAGTATCTAGAAATCATATAAACTTATGGAGTTTAAATAACATACCCCACAACAATGAGTGACTCTGAGAAGAAATTAATACATCCCTAGAATGAAATGAAAACGAAAACATAACACAATAAAACATCTGGGTCAGACATAATAAAAGCAATCCTAAGAGGGAAATTTGTATCTCTAAGCACGAATAAGTAAAAACAAAAACAAGAACAAAGACAATAGAAAGATTATAAATAAATGGCTTAATAATGCAACTCAAAATTTTTGATAAACAAGAATAAACCAAACCCAAACCCAACTGACTGGAAGAAACAAGAAAAATCAGAACAGAAATTAATGAAATAAACACAGAGAAAAGAATCAGCAACTCTAAGAGCTGGTTCTGTGGAAAGATAAACAAGATTAGCATATCATTAGCCCACTTAAGCACAAGAGAGAGAACTCAAATTAACAGAATCAGACATAAACAGGAAAGCATCACAACAGACACTAAAGAAATTCAGAGCATTACAAGGGGATACTTTCAAAACCCATGCTGAACTCTATTAAATTCAGAAACCTAAAAGAAGTTGAATTTCTAACTTCCTCAAAGCCACCAAAGTTAAAAACAAGTAGACATTATCAAATGAAAAGGTATATTGAAACAGTAAACAAACAAACAAAAAAACATTCCAAATAAGAACAGTTCTGGCCAGATAGATTCACAGAAGAACTTTACCAAACTTTGAAAGAATTATAACCAACCCTTGTCAAATTACTTTTAAAAATAGAAACAGATAGAAGACTTTCAGGTTCCTTCAATAAAGCCAGCATTACCAAAACAGAGTGAGGATACAATAATGAAAAGAGATCAAAATTATTGCAAAATTAATACAGGCACAGGGGAAAGGATCACCTACCATATCCAACTTGGTTTTATCCTAGAGATGAGGGAATGGCTCTCCATATATAAGTCAATAAATGTAATGCATCACATACATGGACTTAAAGACAAAATTCACATGACTGCCTAAATTGATGCAGAAAATGTCTTTGACAAAGTTGAACATTCTCATAAGTTCTAGAGAGAGTAGGACTGGAGGGAACATACCTCACTATAACAAAGGCTATGTGTGACAAATCCACGATCAGTATCTGCTGCTGAACAATGTTTGTACACTGTAAATATGTATTGCTCTCAATGGTTTGTAAAGAACTGACTGGCCTATGGTTGGGAAGGAAGAGATTGGGCAGGAGAGCCAGACTAGGAAGATGATGGGAAGAAGGGTAGTCTCAGGTCTCCACAGCCAGATGCAGAAACAGCAGCATGAAAAGTATATAGATGAGGTAAATCAGCCTCCAGGAAGTACACAGATTAATCGAAATGGGTTAATTTATGTTATAGGAGCTAGCTAAAAACAAGCCTAAGCTATCAGCTGAGCTTCCATGATCAATAAGAAGTCTCCATGTGATTAAATAGGAGCATCTGGTGGAACAGAGCCAACTGCTGAGTCCAATGAAAAACTCAGTCTTCACGTATTTTCCAAAATGAAGAAAAATGTGATAAATATCTCATTAAAATCAGAAAGGAGGCAGGGCTATCAACTAACTCCCTTCGGTATAATTCTTGAAGCATTAGCTGAAGTAAGAAAATAGAAATATGACAACAAGCCAAATATCCCTGTTTATAGATGACATGATATTATAGATAATGGATCCCCTTAATACCACCAACCACCACAAAAACAGAAATGATCAACAATTTAAGACAAGTGGCAAGATTCAAACCAACTTACCAAAAAAAAAAAAAAAAAAAAAAAAAAAAATCTACACACCCACAACAAGCATGCTGAGCCAGAAGCTATGGAAATAGTCCCATTCACAATCATGTCCAGGAATGAAATACCTAGGAATAAGCCTAAGCAAAAATGTGAAATGTGAAAGATCTCTACAATGGAAGCTTTAATGAGAGAGAGAGAGAGATTAAGAAAGAAACTTCACAATGGGAAGACCTCCCATGCTCATGGACTCATAGAATTAATATTGTGAAAATGACCATCCTAGCAAAAGTAATTTACAGATTGCATGCAGTACCAATCAAAATCACCATGGCATTCCTTACAGAAATAGACAAAATTCTATCTTTAAATGTGGTGATTTTTGATTTATTAAAGATTGCCTGAGGATTCAGAAAGCAAAGTCAGCCACAACCCATAGAAGCCAGGCACACACCTTTAATCCCAGCAGTCAGAAGCTACGAGGTGGTGGTGCACACCTTTAATCCTAGGACTAGGGATTAAGAGGTAGATGGATCTCTGTGAGTCCAAGGCCATCCAGAGCTACACAAGATTGATCCAGTCCTAAAGAGAAACAGCTCACACCAAGATGATCTCATTACCTGGGATCACATGTCTTTAATCCCAGCACTAGAGGGGTATAAAAGATAGGGGCAGGGTTTTCAGTAGCCAGTATGAGGTACTGAGTCTCCAGACACACTGAAAATAAGAAAGCTCAGTATGGAGGCATTCATTCTCCAGCCACATTGATAATAGGAATGTTCCAATCCTTTTAGAGGTAAGAGCTCTCTAGTAGCTTGGCTGTTTTTCTTCCCTGATTCAGGTTGAAACCCAATATCTGTCTCTGGGTGTTTGATTAATCCACATACACTTACATTTATGTGGAAGCACAAGGGACCATTCATAGTCAAAGCAATCCTGAGCAAAAACAATTGAGCTGGAGGGCTTACCATTCCAGATATAATGTTATATAACAGAGCCACCATAATAAAAGCAGCATGGTATTGTCACAAAAACCGACATGTAGATCAATGGAACAGAATAGGAGACCTAAAGAGGAGTGCATGTTACTACAACCATCTCATATTTGACAAAGATTCCAAAAATTACATACTGGAAGAAAGAAAATATCTCCAACAAATGTTTACATGTAGAAGAATTAAATTAAATCTATACCTATAAACCATCCCTAAAGGAACTCCAAATAGGTCAAAGTCCTAACCCTCAATGTGAGAGTAAAACTGTTAGAAGAAAGCATAGGCAGTGCCCTACACGACACAGAAATAGGAAAGAGTTTCCTAAACAGGGTTCTTTCCATTCACCCACGAATTAAGTGTCACTTGGGAATTGACAAACTGTACTCCACGAAACTAAAAAGCTTGTATATCACAGGAAACCATGAACCAAGTAAAGAGGAAGCCCACTGAGCTGAGTGGGAGAGAATCTTTGCTAGCTATACATCTGTTAAAGGATTCACAGGTATAACATGAAAAGAACCCCAAACCCAAAGAATCAAGAAAATAAATGACCCAATTAAAAAACGGACTATGGATTTGAACAGAGTTGTCAAAAAAGAAGACATAAAAATGATTAAGCAGTATTTCAAAAATGGTTCAAGATCCTTAGCAATCAGGGAAATAAAAATTAAAATTATCTTGAGGATTCATCTTACCCCAATGAGAAGGGCCAAGATCAACAACAACAACAAAACCAATGACAAATGCTAGGGGGCATTTGGGGAGAAGGGAACCTTCACTCACTCTTGGTGGAATTGGAAATTGTTGCAGCCACTCTGAAGATCAGTGTGGAGAATTCTCTAAAAGCTAAAATAAGATTTACAAGACTCAGTGATAACTCTCCTTTGATGGGAGATGTTATTCAGTAAATTATGTTTCTCATACTGGTTGATGAATAAAGTACTGTTGGCCAATAGGAAAGCAAGATAGGCAGAACTAGGAGACAAGGAGGAAAGAGGAAGTAAGAGGGAGGAGTCAAGATGGAGAGTCTGGAGAGGGCAGAACTGCCAGCTGCCTCTCTCCTGATAAGACCACGTGGAAATACATAGATATGGATTAATACTTAAGACAGAGCTAGCCAATAAGAAACTAGTACTGGGCCAACAGCATTATATCAAATACAGAGTTTCAGTGTATTAAGTGGGGCTGGCTCAGCGGCGGGTCAAGACCAGTGGTGGGAGGAAAATACTCCTTACACTCCTTGACATCTACCTCAAGGACTCTACCCTATTACAGAGGTACATGCTCAGCTGCATTCGTTGTTTCTCCATTCACAGTATCTAGGAACTGGAAATAACTTAGATGCCCTTCAGTTAATGAATGGATAATGAAAACGTGAACTATGGGGCTGGAGAGATGGCTCAGTGGTTAACAGCACTGGTTGCTCTTCCAGAGCTCCTGAGTTCAATTCCCAGCAACCACATGATGACTCACAACCACCAATAATGAGATCTGCTGGCCTCTTCTGGTGTGCATACAAAACATTGCACATAATAAATAAATCTTAAAAAAGAAAAGAAAATGTGAACTAAATGCACAATGTAATTCTATTTAGCTGTAAAGAAAAATCTATAAGTAAATGGAAGTAATTGGGAAATATCATACTGAGTGCAGTAACCCTGACCTAGAAACACAAACACTACATTCCCTTTCTTATGGATCCTAGCTCTGAACCTTTGGATCTGAGCCTATAGTCTGGAGTAACTACAGAAACCAGGAAAGTAGAGAGGGACAATTGGTGGGGCAGGGCAGAAGGACCTAGAGAGAGGGTTAGTAGGATATTGATGCTATGAATAGCAAAAGGGGGATGTGGGGAGCAGGGAGGAAGAAACAAATAATACTAAGGATATCTGAAAAAGCCATAGGGAATCATTGTATTTAAAAGTTTACTTTCAGTTCACTGTGTGTGTGTGTGTGTGTGTGTGTGTGTGTGTGTGTGTTATGATAGTTATAGAAGAAGAGGTCATAAAATTGAGAGGGGATGGGTACTAAGGAAGTTGGTGGGGGATAGGGTGCAGGTAGGTGGAAGGGAGCTAGGAGTGGGAATGATGTAAATACAGTATTTATGTATGAAATTCTCAAAATGATACAAAAAGGTAAAAGCAGTCTAGTTTATTTTCAAGTTTCACAAAGCATCAATACAAAAATTGCGCAAACATAAAAGAGAAAAATAGAAGATTGGTCTCATTTCGGAAAGTATATTCAAAATCATGGTAAAAATTGGGTCAGTTCACAGGAAGTCCAGAAAAACAATATTTAATAGCAAATGGTTTTTGTACTCATCAAAAGAAGCTATAGTTTGGCTGTAGGAGAAACATGGTTGAAATAATGAATAGGTAACATGGCATTGTGTGAAAAGCACACAGCGTTGTGTAAAACCCTGCACAGAAGCAATGCTTTTTAAAATAACCTAATGCATGAAGGTAAGGGGACTAGAGGACATGCTGGCTGTTAATGTTTCCTATCATCAGAAAGCGCTCCAAATATGTATCATGCACGCACTCTTGCCAGGAGCTGAGTTAGGCTCTGCCTCCCTGCCCTCTCTGATGGTGAGATGGGAATATCACCCTCACTTCCTCAAAGACTCGCAGAAAACAGTGTGTGTCCAAATGTCAACATTCTGTGAACATGGCGAATTCTGCAATCAAAGATTCAATATCATTGTGCTCTTTCCATAGACTATGTACTTCATGGTTTGGTCAAACCTTAATACTTATTAAAACTGAACTACAAACCTTCCATGGAATATTTGCACGTGTCTATTTCTTTCTCAGCCAAGGAAGCGTTAATTGCTCATGCTGCCCGTCACTTTGCTCTTAGCCCTGTTGTGATAATGAGTGAGCACCTCCTATCCTACTATCTGTAAAGCGCTTCCAAGTCCACCCATGCAGTTGATCAGACAACTCTGTTGCTGGGAGTGTCAGAACTGCTCCTGTCTTCTACAGAAGAAGCTGAAAACCACTATCAGAATTTCAGAGGCCATAAGTCAGATGTTTCTAATGCTAAAAGGAAAAAAGAAAAACCTAATATAACTTAGAGATACCAATAACAATTTAAATCAGCAGAAGAAACCTAACTCGACATTAAACAAATTTACATTATGATCAAATAGGACTTATCACAGAAGGGCAAGTTTATTTCAAAAGCAGAAAATTCATTAAAGATTCTAGTAAATTTTTTCTTTTCTTCTTTTTTTATTTTGTTTTGATTTGTTTTTGTTTTTGTTTTTTATTGTTTGTTTTGTTTTGTTTGAGACAGGGTTTCTCTGTGTAGCTGTGGCTATCCAGGAACTCACTCTCTAGGCCAGGCTGGCCTTGAACTCACAGAGATCCATCTGATTCTGCCTCCAGAGTACTGGGATTAAAGGCATTTACTAGCATTGTCATTCTGCATAAAAAATTTTAATGAAAGAAATATTATGATAATATCCACATTTTCTTGGGTGGAGGGAACCCTTGAGAAAAAAAAAAAAACAATACCCTTTTCTGAAAAAAAAAAATCTGAATCCATAAAGACTTCCTTGCCTTGGTAAAATGTATATTCCTTAGTTTTAAAGCTGTGATCATCATTGGAAAATACTGACAAAGAGGAACAAAGCATTTTGCCCAGGCTTGCTGTTATCACAGAACAATGGCAAATCATACCAATGAATTTGTGAACTGAAATTCAGAAGTCAAATTACTCAGAGGATTGTTCTTGGAGAGTTGAGAAATTAAGCTACTTTTGAACATAATCTATGGATTATTTTCCTTCATGCTAAAGGTAAAAGAGACCTCTAACTATTAAAATTTAATCAATAATAACCTCTTGAAAAGTAGGTTAGCCATTCTTAATTTTCTTTTATATATTCTAGCAGCTGGACAAATAAATACATATATATGTAGTTACTAATGGGAGGGAGATATCTTGTGGTTGGAAAGGATACTGGAAAATATGTAATGAGTCCAAAATTACAGATAGCAGTTTGAACTATTGAGACCAGATGGTCACGTAGTTAGTAATGGACATAGAAAAGTCAGTCTGTCTCTTCATGTATGAATATGTCCTGTCTATAACTCCAATATTTGTATATGTAGTAGTTAAGTGTGGGTCTCTCTATTTCTCTTTTCCTCTCTCCCACTTTTATTTCTTCTGTTTTTCCCACTCCCTGAGTCCTGTCTTACAAGATGACCTAGAAGCACTTATACCCCAGTAGAAGTAAGCACACTTACACTCTTAACATGAAGCCTTATTTTACAAATGCTGTACTTCCCTAAAAGGAGCCAGACATCTTTGGGGAAAAGGCAGACTAGATCTGGGTTGGAAAAAGAACATGACAGATTGGGAAAACATTGTGATACATAAAAGTAAATAAGCAACAAAAGGTGATGAGACATATATCAGAGCAATACAGGAGCTTGGAGGAGCTCCCCCTGTCAAAGCCTGACACAATCTGAGTATTAAAATGGAGAAGACAATATAGGACTGCGAACTGTTGTTAAAGCATCGAGGATGCATTGGTGGTACAATAAACAAACTTGAGAAAGGTAAACTCCGCCTTACAGAAGAGTATCAGCTCACAAAAGGGGATAGAATGATGGAAACATAGACATCAACACTTGGTAAACATCGCTATAACTGAGGAAACTTAGTGACTCATCCCCAGGATCTGTGTTTTGAAACAAAAGGTAAAATACTGTGTAGTAGGAAAACCTACAGTAGGGAAAAGTCACATCATTGAATGGTTCAGGCAGACACTGCTGGAGGTGCTGGCCTTTGCCCTGTGCCCATCTAGCTCTGTGTGGATGACCTGAACCTGACTCATGCAAGCCACTCTAACAACTCTAAGGGTAGGGACATTTCTACTCAGCAGCTGCTCTGCACCCTACAAAGCTGCCAAGATTGGAGAAAACAAAAACCCTGAAATTCTTCAATATACTGGAAGTAAAAAGAAAACAAGCATCCACAAAACCCAACTCTAAACACCAGTTATCTCAGTGCATGGGAGGTTAGAAAGGAGCATTACCATAGTTTGAAGCCAATCTGGGCTGCAAGGTGAAACTGTTTTAAACAAAAGCAATAAATAAAATAAAATTTGAAAACACAATAAATACCTTAACTTGACATGACAGTACATTCCTTTAACACTGGCAACTATGTACTGCAATCCAGAAATTCCACTGCTAGAACTTTCCCATTCCATTACAATTATAAAAAGTGAAAGCTGCAAAAGAAATGTTTATATAACTTAGCCCATGACACAGTTATAAATTATCCTATGACACATTTATAAATAATGGGAATGATGCATATATAAAATAAATAATATTTTTGCTTGGTGAAATGTGACACAACTATAATAAAGGATGAGTGATGTGTGCACAATAAAAATTCAAGTCAATGCGTGTTGTGGTTTGGATACAAATTGTCACCTGCAGACTCGTGTGACTCATGTAAGAGGACTTAATACTCAATGCCGCATTGTTCTGGGGGGCAGACTTTAAGATGGGATTGGATCACAAGGGCTCAATTCATCAATCCATCCATGAATTCAGAGTTGAATGAACTATGGGGGGTTGGGTCCAAGTTGTAGTAAGTAGGTCTCAGAGAGCTTGCTTGCGCTTGAAGGTGTCTTGTCTCTGGTCTCTCATCTCCTCCCCTCTCCCTCGTGTCTCCTTGCTCCTCTCCTCCCCCACCTCCTCTTCGGTCCCCTCTTTGCTCCCCTCCCTGTCATCCTTCTTCCCTTTCACCCCCCCTGCCTCCTAGTTGCCATGAGGTGAGCACATCTTTCCACTGTGATGCTCTGTATAGTAGCAGAAGCAACAGACCCAACTGGAAATGTTCAAGCCATGAGCCAAAATTAGTCCTTTTTCCTGTAAAGCATTTCCTCCCGAGTTTCACAGCAAGCAGAAGCTAACACAGAAGGCTGGAGGTGGTCAAGATGAAGGGCGGAGTGATCAAATGCAGGCAGTGACGAGCCTCCCCTCTGGGAAGGGCTGCCTATGTGCTGCTTTCTAAAACAGTTTGGAGCAAGCGCAGAAGAAACCATTTATGGAGAGGGGGAAGTAGACATGCAGAAAGAGAATGTTTGCCTTATTTTAGGCGTTTTCTATCACCTGAATTATCTATGCGAGGCACTTTAAGTAATAAATAATCACAATAAAACAAAGGGATAGTAGTGTCCTTAGGACATCCGGGTGCCTCAGATAGTCCACAGCGCTTCCCACAGACTAGTTCATTTAATTTCCACACCTCTATAGATAGTAACTACCATTATCCCCTCTTGGCACATCAGGAAATTCAAATGCAGAAAGTTAAGCTAGCCAGGCAGAGAGAAGCACACCTGTAATCGTAGCCTTTGGGAGATCTTGGATTCAAAAACAGAAGAGGGAAAAAATAGAAAAGGAGAAATAAGCGAGTGTGCTATGTCACACACTGTGGAAGGGAAATTAAATCAAGATCTGCAATCTAAACCCGTGTTTTCACACATTGCTCTTATTGTGCCCCCCCTTTTTTAATAGCACAATATAAAACCAAGCCAGATGTACTGGCTCACACCGGTTATCTTGGTGCAGGAGAGGGTGAGCCAGTATGATTGCCACGGTTTAAGGCCAATCTGGGCTGCAGAGTGAGCTAGCTCCAGGAATGCCTGGGATATAACAGGTGAGACTATTCCAAACAAAAGCAATACGTAAAATAACATTTGAAAACAAAATAAATACTGTAACTGCACATGATGGTACATGCCTATCATCCTAGCACTTAGGAGGCGGGGCTAGGAGGGTTAGTAGTTCAAGCTACAAAAGGTCTTTGAAGCCCTGTCTGGGCTATATAAGACCCTGTCTCTAATTAATTAATTAATATCATAATGTAACAGAAGACCCAAGTTTGGTTCTTAGCACCAGCATGAGGCAGCTCACAACTGTCTGTCACTCTTCCTACAATGTACCAAGTACCTCTTTTGACCTCTGTGATCACTGCAGACATCTCTCTCTCTCTCTCTCTCTCTCTCTCTCTCTCTCTCTCTCTCACACACACACACACACACACACACACACACACACACTGAACAGGTCACCATAAATTTAAAAATTAAAAGGCAACAGATAATCTTGATGAATATAATTCCATGCCCTAACATTGCCTAATATTGTACTGATTTTCTTTACCAAATTGTTCAAACTGCAGTAGCTTCTTGTGCAGTGGTCCTCTACCATTCCTAATGCTGGGCCTCTTTAATACAGCTCCCCATGTTGTGGTGATCCCTCCCACCACAGCCGTAAAACTGTTTTGGTGTTACTTCATGTAGTTTTGCTACTGTTATGGATCGAAATATAAATACCTGATATGTGACCCCTGTGAAAGGTGCCTCACAAAGGCACAGATTGAGGAGCCCCTGTTCTAGAGACCCCTCCCCCCCACACTAATATGGAGTGTATCCATTAGGTCTTCAGACTTTCCCTCTGCTGAGTCCCATGTGGTTAAGTGAATAGGTCTAGTCTGGTGATTTCGAGAAGCAAACGGTGCCATACACACCTCCAGCAATTCCTCTGCTGCATTCTATAGAGGTTGATGCATGATACTAGCTTCATCTGTTTAATTATTTTTATAATTTTCCAAGTGTTTTTTATGTTTTCTTTAGATTATTAATACATTTCTAGATGTGTGTTTTAAAAATTTATTGACATCTTCCAGTTATTCATTTCTCCAGCAATGCCCTTATGGTCAAATGTCACTGGCACATTGTAGTTTTGACTTACCTCTCTGTGCTTGGAACAGGGTTCTGTGATCTGGTGTGGTGAATGGCCCAAATGCCCTTGACAAGAGTTTGCATGTTGCTATTTGTTTGGTGAACTGTTCTACCGACAAGATTAGATGAAGTGTCCTGGTGGTATCTACCTATACCTTTGAAAAGCATACATGGAGGACTGTCTGTGTGGGTTTTACATGATTGTGTCTTTCCCCGTGTGTATGAAAACTGGTTTGAGATGACTATATCTTATTGTTATTGGATATTCTTGATGAATATATAAACATTTAACATTTTTATTGTGAAATTTATATTCCCCGGTAATAGTTGTCTTCTGAAATCTACCTGACTTTAAAAAATAAATTCTTTCAAGCTGAGTGGTGGTGGTGTACACCTTTAATTCCAGCATTCAGGAGGCAGAGGCAGATGGATCTGTGAGGCTGAGGCCAGGACAGCCAGAGTGGCTACACAGAGAAACCCTGCCTCAAAAAACCAAATAAATAATAAATCTTTCTTTTGAACAATATTAACATATATCTTTTCCATGGTATTTTACACTTACCTGTTGAAAGTATCTTTTGTGCTTGTATTTAAAGAAAAAAGCTAGGTTTTTCATTTCATTTTTCCTGTCTTTTAAGGCAAAAAGTCTGGGCTGCCTGGAATTTACTGTCACCCAGGCTGTTCTCAAACTTATGGTAGTCCTCTGGCTTTAGCACCTTGAGAGATGAGCCACGATGACTGGAGAAATCATATTTTTCGTACAGAGGGCATTTCATTGTACCGGTTTTCATTACATCTATCTCTGCTTTTAATGGAGTTTATAGTTAATGAAATCGGTACACTGGCATGTCCCACTTATTTTTTTTATCAGTTTCTACTTGTCTTCTGTAATCTTCGTCCCTTCTTTGTCTGCATTCCTGAGTTAATTTAGTAATATTCAATACTCCACTTTATCTCTTCTCTTGGCTTAATAAACACAAAGTGTTTTATGTGGTTGTATGGGGTTTATGGTATAAATATTTAACTTATCTGCCTACTTTCGGATAATATATTATGTACTTTAATTCCTTTTTTCGTCTTTTTTCTGTTGTATATTTTCCTTCTACACAAGATAATACACATGCACACATTAACTCACAATTATTTTTTTTGCTTTAGACCATTATTAATCTACAATATGGATTTTAATAGGAAATCCTTTATTCTGTAATTATCTACATTATTTTTATAAGTCTTGATATTCTTCATTCCTTTGAATAGGTTCAAATCTTTCTTGAATATCATGCTTTTTTCTTTTCTTTTTTTATTTAATTTTATATAACAAAGTCCATTTAAATGAAAACAAACATTTATACACAATATTTGGGAATTTGGGCGTCGTTCTTTCCAAACTACTTCCTGCTGGTAAGGGGCGCTGTCTTGGGGGATTCGAAGAAGATTCAGATATCCTGGCTGTAGTCTGTAGGGCTGTTTTGTCCAGCTGTTTTGAATGTAGGATCAGCTTGTACTCTGTTTCAGGCAGTCTGGCGTGATCAAACCACATTAGTCTGGAAGGAATCCACATCTTTTCATTTTCTGTGGAAACAAAAATAGAAATCCTTTTCCCCAGTAACTTGTCCTTCAACTTAAATTTTGGAGTCAAAGCATTTTTTTTATTTAATTTATTATTTTACATGTCAATCCCAGTTCCCTCTCCCTCCCTCCCAGCCCTCCCTCCCTCCTTCCCTCCCTTTCACCCTCTCTGCCCTCTCACAAGCACTCTAAACACCCTCCCCTCCCATCCCCCCCACCCCAATTCCATATGTAGGGGAATGCCCTCCAGTTGGGGGTCATGTAGATCTGACAGGTCATGTGAAGTAGGGACTAGGGCTTCTCTCCTGTCTCTAGATTAAGGCAGTTATCTCTCCATGGGGGATATGTTTGTAAAGTCTTTTTGTGCACCAGGGATACATCCTGGCTCCACTGTCTGAGGTCCCTTAGACTGCTCAGTCCTTCTGGCTGAGGCCCATATTCAGGGGGGTCCTAGTCAGTCCCCTGCTGTCTTCCCAGCTATCAGTTTAGTGGCCCTTAGCTCCTCCTTGTTCAGGTAAGCTGTCTCTATGTGCTTCTGCCGCATGGTCTTGTCCTCTCCATCTTTTTTCAACTGGTGGATCTATCTTCATGTTTGTTGTAATCCTAGTGTACCGGCAAAAAACAAAAACAAAACAAAACAATAAAATAAAACCTCACTCTGCTTTTGTTAATAGATATGGTAACGACAAATATATTTCCATATGTCTATTGTTTGTGCTGTTATTGTATTCTTATCGTGTTGCCTCTCTACCTAGATCTAAAGCTCACTTTTTTTCCTCATAGGCTGGTCATCCTGCAAGATCTCAGGATCTACCTATCTTCACCCTCTCACTCTCAATGTTGGGTGCAGGTAGGTACAGCTGTGCCTGGCTTTTATGTGTGTCTTGGAGATTTGAACTCAAATCTTCACATTTGCAGAATAAGCACTCTTGCCCACTGAAAAACTCTCCCTACTCCAGATAAAAGATAATTTAAGATCATATTACATACTGACCACCTTTTTGCTCTTTAGAAAATAACCCCATTTTGATGACACTCAGCCATCAATACATTTGTTCCTCTTATTGTAACTTCCTGATAAATCATCCTCATATTTCAAGTTGATGAAGAGCAAACACCTAGAACCATTGGTATGCACACAAGACCTTCAGATTTCTAAGCCAATTGTCTTGCTAGAATTTGGACCCCTTAATGAAAGATTCTTCCTGAAAAAGTTCTTTACACAGCTGTTAGTCCTTCCCAACCATCTCTGTATTTATTGCTTTCTTCAAAATAATTCAAACAAAAGTCCTAGATCACTACATTACTAAAGTGTGATTAGCCGTTTAGTCTTGTAACACAAACCATTTATTGGCTATGTTGTATAATTTTGTCCTGATTTGCAGTTATTAAAAATGCCTTCAGAATTAACATCAGAATAATTTAATGGGTTCATAAAAATGTACTCAAATTAATATGTTCTGATACCATGCAAAACACTAAGGGTTTTATGAAAATGGAGTATTCTACATAAGCTGAAAGCTTTGTATATAAAAATACATGGAGATAATGGATGAGAGAAAAATGATATTTTAAATATATAATTATACTCAGAAGACAATAAAGAAAGTCTCCAGAAGGAACAGGATGCGATAAGAATAAGAATTATTGATATATCAGCTTCCTAAGATGGGTCCTAGACAAACCAGAGAAAGTTGTTGAATTAAGATTTGGAATTGACAAGTTTGGAGGTTAACTGAGCATGAATCCACATCGAAATAGTTTATAAGAAACTCTGCCTATCTGGGTAAGTGTTCCCAGTTCAAACAGGTTAACAGGGAAAACTATGCACCTCAGCCAAGCCAAGGCTCTGTCTGAAGGTGCAAAAACAAAGCAAACAAAAACAATCCTAGCTCATTTGTCAATACTGACCTTTCTCATACAGTGCCCCACCAAAGGTTACAGACATGTTTATTTGTGGTGTCTTGCATTGTCTCACCTGCTCTCCCGAGTGGCTTGGTATCTTTTCTCAGTATGGCATGCCCATATTTCTCCTCCCTGTATCTGTTGGCAACTCCACGCTCCACCCCTCTCTTCCCAGTCCTTAGTTTGGCTGTCCCACCTATGCTTTCCTGCCTGGCTACTGGCCAATCAGCTTTGTATTAACAATGAGAACAACACGCTTCCACAATGTACATGACTACACTGCAGATAGCTTCGCAGTTAAAAGCACTGGCTGCTTTTCTACAGGGCCCAATTCCTAGTAGCTACACGGTGATTCACAACAGTCTGTGACTTCAGTTCCAATGTACACAGCACTCTGTCCTGACTTCCTCAGATAAGAGGCATGCAAGTACATGGTATACAAACATAGAGGCAAGCAAAACGACCATACACATAAAAAAAAAAAAAAAGGCATCGGGCAGGCTGGTCCTGTACATTTATAGTACCACCCCAAAGGCTAAGAAGCATGATTGGGATGAGTCAGGGTGCAGAATGAGGCATGATCCCCAGCTTTATAGGAATCGTTTCGATAATGTTTTTCTTACTAGAAAGCTGGCAGAAGGATGATACCTGGCTAACTAGGACACTGCCCAGATAACCCTCTTGTCCCATCAACAGCACTTTCTATATATTGCATACAGGTTTGTGCATTGTTGGGGATGTTTATGCTGTGCTGTTTCGGACATAATAAAAGAGTTCCGTTTTGAGCAAAACAAAAAAAAAAATTCTTAAAACACAAAGAGAAATAAAAGGAAGTACTCACTTTGAAAACATATCTCAGAAAAATGGATCCTGATTTTAAGAGCTGCTTTGGGTAGAGGATGCAGGACAGGCAGCTGCCAGATGGACCAGCAAACAGCAAGGCTGGGGGACATCTCAAGCATAGCTTGATGGGAAGCAGAGGGCCAAGTGTAAAGGAAGACAATGCCAGACAGAAGGTCAAGGGAAAGCTCTCAAACATTGTGCTATCTCCACTCCCATACTGGGGACTGAAACTACTAAAGCCTTCTGCAGGAAAAGCAAGCAGCCCCCCCCACTGCACTGTCCCCCAGTCCAGAAAATTAGTATCATTTTAAAACATTTCAGCATTTTGGATAGGAAAAGTTTATTTCAGACAAAAGGCGTTTTGACTGTTAGTAGAAAACCTAGTTCATTAGCTTTAATCAGACTTTATTGGTCCAAGGCAGTAGTTTCTCTGGTGAGGGGATGGGGGGTGGGTAAGGTTTGTCAAGTGACCCTTTCACGGGGTTGCATATGAGACATACTGCATATCAGATATTTACCTTACAGTTTATAGCAATAGCAAAGTTACAGTTATGAAGTAGCAACAAAATAATTTTATGGCTGGGTGTCACCACAACATGAGGAACTGTGTTAAAAGGTCACAGTGCTAGTGCCGCATGCCTCATGCCTCAACTGAAGGTTGAGGACCACTGGCTCAAGAGGTAAGGTGGGTATTTGAGTGTGTCCGTCAAGTCAGGGGTACCATCAGAGATCCCAGTTTCTCACCTCGTACTACGTTTTTCCCAATGCTGGCTCCTTAAGACTGAACTTTTCAGGAATAAAGATGGTTCCCGGCATTAGGGCTGGATTACACATGTCACAAAAATGATTTGTATGATTCCTGGGGAACAAACATTTGTAATGCCACAAACCTGCCTGGCCTCTTCAGTAGTTAAATCTGAGTCACTATATTAGTAATTCTCCTTATTGTGACAAAATACCTAAGTGGTGTAACTTAAGAGAAGAATGTCTATTTTGGCTCATGACTTAAGAGGCAACCCATGACAAGAAGGTGCAGCAGCGGGAGCATGAGGTCAAACCGTATTCACAGTCAGGAAGCAGAGAAGGGAGATGCTCACGCTCAATGGTATCCCCTTTTAATCAGTTCAGAACCAGCCCATGGACTCCTGTTGTTCAGATCCAGAGATGAGTGTTCCAGATGGTTCTAAATGGACTCAAATTGACAGTGAAGATTCACCATCACCGGTTTCTTATTCAGTGCATGGTAAGGGTATGGTATTGCCATTATACCAACCAGAGCAGTCGAACTCCTTGAGCAAATGAACTGCTGGAGTATAAATGGATAAAGATGAACAATTTAGCTAGAAAAAGCTGGAAGGATTCTGTCAAAGCAAGAAACAAATTTTGTTGTAACGGTGAGGAAACGTTGAAGGAAGAGGCTCTTAGGGACTGTGATGCCTGTTTTTCATGGTTGAGAACATGACTATCTGAGTTAACTGTAGCTCTGGGTTTGGCCCTCAGCATTACACAGACTAGGTGAGGTGATACATATCTATAAATCCAGCACTTTCAGGGAGAAGGCAGAAAGATCAAAAGTTGAAGAAGCCAGTCTGAGTTGTATTAAGAACTCACTCAAAAGAACGAAAAGGAGGAAGAGAGGGAGGAAGGGAGGAAGGGAGACAGGGAGGAAGGAAGGGAGGGAGGAAGGAAAGGAGGGAGGAAGGGAGGAAGGAAAGGAGGGAGGAAGGAAGGGAGAGAGGGAGGAAAGAAAGGAGGGAGGGAGGGTGAAAGAAAGGGGGAGGGAGGAAGGGGATGGAGGGACAGAGAAAGGAAAAATGAAAAAATAAAAGAAATAAATAGAAAAAAAACAATAGCAGAGTTCAAATTTTCAAAGAGGAGAGGGTTTTAGAGAGGAGTGAGACTTTAACTGAGCTCTAAAGCCTAGGGTGGGCAGCAAGCCAACTTGGAATTGTCCTTGTTTTCAGCTTTAAGCTCTACTTCCTTGGGGAAAGACACCCAAAAAATGGTGCTGCAATCTAGACCAGCATTGGTCAACTCCAGCACCAAACAGCCTAGAGTCCATATGCACCTTGCTCTGCCTGGTAGCTCTTAAATCATCTTGAGCCCTTAAATCCTCATCTTGCAGCAACAGCAACACTAATAGTCTCTGACGTTTCATTTATTGACTATTGTTTATGTACTGCTCCTTCCCAATATTGCCAAGCATGTAATTTTTTATTGACAATCTTGAATGTGAAATTGTGGCAAATGCTACTAAGAGATGCCTCTTGTGGTAACTAAATGTGATGCTTATAAAGAATTAAACTGTGCTTGGGAGACAATGAGGCACGAGTTAGTCATAGCTATGACTTTGGCAAGAAACTGAGAAAGTGTTGGTTTTGGTAACGGGGACACCATACATAATGTTTAAGTAGAAATTCCTGCTATATAAATAACAGCAATAATTTTAAAGTTTTCCCATTTGTAGGAAGTGGATGAGGGAGAAGAGGGGAGGCACCTCAGTGAAGAATCTGTGAGAATGGGCTTGGGCCCTGTAGTAGTAGTAACAGCTGAATCTCTGTGCCTGCTTGTTTCAGGTTGGAATTAAAAATTACAGAACAGTTCAGTTAGTAAAGAGATTATCTCAAAAACCTCAGAACCAGAGTTCTGTCCACAGAATATATGAGAAAGAAAAAAGGAGAGGGAGAGAAGAAAAGAAACAAAAACAAGTTACCCTAGTGCTGGAAGGAAAAGACAGAAGGGTCCCTGAGATTTGCTGGGTAGTCTAGCTTCAGGATAATGAGACCTCTGACCTCAAATGCGCAGAGTGTACAGAGAGAGAGAGAGAGAGAGAGAGAGAGAGAGAGAGAGAGAGGAAAGGGAGGAAAGGAGAGAGGGAAAGGGGGGATTTTTAAAGATGGTTGAAGTTATACAAGTGACTGAGTAAGACCAACAACATTGTCTTCTGTCCCATGCTCACGAATGATACAGAAAAACACACGTGATAACAATATGACAGGTGTCTACAATCATGCCAGCGTGCTCTGCATCGGTCAGGAATACTTCACTGCTGGTTAGTCACAGAGAATTCATGTACTGGAAAGTTGTGATGATAATGTGAACCCTGGGACATCGCAGGGTGGGTACCCAGAAGTGCTCTGAGACTTGAAGCATTCCTAGGGGGAGGTAGAAGGATACAGAGAAAAGATCAGTAAAATAGAGAGAGGGGGAGGAACAGATGGAGGGGGAGGAGAAGGCTTTCTTGACCCTAAGGACTGTATTAATGAGACCAGTAGACACCTATAAGGATATTGGAACTTTCTGGATCCCAGCTCACCTCCAGGCTTCCCAACAAACTGAGAAATATTAATAATAATAATAGCTAGCGTGTTTTGTGGGGTAATTGTGGGGCACACATGCCATGGTGGGTATGTGAGGCCAGAAGACAACTTTGTAGAATGGATTGTCTCCTTCTGGGAATCAAACCAGGTCTCCAGGACTGCCTAGCAAGTGTATTTGCTTGCCAGGCCATCTCAGAAGCTCTTTCCTCCAGACTTTTAACAGGCTGGACTTTTAGGCTATTTCAGGCTCTTTGAGCCATGAAAGCCTTTTACATTCACCCTCTGTGGACTCGACAGTGTAACAGTGTAGCAGTTTTACCAAATGAAATAATTTATCTACAATCCATGGAGTGTCCTTGTTGCTTTCAATAGCAGCAGAATACAGGCCCTGAACTTGACTTAGCCTCAGCAAGGTAAGCAGCATGTTAGGGGGTAGGGAGAGAAAAAAGAGAGAAAAAAAATCAACAATTAAAACATCAAAATACAAACAGTACAACAAGCCAATTTGTGTATGGACAGTGTAAATACTTCACTAGCCCCTCTGGGAATATAGGGGTCAAGAGTTGGGAATTTTCATTATTCTGAAATTCAAGAACACTGGCTCTTCAGGTAAGAGCAGATTACCTACCAACCCCAGGGTTCATTAGCTCACAAACATTAATAGAGGCCCTGCCATTTATCAAGTATGGAGCAAAGATTTATGGTTACAATCTGGAATTAGCAGATGTTCTCTGTTGATGTTGAGGGTAAGCCTGAGGTTTCAACCTATATGTTATTAAAATATATAGATTAATCTATGCATCAACTTAATATGTAGGTTAACATTTCCACCTAGCATATTGCAAATCTCTTTATAGAAGACTGCTTGAAGAAATTAGTCTAGGCAGCAGATAATGCACACAGCCATCAATAATTTTGTGACTCGTTGCTTAAACTTTCAAATATAGGTAATTCCATAGCTAAGCTATTATTGATAGTAATGGGTTTCAATGCTGGTCAGTGCCAGGGGCGCTTGACCTCAAGGGCATTTTAATTGCACAGGAACAGTTAAGATTAAAAGCTATTGATAGCTTCCAAAACGGTCCTGTCAACCTGTCAAAAGAATTGCTAAATCTACAGCAGTGCATCTTTGTTTTCCTTTTACAGTGGAAGACTGGGGGAGGAAGTCATGGCCAAATTTAAAATTACCTCCACCGAATCTCATCTTATACCAATTCCTCAGTATCCTGCCCCCCCCCACCTCTTTTTTTTTTTTTTTTTTAGAGATGTCAACAGTTGACAGGCCTGGAGAGGCAGCCGGGGCCTGAGCATGCTCAGTAGACAGCCACCTTCTATGCTTGCAGAGAGCTTCCCTTGGCACAGCAGCTAGCTCTAGACCTGAAGGCAGCCAGCGGGCTTGTGCACAGCTGCTGCTCCTTGCTGGAAAGCTGATCGCTGCACAGCGCCCTGCTTTGGATCCTCAGCAGCAGCTGAGCAGCCAGGAGTCCGGTATATGCCCAACTGAAGCTTGTGCAGGCTCCATGCTTGCAGGTCCTCCTCCTCTCCGCACGTGCCCTCCTGCAGTTCTTAAAACAACAGCTGGAATGATGGAGCAGAAATGACAGGTTCCGGATCCCAATTAATCAGAGGGGCCAGTAAGTAAAGCGACTCTCGGGAGCCCTCAGGATCATGTTTTCTCATGATCACATTTCCTCATTTCTTGGGACTCCAGGGTCCCCTGCTCAGGACCTGCAGAAGATGGTTACAGCATTGATTAGGATGATGCACTGTTTTCACCGCAGGTAAGGAGAGCATCTCTGCACATTTTTTGTTAACTTAGAAGGTTGGCAGGTCTCAGAGGAGTGGTTAAACAGCAGCGTTAATAGTTTGCTCCTAAAGGAAACTGGGGAAGGAATATTTCCAGGATTAAAAAATAATAATTTCTGATAAAGATTAAACAGCATTCTTGTTCCTTTTGATTCCGATCTTTTTGGACTCCTCGCCTGATGACCACCTTGGTAGAATTTTGCCTTGACCCTGACATTTAACTTTCCATTTGCAATATCAGGTTAAAGGTAACTTATTGTTTTTTTTTAAAATGAAGATTCCTGCTATTTTTTTTTTTTTTTAGGAAAGCAACTTCACATAATATAGATAAACTGATTAAAACAAAACACACACACACACACACACACACTCCAAATATTTGCCATCTCAGCCCAAAAAGAGAACAGCTGACATCAATTCAGCATTAACTTGTTCAGCACTGAACTGAAGCAGATTTGGTGCACACTGCGCTCATCTGATGTTTTCATTGCTGTCAAAACAGTGTTTAGGTTCTATTTCTGAGACACAAGCACATAACTTTTTGTGAAATTGTCACCCATTCTGTGGATAGTTGGCAAAACAGGCTCTCTGAGGAGACATCAGCTGAAAAGCAAAGGGTCATTTGCAAATGCAATTGTGTGTGTGTGTGTGTGTGTGTGTGTGTGTGTGTGTGTGTGTGTGTGTTGGAAACTGTGGAATCAAATTTCCAGATGGTTCTTTACATGAACAAAGCAAGAGAATGGTGGGCTTTTGAAACTGAAACCAAAAGCATTTGAATAAAATTAAACACATATTTCCAAAGGAAAAATGCATCCAAATGGCCATTTAATTGCAGCTACAACTTCCATTGCTATCAATTTGCCTGGATGTTTTAAAAGATGCAAGCAAAGTGGGGATAGCTTTGGGAGTATTCGCTGCTCTCCAGCAACCTGATCAATCAGGCAGGAAGATGCCTTCTTCCTACTTTGACATTAGTTATCTTTCATCCTTACTTAAATGATAAACAGTAATAACTTACAATAGTAATTTATTTCTCTTAGATATCAAATGATTGGAGTTGTTTTTGTTTTTTCCTGTCAAGGCTGAAGGGGGGGAAGAAAAACTGTGAAAGATAAAGAGGAAGAAAACAGCATGGCCTCATGTGACGCTCAGTGGTTAATAGTTGGGGAAAAGTTGGACTTTTAACTCCTTATGAAAATAGCAGCTAACACTTAGGATGCATTCCTTTGTGGGCACATTTTTAATCATAGACAAGTGACACCCTCACTCTTGGCACAATCAGCTGTTGCCTTAACACCTGCTTTATTATGGAATTAATGTTCCCCATAAGCACTTGCCATTCTCCACAGCAGATCTATACAAGTTGTGAACATGGACCTGACGCATGAAATTAAGTCAGGTAGGCAAGGCCAGGGAGGTGTGTGTCAGCCTTGAAAGGGGCCAATTAAGGATAATGGTTTCAGCCAGTCAACACCTTGCAACAAAGCTAGATAAAAAGGGACAAAATGCACAAACAAGCACATTGCCTATAGAGAGGGGGCTAAAACTTGCTGTTTCTAGTTTGTTCTGAAGTAGAAGACCCTAACTACATTGAATTAAATGGTTTTATTGCACAAAAGAAAGACAGCTCTTTTATAGCTTTGTTTCCCTGGAGGAAGCCTATGCTGCCCTCCTCATATTAATTATTATTGTTATTATTATTATTGTGTAAATACACAGGTAATACCAATAGCAACAATCCCATTATGAGTGTTCTGCTTACCTATAAAATTCATCATGTAAAGCCTGGCCTATGACTTGCTCACACTGTAGAGCTCCAAGGTCTCCATTCATAAGCCATACCCTTTTCAGAAGCCCCCAGTGACAAGCAATGCTCTGTTAAACTTGCTTGTAAGCAGTCACTTAGAATGTCTTCATCAAGAGGAAGAAGAAAACCATGAAGTTATTTGCATATTTGGATGTGCAGGATAGGCAGTGATTTGGGCTCAACCCTTCTTTCACCATGGCTAATAATGACACAGGAGCAGGGGTCAAGCTATGTAGTGCTTCCCATTGGAAAGACTGGGACACTGCTCAGATAGGGGCACCTCCTTTGCTAACCTCCATCCTCACTAGGCTCTGTTGGTGTACCTCCAGAACCATGCAGGAAGGGTGTGGGGTTTCCTATGGTGACTTAAGCTTTGAGGCAAGGGCTGGAGATGGTGTGAATTTCATTTTCTCTTAGCAATTCAATAGGACCAGATAAATCTCCAGTCCTAATACACTTAAGAGAGTACTTCCCTTGTCCTTCATTGTTTGAGAATGTGTGCCCGCCTCTATTATTTCTACCATTTTTTGTGATGCACTTAACTAGTGCTCAGTATGAGAACACAATTTAGCTGTGGCTAAATTCAATCTCAAATCCTGGATAAGGAAATATCCAGAGTTTCGTTTCAAGTCTTCATGAATAAAAGTGTTTGTTTCATTAAGCAAGTCTACATCTTTCATGACTAAGCCCCTCATCAAGTGTTTTCAATCAGTTTAAGACAGCTAATCAATTATATTTGTATAGCATGCAAGGTTTTAGTACCAGTTCTACTGGCTCATTTTTGATTGAATGAAGGAATTTTCCATTGTTTAGATAACCCCTTAGTTTTCATCTTAGCGATTTATAAAAAGATAACTGTCCCTGTGCAGGATGAGAAATAAATGCTAACTGGAATCTAGACAAGGAACCTGAAATGTCCAATTAATTCTAGGATTGCTATACATGTGTCCAAATTTGCCTGAAGTCCATGTCATCCTCAAGAACGTTGTTACCTGTAGTCAGGACATTCAGATTGTTGCTGCTGGGAATACAGCCAGAGAACACAGACACTGGCTGAGTTTTGAGGAGACCCTGGCCCTGGTTCCCTATGGCATTATTTTGGTTAAGTAGCCCAGCAAGGGAAGATAAGTGTAGGTCACAGCTAACAGCTTTCAAACATTCTCATCCTCTCAGAGTCTGAATATCTAGACGTTTTCGGAGCTGTGAGGAGCTAAGAAGTAGCATGGAGTATAGTTTCAGACAGATTAGCAGGAGTATCACCCCCACCCCCCCACCACAAAGCCACCTACCTCTATGCATACGAGGAGCTGAAGTTGATCCAGGAGTACAGTTAAAATCAGGGAACATAGTCCTGTGGGGTTTGTGTGTTTGTTTTTGTCTTCGTTATAGAGATGCTCTGTCATATACAGTGGAATTCACTGGACAATATAGAGGCAATGTGCATGTCTGAAACAGGGAGTATTAGTAATGTGTGTAATCAGGGCAAAGAGGTAGGGCCCATGTGTGCATGAGATGAAGATGTAGGAGATCAGGCCTGTCATAGGCTGCCGAAACTGAGTTTCTACTTTATTTTAAATTTTTTTTGAGAATTTCATACCTGATTACTGTATTTACATAATCTCCACCCTCTTCCTCCCAACTTCAACTCCTCATTGTATCCCACTAACTCCCAAATTAATATCTTCTTTAATTATATGATTACATGTATGTATACACCCACATGCACACAACCTACTGTGTCCATTTAGTGTTACTTTCATGTAAGTGTATGTACTTGGGATAGGATAACTGATCAGGGAGTTTGTCTCTGGAGAGAAATTGATTCTCCCTTACTCAGCAACCTTTGATTGCTGTAGCTCTTCATCTACCTGAGGGACCTTGTGAAATGTACCCCATTTATATTGTCATGTCCATTGGTGACACCATTATGTAGGTCTTGTGTAGACAACCATACAGTTGAGACTTCATGGATGAAGTTTCCTTTTCATGTTGAGAAGAGTAAATAAATTTGCAGGTAAATGCATAGAATCAGAAAATGCTGTACTGAGTTAGGTAACACAGAGCCAAGTACAGCATGTTCTCTCTTACTTGTAGATCTTAGTTCTGGCTCTTTACATTTGAGTATATAACCCAAAATAACCAAAGAAGCCAGGAAATAGAAAGGGACCATGGGAAACGTGGAGGAGCCTGGACTTTTAAAGCACAGAGGATTCACTGGAGTATCTCACATTTGGAAGTGTGGCTGATGCATGAATGAATGATGCACGTGAGAGGGAAGCTATGCAATCAAAGCCCATGCTCTGGGGGTGCATCATGCCTGGGTTGTTGCTTAAAAGTATTTGCACTTTGTACTTTCAAGCTGGAATGACTTTTAATATAACTTATTTTATGAAATAAGGCTGCATTGGTTTGTCTCCAGATATCTAAAAGTCAACATCCAAGACACAGTTGGTGTTGGTAACCCAAGATATTCCTCATATTGTATTCCCTGCCTTGGTTAGGAGCTTTAACTTTCTTTGTTTTGTTTTGTTTTTCTTGTTTCTGAGAGTGGCTTTGAACTTGTTACCCTTGGAGCTAAGGCTTCCAAGTGTTGTAATTGTGAGTATGTACCAGCCCACTCAGCCTTTTCTTATTTTTGGAGGGGTCCCAGACAGGCTTTCTCTGTGTAGCCCTGGTGGTCCTGGAATTTGTTCTGTAGCCCAGGCTGGCTCTGAACTCACAGATATCTGCCTGCTAAATGCTGGATAAAAGACCTGTCTCCACTTAACCACTGATTCCAATCCAGGCCTGATGTCATGTGTTTTGTGACTACAGAGCTTGGTGCCACCATATGCTCACTTGGAGAATAGTGTGATCAATATAAAAGCATTGTTTCTAAGTACTTAAAGATTGTCTTCTATTAGACTCCAGTCAATGTGACTTCGGCTTTGACATTTGACTCTATGCATGTGACTGCACCTCACTGATAGTTAATTGGTGAGAACGTGACAAGGGAACAAAGACATTGAGCACTTTTTCCTTAGAGGCCATCCTTCAGCAGCTTCCAGACTGGAGGGGTTTGTGCTTACGAGAGGGTACTCATGTCTTGGTGTGAGTCGACATGTTTGCTCTGTTTTGTGTTTTAGTTTATTTATTTTTTTCTTCCTGTGCTGTTCTGCATTATTTGCTTAAACTTAGGAGATGGGTGAATTAGGGCCTGGAGCTCAGTCTGGTCTGATAGCTCTTTTTGGAAATAAAGTGTTATCAGAAGACACTGCTTTCTTTCACTTCTAAATTGTATAGGGGATACATTTGAGTGTTTGGGACAGAGGCCAAATGACCTGCAAAGGAGAAAATGCTGACGTCATTGGTGAAGTTCCCTGACCTTTCCTGTGACCTGAGGAAGGAGCTGCAAGCTAAGATTAGGGTAGGACATGTGATGACTAATAACATTTCCAAGTGACACCTGCCAGGCCCTTTTATGGAGTAACAAATGCTAATGTTAATGTTGATTGTGAATATAAAAAAACCTGGAATAAGGTCTGATGGTTTTGTTTTAGTTACTATCATCACTTAAGGGTTTGTAGCATCACCCCTGGTCTCCTAGAACCCCAAGCATCCTTAATTGACCACACCTGAGTGATGGTCTACTTTGCATTAGGCATCTCAGCTGGCTCTGGTCACCAGCTGCTGCTCCCAGAAGCCTTAGTTTAGAACAGTGGTCCAGAGCTGTGAGTTATGTTCAAGAATTACCTGGGGAGTTTAAAAAGTTGCTTTCTAAAACTCATCTTAGGCATCACTCAAACTTATCCAATCTGAAGCTCCATGGATGTCCTGCATTTTAAAGAGACTGTTACTAAGCCACTGGTTCTCACCCTTTCTAATGCTGTAATCCTTTAATACAGTTCCTCATGTGCTGGTGACTCCCAACCATAAAATTATTTTCCTTGCTCCTTCACAACTATAATTTTTCAATTGTTATGGATTGGAATATAAATGTTTTTGGACATAGAGGTTTGCGGAGGGGTCTTAACCCACAGGTTGAGAACTGCTATCCTAGAGTCGATTGGCTTGATTTTTCAAGGAGCCTTTGTGTGGGTTTTGGCTCAGGTGTTTGCGGTGTTTGACTCTAGGTTTGAAGCAACAGTTTGGGAGGGGTTTCATTGCATTATTAATTTTAAGAAACACTTCAAACTGGGTTTCTGTTTGTAGTGTGGCTACTGGATTTGTTGGCAGATTGCAATATAGCTATCTGTAAAGCATGCTATATTCAACAACACACAAGCCTTTCCATTTTTCATAGTGAATTTGCAAACCTATGTCTCAATGTAGAAGCCTGGTTGTGGCTCTGTGTGTGAAACTCCTTCTCCCCTTTCCTGAAAAGGGAGTGAGACTTTCTCTTGAAGGGGACATGAGTGGTTCACATTTGCCACTCTGACACCAATTGGCTTCTGGAAGAGGAAACGGCATTGGGGAAGTCTTTCTTGGCTCTTCCTACACTGCTAATGGGAGAATGTGCCTCTTCTCCACACAGTTAAAGGCCTGTGCTCTGCATGTACTTTTGCATGGAGATTAGTGTCTGGCCTTTACCACAGGATCCACGTTTCTTTATTAGATTGATCTTCAAATATGTCTTTATTTTTGTGCATGTGTATGTGGGGTTCACATATGTGTGCAGGTGCCCAAGTATACACATGGCAAGCCAGAAGAGGATGCTTCCTCCTTCCTAGGTATTTATCTTAGTTTTGAGGCAGTATCTCTTGATGAACCTGGGGCTCACTGTTTCGGTTAGGTTGGCTGGTAGATAATCCCCCAGGATCTGTCTCTCCCCTACCCTGCAGCCCAACAATGGACTGTGTCATACAGTCTGTACACAGTCATTGTTAATCCAAATTCAGGTACTCAATGCTCATGAGACACTTTACCCAGAGTCACCTCTCCAGCCTCCATTTTAATTTTTGTTGTTGCTATTTGTAACTCTTTGAAGCTGACTGAGCATTATGTCAGGATACAAATGAGGAAAACCAGCAATGAAATAAGAAGTGTAGAAATACCAATTCGTGTGTTGGCAGCCAGCATAGTGACTGACAAGTGTGAACCACATACAAAGCTCCCAAGTTCTGTGTATCAGGAGCCAACATTCTGACATGCTGGGGCCTATATACCATTTTATTTTTTAAATTTGCTCCTAAAAGTCTAGGAATAATTACTGAAACTTTATGGATCACCAAACCCATACAACTAAATAACTACCAACTCCCCTGGGTATGTAATTCTATACTATGAATCATGACTGTTGTTGCATAGTATAGGAATGTAAGCTTGACAAATGGCTGAACAAGAACAATGATCTATAGATTTGAAGGGCTCATGTATTAGGTACATTTGGATTAATTACGCTTTGACCTGGGTAGTTTCAGTAAAATTTTACATGTTTTCTTGGGCACTTTGTCAAGATTAAAAGGGATATTTGGAAGCTGTTGTTAAGGGTAGACCTTTGGTCTTCTTTAGTCCATGGATGCCATTCTGGTTGTCTTCTTCTGCTCTATAAAGAGGGGCTTTTATTCACAAGGGCTTTCTTTGGGGAGGGGGCTTAAGGCGCACAAATGCACCTGCTTCTTCAGTCCGTGGCTTCTAGGAAGCTGTAGTCTCCAGAGCGATCATAGAGCAAGGCCTTTGTTGTTGTTATTGTTTGTGTGGGTTTTGGTTTGTTTTTCTTTTGAGGCATGGCATCACTAGGTAGCCTCGGCTGGCCAGAAACTAGTTATGTAGATCAGGCTGGATTTACAGAGATTCATCTGCCTCTGCCTCTCAAGTACGTAGATTAAAGGTATGTGCCCCCATGTCCCTGATGATACAGTCTTAAGGACACCCATTTGAAGTGCAAGATTCAGTGAATTGCTCACCTAGAAGAATGGATTAAAATATTTCCTAGGACTAATACTATATTGGGATTAAATCATCACTATTTACCTGTTTTCATAGTCAAATTTCTGAGTCAAGAAATTATAAATGTATAGGCTAGGCCAATGCCAAAGATGTAGATGCAAGGATGCTTTGTATGAAAACAAAATTGAGACTTTTATTTTTTTGCTCTGTTCATAGGAGGTACTTTAGGTCGTTGAGTTTCTTTGGAAATGGGCTTTTACTTATGCATAAATACAGTCTATACTTCATTTAATGCTTTGCTCTTGCTTTCTTGAAGTTCTTATTACTTTCTTACAAAGGAACTCTGCTTTTAAAATTTTGAATAGTGCCCATAAGTTAATTGAGTTATTTTTGCCCATTTTAACTTGTATTTACCTTTAGTTCCCTGTAGAGTTTCAGCATGATGCCTATTGGACAAATGAGTGAACCTTTCTCTTACTAAGAGCAAAATAAAGTAAGTTTTGCATCATTATAGGTCTATAGTTTAGGTCACTGTATTCCCAAGATGAATTCAAATAATCCTTACATAATAAGGGAGTGGTTGAATGGTGGTTTAGAAGAAGCACGAGACTGAATAAATTTTAAGAAATATAAGTGTTTTTGCTATCCATCCATCTATGTATCTATCAATATCTATCTATCAATCATCCATCTATCTATTTATCTATCCTCTATTTGAATAAGGATTTCTTGTAACCTATATTAGAGACTCTTCAGTTGTAGTTATGGCTGTGCATGTGTTTCTGTCTTCCACAGTGAAGATTTGCACCCTGAAGGTCTGTCCCCAGCGAGGCACAAGTTTTGATTGAATAAGAGATTTGTCTAGGTTGCTGAGGGTGGGGAGCAAGGTTTATTGCATACCAAGAGAAATGTAGGGTAAAATAGGAAAAGTCCACACTAAAAGTATAGTTCACTATGTATGGGATGGTTCTGTGAGAAGATATATCAGCAAGTCTGACATGTCTAACTTGGTCACTGCTGTTCTTTGAGAGGGCTATGATGCTCTTTATAGCCTGTGCTTATGGATAGACTGGGTGATGCTTGGTTTTACAAACCAAGTCATGGTATAAAGTACCAGCTTATTGCCAGCTACTGTTCTCTTCATGTTTCCCAGATGAGATAACTAGAGAATATAAACTATGTGATGCCTTTGCTTGTCAGCCTACTGCCTTTTTCATACAGTTTGTCATGGATATGACCGAACAAATGGTGTGTGAGGGGGTGCTCAAAAGTGAGTTGTGGTTGTGGGTTGGTCTGTCTCTCACAATATGTAATGACCACATTGTCCTACAGAAAGCAAGGGTTATTGCAGAAGTGTAGATTACATGCATCTCTTGATGACAGATTGTGTAGGAGATAAAAGTGACAATACAAAATGAAACCTGTAACTCTGGGAATGATGGAAATATGTAAAGCTCACATTCTAAATGAGAGTTTTTCATCTCTAAAAAAGACACTTGAAGAGACCTTACAAGATGCAGAGCCTTTCTGCAACATGCCTTGCCTAGAGGGAAAGTCACATGCTCAGAGCGAGTGCATCTGCAGAGATCAGAAGCATGGGGCCATCAGCTAATTCCAAATGTCATTGTCTACCATTGTGAAGACTTTTCAGATGGAGACACAGAGAAATTGGCCATAGTGAGTAGGGAAGACAGAAAGCAGCAAAGGGTAAGTGTCTGAAGTTACACAGAAAGAGATTACCATTTTCTGAGAACCCACCATATACATAATAGGTATTTATATAACTGAGGTACCAGTGATACAGAACTTAGAATGTGAGCATAGTTCCTACTTTCATGGAACCCAAATTTTGACAGATCAAGAGAAAGACAATACAATGTAATATTAACAGTACAGCCATTATGGAAAATATTCAGAGGTTGCTTGACTTAAATAAACTTCCACCACTGGGAATATATCAAAATATTGTACAGCCAGGATGCAAAATGATGTCTATAATCTTATGTTCATATCAGGATTATTCATGGTATCTAGGACATGGTGTCAGTCAGTGTGCTCACTAGTAGGACAAAGAGCATGTCTTGTAAATGCAGTGTGTAAATTCAGCCTCAAATAAGAAAATCCTGTTATTGGCAAGAATGTGGAGGAACCTAAAGGGACAGAAAGATAAGTGAGATAAGCCAGGCATAGAAAAGCAAATGTAATCTTTAAAGGGCGGATTGAAAAGTTGGAAAAGAGGATGGGTCCATGAGATGACAGCTGAAGAATACAGAGTTTCCTTTTGTAAATAATAAGCTTAAGAGATCTGTTGTACATGATGACAACTGTGTATAATGTATTATATTAAAATTACTAACAGTAGTTTTAAGTATTCTCACCACAAGAGAAGTACGAGGTAATGCATATGTTATGAACTTAATTAGGTATTCTACAATTTATACATAGCTTAAAAGAAGCTATAAATGATAAATGATCCAATTTTACCAATCAAAAATTAGAGAATGAAGGTTGGCTAAATGGTTCATTGATAAAAAACATTGGCTGCCAAGTCTGACCACCCATTAATAATGCTCCTCATGGAGGAAGGAGAGAACTGACCCCTGAATGGTGTTCTCTGACCTCCACATTCATGCTATGACATGTTCATACCCATATCTACTTACATCCATGATATATAAATAAAATGTAAAAAGATTTAAAGTTAGAGAATGTGGCTGGGGGGATGACTCTATGGTAAAGTACTTGTACAAGTCTAGGGACCTGATTTCAAATCCTCAGAACCCATAGAGCTGGGTATGGTAATATGCATCTGGAATTTTGGTCTTATATGCAGAGATAAGACAGAGACAGGAGAATGCCCAGAAGCTCTTGTGTCAGCTAGTCTGTCTTCTGCAGTGGTAAACAATGTCTCAATCAAGGTGGAAGTTAGGACCTACTCCTAAGGTAATTGTTCTCTGACCCTGTGTATTGTGTCATGCACACACCCACAGTTATGCCCATATATATATATATATATATATATATATATATATATATATATATGATGACATGTCATCTCTCTCTCTCTCTCTCTCTCACACACACACAGTTACAAAGAAAATGACTAAAAGGCATATCAGAGGTGTGAGTATTAAAAAGAGAATGTAAATATAAATGATTATAGACCCTATAGAGGTTCCTGGGGGTATAGAAATGTCCTCCTTTTCTTTCCCTTTTCCACATATGCATACCACACAATGTAGTCATTTGTTAAGAGCTCCATTTTCTTATATCATAAACTACTCTTGATCAAGTCATTGCAGAGCTGGTCAGTGTGACTTATGGGGCTTAAACTGAGTTCAGAGCTGCCTATCACGCTAGTACTATGGTATTAAATAGTCCATTTCTAAGTATCAGAGTTATATCAAGTAAGATATGGTGGTTAGCTGAAATCGCCAACTTGATGCACTCTAGAGTCATCCGGTAAGAGGGTCTCAGTGAGGGACCTGAGACCTGTCTAGATTAAGTTGATCAGTAGGCATGACTGTGCAATATTGCCTTGATTAAGTTAATTGAGGTGGGAGGATGGTCCACTATGGGTGGCACCATTCTCTAGATAGAAGGTCTGAAATAGTATGAGTGTGGGGAAAGGTTAGCCATTTCAAGTTCCTGTCATCTTGACTTCCCCACAATGATGGGTTGTAACCTGGAATTGTGAGCTGAATTAAATACTTTCTTTCCTAAGTTGTGTTTGCAAGGGTATTTTTTTTTAATCACAGAAACAGGAACAAAATTAAGACAAATGCTAAAGCATGGAAGATTATACTGATTTTACTACCTTCATATTTCTTATGACTATATTTGCCTGAGAAGAAAAATAAAAACAAAGATGTCAGAAGTTTATTACTATTAATATTTAAGTCACTTGTGGCAGGTTTCTCTCTAGTTTACATTTATTGATATAAATTAGTAGGATGACTATTAAGGATATTTTTAAATTTTTCAATATTTAGATATTATGGAATGAGAAAATATGTAGAATCTAGCAAGTAGAATGATATTGCCTAATTTAAGCGATAATGCATGGTGTATTTGATGTTTTAGTTATGCAAGAACAGTCAGCTTAAACATTTTGAGGTCTGAATTATTGTCAAATCTTTGCTTTTACATTGTAACATTTTTTTTTAAAAAAAATACCACTCAGAATCTAACAGAAAAATCCCATTGTGTCCTCCAAGTTGGTGTCTTGCCCAAATGCAGAGGTTGATATATTCAACATCATGGGAATGATATTAAGAGGTGATATTTTTGGAAACAACCAGGCCTTGAGGTTAGGATCCATGCCTCTCCTGGTTTGAGTATGACCGCTTACCCACAGGCTCCCGTTTTGAGGGCTTGAGCTGGTGGCTATTTGGGGGGGCTATATTTATTACTCTCCTTTTTGCTTTGACAGAATAACTGACATGAAGCAACTTGAAGAGGAAGTGTTATTTCGGCTCACAGGGGACACATTCCACCAGGGAAGGGAAGCATCGGGACAGGGGTGGAAGGCTGGCTGGTCCTAGCCCAACTGCACTTAGGAAGAAGAGCGCAGACACAAGTGAAGCCAGGCCCTAAAATCTCAAGGTCTGCTCATAGTCACCCACTTCATCCACAAAGCTCCACCTCCTACTCATTCAGCCTCTAGCTGAGGGTCAAGTGTTCGGATGTGTGAGCTCCATTTCTGAAACCGAAGCTTATTTCTCCTCATGCATACTAGTTGTGTGTAACTTACCACTCTAAAATTCAGTAATATGTAGAAGTTCTACTTTGGATTGTATGTAGAATGTTTACACTTTAGTGTATATAGGAGTCTACATTACATTGTATACAGACAGCTACAGTGTAGTGTATGTAGGCAGCTACATTGTATATAGACAGCCACACATTGTATTGTGTATAGATGCTACATTTTATCTTTTACAGATAACTACATTGTATCCTGTATAGACAGCCTTCTTTGTAGAAGGCTACATCATATCATGTGTACATAGATATAGTATGTATAGATGGCTACATTGTATCACAGTAGTGTAGACAGCTACATTGTGACATGTGTAGATAGAAGCATCCTATAATGTGTAGATGGCTACATTGTATCATATGTGGAAGGCTACATTATCTTATGTGTAGACAGCTACTTTGTATTATGTGTAGACAGCTACATTGTATTTTATGTAGACAGCTACATTTATTGTGTGTAAATAGCTACATTGCATTATGAATATACTGTAAAAAGGTCATGCCTTCCTGCCTTCTAGGTTGTGTTGGGAATAACAGTAAGTGCAAGTATATAGGGAGCAGAGGGCAAAGATAAGGGAAAATGATGATTATTGTTATAACCAAATACTTATTCCAAAAGATTTTTCAAAAAGATGATTATCTTATCTGTGTGTGGCAGTACATGACTGTAATCCCACTGTTCAGGAAGGTGAGGCAGTAGGATCTCAAATCTTAGGTCAGCCTAAGCTACATGATGGAATCCAGTCTCAAAAATAAGAATTCTCTTAGAAGAATATAATAGAAACACCCTAACACATTTTCCCATATTATTTGTGATTAAGGAACTCAACCATTGTAGTGTAGCAGACTTTTATTGAATTTAGATTTTGTTAAATATTGATTCTTGACCAGTATCATTAGTACATGTGCCCAGTAAATTACTTTTTGTTGTTTAGTTTAAGATTATAGCAAATACTTAGGAAGTGCTAGATACTTATGGTAGATGCAAAACTTATAGAATACTTATGGTAGATGAGGTGCATGCGTGAATACACTTAAAATTCACAACATGAAAACAATGGTAGGTATCAGTAGCCCTATTAGACAGATGTTGAACCCCCCCCCCCCATAGACAGTTAAATGTAAAACCTGAGGTCTTAGCTAGTAAGTGTGAGGAATGATAGTGTTGAGTTCACACTTGCTTAGGAGGCCATCATCCCTGCCAGTGATACTGTACTGCATTAACACAGGGGAAGGATGTTAGAGAGGAAAGAAATTATACAACAGCCTGTATTTGAGTTGTCCATAAGGGTCACAACATTCCTTCGGTATTAAAGATGGTTGTTGCTAGTTGATACTATTTGATTATGGGCTATATTAGGCAGTTTGGTATTCTTTCAAAAACAACAAAATTGATTATGGGCTCTAGTAGGCACTTCGGTATTCTTTCAAAAACAACAACAATAAAAATAAATAAATAAATAAATAAATAAACAAATAACTTCCATGACAGCTCTCTAAGGTAGCCATGGCAGATAGTTGGTAGATATGCTACCCATTCTATACATGATAAACTGCATCTGTAAAAGTATATACATTACCCAGATTCTTACTCATTGGTCTAATTTCAACACCACTGTATTACTTAATTCTTTTCTTTTCATGTGTGAATATGATGTGAAGTCTGTGTGTGTGTGCATGCATTCATGAGTGGTGTGTGTGTGTGTGTGTGTGTGTGTGTGTACATCCAGAGGCCACATAAAGACATCAGGTGTTATGTATCCTATTTTAGATTAAACACTGCATTCCCTGCTCTGTTTTATTCCCTGAGATGGGGTCCCACCCTGCTGGGCTGGCAGTCTCCTGTCTCTGGCCTCCACAGTGCTTGGGTTCTAGGCATGAACCACCAAACCTAAGTTTTGCATGGGTGCTGGAGCTGAACTCAGATCTTCATTCTTGAACACTAAGTTCTCTATTGCCCACTGGGCCAATTCTCTAGGCCCCTATTGTTTAAATATTTTTTAGTGAACACTGTGTTCTTGGTTTTGTTCTGCTGAAAGTATTTGGTTAATAATGATGAACAGTAAAAGTCAAAAACTGCCCTTCAAAAATCCCAGAATAAAGTCAAATTTCTGGTTTATTAGTAATTATTTGTGTTTCATGCCACCCAAAAGCAGAGACTTCATAGGGAAAAACAAAGGTAGCTCATTGGACTAGATGCAGTCTTTGTTGAGTCAGGCTTTCATTTTCCCAGCCAGGATTCAGCATAAAAATTCAATGAAATAATCCCCCATGACCACTAGATGGCGCATGAGAACAAAAGAGATGGTGATATTAATAGGCCACATGCAACCCTTCTTTCAAACAGTTGTAGAATTTATTTTCTAAGTGTCTCATTGAATCCAGACTAATAACCCATGTCAGTAATGCCTGAACTTTTATTTCTCCAATATGAAACTCTGCATTATTTTCAATTTGGGATGGAACTTTGATAAATCTAAGCAGAGAGCCATATATATATAACCAAAAAGGGCTCCTTAGCATCATGTCTATTCAATAACTCTGGCCCTAGCTGTAGCAAAATTATAGTACACTGGATGTATGAAAAAGATGACAGAGTCCAGGGTTGTCCCTGAGAACTCTATGAAATGAATTGCAATGCTGTTTTGGATGACAATGCGTTTGTTATCACAAAAACAGGCTTCTGGTATTACACAAACAACAGGGTCAAAAATCTTCCAAGCTCCATCTGCAGGGGTGAAACAAAAAGCTAGAGGACTTTGTTTTTAGGTTGTGAAACTGGCAGCTTGTGGGTTCTATAACTTGACTGGTTTTTATTTCAACTATTATAATTTTAATTTTAGACACCCTCTTACAGTTATTTATTTTGTGTTTTGTGGTTTATGTGTAGAGCATGGACATGTATGCTTCGTGGCGCATGTGTGGATCTCAGAGGCCAGTTCGGGGAAGTTAGTTCTCTATCCAACATACAGGACCTGGGAATCAAACCCAGGTCCTTGGGATTGATGGCGAGCCCCTCTACATGTTGAGCCACATTGCTGACATGTCATTTTAATTTCTTCACTTCATTACTCCTGTTTCTTTTGAGCCATAGAACCAGGGAAGGCAAGTAAAATAAGAAGTAGTAAATAAAATCTAGAAAACTAAAGACCACTGTGTAGCTGAGTCAAAGAATGTATGTTTCTATCAGATACTTTAATTTGACCAGACTCATGTAATTTTCCCTTATTTTTTTCTGATGTCTCTAATGCCAGGGAAATAATGTGAGTTATGGTTAGAAGGATTAGTCTGAGCCTTGTTCCTTTCAATAAGCCAAACCCTCAGTTAGAAAGCACTTTTCATCGTAGAAGGAAAAAAAAAAGTCATCATCAAGGAGCAAGGGTAAGAGCCTTTCCTGTCACAACTGCATAGACAAAGCCACAAAACTGGGAGTAAGGGTGAGCCAGTAATTCCAAAACATGTCTGAGACTTACACTATCACACACTCACTTGTAACAAGGGTTAGGTGCTGTTTGGATTCTCTCATTTAACTCTTCTCTCAGTTCTGTGATGAAGGGGATGTGTAAGCCCAGGGATTGGTGGTTGTCTGGCAAGTGATGGTGCTGGCTCCAGCTTTTTAAGGCCCAACTTGCAAGCACATCAATGTCATCTTTCTTGAGACAAGTGATATCCAAACATTTGGATCAGCATATTCTTTAGCTGCCATCTCACCTTTCTGGTCCTATGTCCTTCCATCTCTACTCCAGTGACCCCAGAGAAATAGGTCACTTAAAAAAAAAATTGCCAGGTGGTGGTGGAGAATGCCTTTAATCTTGCACTTGGAAGGCAGAAACTGGCAGATCTCTGTGAGTCTGAGGCCAGTGTGGTCTACAGAGCTAGTTCCAGGATATCTAGGGCTGTTACACAAAGAAATCCTGTCTTGAAAGACCAAAAAGAAAAACCAATGTTGAAGCATCTCTGGAATCCCTGCCCCTGACTTGGCTTCAAATAACAGTTGATGGCAATAGACAGCAGGGGTAGGGGGTGGGGTGGGGGGGTGGGGGGTTAGGGGGTGGGAGGGGTGGGGAGGGGGTGGGGGCAGTTTTCTTCTGCACTGTGACCATGGTAGTGGCCTGTGGACCAGTGGATGGCACTCCCCACCCATCACAATATGAGCAGCACTGACTAGACTTAGGTTTTAAAAGGAGAAAAGAGGGTGGGAGGAGACGATAATGCAAAGTCGGGGCGGTGATGGAAGAGATGCTAGGAGGAACTGGAGAGGAGGAGAATAGGGATGTAGATATGACTTAAATACATTGTATTGTGTGTATGAGTTTACCAAAGAATTAAAACACATTTCAAAATGAAGATGGAAAAATAAAAGAAACACTGTGACCTGTTTTCCCCCCACTCCTTACAAATAAGAAATTGTTGGAACTCAAGTTCTAATGTTAGTCAAGTCAACCTTATTTCCCCGCCCCCCCCCCCCGATGCTAAAGTTGACTTTTAGTGCTTAAGGTTGACTTTCTTGGGTTCAAGCAGTTTGTTTCTTTCATATCCAAAGCTGTATGCCAGTGATCATAACTGAGATGACTCTTTCTTCATTATTCTGATTTCCAATAAGGAACATAAATAGTATATATAACAAGTCAAGGAGGGAAATGCCTGTCCAAGGCTCCAAATGGGGTATTACACGGTAATAGGCATTTCTATCTACCTGCCAGCTTTGTCTAAGAAAACACTTCAGATGCTATTCTTTACCATAACATGGAGAAAGTAGGTAAAAATCAGAATCTTTTATTTTGGCACTAGCGTGGGGAAAGCTTTGGGGGGGTGCAAAGGGGTTGATTCACTGCACCTACGATTCTCGCATAGCAGATGGAACTGGGCGTGTCCCTAATTGCACAGTCTCAGAAATGTCATCTCTAAAATGTGAGGGAGGGAACCCCATGTACTTCAGAACCTAACCTGCTGGGCTCCTTCAGGCCCCATTCCTGAGGAAAGTAACTGAGAGGAGAGCAAAGATTTTTAATCAAAGCTAAAAACAATTATTTCAAGATCACATTATAATTAATACTCCAAAGTTCTTTGAGATACTCATATGAAAGCTCAACAGGAAAGATGATCCTGGCTTAGAAACCTGCTTGAGTAATTAATTGCAGATGACTAATGCTCTTTTGCCTGGAGCCCTCCCCCTCAGGGGCACAGAAGTAGGGTAAGCAATAAGACTGACTCAACCCTCCCTGAACAAAGCAAAAACCAGCTGAGCAATTTCGGATGTGACTCAGTAGACATGGTTTTCTTCCTTTTTCTTCATTCGGTTTTTAAAGTGAATTTCTTTATATGCATGTTCGGGTGCACACATATGTATGCTCCATAGCATGCATGTTGCCGTCAGAGGACTACTTGTGAATTAGAAACCCCGAGTTTCTAATTCAAGTGGTCAGGTTTGATGCCAAAGTTCAGGTCTGCCACACTATACTGCTTTATAGTCACTGATTGGCAGAAAAAGACAAATGGAAAGCTATTTCATCCTGTCAATCAAAATTTGTTGATCCCATCCCATTTTTTGTCTTCTACTTTTGTCATGAGTTATGGGAACAGTTTTGTGCATTATGGCATTTACAAGAGAAAAGATGTATAAAATTAACTACCTAAAAAAATGTACTTTTGGATGAGCTTAGCATGTATACATCAACATCAATGTTAAAGATGGTAATGATAGTAAGAACAACTAGTGATCCAGTTGGAATGCTGGATGTGTTTATCGGGGACTAAAAATAAACCCAAGGTATTATTAAGACGGACTGAGAAGGGCCCTTAAGAGTGACAGGCTGGACCAGTGCCTGTCAGAACTTGGGCAGTGCTACCCTGGGAATGTCTCTGTCCAGTGCTGGTTCCGTTAGCTCACACTGAATGTGTATGGTTTTGCAGCAGACCAAGGAAATTGCTGCCTGTCTGTAGAAGATCTAAAATTTTCTACTTCCACTCTTTCCCTCAGAAATATAGAGCAGGGCTGGAGAGATGGCTCAGTAGTTAAGAGTTCTGGCTGCTTTTCCAGAGGTCCTGAGTTCAATCCCCAGCAACCACATGGTGGCTCACGACCATCCGTAATGAGATCTGGCACCCTCTTCAGTGGTTTAGGCATACGTGCAGGCAGGATGCTGCTTATATATAAATCTTTATATATAAAAGAGAAATATAGAGCAAACCAACTCTAGGTCACAAGACTCCTAAAACATAAACCTAATCCTTTTTTTTATTTTTTATTTATTTATTTTTTATTTTACATGTTGTTCCCAGTTCTTTTTTTTCTTTTTTTTTTTTTTAATTTAAATGGTTTAGGTTATATATTGGTTTTTCTGTGCTGTCCTCTTGAATGAAGTGGCTCCAGATCAGTGAAGATTCCTCCTCCCTCCCTCCCTCCCTCTCTCTCTTTTTCTCTCCTTCCCTCCATCTCCTTCCCCCTCCCTCTTCCTCTCCCTCCCTCTCTCCTGTCTTTGTATCTCTCACCCTCCTTCCTACATTCCTCCCTCCCTCTCTTCCTCTCCCGATTTCATCCCCATCCCACCCCAGGGATTTGAGTCAGAGTCTTACTATGTAGCCTTGCTTGGCCTGAAACAAGCAATGTAGACCAGTAGCCTCCAGTTCCTCGTGATCTTCCTGCCTCTGCCTCCCCAGGTAGGATTAAAGGCATGTGTTGCCATGCCTGGCTTTCATTTTCTTCTTTAAGAAAATTAAGTCTACTCCCAAAACTTTGGCCACTGGAGCTAATAGCAGATGACTGAGACTGCACACCCTTGACATGTGTCATGCCCTTGTGTTGTACCTACCCTTGTGGAATCCAGACTAGAAGGTTTGTATGTTTGTTTGCTTGTTTTTTTCCCCCCACATGGTGGCAATCTAAGCAAGTTGGCCAACCCAAGTGAGCTTACACCTTCCTTTCTTTGCAAACCAACTTTGAGGTACAGTACCTAATGCATAATAAATGCCAAATATGTAAATAGTGACTGCCATTTTAGCTTCTCTAATAAATAACTCAATCATCAGAGAAGAAAGAATAGGCTGGGGCTTGTTTGCTTGTTTTGTTTGTTTAAGTTTTACTGAAGTATAAGATTTACTGGAAAGGGGAAAATATTAAGCCCTCCAAAGAATTGTTATGATAGTGCCCGCTTCCGCAGCATATACACTCAAGTTGGCTCTTTCACAAAGGTGACATGAAAATCCATGGTGCATTTTTGAAAAAGAATTGCTATGATGTAATGAAAAGATCGAGTCTCAACTCTGTACACAGATCTTGTTGAATTGGTAGTTTACATTATGGTAAATCTAGAATTTTTCTTTCATGTTTCTTTCCCATTGCATTTTTCTTTCTTTTTTTTAGGTAAACTCTTTAAAAGTACAGGAAGATATCCTTAGGATATTTTCCCCTTAAATACTTGGGAATGCATTCTTTGCTTAATAAGTGCCCCATCCCTTATAATCGACAGACAGTAAAGATTCTCCAGTCTGGTGTTGGGAAATTGAGTGATGGTGCCTGATTCTTGCCATGCAGGAATGCTTCACTAAAGAGCCAACCTGGGTCCAAACATTGAAGATCCACCAGAAGGTCAGTGACTGGGAATTATACATGAGCCTATGGGCCACTGATATCAGAAAACAAGTTCAACTTCCTATTAAAATACTACAGGTAGGACTAGCAAGACAGCTCAGTGGGTAAAGGCACCCACCAGCAAATCTGATGACATGGTGGTCTGAGTTTGTACCCCAGAACCCACATGGTGGGAGGAAAAAAGCTGACTTTTGCAAATTGTCCTCTGACCTCTACGTGTACATTGTGGTAGGCACACACAATTGCACCTATGGGCAGATAAATGCTAAACGTGTAAAATACTACAGGTAAAGCTAGATCAAAAGCACAACACCAAGACCATGCTGCCAGAAGTAAGAGTCTAAAGACTTTAAAAGCCTTCCTGAAACTGGGTCTCAGATTTCTGGAAGTTGAGTGGCAGGGGTAATTCACTGAAGTCATTAGCCTTTGCAAGCACCCTGTCAGCGGGGATCAAACGGGGATCAAAAGTAATTTTCCTGAAATGTTTAGGTATTGATTTTCTTTTGCCTTTTGAGACACCTTTCAATATGTAGCCCAGGGTAGCCAAGAACCTGTGGTACAATCCAGACTGGCCTTGAACTCACTGTGATCCTCCTGCCTCAGTTCATCTGAGTGCTGGGGTTACATGCATGTGTCACCACACCTGGCTTAGACAATGATTGTTTTTTCTCTGTATCTAATTTAATCTCATGGCCTTTTTTTTTTCTTTTCACAGTTAATGAAAATGTTGTGGTTTTATAAAAAGTTCATTAAAAATGAAATAATGTATGGAAGTTAAAATGTTTGACACATGTCGGGGGCCTGAGTGGGGGTGTATGCATTCGAGTGTTGCATGCATGTGAGTGCACACACCCTTGTATATACACGTGAACCCACACCTTTATGCACACATGCAAGGCCAGAGTAGGATATCAGGTATCATCTTCTATTGGAGTCTTTGTTATTGACTTGAGAAAGGGTCTTTCACTGACAGGGTCTCTCTCACAGAAGCTCACCATTTTGAGCTTGGCTGACAGGCAGGAAAGTTCTCAGGACCTACCCATCTCTGCCCCCTAATACTAGGGTTCTGGTTACTGTGGCCATACCTGGATTTTTATAAGGGTGCTTGGGATTAGAACTAAAGTCATTATGCTTGCAGAGTAAGGAATTTGTTTTTTGTTCGCTTGTTTTTGTTTTGTATTTGTTTGTCCCACTGAACTCCAGCCCCACAGCTTGGCAATCTATTAATGCTCACCCTCTCTTGATTCTCTGACTGTACATGGTATAGCTTGCCTCTGGGTTTCTGTCTCTTTGTCCTTCACTTTGACCCACAATCACTTTCTAAATTATAGCAGACTAAAAAGAAGAAATTCATTTCTAGCTTGTCATGTTCATCTTCCCACACTTTTTATACATGCATACAGCATACACACAAAAGCATGGACGAAACCATACCTTTTAGTGCATTGTTCTATAAATAAAATATGCTAAAGTTTAAAGCCTCTTCAGATGCAGTTGTTGAACTTTTGATTTTTCTAATTTCTCTTTCATTGGATGCACCATGTTCAGCAGCAGTTTCTCTTGGCACCCTGCTCTTCTGAAGGACTCCTGTGGCATTCAACTTAGTTTTCACAGAGCTATTTTTTTCAACTCACATTCTGTAAATGATATTATGTAAGTTCCCCATAATAGGGTTCAGTAGTTCGAATAGCTGTATCACTCCTTTGGTAAGCCACAGCTCAAATGATGAAGGGGAAGCTTCGCTAGCCCAGAGAAAAGTTCCTGTGAGTTGCACTGTCAGAGGTCATTCTCACGTCTACACATCCTTGTCCTGTGCTGCTTGACATTATCTAGAGATGCTTTCTAACATGTAGTTACCTGAAGGAAACCAAAGGACTTGTTGAAAGCAGTGAAACCTCCTCTCTCTATGCTTCACATACTCTTCCAGGAGCAGCCCCAGTTTCTCCTTCCTTCTGCCTCGATGATAAGCCTTATCTGATGAAATGTCTCTTTCTTGGTTGGCTAATATAATAGGATTCAGTCTTCACTCTGTATACTTCTCCTGAATCATGGACCTTCTCACACACCCTCAGCTCTGCACACATACCTCTTCCTCCCTCTTGAAATAGATCAGCATTACTTCAAAATACTCCGATTTCTGTGGATTATATACTCTAGAAATTTTAATGAAAGTAGCAGGCCAGGATCTAGACTTTGGCCAAGTTGGTATCATGAGTCTGGAGTGTCTAAAGTCAGGGCTGGGGGTTGCTGGCTAATTTTGAAGAATGGGCTGGGACCATGTGCTGACAAATCATGTCAACTCCAAGTCAACCTGAGGATAAGTTAGAAACTCCATCATGGCCTCCCATGGGCTGAGAAGATAGTAACCCACCTCATGTACCAGGATGTAAAACAGAAGCAAATTAACAGAATTTGATTCTGAAGTAGTTTGGGGGGGAGTGGTAACCCCTTGATGAGTTAAAAAATAAAAGTGGGTAGCAGGCCAGTCAGAATTGGTCTGCAACTTTAATTTTATGCTAGTGGGTTAGATTTCTGCAATTGTACCCAAGTGGTCAAGATCCTCAAAGAAGTTGGAAAGAAACAAGTGAGAAGGAATGAGGAGTTCAGGGTCTATCGTGTTCAGTGGGTCATTGCCTGCCTAGTGGAGTGAGCAGGAAGAAGCTGATACTTGCTTGCCCATGGTAGTTATACATACACTGTTGTGCTACTGTTTTTAACTCTGGGTCGTCTGACTTAACTTAAGTAGTGGACAAATACATTCATTACTTTAGTGTAGCCATTAACAGATTGTGGTATGCTTGTTTTCTGTTATTATTACCAAATACCTGAGGCTGGTAATTTTCTTTTTTAAAAACAGAAGTTTAGCTTGTGTTCTAGAAGTCTGAAAGACAAAGAGCATGGCACCAGCATCAGCCTCGTGCTTGGCATTGCACTGCTTCATCGTGGAGGGGGCTGCTCAGCGGGCTCTGCTTCCCTTCTTTATCTAAAGCCTCTAATGGTGTCTGCGGTTCCACCTCTATGATCTTACCCACTCCTATTTACCTCCCGAGTGACTTACCTCCAATAGGGGTCTTGGTGGAAGGGTACTCTAACAATAGCATATATTAAAAGCTATAAAGGAGCAGCAGTCTCTGCCTCAGTCTTAGTAACAAGATAGTTCTCCTACCAAATCATGGAACTGGTAATACACTTCTTGTTTTTGTTTTGTTTTTGCATTTGATTGAAGAAAAAGTAACAGCCATAAAGGCAAACAGAGAAGATTTCAGAATTTTTCCTTTATCAAAAAGTTATTCCTGCTGCACCTGTTTCCTAGAGAGCACTTTTGCTGGTGCTAGGTGACATATTTTATGCAATTAGTTGATATTTTTTTTTGGTCCAGTCACTATGTAGCTCAGGCTAGCCTAAAATAGGCAGATACTTCTGCTTGAATGGTAGGGATGCACCTGCTACCTGCTCTAACTGTATTTTCCCCCAATGGTCTTTCAGTTCCAGGTTGTTTAGCTTAGAAGAAAACTTGGGGATGTTGACCCACTTTTAAAGCATACTTTATTTTAAAGAACATAATGACAAAAACAATGATCATGCTGGATCTGTCTGCCTGTTGGTTATGTGGATGACAGACCAAGTGTAAGTGGAGCAGCTTTTTCCAAACTATGTCACAAACACTGGGGCTTTCAGCTCCTTTCTTCTAGAACTTTATAGTCACTCCCGTGCAGATAAATCCAAATGGAGAAATGTCCCCGTTGAAGAAAATTTATGAGGAGTAAATGGCTTTGGGATCTGTTTTGACAACTGTGTCTCAGCTGTCAAACTGCTTGAAAACCACAGGACTGGAATATCTCCTGGAAGAGGCTTATGTGCCACAATTAAACAATCTCTTTCATAAACAGCATTTACATGGCATTTGAATGTATTCTATTGTAAAACCAGTTAACTAACTCAATAATCGACCATGAGCTATAAGCTACCACTTGCAATCAAAGTGGCCCTAATGAGTTGTCATTTACAGCAACTCTGCTCTTATTTTCTCTAATTAAGGGGCTGTTTTAATTTCAAAATAAAATTGTGCATCTTTGCTTTTATTGCCTTTTTCAATGGCTTTGCTTCTGTACTTAGCTTTGTTTCAATTTCATATCAACACATTTAAAAACTGTCGGCCTGGCCATAGGTAGTAGCACATACCTCTAAACTCGGCACTTGAGCCAGAAGTAGGATGATCAGGAGTTCGAAGTTCAAGGTCATCTTCAACAGTATAGTGTACAGCCTGTAAGGGTTGTGTAGGAATCTGTCTCAAACAGCAATCGTAGTTAACAACAACAAAATTATTAACCCTCTCAATGTGTTTTAAATAATTGTAGGTGTTAATGTCACTCAGTTTCTCTTTCCTGTAATGCTCAGATAAATACTTTATTATTGTGGTGAAATATTAAACAACATAAAATTGATGATTTTAACTGTTTTTAGGTGTAGAATTCAACGGCATGTAAGCTGATGCTTATTCGAGCACCTTTTTCTTTATTAATATTTTTATTATTTGAGAGTTTCATACTTATATCATGTATATTGCTTATACCCTTTCATTACTACCTCCCTTCAACTTCCGCTATTGGATGACAGTGAGCCTAAAGTCACTGCATCTGTTTTCATCTGCTGTGGGTGGAAGTTTCAGTGAAGGCACTAATTTATGAGTATAGCAGAATATCACTAGGAGTCATTTTACTGTTACTATTTTTAGAGCAGTAGTGTTTGGTCTTACTCTAAGTCTGGGGATATCTAATTTCTGGTTCTTCATCACCCAAGCAGTGTCAGGCATGGGTTCCATGTCAGGGATGGGCCTTAAGTCAAATAAGACATTAGTTGACTATGCCCACAAGTTCTGTGCCACCATTGGCTTAGCATATCTTGCAGGCAGAACAAGTTTCAGGTCAAAGGTTTTGTGGATGGGATGGTGTTTACATTTCTCCTCTGGTAGTCTGCAGAGTATCTTCCCACACTACAGATACCAGAACATAGGAACGAAGGCTACATGTAGGCATCAGCTTGACTTCAGCCATGTTCAAGGAGTTGTATGGGCCTTGTCCCTTGCAATAAGGCTCTGCTGTTGGTTTGCAGAGAACAAACTATTGTCTTAGCAACAGCCTGGGTGATTTGAGGATTTCCATGAGACTCCCATGGCCAAAAATTCAATTGAAAGCAAACTAGTCCCACTACTGAAAGCCTTGCTTGGTGACAAGAGATGGCAAGTTGGGAATCTGTATCCCCTCATTATTAGGAAACTTCATGACGATCACCTTCATATATTTTAGAAAGTTTCTACTTCATTGGGTTTCCATACTACCCCAAATGCCTCTCATTCCCGGCTATCTCTCTCTCTCTGCATTCCTTTACTCAACCCAAACTCCCTTCTGTCTCCCCCACCTGATCCTTCTTCCCATTCCCATCCACCCCCAATCTAAATAACATCTACTTCCCTCTCCCAGGGAGATCCATGTGTCCCCCAATCTCTTCCTCTATACCTACTCTCTCTGGCCCTACAGATTGTTGACTGGTGATCATTTATTTAATGGCTAATATCCACATATAAGTGAATATATACCATATTTATCTTTCTGGGTCTGTATTAACTCACTCAGATTGATTTTTTTTCTACTTACCTGCAAATTTCATGGTGTCATTTGCTTTTAACAGCTGAGTATTACTCCATTGTGTAAATGTACCACATTTTCTTTATTCATTCTCTGGTTGAGGGACATCTAGGTTGTTTCCAGTTTAAGGCTATTATGAATAGAGCAGCAATGAATATGATTAAGCAAGTGTTCTTGTGGTAGGATGGACCGGCCTTTGGGTATATGCCTAGGAGCCGTCCATCTGGATCTTGAGGTAGATCAATTCCCAACTTTCAGATGAACTGCCATAGTGATTTCCGTAGTAGTTGTACAAGTTTGCATTCCTACCAGCAAGAGATGCGTGGTCCCCTTATTTCACATCCTTGCCAGCATGAGCTGTCACTTATGTTATTGTCCTTAGCCATTCTGACAAGTATAAGAAGGAAACACAAAGTAGTTTTGATATTCCTTTCCCTGATGGCTTAGAATGTTGAACATTTCTTCTGTGTTTCCCAGCTTTTTGAGATTCGTCTATTAAGAAATCTCTGTTTAGATCTGTACCCAGTATTTTAATGGATTATTTGGTTTTTTGTTTTGTTTTGTTTGTTTGTTTGTTTGTTTGATATCTAGTTTCTTGAGTTCTTTATATGTTTTGGATATCAGTCCTTTATCATATGTGGAGTTGGTAAAAAAAAAATCCCATTTAGTAGGCTACTGTTTTGTTGAAATAACAGTGTCCTTTTCCTTACAAAAGCTTTTTGGTTTATTGATTGTTCATCTTAATGTCTGCACTGTTGGTGATCTTTTCAGGAAGTTGTCTCCTGTGCCAATGCATTCAGGGCAATTCCCCCACTTTCTCTTCTACCAGATTTAGTGTTTCTGATTTTATTTTGAGGTCTTTGATCCATTTCAACTTGAGTTTTGTGCTGAAGATGCTGTCTTATTTCCAAAGTGTATTTCTTGTTGGCTTCTTTATCAAAAGTTAGGTTCCAGAAATGTGTGGATTTATATCTGGGACTTCAATTCAATTCCACTGATTAACATGTCTGTTTTTATGCCAAACCATGTTAAGTACTGCAAGAACTCTGTAGTAAATCTTGAAATCCAGAATGGTGAGGCCTCCAGAAGTACTTTTATTGTTCAGGATTGTTTTAACTATCCTGTGTTTGTTTGTTTTGTTTGCTTTTGGTTTTTGTTCATATGAAGTTGGGAATTGTTGTGTTATTGTTTCAAAGCCTATGAATAATTGTGTTAGAATTCTAATGGAGCTTGTGCTGAATCTGTAGGTTGCTATCGGTAGGATGCACATTTTTTACTGTGTTAATTCCACTGATCCAAGAGCAGGGGAGATCTTGCCATCTTCTGATATCTTCAATTTTTTTCAAAGCCTTGGGGTTTTTATCATACAAGTTTTTTTGCTTGTTTTGTTACATTTACCCCAAGATATTTTGTCTGATTTGAGGCAATCGTTAAAGGTGTTGTGTCCCTGATACCTCTCTCCGTCCATTTGTATATAGGAGGGCTGCTGGTTTTTGTGAGTTGATTTTTGTATTCAGCTACTTTGCTGAAAGTGTTTATTAGCTGTAGGCATTCCCAGGTATAATGTTTAGGGTCACTTACATAAACTATCATATCATTTTCAAATGAAGATTCATTGATATCTCTTGTTATGTCCACCTTTTCATTTCTGATTTTGTTAATTTGGATATTCTCTCTGCCTTTTAGTTACTTTGAATAAGGGTTTGTCTATCTTGTTTATTTTCTCAAAGAACCAAGTCTTTGTTTCACCATTCTTTGTATTGTTCTCTTTGTATCTATTTTATTAATTTTAGCCTCGATTTTGAGTATTTTTTGCCATCTCTGTGTATTCTTCTTGGGTGTGATTATATATTTTTGTTCTAGAGCTTCCAGATATGCTGTTAAGTTGCTAGTTTGAGGTCTCCAGGTCAGTTGTTTTTTGGGTTTTTTTTTTTTTGTATATTTGTTTGTTTGTTTTATGTAGGCACTAAGTGCTATGAACTTGCCTTTTAGAACTACTTTCAATGTGTCCCATAAGTTGTGGTATGTTGTATATTCATTTTCATTGAATTCTAGAAGGTCTTTAATTTCTCTCTTTATTTCTGTCTTGATCCACTTTTTTATTCAGGAGTTTTTCAGTTTCTATGAGTTTATAAGCTTTCTGATTTTTTTTTTCTGTTGTTGATATCCAACTTTAATCTGTGGTGGTCTGATATGATTCAAGGAGTTAATTTAATCCTGCATCTGTGGAGACTTGCTTTGTATCTGAGTATGTGGCCAATTTTGGAGGAAGTTCAATGTGGTAAAATGTATATATAAGTATACAGGTAAAATGTCCTTTAGATACCTGTTAGGTTTATTTGGTTTATAATGTCTGTTAGCTCCATTTTTGTTGAGTTTTTGCTTGGATAATCTGTGTATTGGTGAGAATGGGGTATTAAAGTCTCCCACTATCAGTGTGTGGTCAATATGTGATTTCATCTGTAACAGTGTTTCTTTTACAAAATTAAGTATCCTAGTATTTGGGGGCATATATGTTTAGATTTAAACATCTATGTTTAATCTTGGTGGATTTTTCATTTGAGTGTGTCCTATTTCTTTGGATTAGTTTTGGTTTGAAGTCTATATTTTGTTAGATATTAAAATGGCCACAGCACCTTGTTTCATAGGTCCATTTGCCTAGAAAATCTTTTTCTAGCCCTTTACCTCCAATCATTAACTCCAACCTTGAGGTAATGTCTATGCTTGAGACTGAGATATTTCTTGGATAAGTTGGAAGAATGGATCCTGTTTTCAATCCATTCTGTTAGTCTGTGTCTTTTTAAAAAATGGGGGAATTGAGACCCTGTGTTTTCATGGGTATAATTAACCTCCTTCTAGCACCTTCTGTAGGGCTGGATTTGTAGCTAGAGGATGTTTAAATTTGACTTTATCATAGAATACCTTCTTTTCTTCATCTATGGTGACTGAAAATTTTGCTGGGTATAATAGTCTGGCTGGCATCTGTGGTCCCTTAGCACATTTGTGGAGGCCCTTCGGACTATAGCGACTCCTTTAAGAAGTTAGGTATAATTCTAATATGTTTGCCTTTTTATGTTACTTGGGCTTTTTCTCTTGAAGCTTTTAATAGTTTTGTTCTGAACATTTAGTGTTTTCTTATGTGCTGAGGTGACTTTCTTTTCTGGTCCAGTCTATTTAGTGTTCTGCATGCTTCTTATACCTTTTAAAGCATCCCCTTGTTTAGTTTAGGAAATTTTCTTGTGTGGTTTTGTTGAAAATATTTTCTGAGCTTTTAAGCTGGAATTCCTCTCCTTCCTCCATTCCCATTATTCCAAGGTTTGGCCTCTTCATAGTGTCCCACATTTCCTGGATGTTTTGTGTCAGAAGGTTTTTAGATTTAACATTTTCTCTTACCAATTTATCTGGTTTATTTTTTTCTATTGTAACTTCAATGTCTGAGATTCTTTCTCCCATCATTTGTATTATGTTGGGGAATCTTGTTTATATAGTTCATGTCTAATTGCCTACAGTTTTCATTTCTAGAATTCCCTCACTTTGTGCTTTCTTTACTGATTCTATTTCCATTTTCAGATATTTAATGTTTTTTTATTCTTTCCCTTCTACTGTGTATGCTTTCCCATATTTCTTTAAGGGACTTATCAGTTTCCTTGTATACTGTTTGTGTTTTCTTGGATTTTTAAAAGGGGACTTACTAAGTTCCTCTTTAAAGACCTCGATCATCTTTACACAGGTAGCTTTCAGGTCTTTTTCTCTGCTTCAGCTATGTTGGGATATTCAGGGCCTGCTGTGGTAGGATAGCTGGGCTCTAATGGAAGCATACTGCCCTGGCTCTTATTGGTCCCATGCTTATGCTGGTGTCTAGGCATCTGGGATTAGGATGTTTGTAGGTCTAGGTGCTGGTTTCTGAGTTTGTCTTTGTTGGGTGTTTGTTTTGTTCCTTGGTTCCCATTTCCTCTCTGGATTTCCAGAGAGAGTGATGTGAGGGCTGTGTGTTGCCTGGTAGGATTTTTTTTTTTTTTTTTTTTTTGAGTTAATAGTTGTGGCCACTGGGGATTCCAGGTAAAATGTATTTCTGGATGTTGTGAGCTGAGACTTAGAAATGGGAATAGGCTAGGGATCTGGAGGGGTTCAAGGGAAGGAGGAAGGTTGAGTGTTTAGTTAGGATCTGCTTGTTTCCCCTCCTTAGAATGAGGAGAAGTCATGCAAAGGGTCTGTTATAGTACTGTGATGAGAGGGGGTTGGGTCTAGAGGGACAAAAGGGGAGGGAAGAGCTACAGACAGCTACCTGTTTCCCTGTCAGGAGTGGTTTGGGAGTTTGTAAAGAGTGCTGCTGCAGCTGGGGGCTGTAATAAAGCAACAAGTGGGGAGAGGCAGGGTAGGAGGGAAAGGTCTGTGGGACCCACAGGACAAGAGCGGGCAAGGGAGGCTACCACAGATTTTCTGGTGCAGAGCTGGGGATGAGACTGGGGGATTGGATCTGGGGAACACAGGGAGAAGAGTCTTCCTGGAACTTACAGGAAGAAAGGGTGTTGTTCACTACCATAGTGTTCAGCAGGGGTGACAATGAAGCCACCACCATATCCACTAGGAGTGGCAGTGGACTTGCTGTGGTGGCTCTCTGGGTATCTCTGAGACTGTGACTTTGAGGTCAGAGTGAGTATGCACCCATAATCTGTCACTTCCAAATGCTTTGAGATGTCCTCAGCTGTCACTTGGGAGGAGTAGAAAAACTTAGGTATCCAAACACACTCGGGGAATATTCCATAAAAGCATTGTTTTCTGTTGTAGGATCTTTGCAGAATGACTTTAGTATGGGAATTCTGATTTCCCTCTGGTGAAAACGACACAAAACTTTTCCTTATGCGCCCTCTCCTCCCCCTCCTGGGAAAGGGCTGCCCGGCACCCTGACTCCCACTCATGCCCTCGACTTTCAATACCCTCAAGTTGTGGAGCCCTTATGTGTTCAAACCTGCAAAACCTACAATCATATTCACTGAAACGAAGTTGGCACAAGCCCAAACAAGTCTCAGCAGACTCAGTAGGTTTTAAAATGTGATTGGAGCTGACTGAAAATGTCACAAAGATCCCCGACCCCTTTATTTGTTGTAGAAAATTTAAGCAAAACATATCCTAGTGGTTTCCTGTTCTTTTTTTTTTTAATGAGAAATGAATCAATTAGAATTGGATTGTTTTTATGTTGGAAAGGATCCTTAAATTTATGGTTAAAAATTCCTTATTAACGTGGGTGTATTCCATTGGGAGGGTAAATAATTTATTTTGCCAACATGAAAAGAAAATATTCTCTGAGTTGGGACTATACACAGTTCTCTTCATGCTTATTTAGATTTTCTGGTTTTTCTTTTTGCTATGAATACTTAACTCCTGTATATTCATAAACTGTGTCAATAAAGATATTACATTTTAATATAATAAAGTAGAATGCCAATGAGGCATACATCTAGAAATCACAATTAATGTTACGTTTCTAGTTACACATTTCACTCTGGTCAGAAGTTTTTGATCACCATGTACCATTTAGTTTTCTCCTTTCTCAATACAAGCTCTGATTACTGCTTGATATTCACTGTTTACAACAGTTCTTTGGCCATGGACTTTGGCCATGGTTTATGGATGCACAGAGCAGGTGTGCCAAGCGCTCAGCTCGCTGAGTATATAGGAGCCTGTACGATGCATAGTCATCATCCCAGGTCAGGATGAAGGACACCCACCACAGCAGGTATCTCTCCTGTGTGCTTTTCAGTCAAACCTAGCCCTAAATCCGTCATGCTGATTTTTCTATCATGATTAATTATGGTTATCTTGCTGAATTTTATTTAGAATAAGATCCACACATTGGTGCTTAGCATTTTTGTGCACATTTTCCTCATTATTTTTAGATACCCTCATATTTTTATTTTACCTTTAAAAGCTTATTTCTTTTATCTTTGAAATTATAATGAAATCATTACCCCATTTCTTTCCCTCCCTCTAGACCCTCTAATGTGCACCTGTGCCTTGCTCTCTTTGGATTTGCTTGTGCTGTTCCCCCGGGGAGGCTATTTCTGCCACTTTAGCTTAGTTGCCTTGTGGAGGGTTGAGGCCTCATGGTCCTTCCCTCATCCACTTTGGTATTTCTATTGTTGCTGTCCTTGTTCAGCTCATGTTTAGTCAGTCATGCTCTGAGATTTTATGGGTGTAGCTTCTCACATTACTAGGAGACAACCCTGCTTCCTCAGTGTTCCCTGGGTCTTAGGTATGGAAGTCGTTTTGTAGATGTATCTGCTGGGATTGGGCTCGATAATTCTGCATTTTGAATGGTTGCAGTTTTGTGCACTGGCCTCCATTTGTTGCAAGGAGAAGTTTCCTGCACGAGGGGTGAGGATTACACTTATTTGTGGAGATCAGGACAAATATTTAGAATGTAGTTAGGATCGTGCTGGCTAAGCAAATTGGTGGTTGTGTTTTCTAATCTAACATCCATGACTTCACAAGCCTTGGGTGGTTTGCTAGGTTTCCAGTGCCAGCATGTTTTCTCTCTTGTTGCATGGCTCTTATGTCCAACTAGAGAGTTGTTGGTTGCTACCAGTGTGTGAATGCCACTACTATACCTTTCACGTTACTGTGCCATGTTGGTCATTGTGAGCCATAGGTATCATAGCAGGGTAGACTGTTGGTTGCCGCCCTCCTTTGGAAGTTTGCAGGGCACCATGAAAGCTGGTCCTTGTGGAGGAGGCATTTAGTCACCTCTAGCCCAGATCCTACATCTACACTGCATAGTGTCTTCAGCAATATGAGTCTGCCTTTCTCTAGCAGGGGCAGCAACCACAGGCAATAACTTTAGTCCTTAATGTTTCCATAGTCTTTGGACAGCCCCGACTAACACTTAAAAGAGGGCTTCTCATGCCTGGAAGGGATTTTTGTTAGATTCTTTAGATCTTGGAGAAAATATTCCTATTCCAAATTTAAAGAAATTCTTTTTTAATGATGTGTGCATATTTATAGACAGGTTTATGTTTTTATAGGCTTTTTAAAAGATAACTAATAGTAGATTCTTTATGACTTTCACCATCCTCCCTCCTTATGCATTTATCTCTCCCCTCTCTCTAATTAGAGCCCCCCTTTCCCTCCATGACTAGATTACTTGTACCTGCCATTCCCTGTGTTGATGAGTAAATTAATGCTTAAATACACAAAAAAGGAATAATTACTTGATCTCTAGTAATCCTTATATTTAATATAAAATAAGAAAATAACTTAATATTTCTTGCATATGATATCATGACACTATATATTGCTAAGTCTCATTGGTAAGGAAGCCTATAATTAAGTAATAAAATGTAAATAGCATCATTTGGTGACAAACACTGAGAAAAAAAATACAATGAAGTTTAGCCTAAAGTATAGGTTAAGATGCTTGGTGGGAAAGGCTCTTGCTGCCAAGCCTGTGGAGCTCAGTTCAATCCCTGTGTCCTGCATAATGGGAGGAGAGAACTGATTCATTTTGGCCTCCACACACATTGCCATGGCAGTTGCACCCTCCCCCACACACATACACACACACACACACACACACACACATACACACACACACACACACACATACATACACACACACACACAAATACGTAGCCACACAATCAATACATTGAAAATGAAACATTTATTTTAAAAGACAAACTATCAAAACTAGGACAAATAAAAATAAAATTAAAAACAATTGTATACCCTAAAGCAGATTCTTGAAAGACCTAATAAAATAACAAAAGAGGCTACCACACTAATAATGAGAAAAACAAACAAAACAAAGCCTGTTATCACTCTGCTTAAGGGGTTTTCAACAGCAACTTTGTACTAACACATTTTAAAAGTTATTTGGAATTTATATATTTCAAGTAAGTATAACTCTAAAGGAAAAAGGCATTAGAAAGAAAACCCAGGAATTACCATTAAGTTGAATTTGTAATTAGAGCTTCAATCACAGAGTACCCTCATCCCATCTGGCTTCATGGATGAACTCCACAGCAAAGTTAAGAGGAAAGATAAGTGTTTCCAAAGAAAACTAGTCAGGATCCAAAATTAATCATTAATTTACCATGTGTTTTCTCTCATACACAGAATAAACACTTAAAATGGTGTATATATGTAAATATATGTTTGTACATGCATGTGTGCAGATGTGTGTACATGGACATGGGTCATGAAACTAGTGGATCATGAGAGGGGGAGGAAGCCATGTACAGGAGAAGATTAATGGAAAAGGGAATGAAATACATGCATAAGACAGAGTGAGGGCTAACTGAGGGATGAAAGAGAATTTGCTGGACAGGGGAAAGGGAACAAATGAGAATTAAACATGAGGGAATATTGTCCACAGAGGCCATGATGAAGCTCTTTGTGTGCTAACCAGAAAAATATTGATCTCTACAATATCTTAAAAACATATGTGTATATATTTTTTAAAATGAGTACATTTTAGACACAGCAAAAAGAAGAACACTGAATGTTTTTCATGAGACCAGAATAACCATGATATCAAACACTGAGGAGATTATCACGAACAGTGCATCTGACCCTTCCCTGGGTGTCTCTATAGAGAGACTACCTGAACACATGCAGTACTTTTCTATTAATACTGTAAACAAATGACAACCTATGTAGCACCTAAATTATTCTGGGTCCAACGTCTTACAGTCATGCACGCATTACAAATGGAGCTGAAACCTGTGTAGGCTGTGTGCCTGCTGTAGGCTCTAGGGGAGGACCCTGACCCCTTTCTAGCTGCCTGCCTGCCTTATCTCCCAAGCCACTTTACCAAAAAGGCAGCACCCTAAAATGTGTGTTTGGATGGGCTAATACACAAAGAAAAATGTTCATCAGGGCAAATTATTTATATGGATTTAAAAAATGAAACAGCTCCAATTTCTATTTATGGTAGAGTGGATAAATGATGTTATATGCATAATGGAGTGCTATGAAGCCATCAAAAGAATAACCATCATGTACATAATATGCATATATTATAAGCATAATTCTAAGAGAAAGAAACTTTGTAGCAATTTCAGAAAAGAAGTAAATCTAAACCACCATCTTAGGATTCATGCTTAGGCAATAAGTTTTTTTTTAAATAGTCATAAGTCTTGATCATAGAGATTGGTTATTAAGAAAGAGGTGGAGATTTCTGGGACTAGCAATTGCCTGTTTCTTTATTATGGTAGAGTTACTTACTTGAATATCTGTGTTGTGGTAAACCATGTCACTATGTAGCTCTTGGTTGCATTTGGCTTGTTACAAGGGTAAAAGTATTTAGGGAGGTATAGTCAACTCTTGCTCTTATTTATATATCTGTGTGAGTGTATATACATGTGTGTCCATGTATGACACCAGACAGCTAGAATAGGGCATCAGTTGTTCTCTATCACTCCCAGCTAGACCTTTGAGGCAGGGTTTCCCCCTGAACACAGGATTAGAAGCTAGCAAGTCCTGTGTGACCTTCTGTCTCTGCCCTCTTTGGAGTTACAGGTGTATTGTGGTGTCCTGCTTGTTACATGGATACTGGGATCTGAATTTGAGTTCTCATGATTGCACGCGAGTACTCTTAGTTGCTGAGCCCTGCCTATTCCATCAAGTATATTAGAAGCCATTATTTGCACACAGTATGGGGAGCTAATGACAGAGATTAGCATGGCTTCTACTTCTATACTCACCTGAACCTATGTCATTAAAATAAAACAAAACAAAAACAAAAGCCATGTGTTCTTATGCATACTAATCTTAGGATGATTCCCCGAGTGACAAAATCTAGCTTCCCCGTGTCCAGCAGGCATGGCTCTTGGACTCTTGCACACTATCCTGAACATCTGTCTGTGTTTACCTCCCTTATCCAGACCTGTATTTCCCGAATTCCTTGGATTCACATCTTCTGTCTTCAGATATGTCAGCTCAATTCGTTATAGACTAGTCCCACTGACTGTACTCCTGCTGTCATGATTGTTACTCTGTCCTTCAGGTCAACCTTGAGTTAATCCTAACATACTTTAAATGCCTCTGGAACATCTGTCTCTAATGTTCACATACAGGAGGAACAAAGAGAATTGAGATGCTGAAGGGATTTTCACAGGGTACATGTCTACCAGGTAATCTAAAGTGCAGAAACTGGCATTAAAATGGAGAGACTCAGCAAGGGGAGCTAACGGCCCCTCTAGTCCATGATTGACTAATGGCAGTCTCAGTCTTGTCTCTCAGTTGCTGTGGGATCATGGTTGCAATGGAGGCATCACACCAAGAAGGCAGTATTCCAAAGCCCTTTCCCTATCTTCGGTCTCTTAGATTCTTTTGGTGGATCCCAGGGGAAAGGCAGTCTTTGTTTTTAACGAGGTATTCATGGGTGAGCCCAGCAGGCTCCACTGGACAGTTCCAAGCTTGCAGGTAACATAGACAGCCCTACTTAAACTCAGTGGATCATAAAACAAAAGGCATGAACACGAGAAGGGGATTGGTGGGGAAGAGTGGGGACCGACAGTAGTGGGAAGGGGATGGGAAAGAATGGAGGGCACAAAGATCCAGAATGCATTAGAGACATGTATGGAGCTGTTAGGACATTTAATGAAAAATTATAATAGAATGGAGAGAAATTTAGACTAGAAATGACAGTTTTAATTTTTAGAGCCTAATGGGTTTTCCATCAATATCTATTTTTTAACCAGAACCTTGTTTTGATAGAAAAATAATGAGCATTATCAACAAAAAGTTTAACTTTGAGAAAGCATTGGTCGATATAGGCTGTCAACATGAAAGGTTTTTGCTGCTTGTGAATGTTTTAAAACATTCTTTGTAGTGCCAAATTATATTTCAACTGTTTAAAATTATGACTGTAATTTTAGCAGTTGAGGGGCTCCAAATTTGATTTGTTTGAAAGACATTGCTTCAAAGACAGAAAAATAATAACAATTAGAATTAAATTTAGAATTTTATTAGAAAATTTGAAGCCAGACTTGGCTTTTTGTTCAATGCGCTATTAGGAACCGTATCAAATATATTGCTAAAATGTCAAGTATCTTCAACACTCGCTGAGATTAAGACTTATAGTTTCGCGCATTTAGCCTCCTTCTGTGTATTTTTCTGTTTTGTTTTATACAAAGAGGTACCAGAAAAACACATGTATCCTAGACAATCTCTGTGTAATTTCATTCCTGATAACTGTACCATCTACAGCAACAAAACAAAACAAAATGAACAAAACAACTAAAAACAAACAAAAACTCCAACTTATTGAGCTTGATATACTTTCAGATACCCATAACCACATAAATCCTTGCTTATGCATGGAGATCACAAGTGACTTAAATCTGTATTCCCAAGCTGGAGGCAACAGTTCCAACTAGCACAATCTTTGCAGTTGAGCTGGGCCCTTGCCTATGAAGGACACAGTTCCTAGACTGGTTTGAAAGACTGGGATGTGGGACAGATCACAAATGTGTCATCAGTCCCTCTTGTCAGCCTGGGATTTTGAACAACTATGAAGTATTGAGTATCCTGGTCCTAAATTTCTTCATCTATAAATTTGAATCATACCTCATGCTGTAGCAATGACTAAACAACATATGTAAACTAGTTAACATGCTATCTGATACATCAGAACATCAGACACACCTAGTAAATATTTGCTAATATTTATTTTTTTGATAATGATTTTTAAAAATATTACTGTGTGGGCACATGGTAAGTACTTGTGTAGTCTCGGATGTGGAGACCAGATGACAACTTTCAGGAGTTGGTTCTCTTTTCCCACCTTTGGTGGGTTTCTGGGACTGAACTCACGATGTTGGGCTTACTTAGCAATGCTTTGTACCTGCTGAACCGTCTTGCTGGCCTGGCTCTTCCTTCTTGAAGGTCCATGTCCCTGTTTCCTTTCACTTTTTCTTGTAGAATATGTTTGGGAAATTTCATACCATTGTGATTATCCTCTCTAGATAATCAGTTTTTCTTGAACTGTTTTGTTAAATGCAATTTACTTAGCTTTAGGATAGCGTATCATGCATGCATTTTTCAGGAGGTTGGCAATGATGAAGATGTGTTTTAGAACAATAGAAATTTTAATGATGCTATAAACTTTTCTCTAAGGTCCTTGGCATAACGCATGGTACTTCTCATTCTCCTTACCACATTTTCATGTTCGACTGGCCTGCCCATATCTGAAGGGGAAGGCTGGGTCTCCTAGTCTTATGATATGGTGGGGGGAAGGAGCAGGTGCCTTTTAATCGCCAATTCCCTGAGAAGTCTGAATCAAGAGAATCAAAGAAGAAATGCCTGTCAACTCACTGGTAATCATTAGCTGTGATTTTATGTCTATTTAATTCTGGACAGGTTAATTTTTTTCTGATTTGTCTTCCTCATTATGCACTGCCTTCAGTGTCATTATTTTGTTTGATTCGTGATAAGTGCGAGTCATAACTACCGCTTTCAATTACAGCAGTCACAGATGAGCATGAGACATGGTTCCTAAATGACAATTGTTATTCCTTCCAAAACTCCCAAATGGAATCTTCTCTGGCTTAATCATGTAGTGTGTGTGTGTGTGGGGGGGTGACTCTCAGAAGGGTGCTGGGCATGAACTGTAATTCGCACATCTTTCCCATTGACCCTGGAATACTAAACTGACATTTGAAGTTGGCTCACAAATTGACAGCTGTTCTGATTTAATTAAACCATGTCGATGAGTGTTCCTGTGTTTCTTCAAAGCACACACACGCACTCACTGAGACATACAGTCATCACATCTCACCTATAGAGTTGTTTCTATATACCAGGCTTTCTACAGAGGGGAGATGGCTTCCAAATTAGAGGAGAGGAACTCGTGGCTTGGAGCAAGGCTCCTTTTGGTCAGCCCAGCTACACACAGGTTCTTCTCTCTGCAACCTGGTTGTGAGCTTCCAGGCATGGTGTAAGGCTATTTTTCATGTTTGTGGTGGTGTCATTATCCATTCATTTTATTATGACTAATGTCGGGGGTGCATATGCCACATATAGGTGGAAGTCAGAGGACAACTTTTAGGAGTCAGTTCCAGGGATCCTAGGATTCTGAGCCAATCACCTTTACCTGCTGAGCCAGCTCACTGCCTGAGACCATTGTTCTTGCTTTCAGAGGCAAACTGACAGTAACAGGCCTAACTGATAACATAAGCCTGCTCCATGCCTACACAGCAGCTGATCAGTCACTGATCTTTCTGTCTCTGTTCGTCTGAGCAGCTAGAGCAATCACCTTTCTCTTAGAGTTTAAAGATGTGAGCTGTGCAGGGGTACCAGGGTTTGCACACCACCTCTATCGTTTAAGAGATCTTTGCGGAATTACAGAAGTTGCTTTGCTTCACATCCACTCAAGAAAGAGTAAGATACCAGTTCTCCTTTTAAAATAAAACCACCAATGCTCCTTTCTTATCATTGTGTGGAGATTTAGTTATAAAGTTCTGAGACAATGCCTGATACAGTTAATCCCTCAGCCATTAGACACCCGGTAATGCCTCTCAGACACAGAAGGAGACAGAAGGGCCCAGCAAAGCCCAGCATTTACGTGTCTGTCCAGCCAGGCCATTAGTTGTCTGAGACCAGCCCTGGACTCTGTGTGTGTCAGGTAGCCACACCTAGTCAGTACAGGAAGTCGTGGGGACACAGGTGAGCACTGAGTGGAGCAAACCAAATAGGCATACCCTCTTTGGTAATTCCTGATTCCCCATTGCTGCCTCTCAGTGTTCTTCCTCTATTGTCTTTTGACCAGTTGTCATTGGCTCCCCCTGCAGGAGGGATGCAGTATTTTCCTGGTCTGCCTCCGCTTGGCTGAGAAATCCTGGGAGTGCTTTGGGACTTGGCAGCCCCCTGCAGCTCTGCAGTAAGGCCTTCAGTCAGCATCATCTATGTGCCATACGGTTACCTGCGCACTCCAGGGAGGAGAAAACTCATGAGATGATGGAAAGAAGATATGCCGGGGATTGAGGAACACTCTGTCTGGCTTGTTTTGGAATTCATCACTACTCTTTGGTGGTAACCTCTGATGCCAGTTGCTTATCATTCGCCTCTTCAAAATGGTGGGCTTTCACATGGCTTTATGAGTGAGGCCAAGCAGCAACGCATCTGGAGAGCCAGTGTAGTGTCTGGCCTGCAACACACACGTGCAGTATCAGCTCCTCTCCAATTTACCAACTGACCCAAACTCATCTGGCTGTTGCTCTGCTAAGGGTTAAGGTTTCTTTTGTTTCCATGTTTCCTTCTCCATCACTGAGCACATTGAGCAGTTTCTGCTGCAGAGGGAAGATTTTTTTTTTCTTTCAGCCAGCAGGTGGCAACCAAATTAAAGCTAAAAGATCATCTTATTTCAGCACAGGTGAAAACATAGGCTTTTGCATAATGGAAGTGACAGGGAATGGAGAGCATTTGGAACCACAAGTGTGCTCTCACTGGACCACAGGTGGGGAGGCTGGGTTTCTTGTGCCTGCCTTTGATTTCCGTCCCTGCACATCACAGTCATGCGCCTTCTTATGGGAGTGTTGGAGGACTCATCCCGCTTTATGCAGCATCGCGCTGAAAGGAATGACTCTTTCCTTGACCAGGCTTTTAAACAGCAGAGTGAAGAGTGAAATCATGAGATGATGTGACAGACTGCTTAGACAGGCCTGATTGCATTGTGCTTCCAGTTCCAGCTGAGGCAACATGTGTGTGACTGCCTGCTGTTTGTGGGGTTGCATGCTTTGTTTGAGTTTTTATAAATATTTTAAATATTTGAATATATATATAATTTATTTATTATATATATATGCACACACACACACACACACACACATATATATATATATATATTTAAAGTGATGAAAATGTCAGACTATTAAGGTAGACCATGAAAATGGCACACAGTGATCACATGTTGTAAGCTGCATGTGTTAGATAATTTGTGTTATGCTTGTAAACACACCACTGATGGAAAGTGGTAACCCATGTGATCTGACTAACCCTTCCCTTCTTGACTGAAGCATTGGAGACCTAGAAAGATTAATTTGCATAAAGTCACAGAGCCTACTACATTTTTTGGAACGCAAAATGTAGAAAGTACAACTCCCAAACCCAGTAGTATTTTTTTTATCCCAATTCCCCAAGGTTGCTGCCTGGAGTCGGGTGGTACTGAACCTGTCTTGCCATTGAGGCTTAACTACCATGTTCTGAAAGACTATGGCCAGGTTGGGCAGTGTGGCAGGCACCATGATGGCTACATTCAGAAGTGTCCTGAGTCACCATCATGTGATACATCCTGCTGACATCACTTAAGAGAACGTCAATCCTGAATAGAAAAGATAAACCCCCATACTTTCTCTTCCAAGGCAAGTTACTGCTGGCCACCTTTCTCTCCATTAGAAGACTATACCCACTAGCCATTGTTCTATGTGTCAGAATGGCTAGTAGATCTTTCTACTGTTGTATTCCAGTAGAAAGAAGCACTGACACTCATTGGCTTAGCAGCTGACCTGTAGGTTTGCTTGGAATTAGCCAAGGCCACTAAAGGACTATCCAGGAAGGCAAATATTTCTTTCCCCCATTTAATTTGTTGCTAACCACTCCCGGCTATATGATATCTGTAGAGGTAAAGAATGACTTGTCAATATCTCTTTAATTAGCTGGTGACTGTCACCATCCTATGTATATAGCTCACAATGTGAGGTCTGTGGGCTACCAGACTACCAGTGTCAATCATACAATCATGGACTCACCCTATTGAAGATAATAGAAGTTCAGAGGTTCTCTCCTCTCTCTCTCTCTCTCTCTCTCTCTCTCTCTCTCTCTCTCTCTCTCTCGTGTGTGTGTGTGTGTGTTCACTTGTGGTTGTGTACATGTCCCTGTGTAAGGGCAGACTTCATAGAACATTAGATGTTAGTTCTTACCTTACTAGAGACAGGTCCCATTTTCTGTTGTTTGACACCATGTATGCCAGGTTATCAACTCTGGAGATTTTCAGGCTTCTGCCCACTAACCTGCCATAGCAGCATTGGGACCATAAGATGTTGGTTACTGTACCTGACATGAGTTCTGGGGATTCATACTCAGGTCCTCAAGAAACATTTCCCCAGCTCCACAATCCTCTTTTTATACATGGAAAATCTCATTGTGTTGGCATTGGATCATCAGGTGTCAGATGACCAGAATATTATTTTATGCTATTACTTATTGCACTGATAATGCTTTTTAGTCATTTTAATTCTAATAAAATACTCCAAACCCAACAGAACATAATTGATAGTGTCTGGAAACTAGAAACAAGAGACTTATCTCCCCTGCTATGAATTGTGCACATTGCAGTGCACATTGGCCTCTTCTTGAATCCCCCTTTCCAGTGCCACAGCTCTCTCTGACTCAGGCTTTTATTCAACTCACAGGGCTTGGGTTTACCACTTGCCTCATGATGAATATATCAGGAGACTGAAAAGATAGAATCTGAAACTCACAGGGCTAAATTAAGTACAAACCAAAAAGGGGGCTGAGTGGGAAACTTCCAGATGTCCTCTTGGAGATTTTTACTTCATGTCAAGTGATAGCTACTGACCCAAGGGATAGAGACCCCTGATCACATGTCTGTTTCCAGGCCATGTACACGAGGCAAGCATGCATAAAGGGGGCTTCCAGCCTTGGAGTAATTTCAAATAGTGAAGTTAATAATGTCTCTAATGTCTAGGATTTATAAAGCAAAGGTCTTCTAAAATTAGGTGCTTGTAATTTATAATTAGACTTAATTATAGTTGTTGATTAGTTGGAAGTGGTAATTTAACGCTGTGCCGAGGAGGATTACGGGCGTTTGTGTTCTTGTGACTTTTTTTTTTTTTTTTTTTAAGCTTGTATTCCAAAGCTTCAATAAGACAAAGACAGGTTGTGACTATTGACAAATTAGTCAGTTGTAAGTGGCAATGATTCTGGATTATTTCAAGGGAGGGAGATTAAAAAACAGAGGGACGGACTGAAGAGATGGCTCAGCAGTTAAGAAGACTTTCTGCCCCGCAGAGGACCTGGGTTCAGTTCCTAGCACCCGCATAGTGGCTCACAGCATCCCTGTGGGCACCAGGCATGCACGAGGTGCACATAGATTCATGCAGACATGATGTTCACACTCATATAATAAATGAACCCCCCCCAAAAGAAAACGAGATTCCTTCTTCCACCGGATTTCCTTCCCCAGCAATGGGGGATTGTATTAACTATGACCAATTCAGTCGTGGCGTATTCTTAATTATAGTCTTGCAACATTTATCTTATTAGGAAAGACTTCTCCTATTAGAAATCTGAATATACTCCATTTCCACATTATGTCTTCAGGGTTGTACTAACATATCCCTCTCCGGGGAATCAGCCTGTGTCCTCAGCCAGATCTGTGACATTTGGATTAGCAGCAATATCAACAAGTAACTGTATCCCCGGTATTATTCTGAAGATAGGGAGACAGTGGCAACTTTCCACCCTCAAAGAATGTAGAGTTCTATATGGTCTGTGTATGTGCAGGTGTGGAAGGCTTGAGAGAAAGATAAGTAACTTCAATATGGCATGGTAGTGGTGGGTTAGAGGGCCAGATATATTGACAAAGGATATAATAGGAAGGAAATGATCATACATCGATTATTGAAATGTCGCTCAGATGTCAGTGATTAGATCTTTCTAGAAGATGGCTGAGAGAGATCTAAGTTAATATCTAGGGCTTCTATATGAGAGGATTAAAAAAAAGCTTTAAGAACTGCTAGGCTCTGTGGTTTTAGCCACACTTACTTAAAACACTTAAAAGAACAGTCTCAAGCAGCTGTTACACGGGACGAGAAAGCAGGCAGGAAGTGAGTATGAACTTTGCTGCAAAGCTGATTTTGACCCAGTGTATTTGGATATTGGACCCAGCATTTTTTTTTCAGTGTAAAAGTGGGTCACTGTGGGAAAAGACCCCATTATAAACCCGAAATTCATTATATTATTTTAAAAAGTTTATACTTCTGGGAACAGTGGAGCACTTATGAGTCTAGTACATATGAGTTAGAGGCAGGTAGATCATTCCAACTTTGAGGCTTGTCTGGTCTATGTAGCAGATTCTAGGACAGCTGGAGATACATGGCGAGATCTTATTTTTACCATATCCTTTACCACACATAAAGTATTCCAGAGGTATTATCATACCTTTACAGTCTAAGGAATATTCATGCTTAATGTTTCCTTGTTGGGAGCACAGCACAAATGTCTCTGAGCCTACAGGTCTCCAAGGAGACAAGAAATAGTAAGCATGGAGGGTTGTCTTTCCAATGGGCAAGATGTAAAACCTGTTCTTCTATCCAGAAAGCAGGGCGCTGGAAGTGGTTAGTACCCTGATGGTCTGCATTACCTGTTGGGTCAGGCCATATAAAGCTCCTATAACTAGGAAGGAGCCCTTACAACCAGGGGCTCCCTAAGCTTTCACAACCAGAACTCAGAGATAACTAATAGTCTGACTGATCCTTCCCTTGTTTGTATAGTCAGAGGTTGCCCCAAGCTCCCACAACCAGGACCAGAGGTAGCTAACAGCCCACATGACCTCAGATATCTGTAGGGCTGAGATCAGGACAGACCCTTAGGCCCTTAGGCTAACACAGGCAGCCTATCTCTAGAACCCATCTTCTTGGAAGGAATGACATGTACCCTGAGTCAATTTCAATGTAATTATGCTGCCCTGTGCGCCAGGGATTGGATTATACCAGGACCCCCCAATTATAGTGTTTAAATTTATTGGGAATAAACCACATGGCATCAGACTCATCAAAGTCTTGAACTGAGTTTTTATTCTGTCCTCTTTGTGGTTCACATCCATGCCTGCCATGAGCTACCTCCAGTGTTCCTTCATTTCATTTCCAAAGGTAAGAATAATTACCTTTATATGGAGCCCTTGTATGATTGTGTTGAATCTGTGGTATTTCCTTTGTCAGCTGTAATAAGCATACCCATTTCTTCAAAGGCCCTCAGAGTGTTTGGAATGCTGGAGTTGCTCTGGTTGCTTTTGTACTCTAAGGTTTCAATAGTTACACAAAAGGATGCTCAAATCTGGCCCTACTGCAATGACTTCTGGTTTACTCTTCAAGGCAACAAGTCTTTAATATGTAGAAGGATACATAAATAAATCTAGAGTTGGGGTTGCTGGGCTGGGAAGACAGCTGTATATAAAATGTAGGCGTGACAACCAGGGTTCAAGGCCTAGAACCTATGTAGAAGAAAACTAGGCATGCTAGCACGCTCTTGGTGATGCCAGCGCTGGTGAGGTAAAGACAGCTAGAGTCCCAGGGCTCTCTGGCCAGACAGTCAACCTATTACATATCCTAGTTGGTAAGGTCCAGGCCAATACATTAACCTACCCTAATTAACAGTGGTAGTAGTGGTGAGTCATGAGGAGTAACACCCAAGGCTGCCCTTTGGCCTCTACAAGTCCACGTGAACACACACACACACACACACACACACACACACACACACACACACGAGTTGGGGATGCCATTTTGAAATGAATGCTTCACCTCAAAGTCAGTTATTATTTGTTTGTACATAAGGAGGTGACTACCTGAAACTAACCTGCTCTGTGTTTATCACAAAAGGTTGACAGCTTGTTCCACTCATGGAGTGACCTCCATTGTGTGCCTGCTTGTCTTTTTTTCGTCTAACTTCATAATCAGAATATTTAATTAATATTTTTAATTACAGGCGTCTTTCCTTGAGGGTCAGAATAGTACATAGAATTTTAAAAGATTTATACGTCATTGACCAAACACACACACACACACACACACACACACACACTCACATGATTGGCAGTACTTCTCTGTATTTATATTTATGAAAATGCAAAATACCTAGTAAAAGAATCAAATTTGGTGAAATTATCATGTACAGTGGCTTACCTCTGTAATCACAGTACCCAGGAGGCTGAGGTGGGAGGAGAGGCAGGGGGATCACCATAGTGAGTTTGAGGTCTGCCTCAGCCACCTAAGGATGCTCTAAGCTAGTCTGAGCTATAATGTGAGATCTTGTTTCAACACCCGCAATGCCTGTCCTCCCCAACATTGGGTCTTTCTGGACATTTTATTTCTGTGCTTTGGAGATCCTGGATGTTTCTTGTATTCATATTAGTACTGCTCAAATTGTAGGGCAGGATATCATTGTTGGTAGTTGTAATGTTATTGCCCATGCTATATGTGACATGAAAAATAGTGAACGGCTTGTATACCTAACAAAAGGGGGCTCCTTTAGATTGGGAAATTATCATATCACTACCAAACTCACATTTCAAGTCCCCATGATATTTGGTAAACAGACTAGAATGATGGAAAATCTAGACGTTTGGATCAGAGGAATTCTATTCTGGCTTTCAGCTCTGCTCTCGTTCTTTGTGCTTTTCTGTTTAAACCTGAGCCGCTGATCTCCCAGTCACAGCGCTCTCATCTGTGTGGAAGGAAGGAGGAACTGATGTGAAACATCTGCCTGGTGGAGCGATTCCTGGAGGAGAAGCTGGGGTCGCTGTCCCTCCGTCCGTCTGTTGCTTCCAGCCTCATTTGTACTGGAGGACAACCCTGCTCCTGTTCTTTAGGATACACCATTCCCACAGGTCCCAAAGTGGGCGCTTGGTGGCATCAGTAAGTGAAGCCAGAGGCCTTCCAGGAGCCTTTGGTTCCAGACCCGCCCTCACTCCCACAGGCTTCTCCCAGGCTGCTCCAGTTGAGTGCATAGTGACTCCTACTTGAGCAGCCCCTGTAACAACTTCACACATCAACTTCCTAACAGCAGCGCGCACTGCATCCTTTGGGGGAAGAATTTTACCTCTTGCCCTCATCCTGTCAACAAGGATGGCCTCTGTTTAAATGAGAGGAAAAGGAAGAGGGAAGAGGATATTGTATCACCTAGCCTGCCAGTCTGGGGAACAGATGTTTTCCTTGTTTCATTGTTCACAGAGAATGTTTTCAGGGTAGTATAAACTAAACGCTCAAAAACACCATCTTCTACAAATCCATTCATAATTTTCTTGAGTATGAGAAGACAAAATCTTGGAAATCTCATCTATTTCTCCTTCCCAAGGCAATCAATGTATCCCATAGTGTCCTCCTTGTTACCTGGTTTCTCCGGAGCCATGGATTGTGGTTGCTTTACAACCACTATCCATTTATGAGTGAGCACATATTGTGTTTGTCTTTCTGGATCTGGGTTACCTCACTCAGGATGTTTTTTTCTAGATCCATCCATTTGCCTGTAAATTTCATGATGCTGTTGTTTTTTACATTGTGTAAATGTACCACATTTTCTTTATCTTTGGATGAGGAGCATCTAGATTATTTCCAGGTTCTGGTTATTATGAATAACATTGCTATGAACATAGTTGAGCAAATTGCCTTGTGGTGTGATCGAGCATCCTTTGGTTATATGCCCAAGAGTGGTAATGCTGGGTTCTGAGGTAGATTGATTCCCAATTTTCTAAGAAACCGCCATACTGATTTCCAAAGTGGCTGTACAAGTTTGCACTCCCACTAGCAGTGGAGGAGTGTTTCCCTCACTCCACAGCCTCTCCAACACAGCCTGTCATCAGTGTTTTTGATTTTAGACAGGTGTAAGATGGTGTCTCAGTGTCCTTTTGATTTGCATTTCCCTGGTGACTAAGGATGTTGAACAGTTCCTTAAATATCTTTTATGCCATTTGACATTCTTCTGTTGAGGATTCTCTGTTTAGAACTGTACCCCATTTTTAATTGGATTATTTGGTCTGAGAACAAGAGGGAACAGGATGGTTGAGTTGGGGGAGGGACAGGGTGGAAGATCAAGGAAAGAGTTATCTTGATAGATGAAGCTATTGTGGGTCTAGGAAGAAACCTGATGCTAGGGAAATTTCCAGAAATCCGCAAGGATGTGACCCCAGCTAAGACCCCTAGTAATAACAAGGTGCCTAAACTGGCCTTTCCCTATAATCAGATTGGTGACTACCCTGTCATCATAGAATCTCCATCCAGTAACTGATGGAAACAGATGCAGAGATCCACAGCTAAGCACCAGGGAGGAGGGATTATGTGAGCAAGAGGGTGGGGAGTAGTGGTCAAGATCATGATGGGAAACACACAAAGACAGTTGACCCAAACTTGCAGGAGATTATGGAGTCTAGACTGACAGCTGGGGAGCATGCATGGGACCAAACCTCTGCATGTGTTATAAGTAAGGTTTTTCCCCACCGGTCTGGTCCCACTACCACACAGGCCCCAAATAACATGCAGAAAGACTGTATTAGATATTAAATGCTGGTGGCCAGTTACTAGTTTCTTATCTGCTGGCTCTGTCTTAAATATTAACCCGTTTCTATTAATCTAAGTATTTCCACGGGGTCTTATCTTACCAGAGAGAGGGGCTGGCATTCTGTGCTCTCCATCTTCCATCTTGGATTTCCTCCCTACTACCTCCTCTCTCTTCCTAGTCTCCTAGTCCTGCCTATCTAGATTTCCTATTGGCCAACAGTTCTTTATTCATTAACCAATATGAGAAACATATTTACAGACTGACATCTCCCATCATGCATGTGGGTGTTTTTGTAGCCTGGTCTGTTTGTGGGACCTGGCAATGGGCATGATCTGTTTTTTTTTTTTTTTTTTTGAAGCTCATCCCACATGGTAGAATGGCTTGCTCAATCTTGATGTGGAGAGGGAGCAGGGGCTTGGTCCTGTCTGAACTGAATGTGCCAGGTTTTGTTGACTCCCTATGGCAGGCCTCACCATTTCTGAGTAATGCAATGGGTTGAGGCATGTGGGGGGAGGCAGGAGAGAAGGGAGAGGGAATTGTGAGTGGTATGTAAAATAAGTTAAAAAAAATGAGAAAAAAGAGAGAGAAGACAAAACCTTGATGATAGATTGGAAATTAATGATAAGTACTAAAACCTCAAAGCTTGCTATAAAACACTAGACCCAAGATGTTAGAGCTACAGGGCTTGAACCAAGGTGGAACCATGGGGTGTGTGTGTGTGGGGGGGGTTATGGATATTTTTTTAAGACTTCTGAGTCTAGCTTGACTTTTTTTTTAAGGTCAGCTCTGGCTGACCCAGTACTCACTATGTAGCCCAAGCATGCCTTTAAACTCTCAAATGGTAAGATTATAGCCATGTGCTAGAATGCCTATCATCTACAATTATAAGATTTTATTTTGCCTTATTTTTCAAGCAGGCCACAAAATATCAAGTAACAGGAAACAGATTTATTTCAATAATAAAATATCAAACCAAAGCGAAGAAGATGCCATGCCTGCTATTAGAAGTCAAAGTGAGGTTCTAAGTGGGTCTAGCCTATTCCTGAACTATCATGGCTAGGTTGTGTGATGCACTGACTTACCTTTAATACCATCAGCATGGGTGCCAAGCAGGCAATATGGGAGAGAAAAGAGTTGGAAAGGCTTCTCAGGTGCCCAGAACTTCACAGCTGCTTAGTAAGCTCACATCTCTTTAGCCACAAAACAAACACAAAAGAGTTTGAAGTTGAATGCCTCAAGGAGGCTTCCCTAAAAAAAAGGTAAGCATCATTGAGAGATAAGCAAAAGCAATGTTCAATTAGGATGACACAGGAGTGTATGCACACATGCATGTGTGTGTGTGTGTGTGTGTGTGTGTGTATGCGCGCGTGTACGCACTTTGATTAAATTACTTTTACTCTCTTGGGGCAGAATGTCTAGAGATCTGAAACTTCAATCATCAAAGTTTCCATGCATTTCCTTCCTTGGTCACACAGGTAGTTCGTAGCCACATGTTTTCTGAGGCCTTCCCACTGTACAGTCATATAAGGGCAGTTCCTCTCACTGTGTGTCAGATGTCTGCATCCATCCAGGCTATAACCTTGTGTAATAGTGTGCATTCTTCCAGGTCTTGAAGATTCCTTTGCCGTGATGCTCCTCTGCATCATCCCTGCCTTGGGTAATGAGGCTGGGAGAAGGAATGGGGTCATGACAAGTCTGTCACTGCTGAAACGGCGCCCTGATGACCCATGCTAACTACAGTGACCTTGTAGCTGACCTCTAGCCTCTGTCTTCAACCCATATGATTCACAGCCAGGTAGCACTTCTTCTTTGCATGGACCTGATTATGTTTCTACCCTGCTCATTCATTTTGAATTGTTTCCCACTGCTTCCAGAATATAAATATATAAGGCACTAAAAGTCCCTAATGGTCTACAAATATTTTTATTTTTATATTGGCTCCTACAGCCTTGTCTCCCTTCCCCTCTCCATAATGTACTCTTCCCAGAACCTTATAGAAATTGACATATGGTAATCATGCATATTTATGGAGTATAATATGATAATTTACACACACACATATATAATGTGCAATGATCATATCAGTATAATTGGTATGTCCATTCCTTAGCTTATCATTTCTTTATATGGAGAACATTTGAGCTCTCTTCTAGTTCTTTATAAACTGTGTCACAAATTATTGTGAACTATAGTCATTTTATGACACCAGATACAGAATATCAGAACTCACCTCTTATGTTATTCACAACATGTTGACCTTGAACACAAACAGATGGAGTCTGTGTCTTGTTTCCAGTGGTTGTCACTCTCAAAGGAAGCCTTGCTCTTCCTCCATGACTCAGTGCTCTGTTGCCTTTGCTTTGCATATGTTTTCAAGCATTTCTCTAGGCATGAAGTAGCAAATGGTTGATGCAGAAAGCTCAGAGCAGGCGAATCGTATGCAGCGTTTAGTTGTGTCCTCTTCGGGGACATCCTGAAATTATTTGCCTTGTATTTAACATGTTCCCTCTCCTAGTATTGAAATCTGCTTTTTTGCATATATGAGCCAATGCTCCATATTACAAATAGTTATACTGTAGCCTCACTGAAAATAATTGCTGAGGGCTGAGTAGTATCTCTCTGAGCCTGATCAAGCCTCTCTGAAGTGTCCAACTAGTGTCTATGTAAGATGAATCAGCCTGTGGCTTTAATGGAGACATGGATTGTGAAAGGCATGATTTTTTTTTTAAAAAAAGATAGAGGCAGGCAGGCTTGCTCAGTTCCTCAAAGCACTTCACAGAAGACATTGTTAGTGGGCAGGGCTTCCTGTTGGAGAGCGGGGGACTCTCAGATAGCTTCATTCTATGCCACTCATTCATTTTTGAGGTGGTAGAATTTTAGCTCTGGACTGAAACCTTTGAAAAAAGCCTTTGAAAGAAAATGTTTGATGGTGGAGGACTCCACTGATTTCCTTTTGATATTCCTGTAGTACTTGTACATTCCTGCCAGACTGTGTAGAATAGAATAAAGGCAGTTTGGCAGTTTCCCTGGACAGAAATCAAACTGTCCCTGTTATTGGCTGCTTCGTGTGTGTGTGTGTGTGTGTGTTTCTGACTTATGTATTCATTTCAGTGTGTGTGTGTGTGTGTGTGTGTGTGTGTGTGTGTGTGTGTGTGTGTTTCTGACTTATGTATTCATTTCAGCTACCACAGCTTTGTTTTGATGATCTTTGCAAGGTTAAGACAAATAGTGATTTTGAGCTAGCCAGACTTACAGTAGAGAGGATTCTGGAATATGACTCATCTTTCTGACAAAATGTGTGATTCTACTGTGTTGATGCAGGTCCTTGATAACTTAGAGAGAGAGAGACATTTCTCAGAACATCACAGTGGGAGGTTTAAATTCAAAGACATGGAAGGTTACATTCACCTTCTGGAAAGATCTTTTAAAACTACTTCTGCTTAAGCAGAAGAAGCAACATGTTACCATACATTTGTGTGAAGACTCCCAGAGATTTTATCACACCTAGGGTTCCTGCTTTCTGCCTTTCACACCAGCTGTGATGGAAGCTGTGTTTCATGAAGCCTTTGTGTCCACTGTGTGTGTATGAAAGGTATTGCCTCATGCTTGAAAGATGACAGCCATGTGGGATTTTATTATGTTTACTACTGCTTATTAATTCTTACCTGTAGGAATGAGATACACTTCATATTATAGTGTAAGTTTTTATTAAGAAATGAAAAAATATTTATTAGGTACATTTAAAGAAAACTACAGAGATGAAATACTGGGAATACAGGCTGGTAGAAAATGCATTTACTTTGTAGTAGAATTCCCTTTTCCCCCCTTTCTATTTGAATTATAGACAACCTTAGAGGTTTATGGAGATTTTGCTTTTCCCCTAGGAGTTAAGGTGTGGCATAGGAGTTTTAAAAAACTATTTTATTTAAAAGTGATTAGTTGGGCTAGCAAGCTGGCTTAGTAAGTAGGGGGACTTGCCACCAAACCTGATGACCTGTGTTTGAGCCTTGGAACCTATCTGGCAGGATAGTTGTCCTCTGACTCTACACATATCCAGTGATGCATGTCCTCCCCAACACACACACACACACACACACACACACACACACACACACACACACACACGAATATGGATTTGTAAAGGCTGCCATAAATTCTTATAGTAGATTCTTTTGACTATCCTGAGTTGGAACTATTTAGGGCAAGTGTATTGGCACTAGGAGGTGGAATTTTCTCGGTCTCTCACCCTTGGCTCTACAGCCATTTGACCTGCTTCCCCACGCTCCCCATGCCCCTCAGTAGCTGCTTCTATAAAAAGAGTAGCTTAGATGTAGATAACTTTTGGATAGGCTCAGCCCTATAATTTTGAGTCTCTCTTTAAAATTTCATAAGGCTTAGATCCTCTTGATTATAGCTGTGCTCTCGGAGCCTTGAAAATGACAAGAGGTCAGCAAATTATTAAACAAAATGATGGAAAATACTTTTCTCGGTATTTTCAGAGGGTATTTCAGGCACACAAAGCTGTTAGGGCATTTAAGGAGCTTTGCCTCTGTGAGAGCCAGAGCAAGGCATTTGGGGGAAATCCTTTGTAGTAATACATCTAAACAATAGTGGTTCTTGAAGCACTGTGAGAATCTGTGGAAACTTAGCAACCCCACTTCAAAACCAGCTCAATGACCCATGTGTGCCTGCTAGGCCTCAGGCCACCCACCCCAGGGTAGCCATGATGCCCAAACCAAAATTGTAAGGTGACTTGAAACACTAGAAACACAGAGTATTTTTAGTGTGTGAATTTTTTTTTTTTTTTTTTTTTTTTTTGGTAAGTGGATTTGGTAAGTTCTTGAGCATGAACTTTGTAGATGACAATGTCTGTTGCCATGCCAAATGTTTTTTTTTTTTTTTTTTTTTTTTTTTGCCAAATGTTGAATACTATTGAATTAACTGTATTCCAAATTTTGTAAGTAATTCACTAGTTTCTCTGAAAATTCTTTCACAGAAAAAGAATGCAGCCAATGATACACAGACAGAAATTCAAAACTGAAAACAAATTAGACCACATTTTCGCAGAAAAGACTTTTTTCTTTGTGATTCCAGGTTGCTATTGGTGGTTGAGTCAACTTTAATAGATTCATGGGAAATGAAAGTCTTGCCACAATATCAAATTGCTTCAAGGACTTAAAAGTATATACCATATTTAAAAGAACAGCTAACAGTTATTTCCAAGGACTCTGCATTCACACACACACACACACACACACACACACACACACACACACACACACACAGAGAGAGAGAGAGAGAGAGAGAGAGAGAGGGAGGGAGAGAGAGAGGGAGGAAGGGAGAGAGAGGGAGGGAGGGAGAAAGAGTCAAAACTGAGCTGGTTACCCCAAATAAATTTTAATATAAAACTTGTTTTTAATTTATAAATAATTTTACTTTCATTTCAGTAGCAGTAAGTTCTGTAAACCCTAATTCTCAGAGTTCTGTGTGAGCAGAGGAAGTTACAAGTTACATGACTAACTCTGCTGGACTCAGATAGGCCTGCCTTCACATAGGCCTATCTAGAATCCTCCAAGAACCAGAATGGAAATCATATCAGGAAGTCAAGAATGAATTTCTGTTGAGCAGAACAAACCTGTGGAAGAAGGGCTCTCAGATATTCATTTGCATAGACATGGAGAAGTTTTTCTCACCTATACCAGCCCCAAAATTATCACGACCTTTGTAAACTGGTTTAGTTGCCAACCTTGGTTGACAAGGCTGCTGATTTCGTAAAAACAATGTGACATGTGCTGTATCTCTTGTTTTTAAAAGATTATTTATTTTTAAATTATTGCACATGTGTGTCTCTATGTACGTGTGTGTGTGTGTGTGTGTGTGTGTGTGTGTGTATGAGGGTAGGTGCCTACAGAGGTCAGAGGCGCTGAAGCTGGAGTTCTAGACAGTTGTGGGTGTTGGGAACCAAACTTGGTTCTTCTTTTGTCCTTAACCACGGAGGCATCTCTCCAGCAACCATGTGCTGTGCCTTTAAAAATGAAAGGAGTTACTTATTTAGCAGAGTAGAAAGAATTAGTATTGAATTAGCCATGCTTCCCCAGTTAAATTCCTTATTGAACCTACTATTGAGAGTGAAGTTTTCTTGTCGCTTGGACTATGATGCTCCATGAAGCACAAACATGTTTAGATATACTCTAGAGAATTACTCAAACCTTTCACTAGAGATGGATACTAGTATGTCCCTGTTATTTCTTTTGGAAAATATTTATTTTATTTTTATTTATGCATATGTGTCTGTGTGCCACATGTGTGGGTGACTGCAGAGGCTGTCTGATGTGGATGCTGGAAACTGTACTTGGGTCCTCTGGTAGAGTAGCAAGTGCTCTTGGCTGCTGAGTCTTCTCTCTAGCCCCTTCCTGTTTTCTCTGATGCCCCGATTAGAGAACTCAGTGAGCCAGACCCAAGCTGCAATGATGCTGATAATTGCTGTGGTCCTGGGATAGTTGCTGTAGCCATCAGTGGGTGCACTTATAGACAGCGTGGCAGGAGCATGCACTTGGAACTAGAGGAAAAAAGAAGGTGGGTGCTGACTTGAAGTGTCCCAGTGCTAAGTACAGCACATAGGATGTTTTTAGTTCTGTCTAGGATGGAACCCTAACCCTGCAGTAAGTCTCACAACACAAATTCCTTTTAATGGTGCCAGCTTGTACAGTTGTTGCAAGTATTCTAGTCAATCAAACAGTGCTGTTGTTCTAGATGTTACTCTGGAACATTGGAACTGACTTCATATGGAAAGCATACCACCCTTTTAAAGACAAAACAACAAGACAGAACAGGAAGTGGTTTATATTTATATTTTCCTCTAAGGCACAAATCTACCTATCCCTTTCCCTTTTCTCTTTAATTTAATTTTGGTTTTTTTTGAGAGATAGAAAGGAGGGTGCACTTGGTGTGTAGGTCATAGGGCATCTTGCAGGAATCTGGTTCCCCCTTCGACCATGTGAGGTCCCTGCTAAAGGCATCCCTGCTGAGCCATCATGTTGCTTTGCACCCTTTTCCTAGGTTTCTGTCAGCACTTTTGTTCTGTCTGTCCTCAGCCCCCCCATCCCTCCACCTCTGTCTAGGATGGAATCAAAACCCTACAGTGGCTTCTTTCTGTGAGGTAGATGCATTCTTGGAGCATTTGCCATCTATGTCTAGCTAAGACTTTTGTACATGAACAAATCTACAGACACAACTCTAGATTTTCCAAATTGTATCTCTATGCATAAGCAAAACTCAACTTTTCTAGTATGTGTAGCCCTAGAATGTTTTGCATTCATACCTCATTCTTCAGTTGTATTTACAGCATAGCTCACACTAAACTGAGTAATGAGAAAGAAAACTAATGGAAAAGTTAGTCATGCATTGCATTTGGCTTTGTTGGATAGTTTCTGGTTTACACATGACAAATAGATTCACCGTGGAGGCCTATGACCTTGAGCATAGACAGTTCTGTTCTAACATAGGCCCTTTTCTAAGACTCGGTGCTTAGCGAAACCCAATAGCCTCTGGGTTTTCAAACTTCACCTGCCATTGCTGGACATTGCTGGACAACGAAATGTTGTTTATAGTTTGTTTATAGAATGTTTATAATGACCAGTGTACTTTTAATATCTATAGGCAGATTCCTTTCAGATGGGATTGTCTCTTAGAATGCCATAGAAATGTAGAAACAGTTTCTAAGTACCAGAAAATGCATTTGTGTGCTGGCTGGAAGGTCAATCTGCAGGGCAGTGTGCCTTTATCCTGTTTGCATGACTGTGCTAGCTTTGCTCTGCGCTCCTTCCTTTGCTTGTCCTATGCAGGGCTCTTGCCATAAACAAGACAGTGTCCTACTGAGGAAGCTGAGGCTTTACCAATATCTAAGACTCAATCGCCACGCGTGCGCACACACACGCACACACACACACAGACACACACACACCACACACACGTTCATATCCCTGCTACTGCTACCTACAGGCTAGATGTCATGTTCCTCATGTTTAGAGTAGCATAATTCCAATATATCTTCTAGAGTTCTTATGTGAGTAAATGAGAAGCCATATCACCCAGATCTGAGGAAGAGTAAGTACACACATATTAGCAAACATTACTTTTTTTAGAAATAAACTACTTAACTGCAAGAAAGGTTTTTTTGTTTTTGTTTTTTGTTTTTTTCCCCTTAAATGTTTGCAAGAAGCCCTAAACTAGCCTCCAGCCATAACAGTTGCATATTATTCTGGGTATGACTCATACATATTTTCCCTGGAGAGATAGCTAAAATAACTTTGATAATGAAGTAGAGATGCTTGAAGCTGTCCAGATAAAGGGAGACTCATCCCTCATTGACCCAGATAGAATTAGTAATAAGTGACATTTCCAAGGAAGTCCATTTCAATTCTGTGGACAGAATGTTTTTAGCTGGAGTTCCTTTGCACAGAGTTGACCAGAAAGGAAGCTTTCAAGAATTATTCATGATAAAGGCCCAATGAAGCTTCCACTAGGTAGCACCGAGAATTCCCTTCTCATCAGGCACTTCTACTCTAACCCCAGTCTTATCACTTAGGTTAAAAAAAAAAGAAAAAGAGAAAGATCATAACTCATTAACCTATTAAAGTTCTTGTTATAACATAAAACTATAACTATAAATTGGGTCCAGTGTTAACATTTGAAATATCATTTTTTCCACAGGACTCTGTGTCTGTATTGCTTCATATCACCGTCCAGAAGTGAATAATTTTCCTTCACTTACTGATGTAGAGTGATGGGGATGGAGAATATTAATAAATGTGTTAATTTCACTGCAGTTTTGGTTTCTTCCCAGTATAATTCTGCATCACTAAATAGGAGCCTATTTGAAAATGTGAATAGTTAGTAAACTCTTCATACTAGTAGCACTGAACTTAAGGATTTTTTAAAACGAGTTTTGAACACAGTTGTCAAATTGTCAAATACTTGAGTACTCTCGCCAGCCTACTTTGAACAATTTGAGTGCATAAATTACAGTTTTCTTCCCCTTTTCTGTGACATCCAGTATACTCCACTTGAAGAGGATGAATGAAATGCATGTTTAAACTGTCTTGATATTTTTAATTACTTTCTAAGATGACTCATAACTGGAAGTGTTTGGAATGAGCTCAATAGCTCCAGATATTAACATTTTCAAGGACATGAAATGTCTGAAACAGGAGACACTAACAGTGTGTGTTTATTGCATTTTTTAAAATAAAGATGATCTATAGAAGAATGTTTGGAGAGAACCAAAAATGAGCTATGAATGCTGGTAGAGTTAAGGTTATAAAGTAAGAACACCCTTTCTTTGGTTCATGTTGGTGGTTAGGTTTACATTCATGATGACATAGTGAAATTCTGAAACTATTTTTAACTCACTTGAGCTTAAGTCTGAATCGGTGTATACCGGTTCCACTAGCTGTCTATCTGCCTGTGGCAGGCACGTCCTCAGACCAGCAACAAACAAACTTGGAGTAGCATTCAAAATTTACGTATAATGGTTTGGAATTCAATTTGTATCACAGTTAATTTTCTGCCTGGACACATATATCATTTCAACTTGTGAAATAGTTGCATTTTAACCTAGACATTATGATTGATTTATTAAATATGTGAAGATGCTACAATTAGGTAGAGATACAACTTAATTATTGTTTTCATCCTGGTAGACAAAATCGGTCATTATCAATTGACTCATGAGAGTTGGCAGTGCCCCTGCATCACCCAGAGGCTGAAGATTCAGTAAGGAAGGAGGGGATGGTAGAAGAGAGATGAAGACATGAAGGAGGCCCGAGAAGAAGGAAAGGAAGGAGTGGACCAGAGAAGAAGAAAGAAAGGAGAGTTTCCAAAACTCAAAGCAGATACCTTTATGGGAGATGATGGGATACAGGAACCCATCACACTTTTCACATACAAAGTCTTTTAAAAGACAAAACCGCCTACTCTAATCTACCTACCTCTCCCCTTTCTTCCTTCCTTCTCTCTCTCTTTTTCTCCCTTCCTTCCACTTTCTCCCTCCCTCCTTCCTTTCTGTAAGGATTCAAGCATTGTATTGGCCTGCCCCTGTCACCTGGCTGAATGCACTCAGGCAGTACTCTAGTCAGCCTAGGGTTCCATGAGTGCTAGTCTGCAGGCAGGGGTAAAGGACCCCTTTAAAAGACAGACCCCTGCCCACTTACCCACTTACGCTCTCTTTCTGGCTCCTCTCTCTCTCTCTCTCTCTCTCTCTCTCTCTCTCTCTCTCTCTCTCTCTCTTTTCTTCCCTTGCCCCTCACTCCCCTTTCTAAATAAACTTCTCAAGCTCTGTCTGCCTGGCTTGTTATCCCATCTACATGGTCACACTACTAGCCTGCTATGGAACCTGCTATGCTTGCCTGGTGGTCCCCCATATCGGACCCCCCTCCAGCTTTATCTTATCATTAAAAAAAAGAACAACACTCCCTTTTTTTTTCTCCCTTGAACTGGTGAACTCTTCAGTGGTACTAGTATGTGCATGGGAGCCACTTGTCTGAGCAATTTCAATTCAAGGCTGATATTGAAGGAACATTCGGATTCCCTTAGTTCTCACTCCATTTAGCATTTACTTAAAGGCCTGGGATAGGGAAAAAACAAGAGATCAGATGCAGAGGGAGAAGAAGGGATGATAGTGTGACCTGAGGGAAGAGGCCTGCGTAGGCGAGATGGAAACCTCACTTCAGACAGGAAGTAGGAGAGACTGCAGATCAGGGAACTGTCTCCTTGGGCGCTAGGCAGTCAGAGGAGGTCTGTAAGTAGTGACATCATCTAAGTAGTGCTGGGGTAGATTCAGAAAATACGTGCAGAATTTAGGGTAGGTGACAAGCAAGGGCTAAAAGATCTGTTTTAAGAGTGAAGCCATCAGCCAGGTAGTGGATGGATCACATGTTTAGTCCCAGCACTCAGAAGGCAGAAGTAGGCAGATCTTTGAGGTCAAGGCCAGCCTGGTCTACAGGGTGAGTTCCAGGACAGTCAGGGCTATACAGAGAAACCCTGTCTAGAAAACAAAGCAAAAATAAAGTACAGCTAACACTACTTATAAGCCCCAGCTTGAGGCAATGCTGGTAGAGAGGAGAGTTTGGCATCAGGAGGAAGGGGGAGATACCGAGCAAGTACTTGCGAAGATGAGGGTCTTTTAAAATCAAGCCTTGTGTGTGAGTTCGCTGCAGACATCACAGAAACGGCATTTTTGAAAAATGAAGATAACTTCAGAAGGGCTGGGATGATGGCTCGGCAGTTAAGAGCACTGATTGCTCTTCCACAGGACCCAGGTTCAAGTCCCAGCTCCCACATGGCAGCTCATGGCTGTCTGTAACTCATGTTCCAGGAGATCTTATACCCTCTTCTAGCCTCCATAGGCACTAGGCACACACAAGGTGCCTAAACATATATGTGAACAAAACACCCATGTGTGTAAAATAAATATAAAGTTTTAAAATAATGTATTGCTGGCTAGTTTTAATATCAGTTTGACACAAAATATAGTCATCTGAGTGGAGAGAGCCTCCACTGAGAAAAGGCCTCTCAGAGACTTGGTATGTATGCAGGCAAGCCTGTAGAGAATTTCCTTAACTCGTGATTGATTCAGAGAGGACCCAGCCTATTGTGTGTGGTGCTGTCCCTGAACTGCTGGGCTGGTATTCTATAAGACAGCAGACTCAACAAGCCATGAGAGCAAGCCAGTAATCAGCAGCCTCCATGGGCTCTGCATTCTTTCCTGCCTCCACGTTCCTGCCCTGTTTGAGTCCCCTTCTTGGCTTATGTCAAGTTTGTAATTCAGGATATGTAATCCAAATAATCCCCTTTTCCCCTAGTTTCTTTTAGTCCTGATGTTTCATCATAATAGTAGATAACCTATCTAAGAATGACTATATATGTATATATATTAATATATATGTACAGGCACATATATACATATATATGCACATACACACACATATATACACACATATATACATACATATATATCTGTACATACACATATATTCAAGACAGGGTTTTTTTTGTGTAGCCCAGGCTATCCCAGAACTTGCTCCATTGACCAAACTGGTCTTGAATTTAGAGATCTGTTTGCCTCTCAAGTGCTAGAATTAAAGGTGTGTGCCACCACCTTTGTTTTATTTGTTTATTTATCTCTTTGTTTTATTTGTTTATTTATTTGGGGACAGGGTTTCTCTTGTACCCTTGGCTGTCCTGGAACTCGCTCTATACACTAGGCAGGCCTTGAACTAAGAGATCCACCTACTTCTGCCTCCCATTGCTGGGAGTAAAGGTGTGTGGTGATACACAGCTGACAATGGATGTTTTAAACATGAATAAACTTATTTTTCAGTTTTAAATAATGAGAAAACATAAATCATATGTATATGGAATGACAGAAGCATCTGAGGAATTTTCGCTATATTAACCAAGAGTGACCACAAAGATAACCAAGCATCTCGGTCTGTGGCCTGGATTTGGATCCTTTGGAAGCTTCCTTACCTTGCTTATATGGAGTTCTGGATCCCGTCCCCCCACCCACACCCACATCCATGGAGAGCCATGGTGGAAACTGGTATGATTGCTTGAATATGTCTGGCAAAAGAATCCGAAATTTAATGTTGTTCTCAACTGGATAGCAAGTTCAAGTTCAAGGCCATCCTGACTCACATGAGATCTTGTCTCAAAAACAAAATGATAAGGGCAGAAAGATGGATGGCTCAGTAATGAAGCCCACATATTTATTTTTTCCAGAGGATCTGAGTTTGGCTCCCAGCTTACAACTCCCTTATAACTCCATCTCTGAGGAATCTTCTAGCCACTGGGGTATAAAAACACATGTAGAAGACATAGACAGACATACAAACATGCACATAAGTAATTACCCCCAAACAGCAACAACAATAACAAAACGTGGCATGAACAGCACTTGGGAGGCAAAAGCAGGAGAATCTCAAAGCTCTGAGTTTGAGGCCAGCCTGGTTTATACAGCAAATTCCAGGCCAGCCAGGGTTACATAGTGAGATCTCATCTAACAGATATATACTATATATGATTAAAAAAATACATAAATGTTTTCATTCAGATGGCTACATATATCAGAATTTTTTTGTCTTTAGTTTTTTTAGAATAAAGAACATAGAAAAAAAATTTTAAAATCACGTTTGAACTTGCTTTTTTTTTTTTTATCAAACAAAACAGAATCTAGATGGACTTGAACTGCCACTCACTGACTTATTTTGGTTAAGGTATTTCACCTGTCCCTGAACCTTGACTATAATTTTTTCTTATAATGTAATTGTGTGTGTGTGTGTGTGTGTGTGTGTGTGTGTGTGCGCACAGATATACACCTCCAGGCAACTAGAGAATAATAGATTCTCAGCAAATGCTGAAACTTCTTTTATTGTGAGCAAAATCTCTTAACAGACAGATCATTAGATAGACTTTTTTTTTTTTTTTTTCTGCCTGAAGTGTGTATTGATAAAGCCAGAGGTATGTTTGACATTCTAGGGTACCCAGTAACACAATATTTTTAATGAAAAGCAAAGGCTTTCTTGTGATGACCAGATGGCACTGTGATGTTTGATCGGGCTCCTTGGTTTTGCTGTGGTGAATATTGACGCCTTGCCCGAAGGGGTTAAGGAATGCCTTACTCGAGTTACATGAAGTAGCAGAAATTATCAGATGGAAACAGGAATGGGGAAGGGGAAAAGGCTCTATCCCAACCCATGGCTTCCAAATTCACTAGGCTTGTATTTACATCGGTTTGCTGTTGTTATTTTGGGGCCAGGGGCCACCACACAACACCCTGGCCCCCTTAACTGCTGCGCTAGCTGGGACTGCCATGTTTAAACAAAGCTGTGAGTCACACACAGCCTGCAGCTGCAGGGCCAGGAAGCCCTGCTGGAGAGGCCACGCCCCTCTCCCTGTGAATCGCTGGCCCGGGCAGGGGAGGGGCTGGCCCTTGCTAATGAGCAAGTTGCCAAGGCGAGACAGGAACTTCATTCCTTGCTGTGTCAGGGTCCCAGAAATTATGCCCCTTCTCTCATCATGAACTGGCTCTCGAGTTCCCCGGGAGTTGTGCTAACTGCTTATCACCCCAGCGGCAAGGACCAGGTCGTTGGGGAGAGCCATGCAAAGGGAGGCGACGAAGCCACCTCCAGGTAAGGAGACCAACAAACACCCCCTACCTGCCCCAGGAACAAAGTGACAGGGAAGTTGTCAGGAGGGAAGGGAATCAACTCTGCACTGGAAGCCTGACCGGGGCTGCAGCATAGACTATAGCTTGTTCTTTGCATCTCAGTCACCCCCCCCACATCCCACCCCCGTGTGCCAGAGCCCTTCGGATTACCAGGATGGGGGATGTGGTTCTGTAGCTCTCTACCAGTGGTTCAGCAGGTGCACAGGCAAATGCTGACTGATCAAATGACTGTATCGGAAACACTCTCTGTGAGATGGAATTCTTGAATGGGCTCAAAACTCCGCTGGAACTGTTAGCTGGGAAAGTCTGCCAAAAAGCAGGGAGGCTGGTCACTTTGCTAGCTGTTTTGAGAGTGGCACCCTCCGCCCCGCGCTAAAAGCAGACCTCTTAGGCAAAATGCCCAAGATACTGGCTGGTGGCAGTGTTGTTCATGTGCTTTAGCGTTCGTAGATTACTCCCACAGCCCGACACACCCCTACAAATGGGATTTTAAAAGGGAGTTTTTGTCAGCAGGCAACACTTTGCTACAGGGAGCATGGTTAATGTTAAATCACTTTATAGGCAGAGAGGGCAAATGTTCTATAGACCATGGAGACGCAAAGAGTCATCCTCTCTGTACTTTGTTCTGTTTTTCGAGGTTGGTCGCCCCCCCCCCCCTTTCTCTCCTAAATGACCTTCTCCCTAGGTGAACTTTTAATCTGCAGTCTTAGATATACATTGCAAATATTGGCCTGGAAGATTGCCAAGCAACAACAAAAAATTAGTTGTCAGTAAATCTAATTCCATCTTGATGCTAAAAGTGATAATGAAAACTTCATTGTTCTTGCGTGACTTAACTCCCTGGGACTTACACTAAAAGAATACCTCCTTTCATTGGTTTTTTCAAATCCCCAAACATAGGGACGTGGGAAAATCATAGGGAAGGCTGGAATATTCTGGGTTAGATCCTGGCTGAAGAACTTTGCTTCTCACATGTTGCCCATTGTATCGAGGCCATTGAATGAACTCCATTCCAAAGCTGAATGGGAGCCGGTGCCTTTGTGCACCATGTGCTACCATTTTCCTTCCTATTGCCCTTGAGGATTATCTGCCATTTTCCACCCTTGCTTCTGCACAACCAGCAAAACAGTTACCTTCTAGCAGCAAGTAGCCAGTCACGTCAAAACCCTAGCTGTTCTGCTTTGGCTCCCACATGGCAGTCCAAGTAGCCAGAACCCTGCAAGCTTGCAGGGTCTTAGGTGTCATTGGCCTCGGGCTGGGTGGGCCTGAGGACTGGAGCTGAGTCTTGGGTCTTGATTGTGGGTGTGAATGAAACCCCTGGGTTTGATGTCCAAACCTCTCATCCCATTGTTCTGACTCCAACACCAGCAATTCCTTCAGCTCTAGCAGTTTGTTGCTCTAACGCTTTTTGCACAAGCCTGCATGCTTTCCTGGACTCTCTTTCCTGTTGTCCAAAGTTTTGTAGCTTGTTACGGGTACTGTAGACGTGAGTGGCTTGAACAAACAAGGAGGAGGGGATTGTTTTTCAGCTATTGTGGAAACAGAACCAGAGTGTGCAGAGGAGCAGTGTGGACCATTGCCCAGCAGGATGTGCTTGTATGAGGACCGCATCTCTAGGGTGACTCCAAGCGGCCTTTCTGCTGGCTGCTATACGGTTTACCCCACCCTGAACTAGGATTTGGCTTTCATGGGGGGTAGTTACTGATGTTGGGAGGAGAATATGGAAAACTGGTGTGAGGCAGGAAGCAGGGAGAAAAGGGTCATTCCTCATTAATTTTTACCCTTAAGCTTAGGGTAATTTTCTTGGTTTTTATTGTTTATTTTGTTTTTTGAGACAAGGTTTCTCTATGTAACAGTCCTGGCTGTCCTGGAACTCAATTGTAGCTAGCTTTAAACTCTCTGAGATCCTCCTGCCTCTACTGCCCAAGTGTGCTACCACTGCCTGGCTAGTTTAGGGTAATTTATCAGCAAAGTACATATCTTTGGGAGGTACCTTGTTTAGCTTTGAATGGTTTAAGCTATTAGAATTGGCATGGAATAAAGGTTGGTGGAAGGAAGGGGGATTTTTGGGGTGGAAGACTATTGATCAGTAGTGACCACCCAAGGATGGTGATAATAGTTAGGGGTGAATAGGATGTTGGCTATGGATGGGTCAGCTGGCTGGTAGTTTCAGAATTAGGAAGGTGCTGTAAGGTTTCAGTGATGGTTGATGCCTATTTTGTAAATAAAGCCAAAGTAAAACTCATAAAGAGGGTAAATTCGATCTCACACGTCCTCCGATCTATGTAAAAGTAGCTGGGGGTAACTCAAATTTCTTGACCTTTCTTATCAAAAGACTCCATTTAGTCTAAATAATATGTATGTTGATGAACTATTTTTAGTTAAAAAAAATACAAAGGGTTATGTTTCTTGACTGCCCCTCTGGTCATGAAAACGAAGGATGGCAGGAATTTAACATCCGTGTAAGTAGTCTGATATTCTCAAATTCCTCATATTTCATTATCTCTGTTTATCAGATCCCATTTAGAAGACTTTCTCCTACTCCTGGTTGGGGCTCCCAATTATAGAATCTGTGTGTGTGTGTGTGTGTGTGTGTGTGTGTGTGTTGTTGTTGTTGTTGTTTGAGGTAGGATTTCTTTCTCTTTGTGTCCCTGGCTCTCCTGGAACTCTGAGATCTCACTGCCTCTGCTTCCCTAGTGCTGGGATTAAAGGCGTGTACCACCATGCTCCGCTAGAATCCTGTTTTCATATTTTCTTTTTTGTAATTTCTTTTCCCTCAAACTACCAGGACTTGAAAGAACATGTTAACATTAGTTTTCTGGCTGACTTTATACAAATGTTTCCAAAGGAAACTACTTTTTATGACTGGCTATATTTACAAGACTTTATTTACTTACTTGTTTTCCAGGCAGGTCTCTCAGTATTTGTTTTAGGAAAAGCAATTTTTCAACAAAACTGTATTACTATTTTCATGACTTTAGCATCCTTTTAAGGGGGAAACAAAATCCTGCTATGATTACTTTATATGTATTTGGTTTGTTCTTTTAATATTAATGTCAAATGATATTTTCTGTCTTATTGGAAACTCTTTCCTCCCAAAAAACTGATAGTTTGAAATAGGTTGAAGACTGAGTCTCTCTTGGGGACCAACATGGCTGGATTCACACACACTGCCTGACTCTCCTAGTGGTTAACCGTGTGCACTGCCAAGAGTTCAGTAAGTCTCTGCTATAAGTTGGATGTCACAATAGTCCTCCCCTTGCTGGGACAATGAAGTTAGATAATCCATGGGGCAGTGTTTGGCTCAAAGCCAGTCTGCTACTTTCCTTAATACTCTGTGCCATGTAGAATATTCTTCCTCAGTTTAACACCTGGCTTGGGGGGGGGTCTCATTTTGTCATGGGTTAAGATAGATGCATGACCATAAGGCTTAGCTGAGAATGATGTTGGAAGCTACGCATGGTGGTACATATCTACAATCCTGGCATTGGGGAGTGAAGGAGGATCAGGAATTCAAGCTAACCTTGGCTTTCTAGAACATTCAAGGTCAACCTGGGTCATATGATGCCACATCTCAAACAAAGTATCCACCATCACAACAACCAATAAATAAAATGACTTATGGGAAACTGGGTGTGGTTAGTGTGTTCCTATGATTTCAGCATACAAGAACAACCAGGGGGATGAGGATTTCAAAGCCATCTTCAGCTACGTAGCAAGTTTGAGTCTACTCTATAAGACCCCTTCTCTCACTCACTCCCCATTCCAGGTAAAGACAGTGGGAAAGGTAGAACAGTACAAATCTTTTAGTCTTTGGAATTCTGAAAGTCCTCGGAAATGTGTTTTGTTCCACAGCAATTTCGAGTTGGCTGGAGACAGCGGCACATGGAAGTTAGGCACAGAAGTCCATATAAACATGGATGGAATGTGGCTGGGGCCTTTTTGGCAACTAGTCTCTCTCCTGTCTTCATACCTCCCTCCTCCACTTTGAGGAACTGTGCCCAGCTGCATGCTATGCAGAAAGCACTGACTCTTTTATATCTGTATTTCAACTGTAAACATGTTCATCTTATCAGTTCCTTGTTCTATAAGCCTAGCCAGCCTGTCACTCAGTTACTCCAAATACAATCTCCATTTGTCACTGAGAATCAGATGAATTGTCCCTTTGCTAGTGTTTCATGAAGAAGGTGACCCTGTCAGTCAGTCCCTTTTTCTCACTGTGACCAGGACCTGAGAAAGCCTGAGTAATGTCTTTGACTCCCAGTTAGAGGCTTCAGCCTATGAGCCCAATGGATTTCTTGAATCAAGAGTAGGCAGCATGGCAGAAGGAGAGGGTGGTGGAGGAGGCAACCAGGAAGCAGCAAGCATATAGGAGATAACAGCTGACAAAGACAGCCCAAGTGGCCTATTTCTTCCTACTTGGCCTCACTTCTAGAAGTACTTTATCACCTCCCCAAATAGTGCCACCAGCTGGGACCAGGATTTCAACACATGAGCCCATGGAAGACATTTCATATTGAAAATTTATCAAAAAGCATGTGTTGGGGGTAGAGAGAGGTACCCGGATGTCGACAACCCTGAGCTGCTGATGGTCAAGTTTAGCAGGTATCTGAGAGCAAGGGCTGTTAAGGCAGAGAGGTCAAGACGCATAAGAGTCATAAGCCTAGAGGAAGCCCTGTAGCAGATGACCAGCAGCAAACAGCCCCGCATGGCTAGAGGGCTTCGGAGAGCAGGAAGTTCTGGAGAGGATGATGGTTGTGTAGAACATTTGGGTTTTTTGGTTATACTTAAGAAAAAGATGGGGCAACATGGAGGGGAGAGGGTTTTGAGCAGAGGAAGAACACAGGGGAGAATTCAGTTTTAAAAGGTCCCTCTGGAATAGAGGGTTGATGATAAACTGTAGAAAGTGCAGCCACATGTAGGAGGTGAAGGTGACAGTGGCCTGGGCCAAGATCTTAGTCATTGCAGTAATGGAGAGAGTGGGTCATGAACTCCCAGGGGAAGTGTCTGCAGGATTTCCTGACGCCTGTTGTGTGAGCAAATTCGAATAAAGGTTGTTGAATGGATTTGGGTCTAAACTCTGGTAAGGATAGAGTTGTCACTGCCTTAAATGGGAAACTTCCTACAATGTATAGAAGGAGGTTGTATTGGGAAGATCCAGACACCAGCCTCGAATTTAAGTTTTAAGAAAAGGCAGGATTACTTTTCTTGATGAGTTTGGCCATTTTGTTTTTCTGTCATGGTGCTGGGGATTGAACTCAGGGACCTGTGCTTGTCAGGCAAGAACTCTACCACTGAACTGTGCATCCAGTCCAGGGCCATCATTTTTATGTGACACCCCATGACATTTAAAATTTGGATATACTGTGCGTGCCAGTAGTAATTCCTTCCAAATTTGTATATCATCTGAAACTGTGGATGGCATACTTATTAATACCATTTACATTGCAGTTAGTTAAAGCATATTTCCTGATTCTACTTTTGTAGGATTTAATGAGGAAATGCATTCTTTGTACCCATCCTTGTTGGTTAATTGTTTTCTTAATCTGGCCCTCAACTTAATGACATAAAGGCTTTCAAACTTGATGTTTTTGGTCTGTAGTGAGGAAGCCCTACCCATAATTTCTTCTCAAGTCATAAAGTTGCACGCACTCTTGACTAGGCAGATTTTACCTTCATTTAGGCAGCAAAACATTGCCTTTCATTATCCACATCTTTAAAGCATGGTGTGTGTGTGTATGCATGTGGGTGTGTGGGGGGGTTGGATGGGTGTGTGTGGGTGTGGTAAGGGGAACTATTTAAAGTTATCTTCATGGAATTTGTTATTAGGTTTATGATTTTCTTTTTTATGATAATATTTTTAATTTAAATTTGAAACAAACTTGTTTTACATATCACTCCCAGTTCCCTCACCCTCCTTGTCTCCCCCTCCCCTCACCAACCCCCATCCCATCCTCTTTCTGCTCCTGAGGGAGGGTAAGGCCTTCCATGTGGAGTCTTCAAAGTCTGTCATATCATTTGGAGCAGGGCTTAGGCCCTCCCCCATGTATCTAGGCTGAGAGAATATGCCTCTATGTGGAAATGGGCTCCCAAAGTCCATTTGTATACTAGAAATAAATACTGATCCACTACTAGAGGCCCCATTGACTTCCCAGTCCTTCTAATTAACACCCACATTCAGGGAATCTGGGTCGATCCTATGCTGGTTTCCCAGCTATCAGACTGGGGTCCATGATCTCCCCCTTGTTCAAGTCAACTGATTCTGTGGGCTTCTCCAGCCTGCTCTTGACCCCTTTGCTCATCACTCCTCCCTCTCTGAAAGTTTATGGTTTTCAAATAGAAGGGTTTAGTGATCACATACTACATCCCCAACCCACTGGTAAAACATCCCTTGTCACTCATGCACACTGCTTCCTTCTCTTGTTGTGCTCCAGCTCTGTCCTCTCTTGTCTCCTCTTAGTGGAGCTTGCTCTCATGGATAACCTTATCATTGTCATTTATTTAGTGTGTGGTGTATATGTATGTATGTATGCATGCGTGCATGTATGTATGTATGTATGTATGTGGCAGACTGTCTATGCTGCATCCTATACGTGGAGGTCAGAGGACAAGTTGAGGGAGTTGCAGCTGGTTTTCCCCCCATGTTCCTGAGATCAAGCTTAGGTCCTCAGGGTTCGCGGCATGGCTCTTACCTGCTGAGCCATCTCGCCAGCCCTCCTCATTCTTTTTATATGTCAGGTTCTGGTACTAAGTGTTTGGCGTGTTGCACAGGCTTGGGGATGGGCTGCACAGCAGCTGGACTTCAATCACGCCTTAAAATTTATTTTTATGTTATGTGTGATGTCCCCACCAAGAGATCCTCAAAGCTTCAAGGAGCCAGCGATGCCCGAATGTAAACACAATGCCTTAGTGTATCTGCATGAGGGCATCAGATCTTAGAGTTACAGACTGCTGTGAACTGCCATGTGGGTGCTGGGATTTGAACCTGGGTTCTCTGGAAGAGCAGTCAGTGCTCTTAACCACTGAGCCATCTCTCCAGTCCCAAAGTCACTTTTAATATTGAGGGAACACCAGAACAAATTCTCCTTTTCTTTTAGTTCTCACTTCCTGCAAACCTCAGTCTCACATGTTTGGACAAACCCCTAGCACACTAGAGACCTGGGCTGCCCTGCTGGGAGTTCTTTTTCCATGCTTCCTACTCTTAAATGAATGAGGCCTCTAGATCTGCTGCCTTCTCTACTCTTGATTTAGCTCTGCCTAAGGGTCCCTGGGAAAGCTCTTACATCTTTGGGGCATCACTGCGCGTGCTCAGAACTGCAAAACTAGGCTGGCCTGTCTTACCCCCGTTTGTTTCCAAACGATGATGTGTTGACAAACCTCACTTAAATTTCTCCATCCGACGTTTACTGGCCTGGTCCAAACCTTTCATTTCAAACAAATGCTTAGACACGGGATATTTTGTTTTGATGATGGATCATGAGCCTTTCATTTTGGTAAGAGGTGGAACGTAAGAAGTTCATTATTAGAGGAGTGAAGGGATGGAGTGAATTCAGACAGGAGCAGCAGAAAGCTGCCACACTTGGCACTTTGAACTGGCAAGGTTTTTATTTATAGACGTAAACAGGAACCATGGAGACTGGTTGGCCACTCCCCATATCTCAAGTCCTTTAAATACCAAGTCCACCAGATTATCTGTGTCCTGCAATTGTATATGGTAGCTGCTTTTTGGCTAAGAGAACATTTCTATAGGGGAAGTGGGGTTTATTATATACAAGGATCTTGGTCACAGGGCAATGGTCCAGTCTCTTTTCCATCCAGTGACTGGTCATGTGATGAAACTTGTGACAGGCTTATTTACTCTTTAAGACCATTACCCATCCGTTAGCTTTGTAATCTGATCATTTCAGGTTGACCATGGTGGCTCTTCATGGGTATCTTTCTATCATCTTGTGTTTCGCAGCTAAATGAATCATCTTTTTATTAAAATTTAAAATTTGGATTTTATTTGCCTAGATCATCTTATTTCGTTCGATGCATACATTTAGTGTGTGTGTGTGAGAGAGAGAGAGAGAGAGTGAGACGGAAAGAGAAAGAGAGAGAGGAGGGAGAGAGATGAATGTGTAGTATCTATACGGTGAGGTGTGAGTATGGAGGCCAGAGGAAGATGTTAGGTGCCCGGCTCTGTCACTCTCTGCCAAAATCCTTTGGGGCAGAATCTCTCTCTGAACCTGGACGTAGGTTGGTGGCCAGAAAGCTCCAGCAACCTTTCTATCTTTGTGTAGCACAATGCTGGAATTAAAGGCATGTGGGTGGGAGCTACAGGCATGCGAGTGGCTACGCCTAACTTCTTACGTAGTGCTGGAATTCAAACTCCCAATGTTCATTCTTACACAGTAAGCCGTCTTACTCCCTGAGCTCTAGTTTAGTAGTGTGCCATTAGCAATTCCCAGGCAGTGGACTATAGTCATTCTGGGCCTTTTTAGAAGTAAGACCTGTGGATAGAGTAGGTTCCCATAGGAAGGATATGTCATCTTTTCTAAGATGTTTAGGACACAGTACTTTAGAGGTTTCCTCATCTATGAACCCAGTATAGCAGCACTTTTATTCCCTTCACTTGGTTCATTCTAAAAAAATTAAAAAATATAGTTGAGAATTACCAAAAACCATATTCTGTGTCTTATATTTTTTCTCCAGACCTTTCACTTAGCTGGAGCTCTGACATTTTGATGAGATTTGCTTTGTTCATGTAAGTACTTAGACTTAGGGATCTTGTCTGTGGGAGGTTTCTGTGGATGGGCTGGTTAGTTGTCTGAGCAGAGTGCTTATTGCACTTTAGGCAGTTACTAAAAGCTTGAATGAATCAACAAATAAGTGTGAGAGGGAAAAGGTGTAGACATTTGCACACATAGGCTGGGAGCCAAACTGCATTGCTGGGATGGTCTGAGTTCTGGGCTGTAGTCATGGACCATTACTCATAGTCTGGAGGCTTTGGGTCTTTCCTTTCTCTTCAAGAGCTGTTCTGGTATTGATTGAGTTAACATGGCGAATCCTAAGAGGAGTGCTTGTCTTAGAGGACAGCTCCTTTCCTGTGGTGATGGAGATCAGTGAGAGCCTGTCAGTGAACAAACTAGAAAAGTACTGAAAAGCAAGTTTGGAGTTAATTTGTTAATAGTTTTGGAAGTGAATGTTTGCTTTGATACACTTACAGGATAACATTGTTGTCTTAACTGTTTGGAACAATCATGCATTTTAGATTACCTATCTTAAGCACTACAAAAAGAATACATAAAAAGTGTCTGTTTTTGTTGTTGGTTTGTTAATCCTGGTGAGTGCTTTGAGCAGATTTTGTGTCACCCTTTTGGCCCATATAAAGACTTCATTACCTTCAATGAAGTCCTCTAGGTCAGTAAGATTTGACTGTGGACTACAGAGTATTTGCTGGTACATTACCATGTAGCTATTGTGCTTATACACCCCCTTTTTTGCCCTTAAAATGTAAATATATATTTAATGGGTAGCTGTTAACCTTATAAACAGGAAATAATTAAGCTTTCTGGAGCAGATATCCACAGTTATCCCGTTCTGGCAAAAGGAAAAAAAAAAAAAAAGTTTGAAAACATGGGTTGGAGAGATGGCTCAGGGGGACAAGGGCAGTCACCATCAAGCTAACTGACACCTAGCTGATGCCCTGAGTTAAATTCCTGGAACTCTGCCCACACGGTGGAAGGAGAGAACGGACTTAAGCAAGTTGTCCTGTGACCTTCGGGAGTGGAAACTGTTAAAACGTTACTATTTCTCTCTGTGAGGCCCATAATGCCATTCTTCAGCCATCTGTTAGTCTACTGGGCGGTAGATTTGGAAAGTGTCCCACTAGCCTGCACTCGGATCTCCCTGTACCTGAACCTGACACTCTTTGCAAGATCCTGCTTATAAAATGCTCACAGAACAGGCTGCTTTGCGTGCATCGTGGAGGCAGAGGTGGAAGTAACTAGAAGGAAGAAAAAACTAGAAGGTGAGACAGATGGAGGTCAGCTCTGTGAGCCTCTTAAAAATGCAAAAGCCATTTTCCAGAGGGGAGAAAGAATGTGTGTGTGACCTTGAAGTTCTGTGGACCCTCAATTACCCACTTCTGCCCTAGACCCCGCCCCCGCCCTGCCCAGGCCCCGCCCCCGCCCCGCCCAGATCCACTCCTCCTCCATTTCCTGTCAGCAAAGAGTAGTGATAGGTTTCTTTTTATTAAGCAGAAAATGCCTCTCACTTGGAGCAATGCACCTAGGAGAAACACTCTAATTTTCCATCAAATTTAGAAATAAACTTTCTGAACTCAACAACTTCTAGAGATTACTATTCAGAGTATATTGTTCTTTGCTCTCAGACCGTTTGTATAATAAGACAAGAAAAAAAATATTCTTTGGGTTTTGGGTTTAGTTTTTTTCTGTAATACTCTTTCCAAAGTATAAGGGACACTGGATAACTCCAATAACTATGTCTTCACACTCCAACAACTGTTTGTTCCTATGTCTTCCTCCACCCCAAAACTTTTTTTTTTTTTTTTTTTTTAAAGACAGGGTCTTACTGAGTAGCCTGTAGGTGTGGAACCCAGTATGTATATACCTGTCTGGCCTTGAACTCACAGAGATCCTCCTGCCTCTGCTTCCCTCGTGCTGGAAATAAAAGCATGTGGTTCCATGTCCAGCCTATCTTTTAACATTTTTAAAATTCTATCATCTGTCTGTCTTCTATCATCTATCTATATGCATGTGTGCATGTGTGCCTGTGGAGGGCAGAGGACCAGTTGTCTTCCACCCTGTGGGTGCTTGGGATGGGAGTCAGGATGTCCTTGGTAGCAAGCTGAGTCTCCTTGATGGCCTGTGTCACTTATTTCTAAGATTTAGAAAGGTGGAACTTGACATATGTTCTCATGCTCCTAGCTAGTCAAACCAGACTTGAATTGGGATGATGTAATTAATTTAGTTAAGTAATGCTTCACTAAAAGTGAATGCTTGTATAAAGATGCTTTACTTCTAAGCTGCTGTGTAACTGCAATGGAAGGGCTGGGGGAATGGCTCAGTAGTAAAGGCTTGCTGTGTAAAAATGATGAGTAAATGTAAGGAAAGCAATTGTGAGAACTCCAGCTTTAAACAAGATTGCAAGGAAGATCAATGAAATTGAGGTGCATTCTAGAAGCATGTTTTTAAGCATACCTCTTTTAAAGGATATAATTTTCAAAGAATTTTGGCTGAGCAATTGAGGTTCAATTTGGCTAAGAAAAGACAAGTTGGCTGCAGGAAGTTGAAAGGGACAGGCTATTTATAGGTGGTCTAGAAACATGTAACTTGATTAAGATGTTTTATAATTAATGCTTCACTAGAGTTACACGTGTGGACCTGTTTATTTCTCTCTGTTCAAATAATACAAATGTGTCACTGTCATCAGGTAAAAATGATGCAGACACAAATTTTTATAGCATTTTATTATTTTAAACTCATTTTCATTGATAACAATTTTAGCCTTGAGGCAGGGATAGGTACACTCATATTTCTGGATTAAATTTATTTGAATTATAGCATTCTGAAATTCTCTGTAATACAGTGGAGTTGGATAGTTTTATATTTAGATATAGTTAGGTAATTATATAAATCTTACTTCCCATTTCTTCAGATTTGTGTGTGTGTGTGTATGTGTGTGTGTTTGTGTATGTGTGGTTGTGTATATTATGTGGACATCCGTGAAGCCAGAAGAGAGTGTCCAATCTCTTGGAGCTGGAATTACATTATCATTTTGAGCCTTCTTATATGGGTGTTGGGAACCAAACATGGGTGTTCTGTAACAGCAATGGGTACTCTTAACTGCTGAACCATTTCTCAAGTCCCTAAGTCACCCTTTTGTCTTGAGTAAGATTCTGTCCTGCAGAATGAATAGGAGAAAGCATGGTGATACATGTTCCTGGTTCCAGTACTTGAAAGACAGAGGATTGTCACAGGTTTGAGGTAAGCCTGATTGCAGAACAAATTTTCAGGCTGTGTAAATCAGAGAAAATCTGTCTCAAGAAGAGTCAATAGATAACAGAATATGAGTGACGTGATATATTATAAAAAGCCTGTCCATTTCAATTTTGGGTTTTAGTAAAATCTATAAACTAAAAATGTAAGCATCCAGAATATATGACTTGAATGTGAAATGTCATTCTCCACATGCTTAAGTGTTTGACCACTTTGTCCCTGGCTGGTGGTGGTCTTTTTTTGCTGTTATGAAATCTTCTCATATAGGTCCACATCAGAAAAGCTAACGGGTTGTAGGCTGGTTCCAATTCTGGCCAATGTTCTCTATTTCCTGATCAACTGAGACATGAAGGACTGTTTGATTTGTATGTTCTTACCATCATGAGCTTTCTCTGACATGCCCCAAAATAAATCTTTCTCTTTTGGTGCTCTGCTAGGTATTTTATCACAGCCATGAAAAGAAAAATATGGAGCCATCATGCAGAAAGGGCTGCATATGTGACTAATATAGGGCCATCCATCGGTACCTTGGTATGTACACATGTGGTACCTAGGCTGGGAGGCAGCTCTCTCTCCATAGGTAACTTCTCTACTTGGTTAGCTGAGGTTTTTAGAGCATGGCCATGCCAAAGGTTGTCAGATGTCTTACACATTTGTGATTTCTTCACAATGAATATCCTAAGAGATATAAGGAGAAGCTATTAACTGGACTCTAGGAGCCAATCAGAAATGCTTGAGTTTGGCTATATGCTATTTGCCAATTAAATCAATCATAGACCAGTTCAGATTCAAGAACATGGAGGAATGGCGGGGAGAGAGGCTACCCTGTAAGACATTCATTTAATGTTACCTAACTATCATCCTGTATGGCCTAAGTAGTCACTGCTTCCATTTGCAGCCAGCCAAGTTGCCCAAGACCCCTGTCTGTTTACATTCAGAGAAATTTACTCTGAGGGGTTATTGGAGAAAGAGTACATGATAGTTTTGAGATCACATAGTACATATGAAAACATCCAAGAGATTATGGGAAAATAATCTGCAGGGTTTGAGTTACTTGTGTCCCAACTCCCAGTACTTTGGGTACATGTGTACACCCTGTCATCTTTAGAAACTGAACACAGCATACACACCGGAGCAGCAGCCCTGTAAAATTTCCATTCCCTCTTGTTTTAGAAGTTTATGTTTTATTGTGCCTATTATTACATTGTACTTTCTTTTCACCATTCTTCCTTTATTTATTTTGAATGTTTCAATTCAGTCTTTGATAATTTCATACAATATATGTTGACCATATGTAATCATATTATTTCTTTCCCCTCCCCGAACTGCTTCCAGACAGCATGTCCCCTGGAAACGTCATGTTCTTTCTCTCCTTCTTGGAAGAAAATTAAAAAGAAAGAAAACAACAAGAACAAAACCCAACACAAAACAGAATAAACAAAATAAAGCAGGGAGGCTGATTTGTCTGGGCCAACTACTCCTCAGCATGGGGCCTGCCCTGGAGTATGATTGACATACCCAGTGTCACTTCATTGATGACAACTGATTTTCCCCCTCCCAGCAGCTTTCAATTGTGAATAGCTTCTTGTTTAGGGGCAGGGCTTTGGGCCCATTCACCCCCCCCCCCCCATGCTGGGATTTTGTCTGGCTTCAGCTTGTGCTGGTCTTATGTGTGCTTTCAGTCTCTGTGAGCTCATTTATGCATCTGCCCTGCCATGTCTGGAAAATACTGTTTCCTTGAAGTCACCTACCACCTCTGCCTCCTACAGTCTGTCCTCTTCCCTCTTTCATGGTAGATGCTTGATCCTTGAAGGGAGGGTGCAGTAACAATGCATGGTTTTCAGTTGTGGGCCTCTGTTAATTATCACCTCCTGGAAGCACAGCCCTCTCTGATTAAGGTTGAGCAGTGCACTGATCAATGGGTCATAGTAATACGTCATTAGGAGTTGTTTTATTGCTATGTTCATTTAGCAGAATGCTTAATAGTAGTCTCAGTTTCTAGGCATACTTAACATTGTCAAGTGTGGGTTCAATCGTGAGGAGAGTACTTTAGATCCACTTTTATTTTTTTTAAAAAAGTTGGTTACTCTGCCAATATTCATGCCAATGTTGCACCAGTGGACATATCTTGTAGGCAGGCCATCATTATATCTCATAAAGTTCATAGTCAAATGAGATTTGGTGATTACTTTCTCCTCTAGTAGCATGTATAGCTTCTTTCAGCACCAGCCAGTAGAGTTGAAGCTTCCAGATGAGTATCAGCTAGACTTCCTCATGCTCTTCTTCATAAATATGCTTGTGGTATCTTTTGCAATAGGTCTTACTATCAAGTTATGTAGGGTAATCAATAACATTGGCAATTTCCTGTAATTTGTGTATGTGTATCTAACAAAAAGCAAAACAAATAACAACAACAATAACAACAACAAACTCCTTTGGCCAAAGACTCAAAAAGCTGTAACCCATTCTTGGACTGGGAGTTTTATTTGGTAAAATAAAATCTCTGGTTGTGTGTTGTCTCCATCATTAGAAGGTAACTCCATTTAAATTCCTTTCTTATATGTACATATTTTAGGAAGGATCTACAATAGTAGGTTTCAATGTGGTTTTTCAAAAAGCTTTTAGTGCTAACTATCCTTCCCCATAACCCATCTTCTACCTTTTTTTCCTTTTCCCATTTAATCCTCCTCTTCTAATTTCTCCTTTATCCACTAATGGCACCATACTCATTTCCTCTTCCTTGGAAGTCATACTTCCTTTAAAAAGAAGGAATATAACACTTAATTATCAAACTCTTTGAACTCTGGGGTGGGGATTTTCATCTAAATAAGGATTTTTATTTTGAAACAGTACGTTAAGATGTTTATATTTCTTTAAAATTACTTTCTATCTTCAGTTTGGAATTGCTAATGTTTAGGGTGGGACTCAATGTATACGTTTAAATAACTTGTCTATGGAAATGACGGTATACTTTGTGAGATCGTGTAATTTAGAGAAATAACTTTAAACCACTTTTCTTATTTCTTACACTACACATTAGGAATGTCTGGACCTGTCTTTGTAGGAGTGGGATGAGTCTTTTTAAAAAGATTTTATTGCTGTTGTTGTTGTTGTTATTATTATTATTATTATTATTATCATTGTGTCTGTGGGCCTGTGTGGGCACAGTGCATGTCTGGAGATTAAAGAACGGCTTTGTGAAGTTTGTTTTCTCCTTCTACCATTATGTGGGGGGTTGGGGATTGAACACAGGTTATCAACCTTACAAGTGCTCTGCTCACTGAACCATCTCAACAGCTCCACTGATTCATTTTTGAGCTTAATTTGAAGGTTGAAGCTTAAAGACAAAGTCTAGTTAATCATGACACCTCTAACTTGAAAGACCCACTTTAGTTGCTGTGAATTATATTATGTGCTATGTATACCCTCTCTCTAGGAGGACAAACACTTGTCTATTTGCTTAAAGCACAATTTCTTGCATGAATTAGCATTAGATTCTTATTTCCCAAATTGCACATGGCACACTATTGCTAAGTATGCTATTAAGAAGGATTTTGTGGCGCAGTGTTTGGATGTTAGCAGCACTTGTGAACCTTCTTGTAGCATATTCTGTCCAGGTAGTATTTTACACCTCAAAATGATAGAAGAAAAATTGGAGCAAGTAGCATATTCTGAGTTTGATGAAACAGCCCCCTGGTTTGTGAAACACTTGATGCTAGCATTCTGGGGAATATAGTCTGTGAAAACTAAAACTTATTTTCTGTTTACATGTAGAAAATGTGAATGTGAAATATATACTTGGAATCAGTAAGTTACTTTGGGTTCTTTTATACAGCAGTTTTCAGCTTCCCTTCTTCTGTCCACTACACATTTTTACCTACAGAGATGGTTCTTGGTGAACCTGTTCCCGCAGTAAGAGAGTTCTTCCCTGCTGCTCCCAACTTGGAGACAGGGCCTCACTATGCAGCCCTGGCTGACCTGGAGCTCACTCTGAATAGACCCGACTAGCTTAATTAAACTCACAGAGATCCACCTGTCTCTGCCTCCCAATTCCGGGATTAAAGAGGTGTGCCAGCATGATAGGCTATCAGAATGTTTCTGTGTTTCAGATATTGAAGTCTCAGTGGGGCATGGAACTTCATACTCACCATCTGGGCTCTTGAAACAGTGGGGTTGAGAGTCTAACTTACATAATCAGTTCTGGATAGGTGGGGGTTTGGGAAAAAAGTTCATATAATATGTATTACTCAGAAAAAAAATCACCTACTTTTATTATGGGCAAAATTTATATATATACCCCCAAACCTAATATGAGGTATAGTTATGGAGGAACTACTTTGTGGCAGTTTTAGTATTGGTATGTGGGAAACGCTGTCAGAGGAACTGTGACCAAGCAAAGGTGTAGCACCTGGCCTAAACTGATTGCCTTTCAGTGAGTGGAGTTTTAACTATTCTCCATTCCAGTATGGCAGTTTGTCCATTGTATCAGACATTGGTTGTATCTTTTGGTTTTGGAAAACTCATTTGTATCTTGGGTATATATGTTACATGTTTTGTTACTTAAAAGAACTGGACAATCTTAGTGATCACTCTTTCCTTTAGAACACCGATTGTCACGGTAAGGAAGACACCAGTGGTCCAGGGAAGTGACTGAGGCTATCCTGCTGTGCTGCCATTTGAAGCTTGGCCCTGGGTAACTGGTTACCAGGGTCTTTACCACAGTGCCATTCAAAAGAATAGTTTTTCTTCCAACTTTCGTAAACTGAAAGTGATGTTTTGGGAGCATATACAGTAAGAGTTTATGAACAGTGGAATGTTTGACTTCTGGCTGATTTATGTTCATTTTCATAATAAAAGCGCTTCTGCTTTTATTAAAGGAAGTATGGTCAATCTGGATCCTGGACAACTCTTTGATGGTAGTCATTTGGGGAAATCACTTTAGCAACTTTCAGACACCAAGATGTTATTTATCCCAATGAGTAGGGACTTTTTAAAACCAATTCTGCCATTTAATAAGTAATTTTATGTAAACTTAAAGTGTTCCCTGGTGTTTTGTGTTTGTGGTTGGCTATTCAGCCTGAGCAAACTGTATTGTAGAGGACAAGCAAGACAACTGTTTGTTGAGCATACTCTTGCGTTTCTACAAACTTGAAAATGAACTTTCTTTAATGTCAGTAAGATGAAAATTAATGCCCTTATCCAAATGAGGGAAGAAACCAGTGTTTGTGAATGATCTCTGGCTTGAAGTTTGGCCACAGAGCCACAGAATAAATGATGTTGGCATGTTTGTGTCTGGATGGCACCGGGTGTGAGTGACATGGGTTGTGGGCCTGTAGTGGGGTTGCAGAAATAGATGAGGAAGTCTGGGCGTCTGTATAGAGCAGAGGAGATAAGCGTGGGCAATGCCTTCCGTATCAGTAGCTTTTGTGAACTGGCCCTTCCAAGGTTTGACAGGGATACAGTAACAAAATGCCTCTACACCAACACCACTACCATCACTAATAGCTGTTTTTTTTTTTAAGATGAATAAGCAGATTTTCCTTAAGCCTTAGTAAAAGGCATTAAGACTGCACTGGGACCACATCATCTCCAGGCTCTCCCCAATAACTCAGTTGCAGTGTCCTCTCGTTGTAGCAGAGTTTTCCATGCACTGTTGAGTCGGCACCCCTCTTTAGCTGAGAATTGAGTTCTCACAGAGGCTCCTTGCAAACCGATTAAGACGTTTAACCGCTTGGGCTTGGGGCAGCATGGGGCTGTGAGGACATGAACATCATGGCCTACTCCAGAGATCTCCACATAAGATCATCTACTTGGCAGGTACTTTTTGATTAAGTTATTGTAGGTGTTTAAGAAGGTGGTAAGTGAGGGCTGGCTGGGCCACATAGACTGCTATCTGTCACTCAGTCTCAGGTCATTCAGCCCCAGGCTCTCATAGTATTTAGACTCTTGGTTTATAAATGTTAGCCGGGTGATAGACACACCATACCTCTTTCAGGGGCATCTCCATTTTTAGGCGAGGTAACTTTGAAATTTGTTAGTGAGCAAGACAGAGGTAAGTGAACTGTTTTTTTGTTTTTTTTTTGTTTTTGTTTTTTTTTTTCTTCTTGCTCCTAAACCTAGACCCGTGTATAAATAGTAGCTTTCCAGGCCAAGCTGTCCCTGTATGACATGCTCCTAAAAGGTTCCTGCTGCCACAAATTGCAAATCTTAGTTATAATAGAGTTTTGTGTCTGTCCAGACTGTTCCCGTCATAGGTCAGTGTTGCTGGGGAGACTTTCAGAGAGTGAACAAGCTTTCAAAGTGGTTCTAAAATCTGAACTGCTTAGGCTCCTTGGCTTTATACCATCCCTCCATACTTAGGAAAACAGTTTATTTTGAAAGATTTTTCAAAACTGCAAAGTCCCAGTGATGGCAGGACAGGAAGGCCAGAGAAGAAAATGGCCCGTGTGTTATGGGGAACCTGAGTCATTTTGAAAAAGGGGTCTGCTCAGTTACCCCTTACTCTCCAAGGACCCTGCCTTTTGGGGGAAAAGAGGAAGGAAGGAAGAAAGGAAGGATGCATTTTGAAAACATTCCACAATGTAAAAATAAGATTAACAGAAATGCCCACTTTGCCAAGTCCTTATTCAGGCCCAGCGGGCTCAGAGATCTCGGTTTAAGGGAAGATGAGATACCTAGGCTTCAGGGTCAAGAATAAAACGGTGGTAAGAGAATTGAAAGAGGACCAGCTGTGGAAAGGAGGGGACAATTTAGTCTTGTCACCATTTAAAGGTACTGACCACATCAGTGCTAAGGAAGCCCCAGGCCAGGCCCAGGTGGCCACAGAGGAACTGCACCTGAGATGCAATTGGTGATGGGTTTGGCCTGTTGGCAGTCTAGGATGCAGGAGAGTCCACTTTGGGCAGATTAGGAGTAGAGGCAGAGCAGTTACTAGAAAACATGGTTGAAACGTCGGTTATATGTTGCCCCTCGGAAGCTTTCTGGGAGCTTGCAGACTGGCTGTGACTGGGAGGGTGATGTGGTCACGTGGGTGAACTACCAGCCAGAGACCTTTCAGGTGTTGCCACTGTGGGTAGTTCACACCTGGGTCCACTGTGCTTTCTAGATCTATAGCCTGGGAAACATGTTTGGACATGCTCTCTTACACTTTTTTCAAAACCTAATACCACTGATATTAAAAGTGGCTCTTCTAAAACTTGTTCTTATGACCCTTTGGCTATCCTGGAACTCACTCTGTAGACCAGGTTGGCCTAAAACTCACAGAGATCCGCCTGCCTCTGCCTCCCAAGTGCTGGGATCAAAGGCGAGTGCCACCACCGTCCGGCTAGACCATCAAGTTTTAATGCTTTCAAGACCATTGATTTTTAGGATTTCCCCCTGAACTTGTCATAAACAATGTATAATGAAGTGATTTTCATTCAGAAAAGTCAGCTTTGAAAACTGTCAACCGTGACAGAATCCCTTTAAGGTCAAGGTAGATCTTTCTAAGTGGAAAGCAGCAGTGCTGGTCTGTATGATTCAATACTGTCCTACCACCATTTTCTATTTCCCTCATCCTGAAGTGGGAGATTCCCTCATCTTTTGAGCCCCCCCCCCAGCTGATTAGATCTGGGGCAAAAGTCTGTAGAACTTTTTATTGGGGACTGGGGCTTAGGGAAATATGCTCTGTATTTATATGGAAGGTGGCCAATTCTGGATCACCCATTTCCTTCCCTACTGCACACTCTCCTCAGTACCAGACAAAATAAATGACTGGCTAATAAGTTAGATGGCGAGGTGTCTGTACAGTAGCATAACATGCACTGTATTACTGGCCAGAAGATAAAGGACACTGTCAATGAGCCCCAGGTGTAAATGAAACAGAGGGGCAGCCATAGTTCATGGTGTTTCTGCATGCAACCAGACCTGTGGGGGAAAAATAACACAGAAGTTGTTTGTATTGAATAAAATGTCAGTAGCATTGAAGTGAATTTACAATTTCAGTGATTTAAAGGAAAAACTCACAAATACTGTACAGGCATATGTAATTGATTTGCTCCTCCATGAATCTTTGAATTGTGACATATGTTGTTAGGCTCATGAAATTGTGGTATCACACATACCACACATTTATCTTTTTTCTGAAAGGAATATTCAATGCCACAAATCTTCACAATGGTGTGTTTTTGATATGTATCCTCTGTGTATGAATATTTTCAAAGTGAATATTTATACTCCTGGATGTTTGTATTATGTCTTCGGAAAACATAAATCAGGAAAGCATTATTTGTTTGAAAATGAGCCTTTTCTATAGATTCTAAAGCTGTGCTTGTGAGTTACAGCCAGTTGTTTCTGTACTGTGTGCATCGCATGTTTAGTTGTGCAGGGACTGTCAGACATTTTGCATTTGGAGAATTGAGAGTATATAATGCTGGACGATTTAAGATGAAGGTAAATATCCCACTCCTGCTTTAACCACAATGCCCGATGAAGTGTCCATCAAAGTGTGACATTGGTAGGCACATGTGTGATAAACATGTTTAGCTGAGCAGTGGAGATATTGTTTTTCTTTCTGTCTTTCTTTTCTTTTCTTCCCCCCCCCCCCCATAGCGTTAAACTTTAATCTCCTGGACCACACTCTACTCTCCAGCACCCAGGGCCAGGGCCAGAGAGTGACTCCTGCCCCCTACCATGGTTGGGAGAGGGCCTTTTAAGGCACCTGTTTGGGTCAGGGGACAGGAAGCTGGTACTGTCCTGGGTACAGGAGAGACTCTGGTGGACTGGCTGTAGTTGGGTGGAACCTATGGTGGTATTGATTTTCCTGGGCTGAACCTCTTTAGGCCTGGCATGCATATGAAGATGTTATCATTACAAATAAATAACTGGACATTGGTATAAATTCCATGCCAATCATATGTGTATGTTTACTTGGGCAGGATGTTTATGTCGATTTTACAATGAATACAATATTGTAAGTGGTCTAGTTACCCAAAGCACTTGCATGTGTACTTGACATTAGACTCAATTTAAATTCATGTGACTAGTTAAAACAGGAAGGAATCTGCCTCCCTTTAAAACTAGATATGTCATCTTCTCTGTAGTTGTAAGATTCAGAATGGAAATTTGAAAGCTGGGGTGCCAGGATCTGGGGTGGTATAGGAAGCAGGTTGTTTTCTAGGTCTTTATGAAAAGCAAATGTGGGACTTTTCTGAATGAAGAGATGGAGGTGTCTCTGTATCAGGTGTGCAAATGTAGAAACCTCACACACAGTGCGTCATTTCTGAATTTAAGCCAGCAGAATAGTTCGTGAAAAGCTGTCATGTGTAAGATTTTCAAGCCTGTAACCAAGGGAAGAACACCACTGATGTTTTCAAAGGCAAACACAGCACATGTCCATATCTCCTTCTTGGGGGAAATTTCTGTTCTTCTGGGAGGGCTACCCTCACACAGGCTGCAGGTGAGGACTCAGACAAGATTATTAGCGTTAGCAGCCACTTATCCCTCTAAGAATTGAAAATTGCCCCATTGGTTCAGCTTGTTCGCGAAGTTCCAAAGAAGCCACAGAATATTTGTGTGTTAACAAATAACTCTGAGGGCTGGGGAGATGGCTCAGTGGGAAAAGTGTTTGCTGTGTTTGCATCAGGACCTGAGGTGGGATTTCCATAGGAAAAGCCTGGCATGAGGTGCTGTGCCTATAATCCCAGTTCTGGGAGGCAGATATAGGAGTACCCATCAAGTATAGCCCACTGGGTGAGCTCCAGGTTCAGAGAGACATCCTTTCTCAAAATGTAACGTGGAGAGTAATTGAGGAAGACGTGTGATGTCAAAATTTATCCCCCACATGTGTACATGCCTGTAAGTTCATGTGCATGGATGTGCATACGTGCACACAGACAGACAGACCACACACACACACACACACACACACACACACACACACACACACACACAAAGAATAACTCCCATTTCCCTATTTGGGTCCTTCAATACTTTGGTTGTCAAGAAGTCAAAGAGAAAAATGCTTATTTATCTATTAGATAGTCCTACTTACTAAAGGAGACAAATTCTTCCTGTCAGTCTATGAAGTTCCAGAACGCAGAGTTGCCTTCCCTGGTGGCAGCCTTGTTCAGTGTTCAACTACCCAGGACAGCAGCTGTCAGTGACAAGACATTTCTTTTTAAAGATCCTTCCATGTAAGTCCTTGGGTTTGTGGAGTGGGAGCTTTGCTCACTGTTCCATGTTAGATGCTATGCTTTCCAGAGAAAGTTCTGGAAGGAGTTCCACAGTTTCTACCAGGGATGACAAACTCCGTCACCCCTCTGTGTTCCAGAATGGGGGTTACATTCACTGTTAAAGCTGTTCAGCTCACACATGCTCTGCATGTTTACAGATAGAAGACATCTTCATCACCTAAGGACCAGGGAAGCTTGTATGCTTCATCTGTCTGTCAGCTTGCCTGGCAGTGACTGAGTTTCACGTGAGGGAACAGATGCATTCTCAGGAGAGGGAGGAATATTATGAGGCTGTTAACTTAGATAGAGGGAAGGGGAGAAGGCCAAGATGGGAAGTTGAGGCCGCCTTACTCTAGGTCTGAAGAACTGGGATTTCTCTACGTGGTGACCTGCCCACTTTAAATAATACTGAAGAGCTATATCATAGGTCCTTGAATCTGTGAGCTGGGCTGTAGTGATGAAAGTGGAGAACTGAGGATTATGAGGTGGTAGGATTGTGACTTTGATCTGTCAATTACTAGCTATCTGACTTTGGCCAAGACTTGAAACCTCTTTGTACCTTAGAGATGCTGTGCAGACTAAGTGAAGGGGGCCATGGGTGACACAGAAGCTCAATGCAAACACTTGAAAGCAAACAACTACAAATAAAACCACTTGGTCCCTGATGAACCTGTGCCAGCAGAAAGTCTCCCTACTGTCCTGTCAGGAGCACAGCGGTAAGGTCAGAGAGTGTCAGAGAGGAGGGAGTGAGGTGGCCAACCCAGGGGACCATGGAGATGAAGTAGGAACAGTTACATTGCTTGGAATGGGGCTTATCTTCCCAGAACAAGCATGTTCATGGGTTCCCTTTGCACTGTAAGAGGCTGGGAAGAGTGTTGGCCCTTGAGGCCTGCTATGGTAGCTCTAAGCCTGAATTAAGATATCTCTACATGTCCTATCTGGTAGCTGATTAGAGAGAAGGGGCAATGGTGTTCTTCTGTAGCCCCAGGCAGACAGGAAATACTTTGAATTGTTAGCAGTCACATTTTAGTCACAGGCTCTGTCAACGTGCCCTAAGACCCTTGGCTTTTCTAGAGTCTGCAGGTGCAGTTTCTACTATTTGTATTAACACAGGCTGGGCACCTGTGATTTACAGCTGCTCTGGGACCTATGAACCAGAGTTAAAAGTCCTGAGGGTGTGGTGTGGAGAAGCCGGTTCTTAGCCTGTAAGCAGAATCCCTGATCAGCATCTGCAGCTAGATGTGCTCAAGAGGAGAAACTGTGCTTATGAAGAATGGCTTTTTAACGAAAGGGTGACAAGGTGGCTTCATTAACTACTGAAAGACATAGAAATCTGGAAAAGGACTAGGATTCTTCCTCAGTGCTTCTCTGGTTACAAACCTGTAAATTCTGGAAGCTGTCAGCCCATAATTCTCCCAACTGTACAGGGATATGACTGAACCTTGAAGAAATTAGGGTTCTCTGGGAGCCAAGGGGATTCTGGGAAGGCCCCTGACAGGTACTGGTTTAATCATGGAGGGAGCTGTTAGCCTGGCATTTTACAGGTGGTGTGGTTGGGTGAAAGCTACACTTGTATTTGACAGAGTTGAGATCTGACAGAATGTTTCTGGGACCCCCCCCCCAGATGATCGAATGAGTGCACACAGGAGCTTTGTGTAATGGCTGAAATGATCAGCTCATGCATGACCAAGGAAGACGGAGAAGATGGAGTAGCTGTAGGCAGCCCACAGTAGGGTGTGTTAGTACCTCTTATAGTGCTGGCTCTTGTCACATAGAGGATGGCCCTATCATCAGAGAGGTGACCTAAGGGCACATTCAGAGCTGGGTTCAGTGAGGCTGTGAGGCATTAAAGGAAATCATTAGGTTATCATGAGTGTCTGTAAAACAGAAATGTTTCCTTTTACAATAGGGACAGCTTGCTCCTGGCTTCAAAATATTTGTGAGAGATTAGGATTATGAGTAAAAGAATGTCTTTTCTTTTCTAGGGGTGAGGAGAATGTGGCACTGTGGAGGGAGCAAAAAACAAAAACCAAAACAAACAAGAAAAATAAACAGTTGGGCCTCTCTTACTCCTGGGATGCTATAAATTTTGAGGAACTCTAGAATTATCTGCTTTAAACTTTATCGGTCAAAAGGGGAAATGAGAGGAAGCTGAAAAGGCCCAAGTGGCCTTGACTATGCTGAGCTTGGAAAAACTGTCAAATGATCTCTACCACAAACTGCACAGTTCATGGTCACATTCGAGCCGACCTCTCTATGTGCTTCTTCAAGGGAAAATATCTAATAACTGATCTCCACTTGGTAACTTCTGTTTGTCTGCTGCTGGCTTGTGTGCTTTGAAAGTCATAGCATTATAGGGGTAGGTACAGTAGCAACTTCCATTTCACCAGGTGGGAAACCAAGGCACAGGAGTTATGGAACTCACTCAAGGTGACATGTCAGGGTAGTGAAGCTGGGCTTCAAACTCTGGTTTGGTTCCAAAGTCTAATCTTGTCACTTAATTACCATGCTGTGTCCCTGTCTATAATCTGTTCTGTACTTCAGTGACTTTGCCTCCTGGGTTGATTTGAATGGGAAATGGCTCCCAGAGGCTCATGTGCTCTAACACTTGATCACAAGCAGGTGGCATTGTTTTAGGAAGTTACAGATCCTTTAGGAGGTGGGACATGCTGGCGTGGTCACTGGCCACTAGTCTTCAAGGGTTGCATCAAGGACCCACTTTTTAATTTTCCTTCTGTGGAACTGGAGATGGTTGTTAAGCTGTGATGTGTATGCTGAGAATCAAACCCAGGTTCTCTATATGAGCAGCCAGTGCTCTTAACAACGAAGACTTAACCATGGACCTGACTTTTTCTGTCTGCCACCTTGTGTAAACTGCTGGTGTGTATATGTGCCTCTGGAGGGATGTGTTCCAGCCATGAGACCTCCCCACTGTGATAGACCAAACTCTCTCTAAACCCATGAGCCAAAATCAACCTTCTCTAAGTTTTTTTTTTTTTTTTTTTTTTTTTTTTTTTTTCTTTTGGCTATTTTGTTCACACACCCAGGGAACCTTGTTTTGTTTTTGGTACAAGAGTTTACTAATCCAGGTTGGGCTGAAACTTGTGATCATCCTGCTTCAGCCTCCCAAGTACCTGTGCATACACATAAGCCTGTGCAAACACATCCAGCTCCCAGCCTACTTGGTATACCATCCATGTTTTTATGACTCTGAAGAGCTATATTTAGTACTATAAACATCTTAGTGCCGATAACTTCGGTCACAGAAGAGGGTTTGTCACAGATCATAGGGAAAGCTTCCTTAGGGAAGGGCAGGGGTCAAGCTTTAGCTTGTAACTTCGCGCTTCTTTACCTTTGTGGTTTGGCTGTAGTATGGTCAGTTTGTCTGACATGTGAATAATAAGTGAAACTCCTCAAGTGGCCAACCGCTGTGGTGTGGATACTTAGTGAACTCATTCTTTGTGTGTGTGTGTGTATCCGTGACGCTGGCAAGTGAACAACACATGGCGCTCTGACATTCTCAGCAGTGACATTAGGTAGTATTCTCATTTAAAAAAAAAAAAATTTAGGAAAGTCTGAAGAGGAAATGCACATCATTTACAACATAACTTCAGATATAGCTACTGATGGATTTTACTTTCAGTCTTTTCTTTTTCTGTCTTCTTTCCTTTTCTTTTCCCTTTTCCTTCCATTGCACATACATTCTCAGACATGCTATCTTAACACAGTGGTTTGTATAGTTGGGCTATTGTTACCTTCACAGTTAAATGTTAACCCGGCTGCAGAATGCAGAATGTCTCAGCAGGCATTTTCTGCTGGGGAAACCACAGATATGTCAGCATGTGTATGTTGCTAAGCCACGGTACACATCATTTCCTTTCCTACTTCCCCCTGTCCCTGGCAGTCCTGTTGCTGGCTCTGCACACGTGACAGCTGAGTCATCACTGACAGCTCTCTCGGGCCTGCTCCACGGGCTGTCACTGAGCTAGGTGGCTTTTTCTCTGCCCAGCCCTTTTGTAGTTTTCAAGCGCCACAGCTCGATTTGGTCAGTACTTCAGTCCCACAATGTCAACGTCTGTCCCTTGGCCCCTGGCTTCTTCTCTTTTCCAATCCTCACTTTAAAAAAGTAATTTTTTAGGGCTAGGGGTATAGCTCAGTGGTACAGCATGTGCTTAGCATGCACAGAGGACTGGTTCCAACCTTCAGTCACCAACAGAAAAGAAACCATTGCTCGCGTTTTCCCAATGTTTCTTTCTTAGCCAGTCTCCTGTGATAACACCCCTCTGCTCTTCTCCAGCCTGTCTGCCACTATTTATGATTCTTTGTGCTGTTCTCAATTATCTCACTCACCCTGTGCCAGGCAAAGGTACACCATGCTTCTTCATTACTGGGCTGTTAAAAGTAAATTGAGCTGGCTCTAGGGAACACTGTGACGTAAGGAAAATCTCTGACATTTCTAGCCTCTACCCTTCATGACTTTATGACCCATTGGGGCTTTCTCTCTTCCTACTTATTGTGTTGCTCCATAATTCACACTCCAATAAAAATATATAAAAAAAAACCCATCACATTGGTTTACACTTGGGTGAATTTGATGACAAATTCTCCTCCCGCTTTCTTCAGATAGAGTCTCACTTCATGGCCCAGGTTAACCTCTAATTTGTAGTCTTCTGTTTCCAACTCTTGAGTGCTGGGATTACCGGTGGCGTATGCTACAGCACTGATCACAAATTATTTCATGTGATTAGATTTAGAAATGAAATGGGGATAATGAAAATAGTGGTGCTTTTTTCTTTAATTCCTTTCTGAAGGGGCTCTTAAGTAGAGTACAAAACTGTGTATGTACTTTCATCCCAAAATCTAAAGAAAGGTTTGTACTGTTGTGGGATTTGTGTCCTGATGTGAAAGGCCATGTAAGTCTGAGAAAACTATTTCATACATAGCATCAAAAAGGAAAGAACAGGAGAGACAGACATAAAACCGGTCAATATGAGATAGTATTACCTAGGTATGTCTTTTGATGAATATGCATTTCTATGGGAATGTTGTTCTTTGACAAGAATACATTATTTGTGTGAATTTTAAAAAAGCCATATTTTCTGTGTGTTCTATTCAGTCTCTTTATTTCTTCTCAGCCACATGTGACCGGTTCTTATATCTGCCTTAGAATATAAACTAATACTGTCTTGAGCAGGTTGTTTCCTATATTCTTGGTCTCAACATCAAGTTGATACCAGCCATCATATGTGAACACAGTTGTCATGTGTGATGATGCTTTGGAAGAATTTTCCTTGAAGTTTTAGTGTGTGGGTTGATTTTCCTAATAGGACTTAAGAATTTTGCCATCCATCCCCGCTGTCCATGTTTCAATCACTCTGCACACTTGACAACACAAGTTATCTACAAGGAGAGACAATTTGTAGCCTTGCTTTCATTCCTTTTGGGGCTGTGTACTCCTTGGGTCTGAGATTCTTTTTTTGGGGAGAGGAGAGGTTCTATTAACCCTGCATGTTAGCCTGAGGCCAAATGGAAATGAGGCAAGCAAGGCATTGTGGTCAAGTCAGGATCTTAGCTTTGTAAGGAGGAACAGTATAGGTAGTTTTAAATTCCAAAGCTACAGGTATCTCTTTGTGCCGCTATTAGATGCCTTTATACGCACATCTATCAATACTCTCTTTGGTTTGGCCAAACCTCAAGGATGGGAAGAGATGGGAAAAGACTTTTATTCAGAAGCACAGTTGGAAATTTTTTTGATGTCTGTTACTGTAGTGAGATATCCACCCTGCCCACATCTGTTGCACTGACCACACCTTATGGGGCGTGGGGACAGGTGCAGATGTGACCTGTGGGGTTAGGTCTGGGGTTCTACCAGCTGACTAAAACCTAATTCTCTAGGCCCCGTGTATATCCCACTGCTGACACCAGAATATTGTGTGGGAAATAAGATTCTGGGACACAATATAGGTTGACAGATGTTTATTTGTGGAGAAATCACTTATGCCTGAAACAGATGACCACTACAGGTTCCTGCTCCAAGCATGCCCCGGATGCTCTCTGTCTCCAACCAGGAAGTGAGAGAGGGAGCTGGGGTTGGGACCCCAGACCTAGACCCCACAGGTCATGTCTACACCTGTCCCCAGGCCCCAAAGGGCATAGTCAGTGTGACAGGTTCAGGAAGGGTGGATATCTCTCTACATGTTACTATGTGCCTGTACTTCACTTTTAAAAGTTCTATGATTCTGTGATTACAATGTGGTCTGTCTTTTATCTTTATGTGTATATGGAATATATATATACACGTTAACATGTATGGGCATGTGTGTGTATGTGGGTAGCATACATGCACTGACAGTCAATGTTGATTGGGTGTCTTCTTATATCTCTGTCTATGTTCTGTATTGAAGCAGAGTTGCAGAGGTTCTCACTTGAACCCAGAACTCTCTGCTTCAACTTGTCTAGCTAGCCAGCTCCCTCCTTGAATTCTCTGTCTCATCCTCCAACTGAGGTTGCAGGTAGGCTCCGACACCCACCTGACTTTTATTTATGAAGATGCTGTCGATCTGAATTCTACTTGTAAAATTTAAATCTGATAAGTTAAACGGAACTCTGAAAGAGAACATAGCTTTTTCCTGGAATGGAACGACGTTCTATGGTGATATCCAGTTGAGAGGAGACAATGGACTTTTCATGTAGTTGCCAAGCAGTTCTGCATCCCAAGGGAAGCCTCTAAGGCTCTAAGGAAGGAAGAGGAGACAATGGTTTTCCTAACTCCTGCACTTGCTTATCATGCTTTTGGAGAATTAGGTAGATTTTGATGTTTGATGTCTTTGGACTGCCTCAAGGTGCTTGCCCTACATGAGGCATACTTACCTAATGTTCAGGGGATTCTCATTATTTATTTGGAATTTGCCTCTTCTGTGTGTGTGTGTGTGTGTGTGTGTGTGTGTGTGTGTGTGTGTGTTAGTATGCATGTGAGTTTTTAAAAGTAAAAGGACATGAATGGCCCTGGCTAAACAGAAATGCTTTTTTTTTTTTTTTTTTTTTTTTTTTTTAAATACTGCAATCTTACTGGATGAGGTAAAGGTAACAATTGTGTTTTTCACTCAAGGGGATAACGATTGAAGTGATAAATGAGTGATATGAGAGCACAGACTAAGAATGGGAAGGAAGCAGATAGTCATCTATGCTAGCAATGGTGGAATTGCCCTTTCTTATTCAATTTTTTACATTTTGGAGAACATCTTTAAGTATCAAGACTATTAACAAATGCTTCTGAGTAAGGATCCTTTTATGGCCTGTGGTCCACATGAAGCACAGGATGGGCTTCACACTTGAGAACGAAGCAGGAAGCACCTGTATCAGAGTTCCAGCAAATTGTCACACTGGTTTATAGACTAGAATGGCAGCAGCTCCTCTCCAGGCTGCTGGAACAAGAATCCAGCCAGACTGGTGTGAGTTCTACTGAAATTATTGAGCTGAGCCTCCACTGTTTAACAATTTTGGAATTGTAAGAAGCATTTTGGCATCTCAGTGTGCTTGTTTAATAATGTAAAGTCTTATTTAATCCAGGCTCAGACTTGCTGTGTAGCCAAGGATAACTCCTGTAGCCGAGGATGACCTCTAACTCTACTTCCCAATGTGCTAGTATTATCAATAGGCTAACTGGCATGCTCCATGGCCTCTGCATTTCAAGTTTTGACTGGAATCTCAAAGTTTCTCCCTCCTACTCTTATTATACATATGATTATGGTCTTGGACTTCGTAGCCAAGATTGGCTTTATGGTCAATGGGAACTGACTGCTCAGAAGGTCCTTGAATGAATGCCATGCCCAGTTCTGGAGGCTCGAAGGGACCCAGCGCCAGGGCTCCGCCAAGCTAGGGTTTGTTTGTTCCCAGGTTGTTGTTGTTGTTCTTCTTCTTCTTTTGTCTGAAGGACTTCTGAGAACTGGCTCTCACTTGGACTTCCTGGCCATGGTTGTTGGCTTCTTTCTCTCAATGCTTGTCAATTGAGGCCATAGACTATAATCAGGAAACGGATGAGTGTCTTAGTTAGGCTTTTGTTATTACTGTGAAGATACACCATGACCATGGAAATTCTTATAAATGAAAACATTTAATTGAGGGGGCTCCTTACAACAGTTTCAGAGTTTCAGTCCATTGTCATCATGGTGGGGAACATGGTGGTGTGCAGGAAAGCATGGTCCTGGACCTATGAGGCCTACATCTTGACTCTGAGGCAACAGGAAGCTAACTGACTGTCACATTGAGGAAGCTTGAGAAAAATATCTCAACTTCCTCCAACAAGGCCACACCTCCTAATAGTGACACGCCCTTTGGGGGCCATTTTTTTTTCAAACCATGATGAGTAAAAGTCATGGTTTGTGACTGAGGAAGGAAACAAGAAGGTAATACCAATTTCAATTGGGTGGTGCTTTTCAGGTTTCACATAATTAAATTATCCACATATGAACAGACCAAGGAGTAAACATTTAGGCCTTTCAAAGATAGACAAACTCTTCAAATACGTGTTACAGATATACTTGTCAATGTCCTGGATAGCTAACTTGTATTTTCTATGTGTTATCCTTTCCATGGCTAGGTTTCTTTTTCTTTCTTTCTTTTTTTCCCCCCTTTGTGGGTGTGGTGGTAAATCAGATAAAGGCTGTTAAAAGGTCTCAGCACCAGAATCTATGAACGATGGGCTGTTTGGAAAAGTGGGTTCTTTGTGAATGTGATTAAGATCTTGTGAGGAGGGATTGTCATGGGTTATCTGTCTGTACTCTAAATGGGATTAGACAAGTCCTCATGTGAGGCACAGCGAGATTTGACTCCCGTGGAGGAGAAGGCTCAGAGGCTGGAGGCAGAGGTTGAAGGACACGTGGACATTAAGGAATGCCATGTTACCAAATACTGTGAGAAGCAAAGAAGCTCTTGAGGCCATGGAGGGAGCCCAGCTCTGCTCACATTTTGTCTCAGCCTACAGATCTTGTCTTGGATTTCACATTTGCAATCAGATGACAATTTCCCATTGACTCCAGCCCCCACATCTGTGGTCACTGGTTCCAGTATCATGTGCAAGTATGGCAGGGAAGAAATGTAAGCTTGAGATAAAAAAGAATTTGGTCAGGATGACTGTGGCACCAAGCTTTGATGAAAGAACCCTCTTTTCTTTTTAAAGACTTATTTATTTATTATTTACACAGCATTTTTCCTGCATGTATGCCTGCAGGACATAAGAGGGCACCAGATCTCATTAGAGATGGTTGTGAGCCACCATGTGGTAGCTGGGGATTGAACTCAGGACTTGTGGAAGAATAGCCAATGCTCTTAACCTCTGAGCCATCTCTCTAGCGCAAGAATCCTCTTTTATTTACTCATGTCATTGTGTATTCTGAAGAAAAGGGGAGCCTAGTTCAATGCCATTCTTATTATCAGAGATTTTTCTCAAAACAGCACTCTAACTGGGTCATGAGTAATTGTCTGAAGTCCTAATTTGACTATAAATTTGAGATACTGTTTGGCCTGTTTATAATTATATCCATATTTTCTGGCACACAGTAGGTTCTCAGTAAATATTTTCCAAATGAATTCATTTCTAAGTATGAGTACTTTTCCTAATTGGGGCTCCAATCTGCCATTCCAGCTATTTTTCTTCACAATTTTTTCCATATTCTTGCCAGGGGGGAATCAAGTTGGTAAGACATACATAATGGATAGCAACTACAATTTCTCTTTTGAATAATAACTGTCCAGATGACAGATGGCACCAGAATAGACTGATTGGGTAATAAATATTAATTGAAACATTTTTGTTACATCTCTTGGGAAAAAGAGGCAAATTAGGACAAATCAAGTGTGTATTAAAGATTTAGTAAAAAATGTACTTTAGAGTGTATTTTTAGAGTCAATACAGATAAAACTACACCTGCAGTATTCTACGTGATCGTGCTATTCACACTGTCAGTAAAGGTCTGAAGCATGGGATTTTAAAATGTACTAGAAAATATTGATACTAAAATTGTTTTAGTAGAGGGAATTTTAGCTATTTGATGAATTCATAACAGTTCTTACCACCTGACAGAAATGGGAAGCTGACCTTTGGGCGAGGGCCATTTTCTTGTCTAGGACAGTTGGTGGAGAAATGTGTTTCCTCAACTTTCTTGTGAAAAATTCAAGCACTTGGAAATGCTTTCACAGCAGCTCAATGAATCCAGATATAATTTACATCCGAATTGCAAGTTTTCAGTTGAGGAAAATTAAAAATTCAGAAGCTCAAGCCACTTTCAAGACAAATGAATCTCGGTCCCTGGGCTTCTCTGTTTCAGTGACACCCCAACTATTATGGAGGGGATGCAGACATATTTGACATCCACAAATGTTCTATTATCCAATCTATTGGATCTCATTTGTGCTAGCAGGGCTTGAACTCAAACTTGATATGTAAAAGAGAATGACCTTGAACTCTTGACCTTTCTACCTCTACCTTTTGATTCCTGGGATAACAGGCATGATGCTGAGGATCAAATCTTGAGCTCTCTACCAACTGACCTGCATCCCCAACCTGGCCTCCCAGATGGCCTTTACAGCTAATTTTTGGTAGGGACCACAATATTTTGTTGCTGCATTTCCATATTGTTGTGTTCTTTATTCATTGCTGTGTCCTAGTGTGTAATCAGGAGATGGATAACTGTGATTTTTTTTTTTTTTTTTTGTGAACTTATTCAGCAGTGTTGGCATCTTGCCAAACATCTGTTAAATAATCTTCCCACTGACCAACTGTATGAGACATGAAGAACAGCCATACAGTTTTTCTTGAGCCAGTAGTTGTATGACTTATGGATTTTAAAAGAGATCAGTAGAGAATGCAACTCTGTGATCAATTATGCATTTAGGTTCAACTATAGAAGCAGAGATGTAAGGTGGGATTTCATTTCATGTTTTGTGTAAACATTGCTCGAAGACTCAAGGAGGCCATTGTATATGGATCCCTAGGGCTTAGTGGGGCCCAGTTTGAAATAAAACCAACTAAAAGTTTATTTCTTCTCCCAAGAGGGTGAGCCATCCTGCCAAATCGTCATTTTTCATCTTGCAACATCAGGTTGTATCATACCTTGGCAGAAATGGAAGACATAATTTTATTTATTTATTTATTTGCTCATTCATGTTTATCCATCTTTTATTTCTTAACTTATTTTTAAAATAGGTTCCTGCAGCCCAGGCTATATGGGAACTCATTAGTATAATTTCTAGCAGTTTTGCTTTCCTGTGCTGGAATTACAGGAATGAGCTACCATGCTAGGCATTTGTTACTTTTTAATTGTTACTATTTTGCATCCTCTTTCCACTTTACACATTAAACTTAGATTCAAGAGCAGTAATATGTTCTGTGTAGAAATTCAAATGCTAGCTGCTGATGAGATTATTGAATTTTGGTAAGAAAGGTATCTGCAAAGCTGTGGGTTAATCACGATAGAAAGAAGTGGCTTTGGGAATGGTGCCAACAACAGGATTAGAGAGATGTGTCCAGGGAACGAGCTGGTGAAGGTTTCCAAGTACTGATTGATAACAAAATTCTGAGAAAGAATTCACTCATTGTTAATGTATCTATGGTTGAATATTCTGTAAGCACCGACATTCCATTTTAGAAGAGCCTTGGTGATTTTCCAATAGCTCACTCAAATCTAAGCAAGAGATGGAATCTTTTGGAAGTGGAATTGCTAGGTTGGTGTGCCTAGCTAAAGAAAGCACTCACCACATTAGTTACCCAGGTGTCCATCACCATAAACATGTATGATTTATGTGGAGATTGTAAGAGTCAGGGAAGGCAATTTATTTTTTAAACTTGACCTTTGGTACAGTAAGATGCTCTTAATTTAATTCTGGCCTTGTGGTTTATTGTAATCTAGGTTTAGTGAGGCAAAAAATTCAGTGTTGTTGCTGAATGTTAATTGCTATTCTATTTTTCTTTGTTTAAAAAATGTACAAATGTGTCTTCACCTGTTTTCATGCAAGCCACTGATGCTTAGTTCTCAAGAATATTGCTTTTCCCCTCCTATACTTTATTTTTTTTTTTTTTTGCATTTAAAGGACTTTGTCATTAACTTTACTCTTTCCTTTCATTTATTGAATGTGTGCATGCATGAACATATATATGATGTATATGTGTATGCGTGGATAGGGTGCCTGAGCTTGTGTGCATAGGAGAATGTTAGGTTCCTTCTCTGTCACCCTGGAGACACTCAGAGCCTCTTACGGAACCTGGAGATCACTATCATCACCCCCATCAGCTCTCTGGTGGCAGGTGTGTGTGACTTTCACATGAGTGTTGGACATTCAAACTCAGGTGCTCATGCCTTATATATAGTCTTATCCCCCCCCCCCCTTTATGTGACAAAACAGAGATCCTGCATGCTAAAATAACTGGTGAAAGTAATTCACACTCGGGTGGCCATGGGAGGAACAGAAGCTTGGATGCTCGGTGAATGTAACCCCAAGAAGCCCTGGCTGCCTGCTGTTTGCTTTCCAGGAGTTTCAAAGAGTGTTGTCTCATTTAACTTCCAGGTTAAGGGTGGAAGGGGAATGCACGTGTTGGGGACATGCTGAAGGCCCAGTGACTAAGAAACCAGCCACAGTATCATGGCATGCAGGACACAGGGTGAGCATGGCCATCCTGGGGTCCATGTTTGATTTTGCACAGTTTGATATTTTATCTAAGATGTTTATGAACCTTCAATGGCTACATACCTGAAGACCTATTAATGGATCAATCACCCTATGATGTAGATCTGAGTGGTGTCTGCTCTTTGTCCCTCTCCAGTTCCTGGGTTCATTCATCTCTATGACAGGAAACAGAAGATACAGTTCTCGCTTTCACTGCTAATGAACATTGACTCCTCCAGTGTGAAAGAGGAGCCTCAACAACACGTCTAAGAGGAGTTCCCACTTTGCTTCCCTTCCAGCCACCTCTTCTGGAACATAGGGGCAAAGAATCAAGAGTCCAACAGTAGATATGATAAATCACGTGCTTGTTAGGTGATGGCTGCCACGGAGAAGAAGGGGGCAGGTTACTGCCAGTTCAAGACCAGCCTGATGTGCACAGTGAATTCTAGGTCAGTCAAGGCCATAGGGGAAAACATTTCCGTACACTCTCCTCTTGCAATCCTCCCATAGAGTGGTCCCCTGGCTACTTATTAGTCAGTTCTTGCATATGGTTCAGTTGTTCCTTCAGTTGTTGAACAGAGTTTGGAAGAGTGATGGAGTGAGAGGCTAAACTTGGAGTAGGAGGTGGTCTGGTGTTATCTGATGGGCAGCACAGGTAGGCACAGGGAAGGGATTAAAAGAAAAACAACAACAACAGCAAACCATGGGTTCCAAGGAATAAATGGTAAAGAAAATTCAGTCTGTTTCTTCATTTACTTAAATTTAGATTTTATTTTTATGACTTGAAGGGCAGTTTATTACTATGTCCATCTATCAAAATAATAGTACTAGGATATCCCTTAGGGCCTTGATTCTCAAGTTTCCAAATGCTGCAATCCTTTAATACAGTTCTTCATGTTATGGTAGCTCCCCAACCATAAATGTTTTTTTCATTGCTACTTCATCATTATAGTTTTGCTACTGTTCTGAATTGCCATGTAAATGTTTGATATGCAGGATATCTGATATGTGGTTCCTGTGAAAGGGCCATTTGACCCCAAAGGAGTTGTGACCCATAGGTTAAGAAACATCATCCTGGGGTCTTCAATCTAGCCATCTAGGCAGTGCTGGCTCAGTTAACAGCCCCAGAAATGAGTTTGTCCCATGGAGTGGCTTTAATTTCAAGCAAATATTGGTTGGTTACTTCCACTGACATCCTCAGGACTGTTGTGCCTGGGGGTATATCTTTCCAAGCCAGCTATTGTTGTAGCAGAAAAGATTCACAACTAGATTAGATTGTGGATGGCTTTTCTCCCCTGGTAGAACATAGAACCTTCCAGCACTATGAGAACTAAACAATAGTGATGAAGCTTCCAGGACAGTATTGGCCTGATGTCTCCATGTTCTCTGATTCTACTATGTGATGTCTTCAGTAATAGGCTCTAATGTAGATAATGACAATAGCCTATAGTGTCAATTGCTATTTTAAGTAGGGGCAAGGAGATGGCTTACTGCCAAACCTGACGACCTGACTTTGCTTCCTGGAACCCCATGGTAGAAGGAGAAAACCAAGTTGACTCTAACTTCCACATGCACACCATGGCCCTAGTTCCTGCCCTACACACAAAATAAATACGTGTAAGACAAAATTGCATGAATGACTATGAAAATAAAGGTTGTGAATTACTGATAGAATCAATCAGTTACATTTAACGTGGACAATAAGTTGATGTTACGAACATCAGGGACTTACAGTTAATTCAAAAAATTTGTCAGGGGACTTTAGTCATTTTATGGAAAAATGGTTCAGTACATTTATTATAATTGCTTTAGAACCACAGAATGCTGATGCTTAAGCAGATAACCGTGTTCAGTTTCTACACTTGATTTGTAAGGAAGGAAGCAAGCCAGAGAAGTTAAGTGACATTTCCAAAATGAAGCAGTTAATGATGGAGCCAGGCAAGCAGCCCGAGCACCTCTTCCTTTACCTTGAAGACACATGCTATAAATCTTCATGGGAATCTCCTGTCTGGCCAGCATTACAGTAGTTTGCTTCAGTTAAGTGGTTGTAATAACTAGGATTTCAGCAAATAGTTTCCATGTGGGTAAAATATTGAAAATTTCAGACAGGTTGTAAACTACTGCTATGAAATACATTTCCTTAATAATGCTAGATTAAAATCTGATATAGCTGGGAAGAGGCTAAAACAGAGTGAGAATTGTGTCATCTTTGCAAACAGGGCTATGGGTGTGAGAAGTCAGGAAGGGAGAGGGGAAGAGGGAGAGAAAGAGGGAGGGATAGAAAGGGGGAGGGGGGGAGTAAGGGAGGGAGAGATGGAGTGAGGGAGAGATGGGGGAGGAAGGGAGGGAGAGATGGAGGGAAAGAAGGAGGGAGAGAGGGAGGGAGGGAAGTATTTACATTTGGGATCCAGTTCTGCTTTTCTAGAGGATTCATTCAGTCCTGAACACCCAAGTCAGATGGTTCCCACCCATCTGTTAACTTAGTCTCTAAGGGATGTGGTACCCTCTTCTGGCCCCTGCAAGCAGTTGCACAGAAATAAAAATAAAAAGGGAAGAAGAAAAAGGGATGTTTTGGTGGTGGTGGTGGGGGGTGGGTGGGGGTTGCTGGCTTTGGTGACATGTACCTGAAGCTAAAGCAGGAATGTCACTTGAGTTCATACATTCAAGATGGACTTTAGCAACATGGTACTTCATCTAAGATATTTCTTTTCAGAGGAAACAGCTATTTTGACTGGAGGCAACCTGGAGTTGGTTTTGAATTGAGGGGGCAAAAAGAAAAAAAAAAAAAAATCAGATTTAGCAAGGAAAATAGGAAGCACATATTTGCATCAAATTTCCATGTAATATGAAAATAATGTAACAACACCATTTCCATTTTAAAGTACTCATGAATGGTAATTTTTAAGCGCAGTAATATGAGCTTTCTAAATTTTATGCAAAATCATAGTTTCTAAAGAAAAATGTTCTGATATTCTTCAAGGCTTATAAATATTATGAAAAATCATTCTCCCGTGTGTTTGAAAGGAACTGGCCGGGGAGTAAAGAGACCCAGTTCAGCCTGTATGTAGACAGCCAGTCCTAACACCAGGTACTGCCTGCTCACTTCTGAGAGTCCTAGGACTGGCCTTCATCTTTAAAATCAAATGACCAGACAGGGTGATCTGAAGGTCCTTTTCGTCTTGCATTTCTATTGTTGTTAATAATTCAAGAAATCAGAGATCAGCGTCAGTCAGGAACCTGAAAGGTTTAGATGTTAATGGGAGCCAGATTCTGAATGAAATGTAAAACTTGGTATTTTAGGAATAGCACATTCTACTTAGGCATGGGGCATGATCAAGACAGGTCTAAAGCAGAAAGGTGTGTGTGTGGGGGGAATTCCACTATTTATAGTCCTGTTGTCTCATTATTAAGAAAGAAAAGTTGTTTATTATTGGATATTGAATAAGGAAATTATCTTACATTGGATAGATAAGTTTTAGCTAGCTCTGGGAAGCAGCCCAGAGGAAGGAAACTGCTAACAGGGGGCACTAGCTAAGACTCAGGATGCACACATACTTATTAGAGAAAGATTGAACTAGACATCTTCATGGGTGTGAGTGCCACAGTGTGCATGTGATCAAATTTTGCAATTGGTTCTTTCTTTCCACCGTATGTATGGGTTCCTGGATCAAACTCTGAACCATCTCACCAGCCCCTGAGTTAGACATCATTGTGATTTAATGAGATGTTGTGGGTTCAGAGAACCGTGTTGGCAGATACAGTCAGGGAAGAGGTACATTTTCTAATTTTAGGTTTTTGTAAATCTAAGCTTACTATCATCACATATGAAAAGTTCACCAGTCTGTTGTATGTCTTTTCACATTCAAGCACTCTCTGGACGGTATTCTTTGCTTTGGGTTATATCCCTTCACTTCTCTGTAGTATAAGAAAGAGAATGTCTATGTACCCACGCAAGTATATGTATACAGATTGTCTGAATTTCTCTTTAGAATGAGTGGCAAAGGCAAAGAAAAAGGTGAGCATTTTGTTACAGGTAAATACGTTACGGTTGAGAGTCCTTCCTTCAATTGTCCCAAGCGTCCACTCAGTGTCAGACATCTCAATGCAGTGCAGTTTTATGAATGTTATGATGCCTAAAGGTTGGTTTTACTCCCTGAGGGTTTGAGATCCTGACCATATCAGCTTGGAAAATGTGTGGGAACCAGCAATTACTGGCATCCGGGACCCAAAGACTGTAAGACCCGTCTGTTGGAGAGAGGGGTGATAGATGGGTAGCTATGGTGACAAGGCAGAGGGTGTCCTTGCTTATTAACCTGTGCCAGGGTTTGGGAAGATTTGGCACCAGGAAGACTTTTTGACTGCACAATGACTAAAAATCAAAAATTAAACATGTAATGAGCCCCAGTCATTTCTGACATGCCTTCCATGTGGCATCTTGCTGTTCACTGCAGCTTTGGTTCTATTCATGCAACACACACAAACACACACACTCACATACATACCATGCAATCATAGTTAGTAAAAAAAAGAGACCTTGAATTGAGTGTGGGTGAGGGTACGGGAGGGTTTGCAGGGAAGAAAGGGAAAAAGAAATGTTATTAAATTATAATTTCAAAAAGATAAATTTTATTTTAATAAAATAAATGCAATAAAAAGTTTACTGCTTGAGTTGTTAATGAGTTTTATCAAATTAATGAATGAATTTTATCCTGGGATCAGGATACAATTAACAATTTCTGGAATAGTCCTAAGCATACTGGTGTTATTTACTATGTATATGAACTAACTGTTTCAATAATGATCATAAAATCAAAATATCTATGAGCTTTCATGCTCTGTACTCCCTAGTATCAAATATTCACCCAATGTTTAATTTTGTCTCTAAAAATGAGCAAGGATATCATCTCCCCAGTGTGCAAATTCTAGTTCTTTAATCAATGCAATGGCTTGTTTGAAAATCAACTTCATTTTTTATTAATAAATATTGATTTTATATCTATTTTATATACACAAATATATGGTGGCATAAAATATCTCAGGTGAAAAGAGGTTTCCAGGGGAAATAGTTTAGAAGCCTTGTCTAGTTTGACACCTACAGAATAGAGGGCCAGGCCAGCAGAGGGCTCAGTAGGGAGAGGGGAGCTAAAAGAGAGAATGCTTTGGATTTATGACTTCATACAGTTCTTTAGCGGAATGTGGATTTTTTTTAATGCAAAGTAGGAAGTATAAAAGATTTCTCAAGTAGATGAGGCATCCATAACTATGTCTCTTCTGCAACTGATCTTAGCCAGAATGCAACATCCCTCACTTGGTAGCTTACCCCACTTTCAAATGTAAAATGTTGCTGGCACAAAATGAAGGAAAGCTGTTTCCCCACAGTATGGAATCAAATCATCCCTTTAGTTTTCCTAGGTGTAGTATTGACACTTCAACTTTGAGTTAGAGGATTTGTTTCCCATCTGGTAGCTTCCATGGTATTTAAGAAATTCTTTTATATATACTAAGAATGTGAGTGACTGTCAATACATGTCTGGAGAAAATAGAAATGTCAAAATAATGAGACATCTGTAATACTCTGATGTAGAATTTTTAACTTTTATTTTATTTGTATAAGGTTGATTTTAGACCGGGAGGGGGGTGGGGGGAGGGGGACAACTTTAAATCTGATATCCAGATTAGAACTCATTATGGTTACAGGTAAAATTGTTAGGGCAGATTTTTTCACTCAGATTTAAGGCAAATTTCAATTCAAATTTTCCTTTATTTCAGTCTAGGAGAAAATTGAGACAAATTACCAAAGAGATTAGTAAACATGAAGAAAAGGGAAACAAAACCAACCAAACAAAAAACAATGTACTTTTATTTGCAGGGTATATTAGGGGCCCGGAATTATTTATCCTAACTCCTATAATATTTGTTCACTGTAGGAAGTTGAGATAGGTACAATTGCTCACAATATTAATTGCCTTTCAAGCTGGCTTCATGAACACTGGTGCAAATAATCTGTTATTTGCTCTGTAAAGCACCTGTTCAGTGTTAAGCGTAGAGGTTAAAGTAACAAACCTCAGTAGAGAATTAGGAAGTGTCTGTTCTTGAGCCCACAGTATGTGGCTCGTCCCCTTTTCTCTGGACTTGAAGCAATCACACTGTTGGTTTGGGTTTTGCTTTTATTTTGTTTTTCATTTTTGAATCAGGATCTTATATTTTTTCCAAGACAGTGTCTCACTATGTGGCTATGATTATCCTGGAACTCCCTATGCTGGTCTTGAACTCACAGAGATCCACCTGCATCTATCTCCCAAGTGCTGGGATTAAAGGCATGTACCACTATGGCTGACTTCATTTCTTGGGTATTATGAGATAATCCATAATTATCTGAGATTTTCTTTCTTTCTTTCTTTCTTTTTAAAATTACATTCATTTATCCAGGTGAGAGGGACTTAAGAACCATAATAGGCATGTGGAGGTCAGAGGACAACTTTCAGAAGTTGGTTTTCTCCTTCCACAATTTGGGTTCCAGGGATCAAATTCAGGTCATCAGACTTGGCAGCAAGCACCTTTACCCACTGAGCCATATCTCTGGCCCTTAACTGAGATTTGTTTAGACCAAATACATTCCAGCCTTGAGGGCGATTGTGCATTTGGAAAGAGATTTATAGATCTTAACAGCTTGATCATCGCTAAACTACAGACTGCTCCAGATATGAGACTCTGGGAGCACATGTCCTTCAGATATTGAATATTTGATTTAGGTGATTTTGGACTATTACATAAAATTATTTCTAATTCCCTTAACAACATGCAATATAGGTAGTGTTGTTTCATTTTATAAATGAGAGAATAGTGGATATGCCAAGAGTTCAGATGATTTGCTCTGAGTTCTGTGTCTTGTAAACTGCAGTGATTGGGCTCCAATAACTCACTGTGCATCTTTCTATCCATTCTCTAAAGGGAGCTCCTTCCACTCGTGGGGTTGTTCTGTGTGTGAACTTGGACCAAGGCAGTATGCAGTGGTAGAAGTTTGGATGTTGGATGGAGAGGTATTCTTGTGGTGTGGTGATTAGGGAAAGAGGGAAGTTGTTAGTGCAGATGAGAATTGTACACAGGACTCTTGAGGCAGAAGTCATATAGTTCCCTTGGACTAGAGTGTGGTGCTTATGAGAAAGGAACAAGAGAAACCTGAGCCAATGGGTAAGAAAAGCTGGCCCAGAGCTCAAGGGGCTTAGGATATCAGACTGAAGAGCCTAGGAACTCGAGGAACTGGGCTGCTCTTATACTTACTTGGCTTCTGGTGCAGAGGCTTAAACAAGATTATGAAGACAAGGAAATATCTTCATTTCCCAGGCGGAGTCCACAGCCTATTGTATGTATTTGTGGCTAAGGTGATTTTTTTTTTTTTTTTTTTGGATTGATGGCTGAAGACACTGCTTATACACTGCATGTGTTTGTTGTTCATGCAGTGACAACCTTCTTCACCAAAAGGGTCGCTCGGAAGTGGATTACAGCAAAAAGAGACAGCAGCCTTGCCACATGGCTTGGCTTGGGACATAGGCCTTCCTGTGTCTTTAGAATGGGGTCAATGACTATAATTGCAAACAGATTAGCCTGGGGCATGATAATTCCAAGAAGTGCAGGCTGTGGCCAGTGAACCTTGAGTGTCTGTGGTGTCTCTAATTTGTGCACTGACTTGTATTACCAAGTCAGTTTATGATATGGAGGGAGAAGATAACTGGGGACTATTGGCAGTCTTTCTTCACTCTGCATTCCTAGTATGTATGTATGTATGCATGCATGCATGCATGCATGCATGTATGTATATATGTATGTATGTATGTATGATCTCTCTTTCTGTTTGTTTCTCTCTGTCATCTGTCTGTCTATCTATCCATCTATCTATCTATCCATCTATCTATCTATCTGGGACAGGGCCTCCATATAGTACAAACTGGCCTCACCCAACTGTCTAGTGCAGTCTCAATCGCCGTTCCTTTTACCGCCTCTGAAATGCTAGCATTGCAGCCAATTTCATTTCTTTTGGTGGGTGAAGAACAAGACGCCACCGCTGCTGCCCCCTCTTTCTTTCCCATTGTCCTCCTGTTTCATAACTGTCTCCTTCCCCCTTCTTTCTTGTCCTTTTGTCCAGGCATGCATTTGAATGCCCAGTACCCTTCCATTTCTTGGCCAAGAGCCCAGCAGACATTTGCTAGACTCTTACCCTGCCAAGAGCCGGCTGAGAACCCCCGAAGTTCTTGTCAGTTTCATTTGCCCTCCATGTACCTACTGCTATTACTTGGCAGATCTTGAGCTGGCAATAACCAGGACCCCAAAGGCAACTGGGGTCTTGGTAAATGTTTCCTGAAGGGACCCTTTCATAAAGGACTTCCCTGTTGAGTACCTGGAAATCAATATATTGTTTTTCCTTGCCTGTAATATGACTAATACCTGTCATAATATTGCATGTCTTAACTTATTTAGCATTTGCTAAAGACTAAGTAGTTGCCATGCACACCTGTAATCCTAGCACTTGGGAGGGAAAGTCAGAGGGATGGCTGTAAGTTTGGGGTGGACTGTACTGCACGATAAGGACCTGACCAATCAGGGATGCACAGCAAAACCACATCTCAAGAAAGTAAAGGACAACCCCGGGAAGCATCTGACCTCTGGGACAAGCACTGGTTATAATTCAACTCTGTTGGTCTGTGAGAAATGTAAATCCGTGTCCCCACTTTGACCCTTCACTAGTGTTTGGAAACATTGAGTAATTGTTAGTCAAGAGAATAGTTGCTTCTTTTTGTCTTAAGAATGGGTAGAGATGGGCAGTGATGGCACATGCCTTTAATCCCAGCACCTAGGAGGCAGAAGTAGGTGGATATTTGTGAATTTGAGACCAGCCTGGTCTACAAAGTGAGTTCCAGGATAGCTAAGACTGTTATACAGAGAAACCCTGTCTCAAAACAAAAACAAAAACAAACAAAAAAAAGTAGAATTACCAATCAAGATGACCTTTTTTTTTAATGAGAAGATAAGGAGGAAAACTTAGATTTATGGCTAGTGATGTAGCTCTGTGAGAAGGTGCTTCCTGCCAACTCTGACAACCGCGGTTCAATCCCTAGAACCCACAAGATGGAAAGGATGACGTCTATAGCAAGTTGTCTTCTGACTTTTATATGTTTGTCATGCCATCTGTGTTCTGTCCAACAAAATAAATAAAAGAATACACTTTGAAAATTATTTGTATATTTCTCCATATTGGGAAGTTTAGGTGCTTGTTGGTGTCCCCTTTCTATTCAAGAGTTTGAATTTATTTTCCTTAATAAAGGAGTTTTTCTGAGCAGCTATCTGATACCCAATATTCCTTCATTCTGGACTTAAAAGGAGGAGAGTTGAGCATTGGCAAAGAGCGGGAAATGGGCTTCTGAGAGGCACAGGGGCAAAGAATTGTGTTCCCTGTCAGCAATACTTAGGATCTCATTTGGAGGACATGGACCACACACGTGACATTAGTGAACACGGCAGTGTTATTTAGAAATGCATCATTTGTTTTCCATCTCAAGTCTGTATTCTCAAATGACCTGGTGTCTGTCTACATATGGGTGTATATAGTCATGGTGTAAATCTGTTATAGTAGGGTGCCCTGTGTGAGAGTCAGCTAGGGAAGTGGGGGAGGAGGCCCTGGCTTGGAAGGATTTATAGAATGGTTGTTCAGTTTGGAACAGAACAGCAATGTGGAGAGACAGGATCATTCTTGGGAAGGGAACTGGTTGATGATCCATAGTGGGATCAAGAGAAGAATTTTCTTTATTGTCATAGTCATATGATCTGCTACTTAACATTCTGAGTAACATCTGAGTATCCATTCTGGGTTAGGAAAGTCCTGCCTCACAAGCTGTGCTGAGAGGGAGCACTCTCCTTCCATTAACAGAGAAGACAATGGCTAATGCAGCAAGTGTCAGTGACAGGAGCAGAGCAGAGCCATCTGCCCATCCTCCCTTCCCCTGTCCTCCTGGATCATCTTTGAGCATGACTTGGAGTGGGACAATCTGAGAGCTACCCAGAAAGCTTGTAGACAAATTGTCCATCTCATCACCAAAAGGGATAAGAATATTGGTTCCAGTTCACAGAGAGGATATACCACTTAGTCAAGGCCCCATAGACAGCTGGAAAGTTGCTCAGGGATTTCTGCCACAGAGACTGAACTACATCTCATATGCTCAGCCTTTCTCACGAAGGTGAGTGGGTCAGAATGTTAACCCCCTACATGCGTGTTGATGTGTGCTATTATTCAAGGGTTCTTCTGAAAACAAGGGCGAAGGTAAGGTTTGGATCTGACCAGTGTAGCTCGGCATTGTGTAGAAGGTGAAATTTAAGAACAGGTTTCCCTTCACTTACTTTGCTGTGATGCCTTTGGGGATGGCTGGAAAACAAAGATGATAGACTGAGCCTCCAAGCCAGATGAGGGAATGAGGAAATACAGAAGTGGGAAGTGATAAACTTACATTCCAAACACATGCCAATCACTCTGTCAGGAGTTCTGTGGATTATATCATCATTTCATAATGCTGGGAATTTGTGGAAAGTGCCTGTGCTGTAGATATCTGTGCACCTAACCTCCCCCCTCTATTCAAATGTGTTCATGCATCACCTTGCCTGCTCAAGAGGCCTTCAGCTCTGTGATAATTCCACCCCATTCTCTTAGCCTGCATCATTTATTTTCAGGGCACAGCTCTCTACCTGGCAAGTCATAAATCCTTTTTTTTTTTTACTAGCTCCTTGCCACTCTGATTCACTGATTCACTTGATTCACTGCCGAATCACCACATTTTGGGTGTATCTGTTTTTGGCAAATGCCCAGTTAATCATTTTGAATAGATGGAGGAGTGTGGGGAAACTGAGGCACAGAGTTTTAGATAACTTGCCTGTGACATGATGAAATTAGGTTTTAGATTCTATTTTACACAGTGGTTCTCATGATTACATCCTGCCTGCATTGTCCTCCCCTTCACTAATGACCCTCGGAGAAAAGTCCATTTTCCATTTATTTTCTAAGATGTGTATCTTGGGATTTGTGGATGAAGGTAAAAATCCAAAGTAACCAGTCCAACTTCTCCCTTTTACAAATGACAATTTCACCATGATCCATTCAATGTAGATAACTTAATCAAAGTAACAGCACATGCACGCTGGGGGAAGGGCCAGGCTTGAGTCTCGTGCCTTCTGCTCCACTGTATTCTCCCCATTCTTGCCATGGCAAACCCTGTTTTGTGGCAGAACTTAGCTCATGGGGGAAGGGGTTGGACTAGAGGATTCATAGGATGAATCTACTTGAACAGAGGCTCCCATGCAACCCCACAGAGGGCCTGGCTGACAGCACAGAATGAAATGGGCCTAGGGCAAGCTGGGAAGTGTATCCCCTGTCTAAAGAGAGACTAGCTCAGCAACACCTGCTATTGCTCCAAGAAGCATGCCACAAGAGAAAAGGATGGTGCCCCAACAAAAAAGACCCGATACTTGCTCTTGCTGGATAAATCCCTCTGCCCGACAGATCTCCTTTGCAGATACCCCAGTGTGAGGTTGTCCTGTGCATTCTTAGCCCTTTTCTTTTTCTCAAAGGAAGATGGGACTAAGTAGGCAGGACTGGGTTGGAGAATTAGGTAGTATTATTGGCTAATTTTTTTCTTTGGACTCACTCAAGCATCAGTGGGCTGGGTTGTCAAAGTTCACAAAGGGAAAATAATGATCAATAAAAGTTTGTTTCTATTGCCCACCTTTATGGCCTGGCAATAAGGGCAAAGAGTAAAGTGTTTTCTCTACCCTAATGCGATCTCTCGTAATGGATGGTACTTGGTCATGCCATTTCCTCCCTGGGAGTCAGCACTGAAGAGGTTTGGCATGGATATAAACCACCTGGGTATTCCTGGGAGCCTTACTCACAATTTCTGCTGCTAGCTACACAGCCGATTATGGTTTAGGGCTGGACTCTTGAGACCAAGGCAGGAAGGATGCTGAGGATTTGATGCAGGATTCTAATCTGACTTGTCACCTTCATCTCTTAAACAAACAAACAACAAAAAAACTAGCTTGAGAGGTGAGACCAGTTGTATTTATCACTTACATGTGGACACATGGGTAACAAAGTGTGTTTGCTGTACTTCCCCTAACGCCAGCTTGAAAGGCGTGCCTATGAACAGACTGGTGCTCTCCAGGGTCCTCGTCAAGGGGATTTGTTTCTTCAAATCTCAGTTTCTCATCTTTAAAACGCAGGCCCAAATGCGAACCACCTCTTAGTGTCATTGTCGCCACAGTCCTTGGCAAATCACCAAGTGCTCCCTCTCTGATCGCAGAGCATCTGGGGGGAGAAGTAACAAGAACTGAATTAATTAACATTTACATTTCAGATGCAGAATGAGAGAAGGGTCTTCCCTTTCCCTGAAGATTTTCGGTCATTAAATTTCTCATTAATAACAGAGATGTGCTGGAATTAAAAGCTAACAGACTTGAGCATGTGGTTGTTCGTGCATGTGTGCCTCTGTGCTTCATTCGTTTGTCCTGTGAGGTAGGGTCCGACTGTGGCCCAGATGGGTTTGAGACTCACTATCTGAAGAAGTATTGGGGTGACAGGAGTCATCCCCGGCTCCATAACTGAATAGTTCCAGTTCACTAAGGTGCAGAGCCTCATGAATCTTATATCCTGATGATAATGAATAGGTTAACTGTATGTGGCCGGGAAGTTTCATACAGTGATGTGGAAAGTAGGCATGCACGTGGAGATTTGATGTCACTTAAAGGAGACTGTGTGATACCAACTTTGCTAGATGGGGAAGTGTTTACTACCCGTACACAGAAGAGACTCTTGTGGTTCCCTGGGCTAATGGGAAGGACATTGCAGGGAAGAGCAAAAACATCTCCCCACATCCATGCTGGACATTATTTAAAGTGAGAGGCTGAATGGACAAATTGCTTTCACTTCAGAAGGAGAGTGTGGGAGCACACTGGGTATTTGTTCCAAAGGGCTCAAAGTAGGCATCGTGCCCTGATGGGCCTTTCACACTGGGCTGCTGTCCCTGCTGAAAGAGCGGACTGTCCTTGTCTGCTCATTTTCATCTTCTGTCATATCTGTATTCATGTGAGTCAGTCCCCACATAAAAGAGCACAGCTTGCTATTCCTGTCTTTGCTTCTGTGCCCTGCTGTAAAACCATTAAAAAATATATTTTAAGGCTTTTGCATGGAGTAGTAATTTATGCATGGTGGTTTCTAATCATTTGGCCTCTAGCAAGAAGCATTCAGAGGCTCTCTCTCTCATGCCTCAGGGAGCAGCAGCTTGCAAGGGCCTTGGGAGGGGCTGGGTTTCAAGGGCATTCATTGCACTGTTTGTGTGTGTGTGTGTGTGTGTGTGTGTGTGTGTGTGTGTGTGTGTGTGTGTATTGGCAACACCAAGCAACTATAACAGTGTCACCTGGGAAACAGGACATAGACAACTGCTTGGTGGACTTGAAACCTGCTCCAAACAGCTATTGCATTGTGAAGAAGACTTCAGGAACATTCTTTGCCCTGGTGAGCTGGTGGGCTGAGGAGTTTGGGGTGGTCTGAGAGTGGAGAACGGGGCAGTTGCTGCATACATTCTTCATGTTATTCTCAAAGGAGCTTTTGGAGTAGAATTGAATCCCTCTTCACAGCCAACTTGGAGCACAGATAGTCACAGCTGGGAAAAGAGAATGGTTTGTTCCCAAGGTTCCCATTACGCAGCTGAGGGAGCCTCAGAGTGGTGAAAACGTGCCTGAGGCCAGGCAGTACCTGGGGAAGCTAGCCTGAAATCCAGACCTCTGACCGCGCCTACCTTCTTTGGCAATGGTCTTTTAAAAACTGTCTAATTTAAGAGAAAATAGCATAAATGTATATAATCTTACCAAAGAGCCATTCTTATTCATTTTACATTGATCATCTCGTATTTCCTTTTGTTGACTAGCACCTTTGAATATTAAATAAGTTTAACTTAATAATGAGTAAGAGTGCTTATTAATTTTTTTGACGTTGAACCCATGGCCTCCTACATGCTGAGTGAGCTCACCGCCATTAATATTCCATGTCTCCTATATGCTAAGCAAACACTCCATCATTGATGAGCCCATGGCCTTTACACACTAAGTGAGCACTTCATCATTGATGAGCCATGATCTCCTACATGCTAAGCCAGCTCTTGAGCATTCATTTTCTGCTACCCACCCTCCTTGCTGCCACGTCTTAATTCAAAAGTTGCTTAGATTGCCCTTGCAACTTACTCTCTAGTGCAAGCCAAGCTCAAATGTGCAATCCTCCTGCCTCAGCCTTCTGAGTAACAGTCATCACAGGCCTCTGGCACCATGGCTGGCTAGTAGAAGCTCTTTACAGCTTTAATGTGGATTCACCCCTTTTCCTTGCTTTTCTTCTTGTTTGTATTTATTTAGTGTACTTAGTAAGTGAGCTGCTATTTAACTTGATGGTGTTTTATTTCCATTCCACACATGCAGCCTCTTCCGCACCACGAAGATTCTTTTATCCTGTATAAATTTGTTTTCTGTGGCTAAGCTTTTCTTCAGTCCCATAGTTTTAACTCTCATGTATATGCTAATGAGTCTAAAATTATCCTTTAGCCAGTAACTCTTGCCTGAGCTCCTGAGCTCCCTTTCCAAATGCCTGGAGCAATTGTTCTTGGTGGCTCGGACTCTGTAGTTACCTGAGGATGCTAAATTGAAGGCTGAGATTGAGCAAGTGTGAGATGAAATTTGAGGTCCTGCTTTCCTGGGGACCTTATGCCTAATGCAGCTGGCCTGTGGAGATGAAGGGAACTTTCATTCTGTAGGTTCATTAATTCAGCAGAAATGACCAACAGTGGTTAAAGGCATGGACCACCAATGCCCGGCAAGATTTTGTTCTCTTGATCCAAAGGAGATATTTTTCTGTTTTTACCATCCTCTGCCTTATTATCTTGAGATAAAATCTGTCACTGAACCTGAAGTTCACCTTGTGGGTAGACTATACTGGCAACCAATAGATTCCCAAGACCAACTGATCTATTTCCCCGAGTGTTTGTTTGTTTTGGTTACAGACATGAGTGGCCATGACTGCCTTTTTTTTTTTTTTTTTTTTTTTTTTTTTACAAGCTTCTGGAGGCTCCAGCTCTAACCTGTGGGTCATGACCTCTTGAGGGATGGTGAAATGACCCTTTCATGGGGTTACCTAAGACCATCAGGGAACACAGTACGATACATAACAGTAGCAAAATTACAGTTATGAAGTAGCAAAAAAAAAAAAAAAAGTTATGGTTGAGGTTCACCACAACATGAGGAACTATCATAAAGGGTCCCAGGATTAAGAAGGTTGAGCACCATTGCTCCAACTCATGTCCTTATTCCTGCATAGCAAGTGCTTTTACCCACTGAGCCATCTCCCTAGCTCTCAGTAAAGTACTCAACAAGTGTCCTTTCTAGAAAAAGTGACTCCTGCTTTAGCATATTGTGTTGGAGTTGCACATGTTTTGCTTACTGAATATTTGGCCTATTATAATCTAAAATGTATTTTCATTTCATCGTTGAAGGTAATATAGAGTAAAGTAGGTTATCAGTAAATCTTGACTCAACAGACAACCAAACATTCTGTGGACAAACAGCAGTGGGTTTCATATGTTGGAAGTAGAAGAAAATCTAGCAGTTGCATGCATTGGGCTGCCTGAGGAGACCTAGCGCGCTGCCTCATTCGCTCTATAGTTGCTCCCCTCAGTATGGAAGTTACCAGACATCTATGGTGACTGAACATGTGAAATTTGTTGCTCCAAACCAAACCCAATGTAAAAATTCCAAAAGAAATTTTAGTGTCTTAGAATGAAGTAAAGGATTGTGTTAATTTGCATATTAATTATATTAATGATAGCATAAGTGTATTGGGTTAAACTATATTGACATTTAACATGAATTTTACTTGTTACTACTTAATTTCTTTTAATGCAACTGGAACATTTTAAGTTACTTTTGTGTTCCTTGTTTATTTCTACTAGCTAGCCCTGGTTTCTAACATAATTTATTCATCTACTCAACACATTAAGAAATTTTTCCTACCATTCTAGTTGTGCTTTCTAAGATTTGGTTGAACATTTACTTCTTAGCTGTTTGCAATCTTAGGAGTTATTGACTTAAATGCAAAGAAACCACCTGTGAGCCAGATTCTGCAAGTTGGGTCTTTGAGATGATTTTTCTCATTACTGTATGTTAGAAGTTGTTGTTACTTATAAACATGAAACTCAGTGCATGCCTTTATATTATGATGTAGAGAATGATAGGAATAAGAAAATGAAGCTGGAATGAAGCACCTAGGAAGCGGGGCAGGGGGATACAGAATTTAAGGGCAGCTTAGGCTGTAGAGTGGAACCTTGTTTAAAAATAGATAAAGACTAAGTAGAAAATGAGAAATGTTATTTAAATGTAAAACTTCATTTTAGTGTGAGTGTGTGTGTTGTATGTTTGGTGTGCATGTAAAAGGCAGGTGTGTGTGTATGCCTGCACTTGGGCTTGTGAAGCTCCCAGAAGGACTTTCGTTGTCTTCTATTACTTCTAACTTTACTGCCTTGAGACAGAACCTCCCATTGAATTTGTAGCTAAATATTTGGCAGGCCTGCCTGGCCAGTAATCTCTAGATTCCACCTGTGTCCTCCAAAGCTGGGTTACAGACATATGAGGTCATGCCTGGTTTAATTACATGGATGTTAACTCGGGTCCTCATGATTGTGGACCAAGAGCTCTAACCCACTGGGACATGTCTTCAGCCTCAGAAGTTTTGTTGTAAGTCCATGAGACAGCTGTGTTCTCTCTACACAGTGTCTTGCTTGTTCAAAATTGCAAGGCCTAGTGTATTATCATGCATATTTTCAGGTTCATAGGTGTTTTCAGTATTTAAAACTTATGGGTTTTGGAAGTTTAGCTGTCTCTCCCTCTTCCCCATCCCTCTTTCTCTCTCTTAAATTTACAGCATCCAAGGCAGTTTTCTTTTGATTTCTATAGTCATTTAGTCCTTTTCTAGTGTATTCTAAAGTATGTCTATAAATGGCAAACCAATTAAATAAAACTGCTGAGGTTGGGAGTTGAGACCTAAAGATACTTTTCTCTGCCACCTAGCCTTAAGACAAATAAATAAACAAATAAAAAAAAAAAAACCCAAACAAAGGGGGAGGTGATGTGATGGACTCAATTAAGGTGTGACAGTGAAAGACAGTGTTGACAGATTAGAGTGATGCCACTTTAAGAATTGGATGTGACTTGAGGTAATATTCTTGTATTTTAGGATAAGTGTGTTTCCAGTAGAGATGGAAACAGGCCAAGCTTTTCGTCTTCCGGTAGAATCTTCTTTTGCAAACTACCCTGTGATAAGAACACAACAACTAGACTGCCGTGGCCTATTAGTATGGGCTAAGAAAGATGAGGGTCCTCTCAGGTGTGTGAAGGCACTAGAGATAAGATGTGGGTGCAAGCACTGTGATTCATGGAGTAGTGAGAATTAGGTGGATGTGCAGGAGGTGCTAATACGTTTCTCTTCTCTCCAGTGCACTCCGATGCTCACTGCAACACACTGATTAGGGTTTAAAGTGGCCCAATGAATTATGCAAAAACTGCATCTGCACAAGGGGCTGCCTTGCAGCCTAATGCAGCACAGATGGGAAGACCCTCTTGTAATCATTGTTCCCACAGTGCTTGGAAGCGTTTTGAGGAATAAGCACTCAGAAGTAGGAGTGAATGGCCTCCACTGGTAAATGAGTTCCTTCTGCAGTGAGGAACTGAGAGGTTATTTGTGATGCAGATGGCTGCTCCGGGTTCGACTTGCGGCCTTATCATTTGAGATTCATAGAAGCAAAATGGAAATACTTTCTTTTAAGATGGTTCCACTAGAGAAATCACTTCTGCCTGCCTGGTCCAACATGCATTATTATTATTTTCAAAAGTGGTGACAATGAACGTTTAAATGCCAATTCACTCCAATCAGGAAAACATGCAAATTACCTCTCTCTCTGATCCTTAGTTACTACTGAAGAAGTGGAATTAGTTAGCATGCTCTTACTTTTATTAGCATAATATTAATGCAAATGATCAGTAAGGTTTTTGGTTTTTTTTTTTTTTTTTTTTTGCAAAAGAGCCATGGAAAGAAATTAATAACAGTGCTTATTTCCTTGGTAAGAAAGGAAAAAAATAACCATTTATGATATTTATGTATTATCTGTGCCAAAGGCCTCCTACATGGACGTAAACAGGTACCCTGTTCTAAAATCAGTATCAGTTTAGTCCTTCCTCTCACAACAAAGCAGACAGTGCAAAGGAAGTAATTCAGAACAAAGATGGTCTGCTGTTACCTGTCACAGATCTTTGGGGGACCATAGCCATGTGTGCCTGTCCGCGTGTTTGGGAGGCCCCTTCAGGAGGGTGGAGCATTCAAGGCCAGCTGGGCTTCACCACAAGCCCAGAGCAGCAGCAACAAATTCAAAACTAGTATAGGTTGCATTCTGAGGACACTGCCTCCCAAAGGAAGAAACGACTAGAGTGATAGTTTTCGGCCAACTCCAGATGCAATAAAGTACTGAGTCCAACAGGGTGATTATGAAGAGGACACTGACTAATTCTTTATTTGCTGGGCGGAAATGGGCTTAAGCTAAAGGGAAGTGAAGTTGAATTAAACAACAGGAAGACATTGTTGGCTGTGGAGAGTTTTATAAAATTAGAACAAGGTATAGGAAGAGGCTGGGATTTCCTTCTTACCTCCCCACAGTGCTACCGTGTTTTTGCTTTTATTTATTTATTTTTTTTTTTTTTAGAACTTTCCGGCATCTTGTCCTTGCCCAGCTGCAACACCTAGTGTCCCCACAGTGAGCCAGAACACACAATACAGCCTCTCCCTGACCCTGCCCTGCATTGTTCTTCTCCTGACCTCTTTAAACAATGCAGACTCTGGTCAGAGGTGAAACCCAGGGCTCTTTGGACTTTGGACATCAACATGTATGGTGCTTTGCAACTAACACAGAGCCAGTATTTGTTGAATGAATGCATGAGTCACCGATTACAAGTCTGTTTATTATTAGCAATAAGGGCCTCAGTTCTGTAGTACCAAAACATTGAAGCGTAACCACCATTTCAGATCTCAGTTTTTGTTAACATATTGTTTTGTTTATTTACTTATTTATTGGTTTTTCAAGACAGGGTTTATCTGTATAACAACCCTGGCTGGGTGTCCTGGAACTTGCTTTGTCAGCCAGGCTGGCCTTGAACTCCCAGAGATCTGCCTTTGTCTCCCAAATGCTAGGTTTAAAGACATATGCCACCACTGTCTCCATCCATATTCTTTCCTTAAAGTGGAAACATCGGGGATAGGAATGTAGCTCAGTGGTAGAACATGTACTTAGCACACAAGATCAGTGGTTCTCAACCTTCTGTGCTGTGATCCTTTAATGAAGTTCCTAGTGTAGGTTGTGGTAACCCCACCAACCATAAAATCATTTTCATTACTACTTCATAACTATAATTGTGTTCCTGTTATGAACTGTAATGTAAATATCTGATATGAGTCCCACAAGATGAGAACTGCTACTCTAGATTCAATTCCCAGCAAAGATCATACCACATACATAACATACATAAGCACAAAATAAATATTAATTTTCTTTTAAATCATAATTATAATTATTTTAAAAATAGAGCTATGTGCAGTATTCAAATTAATATTTACAAAGAAGGGGTAATGAATAAATGTAGTCATTCTTGTTTAATGAAACTGTGTTGATGAAATGATTAGATTAAAAATTACCTTTCATGGACTGGGGTAATAAGTCAGTGAATAAAATGCTTTCCACATAAGCCCCAGGACCTGAGTTCAAGCCCCCAAAATCCAAGTAGGTAAGCTAGCTTTGGTGTGTAACCATGTCATTCCAGTGTGGAGAAGACAGAGCTACGCAGATCTCTGGGGCTTGCTGTCAAGCTAGTCTAGCTCTACCTATTTGCTGAGTTTTAGGTCGTTAAGAGACAACATCTCAGAGGTGCCACATTGGTGCCTCAGGAAGCTTGGTGTTAGAGTTGACATTTTGTGAAAAAATAAATATCACTCAACCTGCATTTTCTTTATAGAGATTTATCAAGAAGGGAATCTGGGCCTGGAGCAATTATAGAAAACAGGGATGAATACAGAAGACTGGAGATAGAAATCCTTGAGTGGGAAATTCTGTCCTAATTTCAAGCCACACAGTTCATTTAGTGGATTTTTTTACAAAATGAAGCTCAAGCCAGTAACTCAAATAGCAACTTTAAAAGTCAAAACATTCTGAAATAATCCATCACAGAGATTCATGCTGAGAAATGAAGGTAGAAAAATATTACAAACCCCTGTTTTCCATAGTTAAATTATCATGATTAACAAGAACAGAAGACTTTTTATATAGTGAAAACACTACAATTCTTCATTATGTAGCCCTTTATTGTCCAACTCTCTCTCTCTCCTTCCCTCTGCCCATCCCCCTTACCTCCCCCACCCAACACAACATTCAGTTACAGGAGTTTAGACCTCATATAACCCATGGTTTCAGAAGACTAGCGCTAGATGGCATGGCCAGCAGTAACATCAGTTATGCCCCAGACTTTTGTTTCATCTACCTTTAGCATTTCGTCTTCTTCCACTTGGTACATTTAGGTCTCCCTGCTAGAGGTAGATAACCCCTGGCTACCCTTTAAATAGAACTTAGTGTCTTTAACTGAAAAATGATTGTCCTTCTTTTTCTAGTCACATTATTATTATTATTATTATTATTTTAGATGGTACAATAAGTCTTCACTCCCCCCATTTCTTCACCGTATTTTTCAACTGGGAATTGACCTTCATTTGCTATGCTGCCCATCCTCTGATCTGTTGGATTAGCTCAGGATCCAAAACATGCTAAGAAAAATGGACTTATGTAGTATTATTAAACTGAACTTTCTAGATGACATATCCTTCAAATAAAAGGGTCTATTGAACAGTTAATAGATTCTAGCCTGAGAATGGTTCAAGGTCTAGGATAAAATAGTTTATTTTCAAGCAACAAGACTATGTAGTAGGTTAAAAAAAAAAAAAATCTTCACTGGACCTGAAGCTAAGGGTATTTGTATAAGGAAAATTTAGGAACAAAAGTTTAAGTTGGTTTTTTGAACCTACATTGGATAGAGGAAGGAGGGACTAGATCAGGAAGCGGGGAGGCTTTGGGGTAAGATGACAGTTCATAAGCAGATGTACCCGTTGCTTCTGGAATGATTGTGCAAGCAGAATATAGTGGTACATGGGGTACCTGGTACCCAATGGACTTGTAGAAGACTTTTAACATGGATTCATAAATGTGTAAGGCTGTTGCTTTTGCCATAGCTGTTCTAATATCTTTCCCAATCTCTCTTCCTTTCCATCCTCTAGGTTGTGACTAAATTTAGGACATCTTAATTATTTTTTTTATCATTTTCCAATTGAAAGGGAAAATTGTCTTGAAGTAGTCACATGTACTTTGGGACTGACTGCTGACTTGCTGACTGCCTGAACACATCTTGGAGGAGATGTAGGTGGATTGTTTCTGGAAGCTATTTTCCCACCCTCTCTACTTCCAAGTAGAGCTGACTTCAGCACTTGACCTATAAACATGCTTCTTGCCTTTCTGTGTATTATGATATTTGAAGGTCATTTGGAACTACTAATAAAATTGTGGTTTGCAACCCACTGGATGCAGCCTGCTTTCTTGCTCATGTGCCATTTGTCACAGTGCTGATGATGTTCTCAGCTGCCCAGTTTACTCCGTATATACTCTTTCCCTTTTTATAGCCAAATACCAGTGGTTCTCAGCCTTCCTAACGATGTAACCCTTTAATACTGTTCCTCGTGTTGTGATGACTCCCCAACCATAAAATTATTTTCATTATTACTTCATAACTGTAATTTTGCTACTGTTATGAGGTGAAAGTGCTGTTCAAAACCCCCAAGGGTATTGGGACCCACAGGTTGAGAATCACTGGTCTAACACAAATACAGCAAATACAGATGATTTGTGTGTGTGTGTGTGTGTGTGTGTGTGTGTGTGTGTGTGTGTGTGTGTGTTTGTCTGGCTACTGGAAGCTTGGTTTTATACCCCGATAGCTTTCCTAAGGTACAGGATGACTTTTCTACTCTACTGGAATAATTAGGCAGAACTAAGAAGAGTGACCATTACCTTTGTCTTGTCTAGAATATGCCTCTGTGTTTCATTATTATCAGAAAATTTTGTCTTGTTTTTTTAAAAAATTGAACTTATTTATATATATTCATGTTTGAGAAGAGCATATGACAGTTGGTGTGAAGGACAAGATATTGCCCATAATTTAGTATTATTATTTAGTCTTTAGTACTATTTTAAAATTAAATTTTAAATACGATTAGAAATTTTGTGTTCTGTCAATAGATATTTTGTTAGTATTTATTTAAGATGTTGTAAGTCAATGGCAACTTTTTAAAACAATAAACTTGTGAGATATCAGAACATTATAATTTAGGGCATGGACTATAAGTGATGATGTAGGCTAGCATGCAAGAAGCTGGAGTTTGATATCTGGCAGAGAGACAGACGTGGGGGGACAACGGAGAAGAGAGAGGGAGGAAGAGAGATAACATGAACGAGAGTGAGTATGAGACTGTGAATGCGAACATGAGAGAACATGCAGACCTGCTGTGACTCAGCACACAGAAATTCCTGGCCAACGCCTAATATATATTTTGTAGATCTCAGATCTTGAAGTTAATTATTAGGTTTTTGCTTCTTTATTTTGTTTTTAGACAAGATCTCATATGCCTTAGACTGGTCTCAAACTCAGTAGATGGCAGAGGGTGACTTTGAACTTCTGATCCTCCTCTTTTTTTGCCATGCTGAGGTGTTTGGATTGCAGTCATGCACCCTCAGTCCTGCCTGGTTTTATGCAGTATTGAGGACCAAACCCAAGGCTTTGTGTGTTCTCAGCAAGCAGTTTGCCAACTCAGCTTCATCCTCTGCCCCCTGTGGCTGAGTCCTGAAGGAATTTTTCATCCTGATTTTCATTTACCTGTTTGTGTTCATCCCTGCTTAACCAGTGTTGGCAAATTGAACTTTGACATTTTGAGATGTAATAAAAGTTGTGAGAGGGGACTTTAGATGTTGAGTTTGGGAATGTTGGGAGGTGGAATGGCCTTTGGTTTTTGTTAGTGAGTCTCCTGAGAGGGAAAGCAGGAGCAGAACTTTGAAAAACAAAGAGAGAAGAAAAATGTAATTTTCGACAGGGAGGCAGAGGCAAGTGGAGCTCTGTGAATTTGAGGCCAGTCTTGTCTACAAAGTGCGTTCCAGGACAGCCAGAGCTGTAACACAGAGGAACTCTGATTTGAAAACCAAAGATTAATTAATTAATTTTAAAAAATGCAATTTCCAAGTGTAGTGAAAGTAAATGGAATAAAGCTTCTGTCACTGATCACTATCTTTAAAGACACTGGACAGGTGTGGAAAAAAGCAGTGTGATCTAAAGAATGGTGAGGAAGCCAGACACTCTCAGGAAAGGAAAGTTTCAATAAGGGGTTTCAGGCAAACCCTGGAAGGCTGGGAGAAAGAGACCCAGGGAGGGAAAGGCTCCAGGAAAGGTGGATGCCTTCCTACATTGATATCGGTAAACACCCTAAACTGGGTGGCTTATAAATGACAGAAGTTTCTTACAGTTCTGGATGTTGGGAAATTCAAGATCAGGATACTGTCAGGGTCAGACATGATATCTATGATCCTATATTATCATATATCATCCTATATGATCATAGATCTATATCTATGATCCCAGCTCTCTGAGGGTGAGGCAGGAAGGTCCTAAGTTCCCAGACAATCTAGACTACACAGTGTGTGTGTGTGTGTGTGTGTGTGTGTGTGTGTGTGTGTGTGTGTGTTCCTTGGGCTCTTTTATATGGACAGCCTCTGTTACATCACCTTCAGTATCAATGTTGATGGATGTGTTTGAAGGCAAAACATCTACTTATTTACACCATAGCAAGGAACTATGTAGGCAACCTGAAATAATTGATCTAGATCTGGGGAAATGTTGGAATATGGCATCAGTTAAGGATGTGTTTCTTTTCTTTTTATCTTTTTTTTTAATTTTAATTTTTATTTTATATATTGATCCCAGTTCCTCCTCCCTCCCTTCCTCCCTCCCTCCTTCTTTCCCTTTCTCCAACCCTCTCATGCCCCCCCACCCTCCCCTCTCGTCTCCCCCCACTCCATATGTAGAGTGATACCTTTCAGGAGGGGTCATCTAGATCTGTCAAGTCATTTGGAGGAGGGACTAGGCCTTCCCTCCTGCCTATAGGTTAAGGGAGCATCCCTCCATGGGGAAAGGATGTGTTTAACAGTGACATGAGACAATTGACATTCTTACTGTGGAAGGTATAGTAGTTACCACAGGGCTTGAGACTGTGACACAGGGGTCATGACTTAGATGCTCACATGGGGAGTTGTCAGACCATTACAGTTCAGAAAGAGTTGGAATATCCTACCTACATCTGGTGTGGGTGTCATTCATTGTGCACCTCATGCTAAAGGTTTGGAGAGCTTGATAAAGGTGCTCTGATAAAGATGCTCAACTCAGAAGAATGCATTCAAGCAATAGTTCCTTATTGTAGAGATTGAGGAACCAGAATAGAACATTGGCTTTCATGTTTTACAAACTACAGGCCATGTCTTTCTTGCAGGTGTGTTAGTTACAGTCTGGCATCATAGCAACTCCTTCTTGTTGTATATGCTTCTGCTAGGATGTCTATTCAACTAAACACTGGAGAGAAGACTCATGGAGACATAGAGCAATAATTTTGTTAATGTCAGAATTTCTTACTTCTCTCACTTCTTTACTGGCTGATTTTCATGTTTCTAATGTCTGTGTAATTTTATGAAACTAAATAAAAAACTTTGGAAATTCAGTAGGAGCTGTTATTTCAGAAAGAGGTTGAATTCCACAATAATTGAAAATCTTACAAGTATCTGAGATGGCAGACAGTGCTTGAACCTAGGAGGACTATGATGAAGAGAAACACATACTTTTGTTCCAAGACACAAACTGTTGAGAGGTAGAAACACAAACAAGAGCAGGCTAGCGGAGTGTAGGATGTGGTAAGGGCTGTGGGAAAGATGATACCAGCTCCCACAGGGAAAAAAAAAAAGTACCAAGAGATGAAGTTGAGTCGTGACAGCTGGAGAGCAGATCACACCGCAGAGTTGTGCAGAGAATGCAAAGCAGCTGCTGGTGTTTATTTTCCAGGTGGTATACAGCTGCCAAAACCGAAAGAGGAAGGAAGCCTGGAGAGAGGACTTGTGGGTTCTAGTGTCAATAGATCCGAGTCATGGTGACATAATGAGTGAAGATATGCAAACTTCGTTTGTTATTCTTTGAACCAATATCTACTGATCCTGAGAGTTTTATGCCCAGCCCTACTATACACATCTCCATTTTAGGAAGATGATCTTGAAAATTAAGAGCTCCTTGTTCTAATGTGACTAGTTGTTATGTCTGTACATTAGGAAGAAATAGTGCTTGTAAGGAACTGAGGGAGCCAAGGAAATAAATTGGAGCTAAGTCTACCAGGAACCAGTGCTCTAAGTAAGAGTTGTGACCTCAGTGTCATGGGTCCTGTGTCTGTGCCTAAGAGGGGAGTGGATGACTGCCACTTGTCCCCAGTTACCTCCCCCAAGCCCACTTTGTGTTCTCTAGCTTCTTAATAGACCTCATGGCAGTTTCTGCCTCTCTCTTTATTCCTGTGCTGATCTTGATATAGAATGAAAAGATTTTAAGGCAAAACAAAAGGAACAACAATTGCAATATCCCAGAGGCATGAATTCAGCATATATGATATGATATGTATGTATGTATATGTATATGTATATATATACACACACACATACATACACACACACACACATATAAATAATTTGGTGGAATTGATATAGCCAAGTATTCAAAGCTACTTGTGCACTTTGCCATTACACTTTCCTTTTGAGTTTTGTTCAGATAAATGCTGTGTAAATGGAGGATAGTTCGTTCATTGTTCATTTGCTCATTGTTTCTCCGTGTAAATCCAGGTGTGCTTGAGCCCACCTGTGGTTTTAGTGAATGCTCAAAAGGCTGAGGTAGAATGATTCTGAGTTGTAGAATAGCCTGGGATATATATATATATATATATATATATATATATATATATATATATATATATATATATCTCAAGGCTCCTGTCCCACTCTCCCTTCACTTCATTTCCTGCTGCTTTGCTATATACTGCAATCGATGGATACTCAGGACAACCAGAAAACAACAGGGAAGATGTTCGGTGGCTTACAAAGGCAAATCTGAGAGAAATGAATCAATTCTATTTGTCTCCTCTATGCAAAGCATAAAGGATGGCAGTTTACAGAAAAAGTGAAAATGGACTTAGTAGCCCTTAAAAGTCTGGATGGGGGGGTTATTCTTTCCCTGGAGTGCTATGTCCCCTGGGTGTGGGGAGGGGACTATGGTACAGTTTGCTAACCAGTTTCTCTCTGCCTTTAGGCATTGTCGGGGTCCTTTGTTCCTGGCCATCAGAGGCACTCCTAATAATTACTACTTTCAGCTAAACCATAGCCAGCATCTCCTTCCCAAGGAGAGCAGATGATTTGGGGCATCCATAGGCTGCAGCTCTTCTCAGTCATTCCAGCTGAGCAGCTGCTGATGGGCAGGGCCATGGGCAGGGCCATCACACAGGGTTCATCGTTTACCCATTCACTGTAGTTATGACCACTTCTTTACAGTCCCTGATGTAGGGGAAAGGACCCCCAGGTTAGAAGTGCACTTCTTATAATTAACACGGGGATAATGTGGGTGAAGAAGAATGAACTTTGAAAAAAATTTAAAAAAAAGTTGCAAAACAGAGTTTTGTTTGCCATGGGTTATATTTGAAGTCATGCTCCAGGATGACACCAATTGTGTTTTAGAATGTGTACTAGAAAATGTTTGTGCTATGTCAAATGGTATCTGGAACATTGGTGGTATAAGTGGGTGAAATGAATTTACTACGGGAATGAGAAGTCATTGAAGCAGGCTGCAAGAGAGGTAGAGGGTGAGTTCCCAGAGAGGCAATCACACACTCAAATAGATGGTGGGGTTTTGTTTGGTTTTCTTTTCTTGAAATAATTGGTTAAGGGAGTAGTTACTTGGTCATATCTCATGTATGGGTAATAATATGCCAGATCTAGATAGATATAGGTAGGCATCTCACTATCTTGTTCAAGTAATGTATTTTACTGTTAGTCACTGTTCTTAAGACTGCTCACCTAGGTAATGGGACACAGGATCTTTTGAATCCGGCCTCCAGATATTTACGTGTGACACTTTAAGCCATTGGGTTCTGATGCCAAGTCGTTATGGCCAAGCTGTTAATGTGGGAGGCTTTTGCTTTTGTTTTGGGCCCTTTGGCTCTATCTTTCATTCCCTGGCAGATCAGCAGTGTGAAATACTAACAAAGTGTGAATGTTTGTCTTCTGGAGTCACTTTGGGGCTGAGTAGGTGTATCAGGGTCCTAGTTGGTACTACTGATCTGCTTAGAAGAATAAGGCAGGAAAGGCTTAAGCAGCATGCTAGAGAAGCCAGGGAATGCACATTGATAAAGGCTGAACCATAGATGATGACTCCACAAATGGAAAAGCCGAGTAGGTGCTGTTAATCCAACCGGGAGTTAAGGGCAGGCCCAGCCAGCTGTCTTCTGTGACGACTGAGTTGTATTGTTTGAGACTGTGAAGAAGGTAACGGGATTGACTATAAGGTTAGGAATGGGTGCTGTGGAACAATCCTCTTCTACACTGTGAATATGTATAGCTCTCATTGGTTAAGAAAAAGCTGACAGGACGGTAGGTCGGCCGGAAGTTAGGTGGAAAGCCAAACAGAAGGATGGGAAGAAGGAGATCAGTAGGCCCCAGCCATATACCCTTAGGTCCCTCCGACTCCAGAGAGAAGAAAAGAAATGAGAGGAGCCTGATGACATTGGTGCACACCTTTAATCTCAGCACTTAGGAGGCAGAGGCAGGCAGATCTCTGTGAGTTCCAAGCCAGCCTGGTCTACAGAGCAAGCTCCAGGACAGCCAAAGCTACACAGAGAAACCCTGTCTCATAAAACAGAACAAAAACAACAAAAAAAAAAAAAGGCAGGGCGTAGAAGTGAAGTGGGACTCCTTGAGAAGGAATTAGCCACGGACATGCTTCCAAGACAATTGTACCAAGGCATAAGAGAGAGGGGAATCCATAAAATAAGAAAAGCAGCACCCGATGCTATTATGGACGATAGCTGTCTATCCTCCTTTATCCACAACCTTCTGTTTCCATCAGGTACCTTCAGTTGTGAACAAGATGTAAGGCTTTTGCAAAAGGACAGAAAGGGACTCTTTAGTTTGTACCATGTAGGGCAAGGGTGGCCCACGGCCCCAGTCCATGGGTCTTTTGGTTGATCACAAATACCAGAGGGAAGGGAGACAAAGAGATCAAGCTCATAGAGGCCACAAACACTGTGTGAAATGGAGTTTGAAAGGCCAGTGACATGAGTAGGGGTGAAAAGAATTTATCAAGGACATGGAAAGACAATAAATGTATTGAAAAGCCCCACAAAAGAGGCAGCATAGAAGAGACCCCGCCGTTGAGAGGGTGCAAACCTTTCTGTAATAGTTACTTGCTCTTACTTTGTGGGCCATTTGTGCAAGACCATACCTGGGTGGATAGTTGGACATCTTACTCTCTTATTAAAAAGTGCTTGTATCGCAGAACAAATTGTATTTCTTGAGGATGGATATTTGGGGAGGATGATATGGGCCATAGGACTTAGGTTTCCGATGTCTATAAAAAGCATCGTAAGTCTCTAGGGTCAGGTTCCACGTAGTCATGGTCCAGTTGCTTAAGTTCAGGCATTTAGCTTTTGTTTTTAGCTTTTTAACTTCTTTGATTTTTCTGTGCTCTATAAAGAAGTCTGGTACGACTTAAATGTATTTTTCTCTTGATTGCTATATTACCCAGGGTTCTGTAGAGGAACAGAACCAATAGAATGACTTTATATTATTAAAAAAGATTTTGCTAGAGTGGCTTATGTGATAACATTTAGGTAGTATAACAGGGAAGATTTTCATGCTAGAGAGGCGGAGAATCTGGTAGTCTTTGAGGCTGGATGTCTCAGCACTTCCAGTCTGGCTAGGAAGATCTGGAGGCTCCAGGAGAGCTACTGCTCTTCAGTCTATATTGGAAGGCAAAAGAAACTAGGTTTTGCTGTCAGCAACAGAGGCAGTAGGACTGACTGGATAGACGAACTTAACATTGAGATGGAAATAGGGCATATGTGCTAGTTTGAATGAGAATGGTTGTATGTTTGAATGGGTAGTGGGAGGGATTCGGAGGTGTGGCCTTGTTGGACTAAGACAGTCACTGTGGGTTGGATTTGAGGTTTCAATAGTACACACCACTCTCAGTTAATTCACTTTCTGCCTTGTGTTTGTGCATAAGATGTAAGGTCTCAGCTTCCCACCTTTAATCCCAGCACTCAGGAGGCAGAGGCAGGCAGATCTCTGTGAGTTCGAGGCCAGCCTGGTTTCTAAGAGCTAGTTAGTTCCAGGACAGGCTCCAAAGTCACAAAGAAACCCTGTCTCGAGAACAAACAAACAAAAAAAGATGTAAGGTCTCCACTCCTGTTCCTGAACCATACCTGCCTGCTTTCTGCCATGCTCCCCATCATAATGGTCATGGACTCCTCCTCTGGAATCATAAACCCTATTAAAGGCTTACTTCTATAAGTTACCTTGGTCATGGTAACCCTTCATAGTAATAGAAAAGTAACTAAGACAGTAGAGGGCCTTGCCAGACACATGGGAAGGCAGCACAGAGCCAAACAGGTGAAAAGCACACTGCAAACTTTCCCTTTCGAGCCTCCTTTGGTTTGGCTGCACTGGAATGTACAGTCCACATTCAGGCTATGTCTTTCCACTGAAAATAACCTGATCGAGAAGATTCCTTTCAGTTATGCCCCATAGCTTATCTCTTAGCTGATTACATATCTAGTCCACTTAGATGGACCATCACATTAAATATAATAGTCTTTTAAGGATGTTAACTATAGACTGTTTCATCAAGATCAATTTGGCCTAGCCGTATGCACCGTAAGCTCAGAAAACTGCAACTGTAGAGGCGGAACCAAGCTCTATTCTTCTGAGTCTGTTTGGTATAATAACTGACCCTTGAAAAAGGAATGGTTCTGTTAATCCAAGTTTTCTCAGCCCTTTGCTGATGTTACCTGGGGGAAAGATTTAGTCTTCAAACCTTATTACCCCATCTAGGAAAGGATGAGAGAGGTTTAAAACCTGTTATAATACTATCTTTAAGTTTATGTTGCAATAAATGTGATTCTACATAAAATATATGCAACCATCATGATAACACTATTGTGGCCTGAGTTGAAACATTTTCCCTCTAGTCCAAAACAGAAAAATAAACTTAGCCCTTCGGTTTTATGTCCCCCCACCCCATTCTGGTTACTCCTTGCCTGGTACAGAGGTAAAAGTAAGGTGGAAAGATGGTAAAATGGCTCTGAGAGTGAAAACACTCCATAAGCCGGATGGCCAGAGTCCAGCTCCTACTCTCAAAGTTATAGGAAGAGAACTCCAAAAGTTGTCCTCTGACCTCCACACACAACACATACATACATACAACAACAACAGCAACAATAATGATAATAATAATATTAAAAGAAATAGGCATATGTAATCACTTTTTCATATTTGGAAAGGATCTTCTTCTTCTTCTTTTTTTTTTTTTTTTTTTTAAAGAAAATGAAATACAAAACCATGGTCTATTATCCAAGGCCTTCAAGAAATCAGAAGGTCCTCAAAGTTTTGCCTTTGAAAGGAACAAATTAAGGAGTCAGACTTGAGCATTGCATGAAGACCTGGAGGCCTGGGGGATTCTCGCCCCCTTCCCAAGGTCTTCAGTCATGCACTGATGATGGACAGATTGGCAAGAAAAGGATTTACTCATGTGTTTAACGTGGTTGTGTATAGGAGAGACCCTGAAATGTGCAACTCAGAGAGAGTCAGATGAATGAAACATACTCTCTAATAGGGGAGGAAAAAATAGAGCAGGGAGTTGTTGACACCTTCAGGGGATAGTAAATGACTTTTAGTAGAAATGAATGAGCCCCAAAGAGCAGACCACAGATTGGGACCTAGTTGCTCTCAGCTCTGGAGGTGGCAGCCACCAGTTAAGGAAGCAGGATGTCAATGTAAATCTGATCTTACACAGACAAAGTTTCTCCAGAAACACTGAAAATTAGATCATCATAGGAATTGATGGAGAGCCCATCTGGGTGTAGTGAGGATTGTTGGTTCCTTTTCTTCTCCATTGGTTAATGTTTCCTGGCTACCTGGTGAGGTTCCTAGGGAGGATGCTTAAGGAGGTTGGATTTCATTGAGAAGATGTTAATCTGTCAGAGAAGAGGATGTGAGAGAGTCCTTGGGTGTTTTGGGGCAGAAAAAGAAGAGAAAATTAGATAGCCCTTGCTCTGGAGAAAGGTCCCACGGCTTTCCGCTTTTCTTTTAATTCAAAAGCATGCCCAACCCATACTTTGAAGTATTGTTCTCTAAGCCTTTAAGGAGGTAGAATACAAAGAATAAAAATCAGACCAGATTACTAAATATGTGTTTCAGTTCACACCTTATACTTATAAATACATCTTTCTTCTGGTGACTTTAGAAAGATACTATGAATGACCAAGGGATATAGAGGTAAATACATATTGTCAAATACCCTGCCAAAGGGGAAAGGTGCCAATCCTTTATTAGGGATGGGTATGCGTGAATGATTAAGGACATTGCCAAGGACATTGAAGTGATAGTTTTATCCTTGAGATACTATTGGAATACATCCCAGTTTTTATGGAAGTCTGCAAAACTAACTGAAAGCAAGTGCAAGAAGTGGGTTAAGAGGCATCAGGAAAGTGTTCCGGATTCTCTCAGTAGGAGTTTTCCTGGAACACTGCCCACAGAAGAAAATGCTCTTTCCAGATCCATTAGGAGTGGACTTGAGAAGTGGAAGAGTGATGGTTTTCAGGGTTGAGGACATGGGGGAATCTCAGCTGTTTTCACAGTGTCAGTAGGATTCTCTTTGCTTCTTTGGCTCTCATTCTGTCATGATAACATACCATAGATAACACAGTGATTGTCTGCAGCAGCAGAGTGAGCATCCGGATGCTCCAGGGAAGCTGGGCATTACAGGCAGTTCCCCAAGCACAACAGTGCTGCTCATCTCCATCTTTAACTTCCTTTTTATTTATTTTTTTCTGTTTTTCATATCATGCATCTGGAACCCATTCATTTCCTTGTCCCTTTGTATCCACCCTCTGCCCTTGCAACCACCCCCTCCTCAAATAAAATTGGAGAGAAGCACATGGAAAAAGGAAGATTCTAGTTCTAGGAGCTTGTGTGACACAGTGAGTCATGCAGTAAATGCTTTTATCCATACATATTTTACTTGCAAGTATTCTTTGCAAAGGGTCCTTGGTCTGGTTTGAGGCCTCTGGTTTCTGCTACTATCAATGCTAGGCTCTCATGGACTCCTCTTGGCTGTCTTGTTGCTGCCCTGTGTTATGGAGATCCTGCAGCTTTGGGTCTGCAGGACTGATCCCTTCAGGAACTCTAGCAGATCACAGATGGGGTAGATGTAGTGTGGGCCAACTCAGAATCTGCTTCTGGGCCTGAGCAGTTGCAGGGTTGGTCAACCCACCATTCACCCCCTCCTTCCTTAGCACCTGGGTGAGCTCTCTAGCATTGCTCACCCCTGGGAGCAATGAGCAAGGGGCGTGGTCATTTCTCCCGCTTGCAAGTCCTCAGGGTCAGCTGCCCCACACTGGGACTAGCAGGGCCAGTTTTACCTCATTACCCAGGCAAGTTGCAGGGACAATTTTCCTGAATGTGAAGCCCCGTAATGGGGAGGATCAGCTCCCTCTCCCACCACAGGTAGCAGGGCTAAGAGAGGGGATCTTTCCCTTACCCTCTCCACCACATGGCAGACGAGGACTAGCAATCCTTCTCTTCCACCCCCAGGGCCAGCTCACCTGTGCCTCTGCCCACAGGGCCTCCACTGTGCTGCCCAGGCCAGGAATATAGGGACTGCTTTCCTGGTTGCTTCAGCTGGTAATGGGGAGGGTCCCCTCCCTTATATGTTGCAGGCACGGAAGGACAAGGTATACGCCGGGACATCTCTCCCCCACCCATGCCACAACATGGCAGGTGAATAGCGGGGACAACTCTCCCACACTCTCAACCTGAGGGCTGGCTCATCCACTCCTCCACCAACAGGGTCAGCTCCGCCATGCTGCTCAGATGAGCTACAGGGTCCATTCTGAGTGTTGCGGCTGGAAAAGGGGGAGGGTCAGCTCCTTTGCCAGCTGGAGGCGGTAGGTGGGAGGGGAGGGCGAGGGTATCTTTCCCTTGCTCCTACCATTATACCTAAGACAAGAAAGACAGTTCCAGCTCATGCCCCCAGGGTTGGTTCAGCCGTGCCCCCCCCCCAGCCCGCTCTATAGGGCCTACTGTGCTGCCCCACGATGAAGGCACAGGGCCCCTGAGTGTTATAACTGGTGAGGAGTAGGGTCAGGTCCCCCACCTGCTACAGGGAGCCAGGGGTGAGCAGAGCCAGGCACTTACCTCACCCATGCCACATGGGCGTGGCCTGCTCTCCCATTCTCATGGCCCCAGGGCCAGTTCTACCATGCCCCTGCAGACAGGGTTGGCTCTATTGTGCTACTCAGGTGAGGTGTAGGATCCTTTCTGCTGAGTGCTCTGCCTCATTAATGGGCAGGACCAGTTCTCCCTCACGTTGTAGCCAGTGAGGGGCAGAGCCACCTCTGTACAACCCTATCCTTTCTGTCTTCTGTGGCATGAGGAGCCATGGCCATCAACAGAGACCAGGCTGCACCAGAGCCATGAACTCAGACATGGGCCCCAGCGGCAGCCCAGGCACAGACACCACCATGGCCCTGGGTGGCAATCAATCTACTCAGCTCAGCCCGCTCCTCACCACCTCACCGCTTTCACCTCTTCAGATGTGCCGCCGTCTACAGGACAGGAACCATTCTGTCTCTCTTTCTCTCCTCCACACCACATCATATATTTGCTCACCAGAGCAGAGCCCATCTGTCTAACACCTCAAAGTCCATGTGGGCTAGTGTTTTCTTCTCTGAACCCAGGGTTAGTTTCTTCTCTGCCCCTGGCCTGAGTGTGTGTGTCCTCAACCTGTTTAGACCCTCATGGCACTGGGCAGAACCATGCTTCCTTGTCACAAAGCGATCATAGTAATGCCCCGAGGCTCCTGGTGGACTTCGTTTTGGTACAGAGATATTGCGGGAGTCCTCTCCTGGGCTAGAAAGCCAGGCTGTGATCCATTGAGTTCTGCCCATCCCAACCACATGGCATGAGGTCAAGGTGTACCATATCAATTTTTGTTCTTTGGTTTGCTTAGAAGGATGTAGCTTTCTTCTTCTTTCTCCTCCTCCTCTTCTTCCTTCCTGTTCTTCCAAAAACTTAGTTTCTTAGTAAATGAATAGTACTTAATATTTTTGTTTTTTGCTTTTAATATCTAATGTAATACCAATAGATAAAACATATTCAAGGGAAAGCTTTCTGGGTATTCTTAGAGCCTTTTTAACTATGTAAAGGGGGCTCTGGCATCCTTGTTTGAGAATTGTTCTAGAAGGTAAATGATTCCTCTGAGCCTTGGAAGAGAGCACAAGTAGCCTTATTAAAACATAAGAGAGGGAGTCATGTGTAGTTGGTACAAGCATCGGGAAGGACACTCATGGCCATGGCCTTCTCATGGCTAAGCATGAGGCAGTCTGGTAGAACTTCAGACTATGAGGGTTTTGCTTTCTTGTTGACTTTTGTTTGTTTCAGGTGGTTAGGGATAAATATAGGGCCTCCTAGTTAACATGTGTGCCATGGTGTGACTTTATATTGGCAGCTTTCTATTTTATCGGTAGAAGAATTGAGGAGAGGTGAGTGACTTACCAAAGATAATGGAGTAAGGCAGAGGTAGAATCATTTGATGCTTGTGTGTCCATCTTTGGTGATCAAACTGACCCTAGGCAGAGTCATCCATGACATCACAAATGACAGCTTTACCTCCTTGTAGAGGACAAATTGTCCAATCATTTTTATTTTCCTTTTGACAAAAGAAATAATAAACCAGGTGTGGTGGCACATGCTTGGAACCTCAGCACTTGGGAGGCCAGAGGGGTGATAGTAAGTTCAAGGACATTGTGGTCTTCAGAGTGAGTATAGGGCCAGTCAGGGTTATGTAGCAAGACTCTGTCTCAAAAAGAACAAAAACACAAGCAAAAGCAAAAGCAGGTATCCATAATACCTTGAAGAGTATGGATACCTTTTAAATTTTCTGATCAACTAGAAAAATGATAACGGCAAAATGAAATAAGTTATACCTGGGAACAATACTATAAAATAAAAGTCCAGTTATCTTTATAAGCCTAGAAGACATGGTAGCAAAGTGGAAAAAGAACACTCCAGGAAGGCCCTTAAGTCTAGGAAGTAGGTGTTTCTTGGTGGTTTTGGTGGCATGTGTGTTAGAAAGAGCATGATGTGTGCAGAGCAAGGCTGGGAGCAATGTCAGACAGCTTCTCAGAGGACCATTTTCAGTTTGGTTATTATAGTTGCCAGGGTTGAGAGATGCAGGACTGCTTGAAGCCTGGCTCTAGGATGACCAGAACAGAGGCTGCTTGAGGGAGAGAGAACTTGGGTAGAGGTTTGACAGCAGGTCCTGGGGGCAGTTGCTAGCTGCCTGTGGTGTAGTCTCTTTTCCTTAATTAATTTCAGCATCTCGTGCTGGCTGAGACCAAGTGGAAATGAATCCCTTCTCAACTCTACTTCATTTCCCTAAGCACATGGTGCTTCATGACTCTGAACTCAGTTTGCAGAAGGAATGTTAATATGAAAGACATAGTCCTCAAAATCAAAAGGAGGAAATCAGGTAACTAGCCGCTTACCAGGGCAGCTTTAGGAAGGTTCTAGACTTTTAGCCCTTGCTTGTCTGAAGTATAAAAGTTAAGTGTGTTTGCAAAGGAAAACTGGTAGAGCATATTAACTGACCTCACCTGAAAGGTTTGGATTAAAAGAAAAAAAAAAAATACATTGACAGGATTGAGCAATGAATAGTTGGACATTTGCTGCTTCCCATTCCTAACCCCAATATATAACATGGAAAATATGGTCCAACAAAACTTACCAGTGATACAACAACGACAACAAAAAAAAAAAAAAAAAAAAAAAGAAAGAAAGAAAGAAAGAAAGGAAGAAAGAAAGAAAAAAAAAAAAAAAAAAAAAAAAAAAGGGAAAGGCCCATGATCTAGGGATTTTCAAGCTACCATAAGTGGATTCAGCACCCAAATCCTAGCAAAGTCACAATATTGAATCATACATCAACACTGAGGTGTAAGATGGGTGCTGTGTGCACGTTTTGAAGGCAGGGCTTGACAGAGAAGACACATTTATATAACAAGGCTGTAACTCAGTGCTCTCAAATTTTTCTGCACATGCTATCTTAATGGAAATTTACTGGAAATTTCTTGCCAGAATAAACACATTCCTGCAGGACTGAAAGGCTTAATGTTCTTCTATTCAAGCACTCTACTTTCTTGTGTGCAGATAAACCAAATTATCTGGTATTATTAGTTATTGTACTTCTCACAGTTCACGGCTCTCATTGTGGTCTCTAACAGGGACCACTGAGCTAAAGGTAGAAAACAAGAAAATGGTAGCCAGTTTTATACTCTAATGAGGGAGGAAACAAAGCAAGGCCTGATGCCTGCATAGTTAACATGAAATAAACAGCAGCAAATTGTGTGGAGAACACAGTGACTAGGCTGTGGCTATCCAGTGGCCTGAGTAAGGAGGCAAGACCGCACACAGGTGAATGAAGCTTGTAACCCTGGAAATGGGAACATTTATGAGGGGCTGACTTTTTATTAGGGACTTAAAAATCTACAGTGACCATTGTGCCTTTGCAGTGATAATGGGGCTAGTTACGTGGCTGGGAAGTTACATACACAGTAATGTAAACAGGACAAGTGGGAATGGAAGGGAGGAGTAGCTGTTGAGTTAAGGATGGAGGAGGCTGACAATAGATGATGGAGACTGAATGAAAGATAGCTAAGCGTTCTGTCCACTTCCTCTTGTTAACTCTGCTCCTGAAGTCCACCCATCACCACTGCAAGGTTGCTGACAGGAAAAGAGGTATTATTTGTGGGACAGAATCTCACTCCATGACCCAAGGCAGCTGTGAATATGCAACCCTCCTGGCTTAGTCTACTGAGAGTACTAGGGTTTAGGGTGCCATACCCTACTCCAGGGAGAGTTCTCAGGGTTGCCTCTTTTGATCCTCACAAGCAGCATTAATAAAGCACTTAAGATCTAAAAATCCAGTTTTAATGAATAAACTTGCCTAGTAGCCAATCACAGCCCCATTTCTTCCCAAGTTCTTTGCCTTTTTTTATTTCACCAAACCATTTGGAATTCAACTGGATAGATTTGCTAGAGTGTACGGACCCGCTCCCTCACACAGTGTTAAGATCCTACTCCTTTAAATATCAGAAAGAACAGCTTGAATATGAGAATATCATTTGTGGAATATTAAAGAATTTTATATCATCTTTCTCTTTATTTTTGATATGGACAGGAAATAAAATCAGTCTAGCAAGTATTGCTTCTTAATAGTCTTCGGGAGATAGAAAAGCATTTTGAAATTAGAATAATAAAACTCCTCTACCAATTATTATCCCCATTCAAATTGTACTCTTTAAACAGAAAAGTATTTTATATGAAGCAAAGACACCAGAGATGAAAATATACCTCTTTAAGGTACTTAAGTGCTGTTTTCTTTCTGTCTGTAAATAATAAAAAATAAAACTTTCTATTTTATATAGGTTATTTACTGTATAGTCTCATAAATCAATTTCAGAAGTAGGTGGGATATGAGTATCATGAAAACTAGTTTACTTGAAGTCATAAAAATCTCATTCAAGGGCTGATAAAACAGTCAACAGGTAAAGGCCCTTGCTGCCAAGCCTATGACCAGAGTTCAGTCCATGGGACATACACCATTGAAAGAGAGAACTGATTCTTGACTTACATACTCTCCATGACTCATGAGACCTCTTCTGCCCATAACAAGTAAATGTAATGAAAATAAGTCTCATTCAATTTTTCTTTTTCTTCATAAATAACAAGAAATATCTGAGGCAATCTCAAGTTATTCAGCATTTCCAGTAATTGAGTGTTTAACCATGTTATAAGTTATTAGGTATAAACCAAAAATCCATGTATAAGTTTTAAAGTGATTTCCTCAGTAGAGTAGAGCAGAAAATTTCACAGATTAACTTCTGTGTATTTCAGCATCAAAAATAAGATAGAAATTGAAATTCACTTTATTCACCGGTGGGAGTGATTTGCTATACATTGATTGAGTTTGGTATATACATGTAATTGATAAAAATTGTATATTATATAAGATTTGTTCCATATTTATTTGTGACTAGCCAGTAATCTAGGTTCACTCTATTGCTTTCTAAATATAAAATTTCAGGTTTAAATGAATTTACTACGTGAAAGGGTAAGTTAGTAGTTGCTCCTTAATTCTTTGTCATTCTTTTCTGTAGAGCCCAAACTCAGATGAATCATCAAATTGTTTCCCTTTTGACATTACCAACCACAATGCACCTGAGTTAATGAAACAGTGGTGAACTTAAGTAGCTTCTAGGTTTCCCAGCTCAGTGCTATGTTGCTTTGGCAATGGTGCTAGTTTCTCACACTAAAATGAACCTTGTTTGTTCTGTATTTCAGTCGCAGATATGGCCAATACACCATGATCCAAGAAAGCTCTGCCAAAGGTACAGAGAAGCCTCCCTTTAATCGATCGAGTTCCCAGGATTCTTTGAACGAAGTTTCGATGGAGGACTATTGGACGGAACTAGAAAATATCAAGAAGTCTAACGAAAATCGCCAAGAAAGTCAGGAGGCTGTTGTTGTCAAAGAGCCTGATGGTAATGACTAAGTGGACAAAACATGTACATCTTAGTGGAAAATGGGTGTCTAGAAAGAAAAAGAACTTGAAGGTTACTAGACTGTAACAGAGATGAGTCCAGTTACCAGGTACAAGAGGGAGCAAACTCTCTTTATGATGATGGTTAAGCCCATTCTGTTAGAGATTCATTGAGTTTAGACTTGCTGTTTAAAATCATCCATACTGACTTTAATTCCTTCCATAACATACTAGCACCACGGCTATTTGGTCTCCAAGAAGTGTGGATTTTGATGGCGAGCTCCCCACTTAGCAGTGTTTCTGTTTTTCCATTTGTTAAGTAATTGGGTTTGTTAGAACTATGTTGGTTTGCACTCTGTTTCCTTCTAACTCAGACTTAGTTGGTGTAGTTCTTCCTGCCTTGAGAAAGAACAAATAAGTTCATTCTATTTTCCCATATATGGTTATCTTTTGAGCATTTGAGGGTATTTGTCTTGTTTCTAGATAAAACATTTCTACATCACACAAGTACATAAGCAACCCATGAGGGTGGGGTTTAGACCTCTGGTAGACCTCGTCCTGTATCAATTCAGCACAGTATCCAAATTGGAAGCAACAAAGCATGCTTTGTTGATAGGAGTGTTCATATTTGGATGGTAAAAGACAACATTAGCATTTCAGCTCCCTTAGTCACTTCTTTCCAGTATTGTTTTGTTTTGTTATTTTTTCTTACATTACTTCCCAATGGTATTTTATATACAGTTCACTACTATACTTGATATTGTGGAGGAAACATGCAATAACTCACTTTTAAAATATTTTTCTTAATTATTTCTAATTTTTTAATATTTTAAAATGAAAGAAGTCACCTTATTTGTGATGCCAGATTTTGTCATTAAAAGGGTGACTTTCTATGCTATCCATAATCTTTTTTGTATATTTTGGTATACCAGTGGATGTATAAATGCCAAAATCTGTGATCTACTAGTACAGACATCCCAAACTTACTGCCTATTGAACTACAAAGTAACTATAAATAGGGTTTTCTCCTTTGCTACAATGTTGCTTTAAAAATGCCCACAAAATATTTACTAAACTTGGAGTTGGTAGCCCATGCTTTTAATCCCAACATCCTAGCACTCTGGAGGCAGAGGCAGACAGATCTCTGTGAGTTCAAGGCCAGCCTGGTCTACAGAATTAGTTCCAGGACAGGCTCCAAAGCAATACAGAGAAACCCTGTCTCGAAAAACAAATAAACAAATACAACCCCAAAAAACCTCAAAACCTACCAATCATAATCTGGGGCCTGACTTTAGTTCTCTCTTTGAATAGGATTAGGGTCTCACTATGTAGACCAGGATTATCTTGAACTTGTAATTGTCCTGCACCAGTCTTGTAAGAGCTGAGATCATAGGTGTGTGTCACTGTACCAGGCCTGGAGACTTTTCTCAATTTAATATTTTTCAGATTGATAAAAGAAAGTCATACTCAGCTAATCTGATTTCTCATTTAATTTCCTCCCATTCTTTTCTAAATACATTATGACCCAAACCTCTCTTATTTGTAGTAATTAAAAAAAAAATACCATCTCTTAGTCTGTGTTTCAAGACAGAAGCAACTTACCAGTTGCTTGGTAGGAAACAACATGCTAGGGAAAACCACATTTAAGTCTTAGGTACAGGACTGTGCCTGTGGCTATTTGAGAAATGTTCAAAGTTAAATTGACTCACAGATGAGGAAGGAAAATGGGCATAATTCTATAGAGTCATATTTTTCTCCCATGGTATTATTAATTATTATTATTATTATCATCCCTGACTGTTCTTGAACTCACTATGTAGAGCAGGCTAGCCTCCCACTCACAGAGATCCACCTGCCTCTGCCTCTGCCTCTTGTGCTGAGATTAAAGGTGTGAGATACCCATGCCAGGTTTTTCCTAGATTTTAAATAGTTTGAGTTTTTCTTCTATTTTTAATTCACTAAATGACTATAATCATCTTGTTTTCCTTGTCATGATGTGTCAAACCCCATGCCCCTGCCCCCAAGCACTCTGGGTTTATTCACCTATAGTGTGTTTTATCTATTGAGCAGTAATGACAATGGCTGGTTGTTTTTCTTGAGTTGCTGTGGTATAGAAGGACAGAAACCAGACACTAGTGATACAGATGATAATATTTGCACAGTGTCCTGACCTTTAGTCATGAAGTACCTCTGGTGGCCCTCATTTAGTTTATAGAGGAAAAAGCAGAATTAGCTTCAGGCTGACTTGTTCAAAATGACATAGCTGTCAAGCTTCTGAAATGGGTTACAGACTCTTATGTCTTTTGTGACCTGTCATTACTTTTTTATTTCTCTCTATAAACACGGTGCTTGAAGTGACTCTATTGTAGTTTTCCATCTGTTTTTCTACAAGCTTCATTGGGTCTTAAAATACAGCATCTTTTGGTGTCTAGGAATGATTGGTTCCAGGATTTCCAGAACACCAAAAATCCACAGACACTGAAATGTCTTTTCTAGAGGCATAGAATCTGTGTAAACCTGTTTACATACCCCTGTGTATTTAAATCAGCTCTGTGTTATTTATAGTACATGATACTACATAAAGTACTATTTGATACTATATTGTGTTTAGGGAATGGCAAGAAATGAAAGGTCTATGGTCAGGCCTGGTAGGGCATGAAGGAGTTTGCTGTAGGAGATCAAAGATCAAAAATTTAGAGCCTGCTTGAGCTATGTAGTGAAACCTGTCATTAAAAAACAAACAAACAAACAAAAAAACAAAACAAAACTAGACAGTGGTGGTGCTCATCCTTAATCCTAGCACTTGAGAGGCAGAGGCAGCTGGATCTCTGTGAGTTCGAGGCCAGCCTGGACTAGAGAGTGAGTTCCAGGATGGCTAGGGCTACACAGAGAAACCCTGCCTGGGGGTGGGGTTGGGTGCGGTAGCGGAGTAGGAAAGAAGAAAATTGTTCATACCATGTTTAGTTTAGGCCCATTTAGGCCCATTTGCTTTTTATCAATCCAGATTAGTTGGCTATTCAGATGTAGCTACCACAGATATAGAATGAACCACAGCCGAATCCCTACTTTCTGTGTTTTTAATTGATCTAATTAGTTTTCATACAAACTCTTTTGTTGTTGCTGCTGAAAGTAATGTGCTTTTTAATAATTCTTAAATATCTATATTTTCTGATGTACTTATTTGAGAAAAAATAGAAAATTTAACTTGAAATTAAATAGTTCCCCAATGCCCATATATTTTGTTTTCCTAGCTACCTTGCCATATGCCTCACAAGCTACAGAGAACTGAGAAAATAAACCCTTTTGAGATTAGTGTTGGGCTCCAAGATAGCCTTGAATGTAAGCCAAGAAACGAGGCCTGCCTGTGTGTTCGCAGCACCAACTTCCTGCGCCACACGCCGGAGCAAGTTCTCTCTTCACGGCTCGCTTGCCTCTAGAAGGAATGCTGTGCCACCTCCTTAGTTAATATGCAGAAAGTTGTGTAGGTTAATTACATGTGAAGCAATTTAAAAAATTTTAATTAAGTATATATGAAATTGACCCAAAATTTGCTATCGCTTTGGCCAGAGTGGATGGCAGCTGTCCAAGTCTCAGATAATGACTCTCTGCACCGGCTCGGTTATAAAAAGAACATTTCAGTCAGGGTTTCTGGGCGTCTGAAAACATGCACCTTTTTATACTTCGTGATTTCAAAATGATCTCTTTCTTTCTTTTTCCAAACTCTTTTAGAGGGAGAACTGGAAGAAGAGTGGCTTAAGGAGGCTGGGTTGTCCAATCTCTTTGGAGAGTCTGCCGATGACCCCCAGGAAAGTATGGTGTTTTTAGCCACACTGACCCGGACTCAGGCAGCAGCTGTTCAGAAACGGGTAGAAACAGTCTCCCAGACCATGAGGAAGAAAAACAAACAGCACCACATTCCTGACGTCAGAGATATATTTGCTCAACAGAGTGAAGCACAAGAAAAAGTAAGATTCCTTACTGATAATGAAGGCAGAGGATGAAACGCTTAGACGCATCTGGACCAATCTAGTTCTTTCAGATCACCACAAACTCAATGCGCAACTGTGGGCTACCCAGGGTCAAAGCACCGTGTTGGCAGTGAAGCAATAGCCTTGAGGTTTGCCATTTGAGAAGTGAGACACAGTTCAAACTCAGTGTGATGATCCTGTGCTAGGCAGGATGGAGTCCTGGGAGCATTTAGATGTGCCTGTCACAGCACTGGGTGTGACAGGGTGGTGGAGAAGGCCTACACAGCCTCCCTGCCAGTTGTTTCTGATAAAAAAGGCAGAGGTGGGGTTGAGGGTGGTGAGATGGGGGAGTTATTCCTTATCTTTCTTTTTGTCTTTTCAAGACAGGGTTTCTTTGTGTAGCCCTGGTTGTCCTGGAAATCATTCTGTAGACCAGGCTGGCCTCTAACTCACAGAGATCCCTCTGCCTCTGCCTCCTGAGGGCTGGAATAAAGGCAAGCATCACCACCTTCTGGTCCTTATCTATTACTGCGTGAAGAAAGCTTTTAATTTGCCACCCCCTCAAGGATGGGTGGAAGTGGACTATGAGGAAAGTGATGGCACCTGAACTACGAATGCAGTTGGGACCTTGAGATGTGAAGGGCTCTTTGGGTCTGACTCTAGGCACCTTCCATTGCCTATAGATTTGCGTTAACACAAACCCAGATGGTTAGTGTTTTCATGGAAGATGCTGGATTCGGGTAGAAACAAAAGACTGGCAAATGAAGAGATTTTAGCGAGATGGTAGAACTAGTAGACCTCTGTGTTCCTGAACAGTGCTGTGCAGAACAGCTGGTTGATAGGTCATCCATGGCTCATCTATAAGGAAATAAGGAGTTTGCATTGGATTGAAATGATCATACTTATGAAAGTCTTGCTCCCAACAAGAAAAAGTCAGCTGAACTAAATAGTGGTTTTATGAACACAGAAAATTTGCCTTCTGGCCCTATCAGCTCTGATTTAGAAAACTCAGTGAAGTCACTGGGAGGGTAACAAAAGGATTCTTGAATAATGATTATAATGACAACATTAGCAGTAGTAATTGCTGCCACAGCTACTGAGCTAACTGCTTCACCTGCTTTATCTCATTGAATCCACACAGCTGTCTTATGAGTGAGGTGTTATTATTTCCATCCTATGTCTCAGGTTCATAGACTTTAAGTAACTTGCTCAATGTCCCGTAGATGCTAAACCCAATTTTGTCTGACTTTAAAGTGTTCTCTCTTCTGCTGTATTTTCACTTCCAAACATGACTCTGATGCTAAGCAATCTGAATTTGACAATCCATTTATTGTATAAGCAAAGGGCAATAAAATTTTCATGATTCTTCATAAAAAGTGGAAGAGGAGAGTTTATATTTAAGGCACTGTTCTGGGGATTGTTGTTACATAGAGAGCCTTTACTTTTTGCGACCATTTCATTCTTCTGCAAAAAATCCTTCCAGTTACAGACTATTATTCTGCTTGCATGGTCAACTGTGGATCAAATGTGGCCCATTTACAGGAATTCAACATCACTAAATTGCTTCAGGCACTTGTATAAGTTGCTTGCTTTGCTAGCCAGTGGTTATTTGGGACATCTACCAATGCTGAAGTATGGACTAGGTTTCAATTATAGAAAAATGAATGGTAAGGCTATGCAATGTGATATTTCCTTCCTAATTAAAAAGCATCACTTCCTCTCTGGCCCTGCCCACCTAGAAAACTCCGAGGAAATGAAAAGCAGGAGTGGTCAATGAGCTGAACCTTAGTGAATATATGGTGTGGGATTCCTAACAGTCTTGAGGACAGTGTTGTTACTTGGTGTCACTTCTGTGACTGTGTGACTTGCTTTTCTTCTTTTATTGTTCTGGGCCTCTAACTTGTAGGTAAATGACTTCTTGGCACCAGCCTTAGTGATTTTTGTAAAACTATAGGTGGGGAGAAGGGTGCTTTGTGGGTAACAGCTTGAGGTTAATTGTGTTGAGAGGGTTTCTGTAGTGAGATAGTTCTGTAGCACTGACCATGCCCATTGGGGGGGGGGTGGAGCCATGGGCGGAGTGACCTGTGGAAGGAGGTGGGAGGGGGCCAGGAAAGGCGCTCTCTTTCTGGTGTGACTCAGACAGGAGAGGATCAGATCCGGTTGTCGGACAGGACAGGAGAGGATCGGGTTGAATTTCCTGGTGTTCATCTGTCTAGGTTGTAAGTTATTTCTCCCTGAATAAACATCTATTCGGCCTATTTGTTTATCCTGATCCTTATTAAACCACAATAAGTTTCTTTTTCCAAATGGTGAGTTGGAATCCAGTAGAGTGATTATCGAAAATAATGCATTCAAATCGGTCTCTTTGTATGGTCGGCCGAGACTCCCTTACCCAACCCTCCTAGAGCCTTACCTGGAAAGAATTGCTATCTGACATGGGTGGAGTGAGTCCTGGCTCACCATGTTCATCAACCCCTGAAGGACTAACTTATAGGTGTCGTGGCTCATGGCACCACTCCCTTTGTAAAAAGAAAAGAATTCTTTTCAATATATCAATGCCTATCGCAAGTCTAGCAGTTGGTTTAATTTATCTCCCATTTCTTCTTTAAACAACTTATTTTGTGTGTGCATACTAGTGCATATGGTGTGTGCACATGTGTATGGAAGTCAGAGGTCAACACTGAGTGTCTTCCTCAATCTTTCTTCACTGTATTTGTTGTTGTTGCTGATGATGTAGACTCCTTCACTGAACTCACAGCTAAACCAGTTTAGTGACAATGGCTGACCAGAAAGCTTTAAGAATCCACTTGTCTCTACCAGATGCCTATAGCCCCACTGAGGTGTTCACATGGATGTTGGGGTGTAGATTTAAGTCTTCATGTTTGTATGACAAGCATATTAGTCCTTGAGCTATCTCATTCTTAAGATTGCCATCTATCTATCTATCTACAAGGTCTCACCCCACAGCCCATCCTAGCCTTGAATACATATCGGTGAACATGGTCTCAAACTCATGAGACTCCAACTGCCACAGTCTCCAGAGTTCTGGGATTCCAGACATAAGTGAAATTCACATATCGTATGATCACTGATTAAAGCATAATACACAATCTGGCAATGATTGCTTGTGTGATGCTGGCCTAGCAACAGAGTGAAAAACTGTATCAACAACAAGAACAAAAATATGGAGAATTGTTTACTTCACTGGTGTAGTCACCAGTAAGCAGCCATTGGTCCAGTAAATAAGGCCACGCCAATGCTTATGCAAGAGACCTTAATAAAACGTTGTAGATCCCCCACCCCAAAATAAACACAAAGTAGGAGGGTACTTGTTTGGGACAAGAAGGTATCCGATGAAAGTGAGAGGGAATAAGAGATGGTCATGGGGGTATTGAATATAATCAAAATATATGCATGTGTGCATTTATAAAATTATTTTAAAATCAATAACAATAATCTAATGATTTCTCTATCATCATAATCAACTATAACACATTTTATTATGCTTCACATAGAAAAGTCATATCCATCAGTAATTACTCCTTATATTCTCCTGAATACCCAGGCAAACAAGTATCTTCAAGTCTGTGTGATTTGACTGTTCTTGACTTTCCTATACATGGAATCCTAACATATATGGATCTTTGTGACTATTTTTTTGATATTGCATAATATTTTCAGAGTTTATTCATGTAGAAGCATGATTTTTGACTTTATTTTCTTTTGTAGTTGTTGTTAAATACTGTGTCATAGTGTGTGAGTAAACAACATATATCCATTTATCCCTGGACTTTGCTAACATTTCCCCTTCATCTAGATAGTGGTGTTTCAGATGACAGGGACATTCTTGACATCTCCGATGTTCCCAAATGTACTTGGTATATGTCTCACTGTTATGAGTAAACATACACTTACTTGCTGGATAATTGTCTATTGATTATAACCATGGCAACTTTCCCTCACTGTGACTTGGATCAGTTTTGAGTGCATTTCTCATTCTCTGAAGGTTATAATGGGATTATTTACAACAGTATTTTCTCTAGTTGTGAGTTGCAGAGGACTAAATGGTTCCTTTTCTGTGTTTAGTCTCCAGGTGGCTCAGAATCGCTCTCAGCCAGAACGAAAGAAAATAAATGCCAAGGAAAAGATGGTATGTGGACCTGTGCTCTTGATTGTTCCCTTTGATTACTATAATAAGCAGCTGTAACTCCAACACATTGCCTCCATCCTACTAAGCAACTGCTATTAAAATACCAATGTAAGGTTAGCATAGATAAATGTGTGGTTCTGAATTCAGGGTTGGCCCTTTATCATTTTTATGTGTATTCCCATATGATCCAAACTTATATATGCATCTTCCTGTTTATCATATCCAAGATAGCATGCAGAGCATTTTGCTTTATTCAGTACACTCAAGAATTCCACCTGGTAGGTTCTGCTCTCAATCCGTTTTACAGATGAGAGAACTCAGGGTTAGACTTCGAAGCTATATGTTCCCAAGACCATACATCCAGGATGTGGAGTTAGTGCCTTGCTCGTGAATCATAAGCTCCAAATCAATAAATGGTTTCATTTTTCAGGAATTTTAGAGAAACCTTTAAGAAAAAAGATTTTTTAAAATTGATTATAATTCTCTTTCTCATGCATTTTCACATTAAACATTTATTCAGGGATGGATTAGAAATTCAGTGTCTAGAAGAAAATGAGTATGAAGATTCTATTAAATATCACCAAGAAAAAGGTTAATGTCTTAGCTGAGGCCCTAGATTGAAGCTTTTAAAAAGTAATCCTCTAGTTACTTAAGAAATACTGACATAGATGACTAGTGTGTTTATTATGTTCTCAAGCCTTAGCATCTGAGGCATTTGTGCATGGTAGTGGTGCCTTGGGCTTGGAAATAGCAGAGTTGTGGAGTGGCTGTCAGATAAACCAAAGGACTGGGAAGCATACCCAACTTTCTTCTAGAAATCATTCATTAGGACAAGGTTGTACGGGAGGTTTTAGAAATCTGAGAGCATATATCATCTTTGCTTTGTCAGAATTTTCTCAATACTTCACTTGTACCCCTGCTTAAAAATATGAAGGGATGCAATACACACACGGACATCATGAGACTGAGTGTGCATGTATTCAGGAACACACACACACATACCCTATAAGAACACTGTTTTCTTCCTCTTCTATGGAGGCCTCTGTAGCTACATGTTGTGTCAGAATGAACTGTTGGGTATTTCCCCCTGTCTGTGTGCCAGCAGACACTGAGGTGGCAAGCAGGCTGGCTGTGCCTGCCAGCCCTAGCCTGCTGGAGAGCTGGGTCCTCAGAGAGACAGACGATTCTTTTGTGCCAGTGTCAATATGCTTTGGGCTTTGAAGAGGACTGCCGCCGGTTGTTTAACAGATATCGAGGAAAACATTGTCCTTTCTTCATGTTGTCCTCTCTTGCTCGAGATCATAATGTTGGCTGTGTCAACAAAGGTTCTGTGTGGCAAGTCCATTATATGAGCACTTTCAGACTGAGCTTACAGTAGGCAAGGGGGATGTGACAAACTTGTGGCTTGATTTACATCTGTTTCTGCTGGAAGGCTGAGCAGTAGGAATCAAGCTGCCAGGCAGAGTACCAGGAGACTGCGCATAGCCAGTCAAGTGCCCAGGTAGCTACTGCTGCTGTATCTATTTTGGGGATTCCCTACTCTTGCTTATCAGCAAACTAGTGGTGATTTGAAAACATTGGACAGTTCAGAAAGAAATGACAACAGTTTTTGTTTTGCTGTTGCAGTGGCTGTGATAAAACACTAATCAAAAGCAGCTCGAGGGAGGAAAGAGTTGAGTTGGCTTATAGATTACAGCCCTTCATCCAGGGAAGCCAAGGCAGGAACTCTGACACCATTGGGGAGTGGTGCTCATTGGCTTGCTCCCAGGTTCATGTGAAGCTATGTATCTCATGCAATTTGGGATACCTGCCAAGTGATTGCACTGCCAACAGTAGGCTGAATCCTAGCTCTATCAATTAGCAATCAAGGAAGTTCCCCACACACATGCCCATAGGCCAATCTGATGGAGGAACTTTTTCCATCCATGTTCCCTCTTTCTAAGTGTCTTTAAGTTGACAATCAAGCTTAGCCATAATGTATATGCATGGCAACATTATCTGGAGTTTATAAAGGAAGGCTGGTTGTGATTAAAATCTCAAAACACGAGTGTCAGTCTAATCTAAATGTTTTCCCTGTATTTGAGTTTTTAATTTCACTCAAGACGACATATTTGGGGGCAGGGGAGATGGCTCAGCAGTTAAGAGCACCCTGGTCCTGTTCCCAACACCCACAAGGCAGCTCATAACCATCTGTCACATCAGTTCCAGGGAATTTAACACCCTCCTCGGGCACTGTATGCATGCAATACAGAGACGTGTATACTAAACAGTAATACAAATAAAATAAAAATGACCTTTAAAAGACAGTTTTAAACTAAAAAGTAATAGACTTTAAATGTTGAAAGTATTGATATATTTCACATTAACTCACTTTCTTCATTCTTTATAAAATTATACAACTCTATGAAAGGCCCAGTATTTGTATTTACTTAGATATATGAGTATGTTTATAATTTAAACTTTTCATAGTGATTTGTATATTTTTAGTTTCGGTTTCCATGAGAGAAGAAAAATACTTTCCCCCACTATTTTTGTCTTTTATGTGTGATTAGCAGTTCTTAAATGGTTTACAGAATCCCAGGAAATTGTATGGAGGTGCTCTTTTTTTTTAATTTATTTTTTACATTCTAATCCTAGTTCTCCCTCACTCATTCCTTCCCTCTCCCTCTACTTTCCCCCACCCCACCTCCCATCAGCTCCCTGGAGAGGGTAAAGTCTCTCCTAGGAAGTTTACTAAGTCTGCCCCACCATTTCATTGAGGCAAGATCAAGGCACCTCCCCCTGCTCCATCGCTGTGTCTAAACTGAGCAAAGTATCTCTCCATATAGAATGGTCTCCAATAAGTCAGATTGTGTACTTGAATTAGATCTTGGACCCACTGCCAGTGGCCTCATATATTGTCCCATATGCAGCCATTGCCATCTACATTAAAGGAGTCTAGTACAGTCTTAATGCTAGCTCCACATTTGGCAGACCTGAGTCAGTGATCTCTCACTAGCTCGGGTCAGCTGATTCTGTGGGTTCCCCATTATGGTCTGGACTCCTTTGTTCATATTATCACACCTCCCTCACTTGGATTGTAGTTCAGGAGTTCAGCCCAATGGTAAACTGTGGATTCCTGCATCTGCTTCCAACTGAGGAAGAAAAGTGTTTTTAAAATAGAGTTGTTTTTATATATTTTGGACAGCTGAACAATTTTTAAAAAGTAACTATAACCAAAGTGTATTGTCTTCTTCAAAATCAGCAGAAAGGGCTAGAGAGATGATGCAGTCAGTTAAATGCTTGCCTTGTAAGTATATGAGGACTTGGGTAACCATGTCACAAAGCCACACGCAAAAATATTTGTTGTCCCAGCACGGGGGAAGTTTAAACAGATGGACTCTTAGGTTTGCGGCCTAGCCAGATTAGTGCACTTGTTGAGCTCTCTGCCAATGGCCCTAGGCCACTTGTCTCAAGGGTAAAGTGACAGTGCTGGATGATTGGCATCTGAGGTTTTCCTCCAACCTCCACATACATGTGTACACATCTGTGAGTCCATCTGTACAAACTAACAGATAAACACACACACACACACACACATGAGTGCCCCCCACACACACGCACGCACACACAGAGAGAGAGACAGACAGACAGACAGACAGACAGACAGACAGACAGAAGGAAACAGCACTTGTGGACTTAACAAGCAAGGAATTTGCCTCAATATCTTCCTTTAACTTCTCTGGGTCAGAAGGGTGGTTCATCATTCCTGTTAGCCCAGTTTCTGTCTGTCTCCTAGCAGTACCCATCCCCTGCCCCACCCCACCCCCCACACACTTATCTTTCTCCTCCCTGCCTGAACTTGACTTCACATTTGAACTGAGGTCTGTGTGTTTTGTATGTTTTGTTCTTGTTGCCATGTTTTCTGGAGGAAATTGGTAGGTTTTAAATGTGTTCTGAATGGCTCCGTTGTGAATTCCACATAGCATTTTTATGCTATTCACAGGGAGGGTGTGATTATTATAACTGATGTAGAAGCACTGGAGAGAATTGTTTTTAAAATTCTTGTCCACCAGCATCTAGCAGCCGAAAGTAGCTTCCAATTTACACAAAATGGCTAATCATTTTTTTTTCATTGAATTGTTTCCTAGGAAACCAGTAATGTATTCACAGCAAAACATATAACCATATAAACTAATGGGGGGAATAAAATTAATCTTTTTTTTTGACACTTATGATAATGATTTAAAAATTAATCATAAAAGTTATTAAGTATTCTACTTCAAATTGTCAGGGACTGTTGAGTAACACTCATCTAACATAGATGGGAGCAGATAACACCATCATGGAGCTTTCAGTTCGTTGTTCTTTAGGGGTTTAACACAGACAGGTACATGCTTGCTTGCTTGCATAACTGAAAGATTGCCTGAGAGCAAGCTGGCTTTTTGTACAAAAAGCCAATCTAGGCTCTTTGTGGGTTGCAATTTGGCTATAGAGAAGCACTAAGCAAAGACCAGGCCCTGTTGCTCTAAGAGCCCCATATGACTGTGGCCACATGCTCATGAAGCTCACTGCTTGTTCAGTGGAATGAATGAGGCTAGACTCATATTTCATTATTAACTTTATTTTTACTGAAACAAAGGTTTTTGTTTTATAATAAGATGATGGATGACAAAAACACTTCTGAGAATTAAGCTTTAAATAATACACCTCTGATTTCTGACATGTGCTGATTAGATTTTTAAAACTAACTTCATCTTCTGTCCCTTTGTTTCACAATGTGCAATATTAGTAGGCAAAATACGAAGTGCTGTTTTTGCTGTTTTAGTTTTATTTTTTTTTGCTACAAGGTTTCATTTTGCTCAGTCAAGAAATTAACTCACAATTTGGATTAGGGGCATGCACCCTGTCCATGCCCACGTATCAGCTTACTTATTCATTTATTTAAATTTACTTACTATGATTGTGTATATGTATTTTGTGTGTGTATGTGTGTGTGTAGGCATGTACATGCTATTATGTACATATGGAGGCTAGAGAACAAGAATTATTTCTTTCCTTCACTTTGGGACCCAAGGGTGGAACTCAAGTTGTGAGACTTGTATGGCTATGTCTTTACCCTCTGAGCCACCTCACCAACCCTATTTTGCTTTTGGAGACAGGTCTCAGCCCCTGTGGCCTTACACTCACTATGCTGTCAAAGATGGCTTTGAACTCCCAATTTCTTTCCTCCTAAATGCTGGAGTCAGAGGCATGGGCCACCGTGTCAGTTTGTTCCTTTTTCAGCTCACAGCTTCTTACTGTGAAGCAAGCATCAGCAGTGAGAAGAATCCCAGTGTTCATGCCAGAGCTTTTCTACAGTGAGATGTGCAAAAGCCAAAAAATCACCAAGGAAATTTGGAAGTCGTTTCTTCCATCCTGGTAGCTGTTGTTTTTAATCAAAGAAAAAATTTCAGTGTTAATTATTTCCTAGAGGACCAGCCGCAGACAAAATTAAAAAGCCAAAACCAAGTTTTGATGTTGATGCAAATATCCACAGCTTGTTTGACTAAGGGTAGAAGGGACCTTTATGCTCTTTGATAGATGGGTACGTAAGCCTGTCAGATCTTGTACCAGGTGCCTCCAGATCCGACTGTCGTAGCGAGGAGTTGTTGGCATCAGCTTTTGTTGTGGAGTTTTTTTATCATGGTACACAGGTAACATTCCAGGGTGTGGAGGACGTCTGCCCCTGGATGTGTTCCACTCTGAGGAAGGTAAAGCAAAGGCTCTAGGCAGAGGTAACAATGAAGCTCGCCTCTCATGCTCAGCTTTTATTTAGCTCCTTAGTGCAGAAGAAAACAACAGTAGCGTCTACTAAACTTTATGGGAATTTCTGCTGCTTTTGATGCCTTCAAGTAGGCTTTTGAGTTTGTACCCAGTCGAAAAACTGTGATCATAAAGAATCCACAGTTGCACCCAGGTTTGCTAGTCACCTCCACCTCCCGGCTTTTATACCATGAACCACTGGCATAGTCCCTGGAGTAGACATTTTGTTATTAAATTAACAGTAAATTGTTTCCTGGAGTAAAGAATACTCTTCCCATGGGTCTTGTTAATATATTAGAAAGTTTTTAAATAAAAGGCAAGCAGTTTAATTGTCTTTTTTTTTTTTTTTTTTTTTTTTTTTTTATAATCTCCTAGACCAGGCATCGAGTGGGACTGTTGACAACAAGGAGCTGACCCCAGGGTTGCCTGAGGATGCACCTGCCTCTGAAACAGACATCAACCTGGAGGTGTCATTTGCCGAGCAAGCTGTCAATCAGAAAGAGCTAATCAGGGAGAGGATGCAGAAGATCAAAGGCAATGATGCCTCACTGCCTGTATGTACACATTCAGATGCCTCTAAAGGAATGCCTTTTGAATGAGCTTTGTATTTCTAAAATTTACAAGCCACAGACAAGTTGGAAGGATAGCATAGCAAGAATTACATTGACATTAACAGTTGATTCAAGTAATTAACATTTTCCTAACCTTCCTTTCTTTGTCTGTCTGTATATACACTGTGCATATTCACTTGGTATTCGAGACTTTTCAGGACTATTCAAAACAGAGTTGGAGCTGGAGAGATGGCTCAGTGATTAGGGGCACTGGTTGCTCTTTGAGGACCCAGGTTCAATTCCCAGCATTAACATGGCTGCTCACAATCATTTAACTCCAGCTCCAGGGAATCTGATTCCCTCTTCTGGTGTCTGTGGGCATCAGACATACATGCCGGAAGAACACCATACACAAAGATAACTTTAAAAAATAAAATGAAGAAAAAGTAAACAAAGTTTTAAGACTTAAGAAATTAGATTCTAAAGTCATAGTTAACATTTAACAGACAATGAAACTTATGCTTATGCTTATGACTTTTACCTTCTGCACACCCTGTTATGATTTGCATAGGGAGTATACGTTGCATTTGTTTTCTCTTTCTGGGTGTCTTAAATTGAAATTTCTCTTTCTTGTTGTTGTTGCTTTTGTATTTAAAAAACATTTTTTAAATAGTTCATAGCATTAAAAAAAATCTGATCATTTCATAATGATTAGACACAAGTTAAACATTGAACCAAAACCACTATGCCTCTAAAGCAAAGTTATGCCACCAGTTGGCTAAGAGAGGTGTCACCAAGTTGGCTAAGGGAGACGCTTCCTAGTTCTCATCCTGTGCAAATAACTTTCTTACCTACTACTTATGTTAGATTAGTCCTAGTTCTCATCCTGTGCAAATAACCTTTCTTACCTACTACTTATGTTAGATTAGCCCTTGAATTGGGGCTATCCTATCTTGTAACTTACTGTGCAGTAGTTTGATCTTCATCTTGTCCTTTTCTGGAGCAGTAATTAAGCTGGGCTTTGAGAAACGTTGGTTTCCTAATCCTGTTGTTCTTTCCACATTAATTGACAGCAACATTACTCAGTAATTGGGAGCTCTGTTTCTCTTTTCAACTCTGCATGCCTCTATAGACCTGCTGGCTTTTTTCATTAAACATTTTATAGATATGATCATGTGTCTTTGATGGTGAGAGCCACACAGCCTTGACCACCTTGCCCAGTGGGGCCCTGCAGCTGGCTGCCATGCTGTTTGATCGTGTCTTCCTTATCATTTTTCCTCTCCGTTCTCTAGTACTGGCTGTTCCCGGCTCACCATTTAATTTTCTCTCTCTTAGACTTGAAAGCAGCCATCTCTTAAAGAAATTGGTTCCTTTTAGCAACAAATGGTATTTAGGACCTGAGTATTTCTGTACACCGTGTTCTCTTTACTGTGAATGCCTTGCATTTTTTTCATACATTTTAAAGCAAAAGATAAAAAATAATAATATAAGGAACTCTAATTACTTACATTTTAGCCTCAATGTCACTAACAAAGCCAGTCCAGACCCTTCCATAACTCTGTCTTGTTTTCTTATCTGTGTGACTTTGAAACACATGTCTGAATTATTTTTTGTGTTGTTGTTGTTTTTGTTTTGTTTTTCCAAACAGAGTTTCTCTGTGTAGCTTTGGAGCCTGTCCTGGAACTCGCTCTGTAGACCAGGCTGGCCTAGAACTCACAGAGGTCCACCTGCCTCTGTCTCCTGAGTGCTGGGATTAAAGGCATGCACCACCAACGTCTGACTTCACATGTCTGATTTTGATATCAGTCTTAAAAGTTTATATTGCTAAAAACAAAACAAAGCAAAAGCAGAGGACAGGGCTAGAAGATGGTACAGCAGTTAAAGCAATTTCCGCACAATAGAGATGCCCAGAATTTGCCCTGTCCTAAAGTTTATTGAAAGAGCCTTGTAAGTACATTCAGGTGTATCAAACCGTCTGACTCATTCTGTCTCCATAGTATAGTTTCACATCTTCTATGTATTTATAAACTAGTTGACATTAGTTCTATTGGATTTAAGTTCCTGGTTGTTTGATTTGGTCTATATACTTTAGATATGTTGCCATGTGTATTCCATTTATTAATGATCCAAAAGGATAAGTTTCTAATAGTTTCTTCTTTTTCATTTATTGTTGTGAACAATTCCTTTAAGCAAACAATTATCAAGATGGTTACTTTTTGCAACTGTTTTCAAATTTAGGTTTTTATTTCTTGGCATTTGTTATCAGTGACCAATTCATGTCTCTCTCTCTCTCTCTCTCTCTCTCTCTCTCTGTGTGTGTGTGTGTGTGTGTGTGTGTGTGTGTGTGTGTGTGTGTGTTTAAAGCATCTTAACCCATGGGTTCACATGTGTTTAGTGATACCATAGGAAAATCTCTCTGGGCTTATCTAGTATATTTCCTGCTCAAGACATAAAAGTGTCTCTTTTTCAATTGTCTCTGGTTCCATTTAGTAGAAGTAGAGATCTCTGCCCTTGGCCAGGACACTAGGAGTGTTCAGTTCCTGGTCTGGTTTTCACTTGGGAGCCCTATTCAATAAAGATGTAGGCTTTCATCTTCTGTCTTCCATGCTGAGAAGTGTAGTTCTTAGGAAAGGGCTGGTGACAGCTCTTCCACTGTTAGAAACACACTTGTTTGTTTATTCTACATCAGTGTGTAATATTCTCTGAATGCCAATGGTGACCACGCTCAGTGTGAAGGCTTCACAATGATTTTAAAGTTGCTTTTCTGCAGCCAGTTGTGTCCTTGGGATATATTGCGAAGGGGACGCGATACAGTCAAGTTACTGAGCCTTTTTAGGGTGGTTATTCCCTGTGGTTAAGCTGTCAACTGCATATCTGGTTGGGTTAATTTGCTTTGATTTATCTTCAATTTTTAAAAGCTGTTTTTAAAAATATTATTTTATTCTTTAAGAAAACCAAATAGTTAATATGACACAAAGTAAAGTAACTTTAGCTTTTGTCTTTGACAGACCACCCTGTCCACGCCCTCCTTTTAGAGAATCCTTTTTCATTTTTTTAATTTTAAAGTATTTATTTATATTTTTATGTGACAAATGCTTTGTATACACGACTGTATGTGTACTATGCATGTGCCTGGTGCCCACAGAGGTCAGAAGAGGGTGTTGGGTCCCTGGAGCTGGAGATATGGATGGCTATGAGTCCTCATGTGGGTGCTGGGAACCAAACCTGCATCCTCTACAAGAACAAGTGCCCTTAACCATTTCCCCATCCCCAGAGAGCCCTTTTTATTTTGATACTGTTTTATCTATCCATTTTTTTCTTTTTTTACAATTGTCCCACTGCTCAATATTTCTCCATCTTAGTTTTATTTTATTTTAACTATAAGAGACCTTAAGATTATAATGCAAAGACATACTTCCCATTTCTTTTTCTGGTTGCACACTTTTCTACTGTGAGGTCACATCATGATTTATTGAAGCAGTCCCTAAGTGATAGACATCTGGTGGTTTCCAGGCTTTCTCATGAATTTTTAGGGCTCTGTTTCCAGTGCCTAATGGGAAAAGTAAAGGAGTTTTCAAGATTTGGCATAAAGCAATGATCCAAACTCTTAGATTCTCCTTACGAAGAATAAAACTCTGAGCTTGTGATAGTCCTGGTCACAGAAGATGAAAATCTCAGAGCTTCAGGAGGCGGGACACAAACAAAATTGAGGTGTTACTGGATTTTAGATAGTCCCCTCAAACAATAGAATAAAATGTAACCCTTGTTTGAACTTTTAGAAACAGAACTTGGTCTGCCATTATTTTTTTCTACCAAGTTAATTTGTGTTTGACTTCTTTCTTGATTTTGTTCATGTTGTGCCCATGTTATGCAATAACCCCACCACCACCACCACCTTCTGCTGTTTCATGATTACCTGGGAAACCTTCGACTATCTTGTGGCTAGCTTGTCAGTCCAGTTTTGCTTGACTTGAACTCAGTCTATAAAATATTTGAAAGTGCCTTTGCCATGATCAGTACCATAGTTTGGGGGACTGTCAATCATCTCTGCAATTGGTTTTCATCTGCATGTACCTGTCCATGTCTATGAGCATGGTTCAGAAATGCCTCCTATGGGCGGGCGTGTAGTATCATTTCCATAAGTCCGTAACATGGTTGATGAAATGAATATTTGTCGGTGACATGTTGAAGCAGGTGTCTAAACAAATAGAGCTGTGAGTTCCATTCTGTAGCTACACTTAACTTCCCCTGTAAATAAACAGTAGGCTTCATGTAATGAGCTGTTCTCTGGTGACCGCATTTCCCATTCCCTTCCCTGGGAATGGAGCATGTCCTGTAGCATGGAACAGTCTTTGTGAGTTCTTTATGGTCTCACAGTGTATTCATATTTCTTCTCTTACGTTTGGAGATCACATTTAATATCTTTCAGGGTGCAGCCATCTGCAAACTGAGCTCTCTTGTGTACATTGTGTCCATGTCATAGTCTGGAAATGATGCTTTGTAACTGCTTACTCATTTCATGGAGTGATCTTCCTGAGCTAGATACTATCACCTCAGATTTTAAATGTGCAAACAAGTTAGAGAGATAGTGGATCATGGAGACCCTGACTCTGTGAGCATTTTCTGCTCTGGATTTCCAACTTGAATCGAAAGTGGGAGTGGTTGCTGAGTGAAAGATTCAACTTCAGCATTACTAATAAAGTCCCAAGACACCCCTCCACCCACTGTGCGTCACAGCCTACGCCGTAGGCTGTGAGTCGATGTTGTATAGAAGCCCTAAGAAACTTATGCATTTTGGAAAAATTTCATTTCTTTAAAAAATTACATTATTCCAAAGGTAAGGCGCTTTATTCTTGCTGAAATTTCAGTTTTATTTTTTTATCAGCCAAGAAACTGAACCATTCAGTTTATTAAAACACACACACACACACACACACACACACACTGACAAGAAACTTCATAAATATTTAAAACAGCCGCTATGAATTAAACATTGGGCTAAAGAACCAATTCTTTTATTAAGCACAATGTTTAAATAAATAAATAAACAAGCTCATGACATACATTGCTAGGTAAATGAAATGTTTGTACTAATAACATTTCAGGTTTCTCTAAACATTTACCTTGGGTAATACTTTTAGGTAATTATATTACATGGCTTATTAGACCCAAAGCAACTGATTTTAATGAAACACTTGAACTGTTGCTTTTTTCAAACATGTAAATGGGTAGATATGGTTGGTTCAGCCATTCTGGAACCAAAGCCATTAGCAGACGTACGGAGTCATGTGTGAGAAGAATTACACGTGTTTTATGTGGGTTTTAAGAAGTAAAGCTCAGGGCTGATGATAACAGCTTAAGAACAGAAGTTTGAACAGCACTTACGAGGTCCATCAATGCCTCTAATTAATGAAAGCTCAGGAAATATGACAGGACATCAGAGGACATAGACAAACACGTGCAAGCATGAATGCAGTGTACACGGGCAGACAGCTAAAACCTCAGTCCTTGACAGGTGGAAACAGGAGGGTCTTGAGTGTTAGTTTTCTGGGCTGTGACAGAGACAACAGCTTCACGTGGTCATCCTCTCTGTGTGGAGTGTGTGTCTGACTTGCTTCAGTAGACAGGGTACCTCAGGCATGCTAAGCCTGAGACATACTGGGGCTGGAGAGCTAGTGAAGATGTAAGCCTGCCGTTGAGGGCTCACTGTCCCCTGCAAAACCTACACTGTCCCTACCTCTCTAGAGGATGAGTGAGGTATAGAACAGGAAAATTGCCTGGATTTTCAGGCAACAAAAGCAGGTGGGAACAGTCAGAGACTGTTCTATGAGGTCATGCCTGAGTCTTCCTAAAGGCCCATTTCCCCATACCTAGAGTATGCCCTAATTCTTACTCTGGTGGAACTTTTTGCAGAATATAGTGAGATACCATTTACCAAATATGAGTATTACCCTTGTTTTTTTTCTTTGCTGGCCACACTTTCAGGAAAAACAAAACCAAAAATATTTTCAAATGGTTTTTAAAGTTCACACACACACACACACACACACACACACACACACACACACACACACAAATAGAGTAATAGTTTATGTATGTAGACAGTTGTCTACATCTCAGCACTCTGATGGAGAGGCCCAGGAGAATCAGAAGTTCAAGACCAGACTGGGAGAATTCAAAGACCACTTTGGCTACATGAGAGACCCTTTCACAAATTACCCACATATTTGGTGCAAATATATGATGTGTGTATGTGTACATGTGTGTGGTGTGTGTATGTGTGTACATGCATATGTGTACATGTGTGTACATGTGTGTGGTGTGTGTATGTAGGTACATGCATGTGTGTACATGTGTGTGTATGTGTGTATACACGTATGTGTGCATGTGTATACATGTGTGTGGTGTGTGTGTATGTGTGTACATGTGTGTATATGTGTGTGGTATGTGTGTATGTGTGTATATGCATATGTGTACATCTGTGTATACATGTGTAGATTTGTGTGTATGTGTGTATGTACTTAGTACTTTTGAGTGCTTACGTGTATCATTCATTGGATCCTCACCTTGTGAGGTTGTGTGATAGAATCTGTGGTATTTCTATTTTACAGATCTCTCTTTTTCATTCTCTCTCCCTCCACCCCACCCCACCCCACCCATGCATCATGTTCCTCCATTCCTTCCTCCCTTCCTACCCTCCTCCTCTCCTTCTGTTTTCTGACAATTAGGATAGGAATTTGACTGCAATGCACCGCGCCCCCCCCCCCCGCCCCAGGGATTTCCCCATCCCCACTGCCATGGACTGAAGCTATGCATGAAAATAAACATCCTCCCTTAAGTTGTATTTTCTCAAGAATTTGTCACAGTGGTTAAAAACCTAGCACAACCAGTAAGTGATAGAGACAGGGTATGTCACCTGCAGTGTAGCTCTGCGTTCTGCTTTGTGTTGCAACATGGAGGTCAGATGAATAAATACTTAAAATATACTTACACTCTACTTTCCATGATACTCTGTGCTGTTTTAATATTTTCAAGGGAAAAATGTACTACCACAAGTTCAAAAAGACATCATTTATAGTTTTTTATTATTGTTATTATTATTATTAGCATTATTGTTATTATTTTGGTAAGCACTCAAGCTCTCTGGAATTGAGTATATGAAAATCTACCCAATCTCCAAAAGACACTGGTGTCAGAAATTGTTCTATGTTCTGTTGGCAAATATTCTCTTTGAATATTTATTGTCTCACAATTTTACTATGGTCTTAAAATGATTTAAGACCTAAAAAAAAAAAACCTTGGGTATATGTTAATTGAACTATGGATACATGTACGTTTTTGAGGCAGAGTCTTACTGTGTAGCTAGGCCACCCTGAAATTCACAATGTAACATGTGATGGCTCTGACCTTACAGCAATCCTCCACCCTCAGCCATCTGAGCACTGGAATTACAAATGTGAGGCACCATGTATGATTCTCTCTTGATATTTATTATAATAAATTATAATTTCAGCATGGGACTATATCTCAGTAATAGACTGCTGGGTGAAGAGAGGTTCCTTACCAAGCATACACAGATACTAATTTTAATTGTTAGTATGAAAAAAGAAAGAAAAAAGAAACCTGCACTTGAGTTTTACCACCAAAAATCTCAAGTTGAAAAATCAAAATACTATATTAAAGTTAACTATTATTAACATACATAGCTTTTTGAAATGGAAAAAATTCTTTTCTGCATTTTGTTTGCTGGAATATCCATATCATTTACTTCTGGAAAAGTCCATTATTACACACTCATGAGAGAATTAGAGTAAAAAAGGAAGAACCATGTGTTAGTATTATTATTAAAACTAACCATGAGCTCATAAGCTTGACCTCTTGGACTAATTGGTTCCCACAATGAACCATACTCTGAGAATGGATGCTTGAGAGGGAAGGAATTAGGGCAAACCCCAAAGAAATAGTCTGGATGACATGATTTTTAATTAAACTACTAGAGAATGAGTATTGTTTTATTCAGTAAACACAGTGGGACTGTAATTTTTATTAAATATGCTAGAGAAATTTGTTCTTTTATTTTGTGCCTTGTTTTCTTATACTTAATGTGTTTAGTGATAAAGAAGGTTAAGTCATTAGAAGATGAAATTTGAGGAAGGCACACAAAAGCAAAAAGACCACTCATTGATTCCTAACCCTGGCTGGGGTCATTGGCCCGCGTGTGTTCAACAGTGAAATAGCAATAGTAGCAGACACAAAAGTAGTTTCTTTGTGTTGACTGTTTAAGCCTCACAATGACCCTCTTGAATGAGGGGACCTTCTCTTTTTCCCTTCCCTGTTCCTCTTTCTCATCAAATTTGATAGAGAGGTTCAGCAGTTGCCCAAAACCCACAGCTAGCAAGCAGCTGGAAACGAAAAACCCTCTGGCTCTGAAGTCCCTGTATCTCCCACTGTAATGGTGGATAGCCTTTCTTCACTAATCTCGCTGGTTCTTTATGACAATTAAGAGAGCGTCCTGGATGTGGAGCACACCTGGCACATTCTAAGGATATCCCCATGAGTGTAATTCCTCCTTCTCTTCCTCCTGTTTATATTCAGCAGACCATCTAACCTTGCTTCCTCTCTGATCTCTTCCTTATGGGCCCTGCCTGACATCCAAACTTTGGTTCTTGAAGGCCCATGAGATAGAAATCTATTTTCCTGTTCTCTGATTTATTATATTACTTGGTTTAGCTTCACTTTATGTCAAACATCGAATGTGAATTATCTAACTCTCCACAGTTTGGGGGCTCACCATGATAAAATCTCCACTTTCTGACTGCGACATTCTACCGTGATTTTCATTGTCACCCAATCTGAGTATAATCTTTTTGCTGTAGTTAGAATGTGTTTGCCTTTCATTACAAAAGGGACAAAAGGAGTTAGATACTGATAACCTTTTCTAACACACACACACACACACACACACACACACACACGTTTATATTTATATTTATTTATTTTTATTGTTTTAGAGTTTCAGACTGCCAAAAGATAAAACTGGTACTACAAGGATTGGGGACTTAGCCCCCCAAGACATGAAGAAAGTTTTCCGTCTAGCCCTGATTGAACTCACTGCCCTGTATGATGTGTTGGGTGTGGAACTCAAACAACAGAAAGCTGTGAAAATCAAGACAAAAGGTAAAGTTAGATTTGGTTCCAAAGCTGCAAAAATAGACTTGGCTCTTGGCTGGTATTGTTGATGTGGAGCATCAACCAAATAAACTGGGGCTCCAATGCATCTAGGCAGCTAGAGTTGCAATTCTCAACATTGCCTTAAAACTTCTAATAAACTGATAAATAGAATATACAACCAAATCATCTAATTCTCACAGAAGGGAATTGTTACTCAAGGAATGGTTATGCTCTTGTTTTTTTTGCTTTTTGTTTGTTTGTTTGTTTTTCTTTAGAAAGCTGTACGTTTGAGAAAGAGCCCTTTGGCAAACATGTCTTTCTTCCAAAACCAGATCTCAAAACAATGGCTTTTAAGGGGTTGGTTGGTGTTGAGTGATTCCCTTTGTTATTCCATGATGAAATATGGGAGTTAACATTCTGTCCTTATGCTCAGTTTCATTCTATTTTTAAATTTAAATTTAACTTCTTGGTATTGTGTGCATGTAATGTACATGTGAGTGTGAGCATGCAAGTGCCACAATATACATAGAGACATCAGAGGACAACTGTCATGAGTCAGTTCTCCCCTTCCACTATGGGTTCCAAGGACCAAGCTCTGGCTTTCCAGCTTGCCTGATGTGCGCGCCCTTTGACCGGAAGAGCCATCCCATTAGCCCTACATTGCATTTTTAGCTATTTTGACAAAAACATTTCCCCCTGTAAATAAAAGAATGCTGTTGTGAGATGCAGTACCACTATGTTGTACTCATTTTCCATGTGTCATCCTGATTTTGCAAGCAGCTTGCTTTTCTATTACATCAGCTGACTAATCCTGATAACATGATAAAGAACAGATGCCTTTAGTCTTTGCTTCTCTGATTTTCTTGGTCTGGAAATCCAGGTGATTCTCTACTAGCAAAGCTTTCCCATTTAGGAATTTCTGTTCTCTGGTTTAACCTTACAGGTGTCTCCTAAAGAGGTACTGGGAACAAGGCTTATTGAGTTGCTATGGTAACATGAGCCAAGTACATACCTGATTTAAGTTATAGAGTGTTTCTCTGTGGGACTGAAGTGTACCATTTCTGTCCTTTCTATGTGTCCCTGTTGTGGTGGACCGTGAAGACCTCATTCTGTGTTCAGTTCTCTGGAATATTTTAGCTTAAGGCTCATAGTGGTGACTTTCTGAGTTCAATGGTGCTTCTGGTTTCCCCTAAGTCCCCTTGAAGAATGAAGAGTTTAAATGCTTCTGTCAAAATGCATCATGACCTTTTCTCCAAACATAAAGTAGGAATACAGTTTGAATGGCTATGACTGCCCACCCAAGACTTTAAAATGGCTTACAGAGGTGGTTTTGTTGCTGTTCATGTTTGTTTGCTTGTTGTAATTTTTGCTTTTGTTATAGGGTGAAGAGAGAAATATTAAAATGTTCTTTTAAGGCTGTGACTGCTTAAATGAAAATAGAGGAAGTACATTGTAGTTTTCAAAAATACCTATAATTTTTATCCCAGATCCTTGTATCTTGGGTATTTGGAGTCCCTGAAAATACAACTCTTTTGTGATGATCAGACCAAAAGGCAATTTATTTTTTTTTTTAAATGGCTTCTCAGTGTTCAGTGTCTGTCCTTAAACCACAGGCCTGTCTACAGATGAATGTTATTTACTTGATTGTGTCATTCCTAAAGGACAGAGCCCTCACTTCTGTGGTAACCATCGTCCCAGAAGAGAGACAGAAAAATATTGTAGGTAGGAGTTATGCTCATTTCAAACTTACAGCATAAGAGATGAGTTTAGAAAAATGTACACATATTACCCATCATTACACACCACACACACACACCACACAAGAGAGAGAGAGAATTTATTGTAAGAATGCTAGATATCTACTACATTTTGAAAGACACATTTATAGATCAGGATTATAATTCTCAAAAAGCAAATGTTTATATTTAGCTGTATCAGGGAGTGTTCAATGTCCATTCAGTAAGGGAAGGATAAATGGTGTTTGATTTTACATCAGAACTTTTAATTTGATTGCACTTCTTCACTGTAAATAGTTTACATGTCCTCATAGTAATATGTATGTTTTATGCAGCCGTTTGTTCTTTCTAATTGCCATCATTTGTTCACATACTTATCTCTGCTGGATTGTTCCAGAAGATAGAGCCATGCTTTGGTTATGTTGACATGTGTCTATTTAATGGCTAGTGGTATCATTCCCTTAGTAGGTGCTCAATAAATAATCTGATCAATAAGCGACGATGTAAAGAATCTCATATTTTCAGTTTTTATTACAATTTTTAGGTTGACGGAAGTGAAGAGCTTGTTTTTTCTTATTTCAGACTCTGGTCTTTTTGGTGTTCCATTAACCACGTTGTTAGAACAAGATCAAAGGAAAGTGCCAGGAACTCGAATACCCTTGATCTTTCAAAAAGTAAGTAGGTTTGAACTGTCCAGTGCAGCAAGAACATACTTAGGCTAATAGTGACGTTTTATACTCAGACTGTGAGGATATATTTTTCCAATTGATATGCTATTTTATTTTATACTTTGATTTTCTATTCAGGAAGCAAATTTGTTTCAAGGCCTCATAATTTTTATCTCATGGTGATACTTTCTATGATATTACTGTATCTGTGATTGCCTGGCATCATTTTCCTCTCTTTTATTAGCTGCTTTTGTGTAATTGAGATTTCAGTTGTATAATACATAGGAGTGAGAACTGTGTATAAATTCCTAGGGAATTGAATCTTCATGAATATTTCATGCACGTATGTATTTCTCATGCTCTCCTATTTGCAGTGATGCTGTCCAACTTAATTTACCAGTGCCCATGTCCAGAGTAGGCAAAGAAACCATAAAGTTGAATTAGAAAATGATTGCTAAACTATCAAGTTGCTTGTGTAGTCAACACTCAATTATTCATAAGGGGATTATCTGTAGCAATAAAAGAAAAATTTCAGCTCAACCTCTGAGCCATCATTGTGCAGGAGAACAGATTGCTTTTGATAAAACCTAAGAAAACACAGAAAGGAAGACAGGCTCAACAGCTGTGGACTAGCCAAAGGAAGATCCTTTGCAGTAGCCTCAATGTCAGTGTCTATAATTTCTCAGGACAGTAGAGCTGGTTTTTCCGTTGACCGACTCAGCCGGTCCTAAGGCTCAGTCTATTTGGTATTCACTGTTCTGTTCCAAATCAGTTTCCACCCTTGTTAGCCACTTGATGTAGGTGCTTCACTTCTCTTTCCTGTCAAACTTGTATCTGACATGTCTCTGGATGAGTATTCTGTCTGTATTCATAGTTGATAACTTAGTCTGATTAAGTTAAAGGAGGTAGCATATAGAGACTACGTATTCCAATTTGTTTCTTAGGTTGAAAGGATGGAGTTACTATTCAAAGATGCATTGTAAAGCTCTATCCTTGTATCTTCCTTAAGTCAAGCTCCTCCAGCATCAATAGAATCTATTTCTATCTATATCTTTGTCTCTGTCTCTATCTATATATCTCTATCTGTACCTATCTATACGGAAAGAGTTCTTTTAATGATTTTGTTCATGCAGTTTAATGGGATATCCAGCAAGTCTGACATATGTGGAACAAGACACCAGGAGAGCAACTTGGGCAAGAGTTGATGGTGCAGTCTTGAGGAAGAACAGTTTCTTTGTAACCCTCAGACTTTGCTTTGCATCTTCACCTGATGGGCTGGGGCTCACCATATTGCAGATGGTGACCTGCATGGCTTAAATTCTGCAATTCAATACTTGGTCCCTTCTAAAATGATGCCGTCACTACAGCATCTAGACTAGTGTTTGACTGAACTGCTGGGCACTCAGCACTAACCAGGTTGGCACACACAGTTGATCATCACATGGGGAAGTCTCAGTTTGACTTCATACAAGGTTCAGTAGGTGGAATACTGACTGATTGTGGTATCTCAAGAAGAAAACATCTTTTTTCAATTTTCCCAAAATTTTGATTTGACGTATTTAACAAGTTATTTTACAATTTTGTTCCCTTGAGCACATCAGAGGCTCCTGCAGCCTACTATTTTGAATTCATATTTCAGTTTTGTTCATAATAAAAATAAAGGGCCCTTGCAGAGTTGAAGGGTAGGCAGTTCTCACCAGTTTGCTTCTGCCTTGTGTTGTGAGCAGGAGGAGCATCATTTGATCAGCAGTTCCCGCCCCTATTGTCTGTCCTTCCAAAATGGGGAGGGGTTAACACTTGATTTGCAGAAATGTTTGCTCCGACTCCAGAGGGTTCATCTTTACTGAGTAGGGAACATATCTGGCAGGTGACACTAAACAAAGGTTATCTTTTATCAGTTAATTTCGTCTTCTGTTTTTCTTACCTACCCCCCCCCCCAAGCATATCGTTCAAACCATGTTCTTACAAGGGTTTGGGTAAAGAAATGTGTTCATTTTATTTTATGGGAACGTACATTATCTGATCAAATTTTCAAATCCAACAATATCTTTTTGTCAAGAGGATCAGTCAAATCAGTGTTATGTCAAAGGGTCTGATTTCATTTCCACTTTAGTTTTACACACACACACACACACACACACACACACACACAGACATGCACACACATGATTTACATTTTGAGAAATACTATGGATCACTGATAAAGTATGACATACCAAATTTCCCCAACCAGCATAATTAAGTATAGTTACTTTTGTCTATTTGAGGTCTTGAAAATTAGAAGAAAGCTAGAATATGGTTTTTTTACTAATATAAAAGCCAGTAATATAGCTAATTAATAATATAGCTAAAATATGTGATTTTCCAAGTGAGAAATAGGAGATAGCACATGGTATTGTTTCAGACAGTATATACATAACTCTTGATGTTGGGATCCAACATTAGAGAACACTAGAAATAAATTCAAATATAGAATTCAGGAATGGATCCTATTCAGCTGTTTAGAACATGATTTTCTTCTGTACTTAATGAAAGTGTAGACTGCTAAAATCTAATTGACTTCAGCAGTCTGCATTCAAATGGATGTTTTAATAGGACATGCAAATATTTCTTTTTTAAAGAGTTGGGTTTTTTAAAATTTAAATTAGAAACAAGCTTTTTTACATGCCAGTTCCAGTACCTTCTCCCTCCCCTCCTCCCCTGCCCCCCACTGACCCTCTATCCCATCCCTTTTCTGCTCCCCAGGGAGGGTAAGGCCTTCCATGAGGAGTCTTCAAAGTCTGTCATATCATTTGGAGCAGGTCCTAGACCCTCCTCTGTGTGTCTAGGCTGAGAGAGTGTCCCTCTATATGGAATGGGCTCCCAAAGTCCATTGGTATACTAAGGATAAATACTGATCCACTACCAGAGGCCCCATAGATTGCCCAGGTCTCCTAACTGACACCCATGTTCAAGGGGTCTGGGTCTGTCCTTTGCTGGTTTCCCAGCTATCAGTCTGGGGTCCATGAGATATTTTATAAGGGGAAATAAAATGAAAATTGGCTGTACATGGAATATTTTAAAAATTTGGCATGAAACACTTTATTGAGTAATGTCTTTCTAATTTCAAATAATTTCTAATTCTTGCTCTGAGTTTCTCTACAGTGGTACTTGAAAGATGTGGTCTAGGAAAATTTTGAATTTTAAAAATTGATGTACATCCTTGAGTGGTCAGGGATGGATGCTTTATCCAATAATGTATTCTCATAATTTCTTGCTATTATTGGCATGTTCTCGGAATCCCTCTGTATCCGTGAATTTCCTGGTGAAAATCTATCCTCAGGATAGGCAGACAAGGTCTTTAAGGAAAAATCACCATGACCTCCAGGATCCACATGCTATGATACATCTGATGTTAGCACATAGAGATCCCAAAACCTCCTAGAGGGTGCTAGGCTTTCCTACAATGTGTACATTTTTATATGCAAGGGGAAAGCAATAAGCTCAATGAGGTCTATGGTGCCTGATTAATCATTAACAGAAGATTCCCTGAAGGAAACATTCTTTTGCACCCTGGAGGGTTTTATGCCTCGAGGTGTACAGACAACATTAAACTAAGATCAGAGATGCAGGAAGACCGTGTCTGGTTTCATTTTTGAGTAAAGGTAGGAGGCAGGGGGTATAAGAAAGAAGCACTTAGTGCAAGTAAGTGCCTTGTAGTTGGAAAGTGATTTCCCTAAACATTGCAGAGGATTCTCTGCCCTCTGTGTGCTCCAAGGGATGTATGCCCCAGGGTTTCTAATGGCAGCTCTGTCAGGGAGCAGAAGGGAGCAGACCACCCTTCTTGTCTTCACAGTTTTTTTTTTTTTTTTTTTTTAGCAATTTGCCTCTGTGCTGTTCCTTACTTGCCTGATATTTGTAATACGTTTTTTAACATTTATAAACAAGTATTTGTAACAAAAAAAAAAAAACAAATTATTTGCATTTGTGTGTGTGTAGGGGGATGGTATGTGCATGTGAATACAGGTGCCCACAAAGACCAGGGGCATCAGATGCCCCTCCACCTGGAGTTTCAGGCAGCTGTGAGCTAGCTACATAGTAGCTGACATCTGAATTTGGGTCCTCTGCAAGAACAATTCATGCTTTTAACCACCAGGGCATGTCTCCCACCCCATGGCTGTTACATTTTTATTTTAGCTCATTTTAGTAGAGTCACTGAAGGAGATATGTGACCATTCATTGAGGGTTGGTACTTTGCAGCCCTATTTAAAAGCATTCTTCTTTAAGCTTATCACCAGGAGCTTAACATGAATATTAGCAACTATTTTTTTTCATATAAAAATACTGTTTCTTGAAACAGACTAGATACAACATAGAAATATGCAAATACTGGAATTGCATGATATTTATTTGGCCACACAATGCATGTTGCTGGTACAGCAGGATGATGTTCCGAGCTGCTTTTACACGGTGAACATCTTTTTCCTGGTCCTATGCAGAACTGCAGCTGTTGTGTGAAACAGATATTCCTTTCACAAGGGAGAATAAGATGAACTTTTTCAAAATGGTAACTTGGGTTTTCATATGCATAGTTTTGAAGATGTTGGTCCAATAGCACTCAGAATCACATTGAATCCAGTTTGCATGCCATTGGAACGTGCTTTCACTCACTGACATGGGCAGGGGTGTGGGACAGATGTTAACCTGTTCCTGTTATAAATACCGAGATCAGAAGGTTTGTTGGCTTACCCACAGCTGATTTCTCGAATTGAAGAAGGCGGTCTGGAAACCGAAGGCCTCCTGCGAATACCAGGAGCTGCCATGAGAATCAAGGTAACTGAAACACTGTTCTGTTAATGTACAGTTTTATTGTTTAATTTCGCCTGCACATTTTAAAGGTCAGCGTAGCTTTTCCACCCTTTTTTCTTGTTAGCAAAGCAGATAAAATAAAACAATAAAGCCTCTTAACATCCAGTTTATAGTTTCTTTACAAACCCCTTCTGGTTTTTTTTTTTTTTTTTTTTTTTCTGTAAGTTTTTATTTTTCCAAATCCTTCATCACCCAATGATAATGAGAGCATCACGAGTCAGAAAGACAGTAGGGAGCTGGGTGCGAGTCAGGATGAGTAATAGCAGTCGAGTTTTGATTTGAGAGGCACATGGCACTCCAGGTGGGGAGCAGATTAAGACCCTTGACAGGGGCCACATAGTTGGCAGCGTTGACAGAAGGAACTGCTAGAGTGATTTCAAAGGCCAGGTAAGTGGCTTCAGCTGTGCCAACTGCTCCACCCAGCCTGTAGTCACAGGCCAGATCAAGCTGCAGCTAGCCCCTTGTAAATGATTTAAAGATGATGAGCAAATGTTTGGTCTCCCTGCCCCACTGAATTTTCTCCGCCCCTCTTTCTTGCCTCCTCCCCTCCTTTAGTCTCCCCCCCCTCTCTCCCTTCTTCCCTCCCTTCCTCTCCTCATTTCTTTTATCTCTATCTTCCCTCCTTGCTTACTCCTTTCTTTTTTTTTCCCCTTGCTCCCCTTTTACTCCACTCCCAATTTCTGATGGTTGCATCCACGTTTTTCACCAACTACAAAAACAATTAGTGCAAAAAGAAATGAGGGTTTTATTGGGAGAAGGAGAAGAACAACAAAGGATGTAGCTTAGCAGTGGAACACTTTCCTAGCATACAGGGGTATAAGGTTCCATCTCCACACTGTAGCTAAAGAAAACAAGCCAAAGCTGTCCTTTGAGAAAGCAGAAGTGGCTCTAGTAATAGCGAATTAGAGGGATTTCTGACATAATAGGGCTCATGCCACATTAAAAGTGAATCCAGAAAAATAGTACCGATGGAATAACTTGATGGAGTAGTAATAGCGGTGGTGGTGATGGTAGTAGTAGTTGAGTTGGCACATCTCATAGTGTGTCTGGAATGGATGACCTCAGCATCCTGATTCTACATAGATTTCAAATGTTAACCTTAGCTAGCAGGGGCATGATGGTCCAATGAAGGTAGGTATCTTTATATATATTTTTGGCTCCTTATCTATAAGATTTGGTTTTTTCATTTAGGCAAATTAGTGGTAACAAATTAGAGGTAACCTTCTGCTTGTCCAGGCATGAATTTATTATGTGTTTTGTTATATAATAAACCTCTAAATAGCTCAATAACATAATCTTGAATTTTAAGTGGTCTGTTTTAATACAGTGACAAATTGTAGGGCCTAAGTGATATGCCCAATGGAAAGTGATTTTAATCGATCTTTTAATTAAACGTTTGTTAATCAAAGTGTGTGAAAATGTTGAAACTTTCTTAACCTTGGGTGTAATGTCTCCATGTCAGGACAGCCAAGGTTGGGAATGGCATTTTTCTGAGTAACAGAGAAATGTTAACTTTTACTACTCTAACACTTGACAGATTAGAGTTCTTGTAAAGTAGAAAACACATTCTAAATAGGGAAGGAAAAAATGTGCTTACTGCTAATTTCTTTTTCCCCTTGTGCCATTCAGAACCTTTGCCAAGAACTAGAAGCAAAGTTTTATGAAGGAACTTTTAACTGGGAAAGTGTCAAACAGCACGACGCAGCTAGCCTGCTGAAGCTCTTTCTCAGAGAGCTGCCCCAGCCGCTGCTGAGTGTGGAGTATCTCAAAGCCTTCCAGGCCGTCCAGAGTAAGTGGTTTCCATCAGGGTGTGGCCTGGAAGTTGGTGCTGCCCGCACTTATTGTCTCATGGGGCACGTAACTGGCTGCCTTTGGTTAGACATGTTGTTTCATGGATGTCAAGGGTTGCTCAAACGCCACACACTCATTCTTTTCATAAACAAACACAATTGAATGTTCTCCTCAGGTGCGTATGAGTTGCATGGCCTTTAAGAACACAGTGCATCTTAATTGTGTGAGTCACATAGATCTCTGGTGTGGTTTTCTTGCCAAGTGCTGAAAGCAGCACACACAGTTATCATAAAAGCACAAGGAGATATCTCAGCATCCATGACCATTTCCTAAAAAATTCCAATTCTGAAATGGTGTTGGGGGGTGGGTCCCTAGTACTTTGCTGCCTCATTGGTGGAGGCCCTTGGGGTTCTGGAGTGTGGCCATTTTGTGGTCCTGGGAAACTCCAAGTTAAGATATGTGTTGAATCTTGATTCCTTTCCAGGGAACACAGAGACCTTCTAGGGGTTATATACTGCCATGATTGTTCCATTTATTCCTAGGGACCATCAGGAAAGGAAACAGTATTGTAATGGTATTCAAGTAATCATATCTATAGCTTCCAAACTGGAACCTTTGTGAGTGAACGGGTGCATTATTAGCATTGACAGGGCGGTATATTTCCCTTTGCGTAGTTGCATACTATTCTTTAGTTTGTGGACTTGGGGTGAATGCCTAAGTTATCTTGTGCCATAACTTTTTTTCTTTCAAAATGCATAAAGACAATAAGAAAACCACTATTTAAAGTATCTCCTTGAAACAACAAAAAAATCTTTGGTTAAAAATATTTGTAATAACGAAGTTGCATTATTTTGAATACATGTCTTGGATATGGACCAAATTTGTTTCTGGCTGACAAAACTGGCAATGCTCTAAATTGCTGGGACTGTAGTGATGATGTGTATACATCCTGGAAGCTTCACTTGCTGACTGGTTCTTCATTCATGCCATACACATTTATTGGACACATTATATTCTAGGCCCCATTTTTTTTTCTACACCTGTCAGTGTTCTCTTGTATTTTGTTCCCTTGACATTAAGAGACAAACTCAAACTTCAGTGTTTAAAAAAAAAAAAAAAAAAAGCACCCTACCCTTGCTAGCATTTCCTGGACAGTCCAGTCTTCTCCATGTTTCCATTGGAGGAGAATTATATTGTGGAAGTTAGAATTATCTCCAAATCACTGTTGTATGTCTGCAAACATAAGGCTGCTCATCATGTGATCACAGTTGGATGCTAGCATCCTAGGACTAAGGGTGCTCAGAGCAGCTGCTTCCACTGGTCTCTAGCAAACACTCTCCATGAGACTGGCTGCTCAGTCACTGTGTCTTACATTCCACTGTAATCTTTACAACAGTTTTTTTTTTTCTTCAAAAATGGAAAAAGAAAGGAAAGTGTTCCCTGAAGTTTTCGTATTTCTTTCATCTATCTACAGATCTTCCGACCAAAAAGGAACAATTGCAGGCTTTGAACCTCCTTGTCATCCTTCTACCTGATGCAAACAGAGACACACTGAAGGTCAGCTGGCTAATTTACACTAAATATCCCATAGCACAACGCAGGGCAATTTTTTCATTATTTGTGGGAAAACAGTGTGATGCTTGTTTTGGAAGCAACAATATATATCTAAAAAGGGAAAGAGTGCTTTTAAGGACAGATGTTGAAAGGTGGCCTTTCACCCTTAGTTTACTGGGTTGCTAACTGTATTAATATTACCGAGGGTTTTTAAGAGGGTTTATTTATTTTACATATGTATCTGCATGCCTGCTTCTGTGTCTGTGCACTATGTATGTGCAGGTACCCATGGTAACCAGGAGAGGCCGTCAGATCCCTTGGAGTTGAAGACATATGTGCTTTTGAGTCTCTATGTGGATGCTGGGGATTGTAGATTGGTCCCCTGCAACAATAGCAAGTGTTCTTAACCACTAACCCACCTCTACAGCCCCTAGGTTGTTTTGTTTTGTAGCACTTGTATCTTTTTGAGAGAGAGAGTTCATGTGCATATGGACATACAATTTTGTATAGTTCTGTGTACAGATACGTGTGTGTGCGCACACATGCGCCTGTATGGTGGACAAGGGTGAACATTTGGTGTCTCCTTTGATTGCACTCTGCCTCATATATTGGGGCAGGGTCTCTCTTTTTTTTAAAAAAAATACTTATTTATCTTTAATTTTGTATATGCGTATGCCTGTGTGCAGGTTTGTGCTTGAGGCTGCCTGCAGAGCTTCCAGTAGAGAGCACCAGCTCCCCTGGAGCTAGAATTTCTGTTGCCAACAGGTCCTCTGCAGGAGTGGCAAGAGTTTTTAACTGCTTTAGGCCTGAGACAGAGTGTCTCAAGTGAATCTAGAACTTTCAGATTGAGCTAGTCTAGCTAGTTCCCAGGATCTCCAGTCTCTGCCTCGCTCCCATGTGTGGGATTACAGGTGGGTTACAACACCGTCCTAACATTTAAATGGGTTCTGAGGATCCAAACTCTGCTTCTCAAGCTTGTGTGGCAGTGGTTTACCCTCTGAGCCATCTCCCTGGTGCAGCTCTGGTTTTAAGATGTGTCTTGGCAAACAGCCCCGGCTGGGCTTGAATTTAAGACATACCCCTGCCCCGGCCACCCTGGCACCACCACTGCCAGTTCTAAGCTTTGCTTTTCCAATTTCCACAGCAATATTCTTTCTGGAAGAGCAGATGATCAAAGTTCATTGATTGATAGAAAACATGGAATCTTTCCGTGTTTCCTTCTTCGATTTTTCTAGTTGTTCCAATGTTACTTAGTAAGCATGTACAATAAAGCAAACAATAGGCATTTAAAACGTAAATGGCAGTGTTCATCATGTATGATGCACTATTTCCTGAAGATATGACAGACGTTTATAGTTAGAAGTGGTAGAGTTGGAAATAAGTCACTATGTCCAACTAAATAAAGTATTCATTATAACACTAAGTTACTTCTCTCGGGGCTGGAAGTTCTGATTTGTATAATTATAATGAAGCAATTTGGTAAAGTAGTCACCCATCTGATTTAATGATCTTAGTAGTAGTAGTGTCATTAGAGGTCCTTAGGATCAGAGTGGATTGTTTTCACACTGGTTAATTTTCCTTAGCCTCAAATATTCAAGCTCAGTGTTGCTAGGTATTGTGGGTTAAATGAGAAATCCCAGATGGGCTCATTTGTTTGAAAATTGGCCCCCTGTTGGCGAAACAGTTTGGGAAGGATCAGGCAATATGGCCCTCTTGGAGGAGGTGCATCAGGAGGGGCAGATTTTCAGGGTTCTCTGCCTTCCACTTGTGGATCAAGATATACACTTTTAGCTACTGCCTGTTTCCTGTTCCCTGATGCCATGTTGCCTGCAGGATGGTCATGTATTCACCCTCTGAACTATAAGCCCCACCCCCCCAAATCTCCTATAAACTGCCGTGGTGGTCATGGTTTCTTGTTGTTGGCATAGAAAAGCAACTAAAATAGTAGAGCATAACTATAATCCCAGGACACAGGAGGCTAAGAAGTGAAGGTGACAAGTTTGAGACCTGCCTTGGCGCATTTGCATAGAAAGGCCCTGACCTTGAAAATAAAGAGACGTTAATCACATGGGAGGAGGGATTAAGTATAAACTTTGGGAAAAGAGAGTAAACAATTCAATAAGCAATATTAATCTGGTTCTGTTACTGCCCCCCCCCCCAGCCCCATGCACATGTGCGCTTACTTTCAAGGTCCAGAAGAGAGTGTCAGATCCCCATGGAGCTGGAGTTACAGGCACTTGTGAGCTGTCCAATATGGGTACTGGGAACCGAACTCCGGTTTGCAAGAAGGGTGACTGTTCTTAACCACTGTGCAAACACAGCTCCTCACCCTCCTTTAAAAGTATTTTTTGTTCATTTGCTTGTTTATGTGTGGGAGGGAGCAATAGGAGCACAGAAGGCTTCAGTGACAGATGATTGTGAGCCACCCCATGTGGGTGCTGGGAATCAAGCTCTCATCCTCTGGAAGATCCAATCTTCTGTAGGGCTAGGCCATCACTCTGACTCCCTCTTTTGCAATTAATTTTATTTAAATTTAAAACTTTGTAATATATAGTGTTACATTCCTTGGAGACTAGGAGAGTTGTATTCCCACTTTACATAGGGACACATTTTTACAGAGGGATTGAGCACAGATACCCAATGAGCACTCTTTAGCTAATGAGTAACTACTATCCTGGCCTCTACATTTGTAAAGACTCAGTCTTCTCACACCAGGTTCTCTGTATAGTTCATAATTGCTTTAAATGGTCCAGCCATTCTTCAATATAGCTTTGTCAAGGCATCTTACTAACTTATCTTCTCTTTCCTCCCCTTCATCTCCTCCCCTCCTTTCCTCTCCCCCCTTCCTCCCAGGCATTCCTCTAGTAATATTTTGAACAATCTTATTGCATATGCACACCACAATTAAAATAATTATCTAATCTTTATAATTTATGCTCATAAAGAAAGTGATACACTGGTCCCCAAGAAACTATTCTGGTCTCTGTGGAACAAAATTAAATATTTTTTCCTAAACTTCAATTAATCTTTTGTCCTCATTTGTGAACATGTTGCTCTAATACAGCCGAATGCTTGGATTACAATTTAGCTTTGCTAGCACTGTACCAGATATTAGATACATAAATTTTGCTGCTAGATATTAAGCCTCTAGTTTACTTCAGATGTCTGAGGTCTATATTGCAAATAAACCTGATATAAGATGAACCTGTTAGCACTAGAGACAGGTTTATTTTTGGTTTGCTTTTGTTTCTGCCCTAAATTTTTGTAAAAAGGCCAGTTTTATTTGGCTTTGCTCCTCCCACTTGGGTCTAGCCATATTTTGACTTCTTCAGGTAGGCATTTTAGGATGACTATGAAAATGTGATTCCTTGCATAGTTAAGAGTTCAGAGACAAGAGCTGGGATTAAATTCCTTGCCTGGCATTTGCTGGCTGTGAGCCCTCCAGTATTATTCTCTCATAAGGCATCACTTCCTCCTCAGCAAACTGGGGTAGCACTAGTGTCAGCCTCTCAGGAGGGTTAAAATGATGGTCTCTAAAATGTGCCTGACACACCGCCTCGTTCATGGAGATCAAACACACATGCAGTTAGTGTTATTCTTGAGAAAATCAACTGAACAAACAAACAGGCAAAAAGAACCATTCCCCGTCTTGTCAGAGAAGGACGACTCCACTGCTCGTGGCTCTGGGGGCCGGCAGCTCAGAGTGTGGGGTACTAGTGGAAGTCTAACGTTGATGCTGAGCAAGACCTAACATAGTCTCAGAGTCCCTGCTCATTCGCTCCCTCGGCTTTTAAAACCTCTCTTTTCTTTGGTATTTCTTGGTAGCTCCCCCGCCCCCTCCCAACAAAGCTCACTTCATTTAGGTTTTGTGCCAGCAGGCTTGGAGGCCCCTAGTGAGAATGAAATGAAGGTAGAGTGCACTTGCTCAAAGATTTTCTTCTTCCTTTTCCTTTTATGTCCTTTCCTTCTTTTTCCCTCCCTCTCTTTTCCCTCTCTCTCTCCCTCTGGTGAAAAAAAAAATTAGCATTTCCTGAAGCATGTGAATGTTTATATGCTATTTGAAACTACTTTCAGTGCTCTGTGGTTCCTGTAGATTTACAGGCCTGGATTGCTACACATCTCTCTCTGCCTTGCTGCCCAGCGCCATGGGCTTGGGAGGAGCAAAGCACCATTTTGGGCTTCATCCATTTCTCTGAGGAGGTTTGCTGATAAGGCCTGTTGGGTAGAGAAAGGTGGTTATGCATGAGTCACATGTGCTTGTATGCATGCTTGCTTTTGTGTGTATGCATGTGTGCATGGGCAAATAGCTGACTGATTATGCATAATCCAGAAGTATGTGCACAAGTATAGGTGTGTGTGTGTGTGTGTGTGTGTGTGTGTGTGTGTGTGTGTAAGTGTATGCAGGCCAAAGGTCAACCTTGGGTGTCATTCCAAGGAGCCAACTCTCTTGTTTTTTGAGAGAGAATTTCTCACATGGACACCTAGGGATGACTGGATTACAATAGGCAGGTTGATGAGTAAGCCCATTTCTGCCTCTCCAAACACACACTATCTAACCCAACTTTTTGTTTTGTTTTGTTTTTTTAAATCAATGTACTTCTTTTTAATTTTTCTTTTTTTTATTTTTAATTTTTTTATTTATTGTATATAACAAAGTCCATTTAAATGAAAACAAACATTTATAGACAATATTTGGGAATTTGGGCGTTGTTCTTTCCAAACTACTTCCTGCTGGTAAGGGGCGCTGTCATGGGGGATTTGAAGAAGATTCAGAAATCCTGGCTGTAGTCTGTAAGGCTGCTTTGTCCAGCTGTTTTGAATGTAGGATCACCTAGTACTCTGTTTCAGGCGGTCTGGCTTGATCAGACCACATTAGTCTGGAAGGAATCCACATCTTTTCATTTTCTGTGGAAACAAAAATAGAAATCCTTTTCCCCGTAACTTGTCCTTCAACTTAAATTTTGGAGTCAAAGCATTTTTATTTTTAATTTAATTTATTATTTTACATGTCAATCCCAGTTCCCTCTCCCTCCCTCCCTCCTTCCCCCCTCCCTCCTTCTCTCCTTCCCTCCCTCCTTCCCTCCCTTTTACCCTCTCTGCCTTCTCACATGCACTCTAACCACCCTCCCCTCCCATCCCCCCACCTCAATTCCATATGTAGGGGAATGCCATCCAGTTGGGGTCATGTAGATCTGACAGGTCATGTGAAGTAGGGACTAGGGCTTCTCTTCTGTCTCTAGATTAAGGCAGTTATCCCTCCATGGGGGATGTGTTCACAAAGTCCTTTTGTGCACCAGGGATACATCCTGGCTCCACTGTCTGAGGTCCCTTAGACTGCTCAGTCCTTCTGGCTGAGACCCATATTCAGGGGGGCCTGAGTAAGTCCCATGCTGGCTTCCCAGCTATCAGTCTAGTGGCCTTTAGCTCCTCCTTGTTCAGGTAAGCTGTCTGTATGTGTTTCTGCCGCCTGGTCTTGTCCTCTCCATCTGCATCTGGGTTCTAGTTAGACTCAGTGTTTATGTATGGGTGTTTGATCCTGTTTCCAACAGGCATTAGTTGAGGGCTCCATGGAGAAGTTAGTTGTTGATCTCACTCTCTGGGAAGGGCATTTATGATAGCCTTTCCACGGAAGCTCAAATTGTTAGTTGGCAGCAGTCTTGTAGTTCTCTAGACCTTTCTTTGTGTTCAATTTTTTCTTCAAACCAATATTGGCTCCTTCTTTTATGTTCTCTCTCTCTGTCTCTGTCTCTCTCTCTCTCTTTCCTGTCTTCTATTCCTAACCAGGCTCAATCCTCCTGGTCGCACATGTTTTCCTTTCCTCCCCCTCGTTTTCTCCTACTTCTCTCTCCATTCGCTGCCCCCCCCCACTTCTCTTGAGCTCTGGGGGACTTGTCCCTTCCCAGTTCTGTGAGGGACCTTATATGAATCTCTTAGAATACACCTTGTATCCTAGTTCCTCTGGTGGTGCGAATTATAGGCTGGTGATCCTTTGATCTAGGTCGAAAATGCATATATGAGTTAGTATATACTGTGTTCCTCTTTTTGTGACTCATTCAGGATGGTTTCTTCAAGTGCCATCTACTTGCCTGCGAATTTCAAGATACCATTATTTTTTTCTGCAGAGTAGAATTCCAATGTGTAGATGTGCCACATCTTCATTAACCACTCTTCAATTGAGGGGCATCTAGGTTGCTTCCAGGTTCTTGCTATTACAAATATGAACATAGTTGAACAAATATCTTTGTTGCATGGATGTGAATCCTTTGGGTATATGCCTAAGAGGGGGATTGCCGGGTCCTGTGGTAAACTAATTCCCATTTTCCTGAGGAACCGCCATACTGATCTCCAAAATGACTGTATGAGTTTGCACTCCCACCAGCAGTGGAGGAGTCTAACCCAACTTTTTACATGTGTTCTAGGAATCAAACTTGGGTCTTCAGGCTTACCTAGCAGGCGCTTTACCATCTGAGCTATCCTCAGCCCTGACTACTTGTTCTTTTTAATATCTTTTTCATTTACTTATTTGTGTGTTTATGTGCATAGGGCACATGTGTTAAGGCACATATGTGAAGTTCAGAGAACAAGTTCTAGGAGTTGGTTATCTCCTTCTGCCATGTAGGGCCTGCTGGCTGACCTCATGTTGACAGGCCTGAAGGCAAGTTTTCCTACCTTCTGCTGTATCACAGCAAAAAGTTTCTTTCTTTACTGTCTATATTTTAGATATCACTTTTTGATAATTTCATACACTGTATTTTGATCATTGTCAACTCTTCCCCCAGCTCCATCCAGATCCACCCTACCCACCCATCTTCATGTTCATTCTTTTTTCTTTCTTTTAAGACCATTGAATCCTACTTGTGTTCAGGTACTCCAGGGAGTAGGACCAATTCTAGTTTTCCTCCCAGATGCTATCAAATAGAAGTGGCTCCTTTGTTAGGAATGTGCTCATTCTCCCTCCATGCTGGGGTTTTGACTGGTTTATGCTTGTGTGGGTCTTATTCGTTCTATGGCAACCACTGTGTCTGATAAACACTGTTTCTTTCTAGACATCTGTAACCACTGGCTCTTACAATCCTTCTGTCCCCTAACATTGAGGGAAGACATGTGACATAGATATATATTCATGGTTGAGTGTTTTGCAGTCTCTTACTCTTTGAACCTTGGCCAGGTGTGGCTCACTGTTTCAATTGCTCTCTCAAGAGTAAGCCTTTCTTATGAGGTTGAAGAGTGGCCCTGATCTATGGGTATAGCAGTACATCATTAGGGAGTTGGTTTATTGTTTCCATTTGCACAACAGTAGTATTAAGTTCTTCCCTAGAGTCTATGATCTGGGTAGGCATAGGTTTTTGGCCCAGATTATGGTGACAAGTATAGTGGAGTAGGGTTTAAATCTAATAAGAAAGTGGTTGGTTACTCCCATGATGTTGGTGCCACTACTACACCAGTACCAGGGCAGTCATTATTGGGGTTCACAGAGGTCACGACTGGATAAGACTGATGTTTACCTTTGTCTTCTAGTAGCACACTTTCCAGCATCATGAAAACTAGCAAGTGTGGATAAAGCTTTGAGATCACTGCCATCTTGATTTCTCCTTGTTTTGTAGTTCAAGTATGTGGTATCTTCACAGGGTCATACTGTCAAATCCTGAGGGATAATCAAAAATAATGGAAATCGCTATTAGTCAACTGTTCCAAAAGAGGTAGCCTATTCCTGGCACTGGGTCTTCTCATTTGCTGGCCTGTGGTGTTAGGTTATTGTCCCCTTTAAGGTAACTCCATTTAAACTCTTTTTATATTATGATTTTATTTTAGGAAGCTTATGTAACAGCTGGCTTTCATACGATTTTAGAGTTTAAAAACAACATAAAACTCCTACATGCTATGGTGTCTATCTCTTATCTCCGAGTATGACAGAAATCTCGGTCATTTTTGTTTTAGGCTTTGCTTGAATTTCTCCAAAGAGTCATTGACAATAAAGAGAAGAATAAAATGACAGTTGTGAATGTAGCAATGGTCATGGCCCCGAATCTCTTCATGTGCCATACACTGGGTTTGAAGTCCAGTGAACACCGAGAATTTGAAATGGCTGCTGGGACAGCGAATGTCATGCACTTATTGATTAAGTACCAAAAGCTTCTATGGACAGTAAGTATATGTTTTCACCTTAATGTTTTAGGTCAGTGTACCAAGTCTTGAGTTTCATAGAGACATCTTCGTACATATTTGTCATTATACTTTTTTTTTTTAACTTATACCTGCATTTATTCTGGCAAGTTCTCGTCTCTCCCTCCAGTTGGTACTGTTTTATCTCTTTATTGTATGTGTTCTATAATTCTCCTTTCTCCTCTACTGTAAGATCTCTTCCTCCTGTCTCATCATCCCTTCGCTAATACACATGGACACACAAATGCTTATACATACACAAGAGTTTAGACCCAGTTTCCTCACATAAGAAAAGGATGTGGTATTTGTTTTTAACACTGCAATAACGGTCCTGTAATTTCCTAGCGTGATTGTTGTTAATAATCAAGAAATAACTTTATAAAATTGATATTTAAAAGCAATGTGCTCCCCCCCCCCTCAATGGCTTAAAAAGACACTGCATGTTGGCTGCCAACCTTATAAAATTACCATTACCATATGTGAATGCAGAGGTATTAAAGACATTCTATTCACAGAGGTAAGGAGGGCCTTGTGAATTTCTATTTTAGAATCACAAAATTAGGTCAAGAAAACATGCCTTGTAAAAGGCTCTTCTTAGGTAGTACCATCAGCGCATTTCCCTTCTGCTTAGTGTTCAGGCTGAAATGTTTTAAAGAGCTCATGCTGTCTTTGCTCCAATCATTTCCTTATTTTCCACAGAGCTTTTATTTAAAGGGGTATGCACATTCTGCACTTCCATTGCTGAGGTCTTGAATGCAGTTTCCTGCTTTACTCTTACATTGATCTTAAGTTTTGACAGATCATCAACATGGATACTCATCAGAGATTTAGTTGATTACTGTCTCATTTTTCAATGAAAGTTATATTTTTTGCAGAGAAAGAGGGTCCTTTTTTTTTTTTTAAACAGGCATTTAGAAAAATGAACTAAAGAAATCCCAACTTATAATATTAACTATTTTAAACCTTAATATGAACTTCTCCTAATCCTAATATTTTTAAAAATACAAATGATGCTCCCTAGACTCTCAAGGCTTTTATTCTATCCAAAGGCTAGTGTTATAAGTTTTCAAAATATCTTTAAAGTAATGCTCAGTTATCATGCCTGCCTCCATTGAGAGCAACATTATTTTATAGCTACATTTTAGTTGCCTAAAAGATTTGGTTCTTAATATAATTTCTAAGGGTAAGTTTTCCCTTATCTTTAGAAGTATAGTATATCTTCAGGTGTGCCAGGCCAATTTTTTGGCTTTTGCTGATGGGTGAGCTTTTCTTCTGGTCTGACAGCAGAGGCCATCTGCATTATTGGAAGGGACCTGTAGGTTAGCTTAGAGGAGCCAGAGGGAGGTGGTTGCTAAGGGGACAACTGTAGAGGTGGTGGCCTCCACAAGGGTCTCCTCAGGGAATCTCCTGTGTTGACAGCCGTGGCATGGAAGTGGCCAGTATGTCCTTGAACTTCATGAAGTCCCTCTGCACCCTTGAACAGTGGGTGGTAAATTACTCCAAATGGATGCCCTGTTCTGGTCTAAGTGAGCGCATGGTTCATTTCTTTCACAGAGCTAATGAACAGCGCAGCGAAATGGCTTAGTCTTGAGAAACAGAAGCTTTATTCCTCTTGAAATAAAAAAAAAAAAAAAAAACAAATAAAAGAAAAGAAAGTATTGAGTTTAAAAGGGTTCCACGCCTTTCTGACCTTTTCTTCCTCAAGCTGACTTTCTTTTCTCCATAGATTCCCAAGTTTATCGTTAACCAAGTGAGGAAGCAAAACACTGAAAGTCACAAAAAGGAAAGGAGGGCCATGAAGAAATTGCTGAAGAAAATGGCTTATGACCGAGAAAAACACGAAAAGCAAGAGAAAACCACAAATGATGTAAGAAAATCTTAAAGGTCTACTGGTACTGAGATAGAAGTAATTTCATTGGATGGCTTTCTCCCAGTTATTGGGCTTTGGTAATAGTCACAAGTGAAAGATACCAGTTTCTTTCTTCTAAGTGAGGTGTTGGGACTCAGCATGTGGTTTAGTACGGGTGAATAAGGACTCATGGCAAGAGAAGGCCGTCCTGCCTGCAAGTGTGTGCACACACACACTCACACACACACACTCCTTTGGCATAGTTTAGATGCCCACGGATTTTATGATGTATAGTAAATGAAATTCCTCAGCACCTCACTCTTCTCCTTCATCTGTAAGGGTTCCCCCAGATACTTGACTGGGCTGGGGTATCTTGGGGTTGAAGATCAATCTTAGATCCCTGTAAGGATTTAAGGTTTGAGATTTGGTCAGAGGAATGATTAACTCACATTGTAGAGAAGAAAATTAAGATTTAAAAAAAAAAAATCATCATTTGCAAACTGCAGTAAGAATATATTAAGAATCCTGTCTACAATAATTGAATATGCCTGCAAATATATTTATGAATTGAGTTTAACAAAGCTCTGGTAGCAGATCTCAGAATGAGGGAAAGGCCTTCTATTGTTCTACTTAAGGGAAAACACCCCTCACCCCAACTGAAGTTGCTCAGTTGCATGCTGACATCTTGTGGCATGTGACAAAAATGCAATTGCCAGCCTTTGTCCAATTTCCCTGCTGTGGCTTGCTTAGTGAGTAGCCCTGAAATAACACAGTTTTGTGTTTTTCTTTCTCGTAAACTTATTTGTAGCTCTCTTTAAAAAGTAATACTTTCTTAGAGATGCAAAAAAGTCTTCAAAATCAATTTTAAGTATCTCTTAAAGATACAAAATATAAGCAAGGGAATTATCAATGTTGTTTATATTTTTTTTAGAGCTTAATTTTTGTCATTGGGCTAGAAAGGATTTGTGATATACCACTTTTCTTTCACTTCAGAATGCTCTGTTACCTCAAACGCAATTGTAAAGAGGGCTCCGGGCTTGTAGTCTGGCATTCATATTACCTCTTCCTTTTCTGAAAATTCAGCTCTCTAACAAAAGGCGGCTGATCCAAGGTACTAAACCTCAATCCTCCCCTAGGTATTCAAAGAGGCCCAAAGCTGGGTATTTGTCTTCCCATCCCATACAGAGGCAGATAGCACAGATTAGCTTAGATGTGTACAATGGAGCCCTGCCCAAGGTAGGGTAGATTAGGAAGCAGGAAGTGAGTTTCAGAGAGGCTTCAGTGGGGGGCTCAAACTTAGTTGTGAAAATAAGTAATATCTGCCAGAAGAAGTTCAGCCTGCAAAGGTAGTTCTCCAGGCTCACAGGCTCACAGTTGGGTTCACAGGCTCACAGTTGGGGTTCAGTTTAGCTTGTCCTTCATGTTGAAAAACTTTTAATTTAATTCCAGAAATTTGCTTTTCAACTTGGTATCATTTTCTTAAAAAAATCATAGGCACAGGAAAACGTTTCAAAGATCAAACAAATGTACAAAATGAAACTGAATTGTGTATACCTGCCTTCTTGTGAAACCATCTACCCCCACCCGTTGCCAGAAGAGAAAGACTAAAAGATTGAAAACAGAAGTTTGGGCCTAGATTTTGTGACAAACAGCAGGTGGGGACAGCCTGTCCCTTAGGCCACTGGGGCTGTTTGGCAATTGCCTGGCTCTGCAGCCAGTCCCTTTGAATGCAGCCAGTCCCTTTGAGTGAGCTGCCTCACTGCACTTCCCTGCACTTTGTCACTTTAGTTCCTTGATTTTTTTTTTCTCTCCAAACCATCTGAATATGCAGCCCTGCACCTAAGTGGTAGGGCTGGACACTGGCTGAAACGTGCTTTTCATTTGCTAAACAGTTACTCACATGACCACTTATGCTGTTCTTAGGTATTTGAAAGGCATTATTGGACAAACATCCCAACTCCTCATTGGAAGTTAACATTATTTAAGTAAAATACATATAAACAGATTACATAGTGGTTTGCTATGTGGTGTGGGAAATGCTTTAAATATATGTGTATGTGTATTTATATAGGAAGGGAGAGAGAGAATATGAAATCATCCACAGGGCTCAACTGTGGTCCAGTATGATCTTAAACTCATAACTAGCAGAAGTTTACCTTGAACATCTGATCATTCTGTCTCCACCCTTAGAGCTGGATTGCAGATAAACACTACTGTGCCCAGCTTACACGCAGTGCTGGGGGATGGGGGTTGTTCATGCTAAACACATTCTGCCAACTAAGCTAGATCACCAGCACCCTCTCTGTAGTATTTATATCAAATGTTGTGAATATAGCAAAGAAAATGTTTATCTCATTGACTTTACCATCTTAGCTGCAGCAATTTTCTTGATGAATACATGTATCATATTTTCATCTTACCTCTAAGTTTCTCTCTCTCCTATCCATGGTGGCTGGGACAGCCATTTACACTGGTTATCAGTTATCAAAACCCAAAATAACCATTTCAGTTTTATTTAGTACACAGAAATAGGGAAGTCCCAGATAACTAACAACTCCTGTGCCAACCAGGTTGTCTTAGAACACATAGACATCTACCTGCCTCCCCAGAGATGGGATCAAAGGCCTATGCTGCCACTGACTTGAAAATATCTTTAAAAAATACGAACAGAAAACGGATTTGGAGAGGAGCCGCTCACCACATTAACTTAGCCAGCTTGGGTGTTCTTTGTTGTAACAGGTATGAAGGAAGATGGAGGGTTGAGCTCTGTGTCTGTCTTGGGAAGCTCATTCAGGGACCAGGGTATAGTCTACCGAGCCATAAGGCAAAAGGTTGGTTGGGTGTTTGAGAACTACATGTTGAGAATGTGCCAGAGTAAAGCTTGCTTGCCAGCAGGGTTGATAAGATGAGATCAGAAGGATGGTGGGAGTAGATCACATAGAGCCTTGGAATTTGAATTTAACTCTAGCAGAATGAGGTCATTGTAAGATTTTGAGTAAAGGCATGGAATCTATAGGGTACTTACAAGGAGGAGGAGATCCTTATAGCCAACCAGGTGAGTGGACAGCGCTGGCTCAGACCAAAGTGCTAGTGGAGGAGGAGTGGACATAGTTTAAAGTTATGTTTAATAGCTATGAAAAATAAAGCTATATATTCTAAAGTTAGAGTCCTTTGGATTTCTTCCTAGCAAATGCTGTATGTTAAAAAAAAATGACAGAAAAGGTAAAAGGATGACTGATCCAAGACTTATGATATGAAAAATTGGAACAATAGGAAAGATGATAATTTCAATTTGGAACCTGTTTAGTATGGGATATCTGGTAGACGTCTGAAGGTAAAGGTAGATGTTTCAATCACTTTGGAGGGCGAATCAGGACCTATTATTGATCAGCCAGAAACATACAGAACATTCCAGGATCAGTGGGAGAGCTCAAGGCAGAGCCAGGCTTCTGTTCTGTATATTGGTGGGATTGCCACAAGCTTGAGTCTCCAGGCTATTCACTTGTATCTGGATTTTAGGACAGTCCTTATGAGGGAAGTTTGGGTAGCCAATGAGGTTTGGTGGGAGCCACTGGGAGGACATCGTGCCTGTCGAGACTACATAAATTACAATGCACTATTTAAAGAACATTTGTTGACATGTAGCAATCACCTGAAAATGATGCTCTTTATTGGACTTTCTTTTCTGTAATTTTTTAAGGTATGTGTGTGTGTGTGTGCGTGCCTGTGTAGGCCAGATGAAGGGGTTGTATCTCCTGGAGCTGGGGTTGCAGGTGATGTTAAGTCCTCCTGTGTGGATGCTGGGAACTGAACTTGAGTCCTCTAGAAGAGCAGTAACTGCTCTTAACCTCTCCCTAACCCCTTATTGCACATTCATTCCCTTCTTTTTTTCTAACCACATTTGAAAACAGTCTAATCATAGAGAGGCATCTAGTTAGGTATGTTATTGTACATTTATATCATGAAGTATAAAAATGTGCATGATAATAAAAGTTTTAGATCATGAAGTCAAAAAAAGAAAAAGAAGTAAAATAGTCAGTTATAAATCAGTGATGAGTAGAAAACAAGACTTGTGAGGAGTGAGAATTAGGATTTCTTTTTTCTAATGCTAGAACTGAACCCAGAGGTTTCTCCAACCTCTGAATATTTTTAAATGTTTACCCGAGACAAGGCACTTTGTTAAATATTTTACAAACAGTATCTCATTTAAAAGCCCTGTTTGCCTAGTCAGAATATATTCTTATTTTTCTCAGATAACAAAAGTAGCGAACAGCAATTTAACCTTCTCTGAAAACAAAATAGATATGGGATGCAAAACCAACTATGGCTTCAAAATCCCTCAATTATTGTTTTTCTCAATATTCCCAGATTATAACCTCTAAGAAGAATATATTCCAAAACTCTGAGTTCATTGTGTTGTTTCTGAGTCTCTGTTGCTGATTAAATAAAATGACTTCCAGATAGCTTTAAATTAATCCTGGGTGGCAGGCAAGAGCCAATTGAAAAAGTAAAGACATTTAGAAAAAGAAACAGCAGGAGTCACAAAATGTGGATACTGGGTCAATGTTGGGAATATGGAAAGGTAAATATAGAATAATATTGTAATTTTAAAAGGCTGCATATGAGAGAAATATTTCATGCAACAGAGCTCATGTGGAGTGGAGTTTTACTAGGGGTAAGGTAATGGGGAAAAGGAGAAGACATCTGAGGACAGTAGCAACAGAAGGGAAAAGAGAGAGACAGAAAGAGAGAGAGAAGGGGAAGAGAGAGGGGGAGGAGAGAGAGGAGAGGAGAGGAGAGGAGAGAGGTGGGTAGGGCCCTTTTAAAAAGGGACATAGTGAATGTGCACAGATGGTACTCTTTGTGGCTGCAGCTGAGGATGTATCCTGTCAGAACCCCAAGGGCAAGCCTAAGTACTAACACTGAATTTTGTGACACTTGCCTATTTAAGGATGGGGTGGACTTAGAGGGTTGCTTGGGACTTCAGATGCATCTTTGGAATTAGCCTAGGATTGTACTTGAGGCAACAGAATGCTTGTGTAACTCAAGAAAGACTTGATGGTGAGAAAACAGCAAGACAAATCCGAGGCATGCCAGTATTTTCATAGTGAGCGACTGAAGGTGGTAAAGGAGTTGACAGAATTAAGAGAAATATATACAATATACACTATCTTAGAATCTCAGGCAAGAAGGGCAAAGTTAGTTAGTGCTGAGTTAGGAACACCAAATAATGCAGAGATGGGAAGGCTTGGTCAATAAAGGTGCTTGCTTTTGTAGACCAGTGCTGACTGCCTCCAGAGCATTGGCAGTAACCTCACAATACAGTCAGATAGCTAGGGACTGGAGAATGAAAAGACCAGTTTTAAGATCCTGTGCATGCTATTAAAGCTAAGTGTACAAAAGCAGGCATTCAGGTTAAGATACGCTTGACCAGATAAATGAGTACTTTGATCCAAGTTCTAAGATATGTACTCAATTTACCTAATAAGACAAATGATTAATGACTACAGCATATTAATTATTTGGTATGAATGTGAATGCCCTTAAATACTATTAAGTTTTATCCATTAATAACAGGAGGAAACAATAACAAAATTATAAACCATTAAAAATAGTTATCTTCTAATACATTTAACTTGTTGGAATCTTGCTCTCTCCACGTACCCAGTTTTGATGTATGTACACCTATATATTTAATTGTATTGTGGATTTGGGGGAGAGGAAACTAAAGGTAGTTTCTACTTAGGCAAATGGTGTACCACTGCACTGTACTCCAAAATGTGTATCTTTGCCAATATTGAAAAGTAGAAACAATAGCATATGAGCCCCAACATCAAATCCCTTTACTTTGCTCATCTTCCCACTTTTTCCACACACTTTCCCCCCTTTTAGTCTTTTTATGCTAATCACAGACATCCCATCATTTCACCCATAATTACCTCGGATGGCCTCTGTCTAATGAGGATGTAGGTGCAGCTTTGATGATCACTTAGTGACAAATTGCTGAAGCTCCCAGGCTTCATTTCCAGTGTAGGCTTTGATTTACATGATCTTTCCTCTGCCTTCCCTGCTGGCCTCTTAGAGGGCAGCTGGAATTTATGGGCTACGTGAGTCCCATTTCCCCACGGCTACTCCCCACTTCCAGTGGCTTAGGAAACAAAAGTTCTCACTTTCACTCTTTAGGCACTAAAGTAGAGCTCAAGTTTTGGGATACTTATGTGATTTTTCCTAAAAGCCCCTTATAAGGGTGTCAGGTTCAGGGACTCGGGCCAGAGGATGCTGGAGTTAACTGAGTAGCATGCAAGCTCCGGTGTTTGTGCAGACTTGTGCACCAGTCAGAGCTTTTCTTGGCACTTACCAGAAGTTTCATTAGAAAGCGTTTACCCATAGCATCATCGCAGGTGTGGTTCCAGGACCTACTTTTTAGGTCTGGACAACAGACTCTGGCTTAACTCAGAGACTCATGTGGAAAATCAAATCAAACGATGTCACACAATATTCTTTTGTGGTATGACTCACTGTGATCTTAAATAGAGCATAAAAATATTATGTAAAGAAAGAAAAACATTAGGACTTACTTCATCGTAATTGAATGCTTATCAACTTCTGTAAATTGTTAGGGTCCTTAACAATTTCTGAATCTATGAGTCAGAGTAAAGTTTAAGGCATTGTGAGAACGAAGACAACATTTGGAGCACTGTTTACAACAGTGAGTGTATATGGCCACCTCCTGGTATTGGCAGTTCACACTAGAGTGATCAGCCTGCATTTTAGCTGGAATACTTTGCCATAATGTCCTCATTTAATTTTCTAAAATGTATATTACATCTTGACTTTTAAAGAAATCTTTATTTCTTATTTGTTCTTTTGATGATACAAAGCGTTTTCTGTGTCATTAAACAAACAAACAAACAAACCCATTAGGACTTACTTCATTGTAAATTGAATGCTTATCAACTTCTGTAAACTAATTGGGCCCTTAACAATTTGTTCTCTATGGGAGCAGACTTTATGGAATGAATATATAAAGGGGTATATGAAGGGGATTTTTTTAGAGTGTGTTGGGGACCATCATCATCCTCACTACCTCAGGCCTCTGAGATAGAAAAGTACTGTCTCTTAAGAAGCAAGCAGGCAGAATGTTTAGCAGAGCATTCCTACTGGTTTTACAACCAGTTAAAGTATAGCTCAGGATAGTCTTCCTGTTGTAGCTTTACAGACGGTTAAAGAATAGCTCAGGATATTCCTCCTGCTGCAGTTTTACAGCCAGTTAAAGATTAGTTCAGGGCATTCCTTCTACTGACCCTTTCACCCTGCCCACTTGCAAACCCCCATCCGCATCCTGCCCATGGTCCTATCTAAGCCTCCCCTGAGAAAATAAAGTTAGCTTGATCAGACTATGGACTTGCTGGTGTTCTTCTCATCCCTTACACCTCGATTCCCCTAGGTGTCTCCCAGTTCGTCGTTGACTGTTCCTCAGGTCGGGACAGAGTGGCTTATAGAGTGTGGTCCAGCTAATCCAATAATAGCTGTCGATCAACAGAAAGCCCAAGAAGCCAGTGGTGTTCAGTCCACAAGGCCAGATTACTCAGCTGTTACTCAGTGTATACCATAATACTGAAGAAGTATACTCTAACACCAGTAAAGGGATAGACTTGGTGTCAAGAGAGTAAGCACTTATAGAATGAATATATAAAGGGGATTTTTTTTTTTTTTTTTTAGAGTGGCTTATAGACTGTGGCCAGCTAATCCAATAATAGCTATCTACCAAATAATTTATTGGACTATAAGCTCAGCCCTGGCCATTATGGACTTCTGATACCCCTAAGTCAACAAGCTATGAAAGGACTAACAGTTTTAGGAGGGGTGATTGAACCAGAATACCAAGGGGAAATTGGATTGCTTCTTTACGATAAGTTAAGAAACATTGTATCTGGAGTGCAGGAGATCCTTTAAGGCATCTCTTGGTGCTACCCTGTCCTATAATTAAAATTCAAGCAGGATGACAAAGGCCACAGTCCTTTAGGAACAAAGGTATGAGTCACTCCTCCAAGAAAAGGGTCAAGACCTGATGAGATGCTTGCTGAGGATGGAGGAAATAGAAAATGGGTAGTAGAGGAAGGTTATTATAAATACCAGGTAAGACCATGGTACCAGTTACAGAAATGAGGATTATAATTAATATGTGTTTCTGTTGTATTTTATTAAGAATGTGTTTATATGGATATTTGTGTTTTCTTTTCTCAGTTTCTTTACTATGTAGTGTAACATCAATTAAGAGACTATCAGTGGTTGTCATATTTAAGTTTGGGATACTAAAAGAATGTCTCTTAAGGGACATTGACACCTATTATAAATCTACAATGCAGTTACAGTTGTACAAGGGATAGTTATATCATGTTAGGTGTAATGATGACCCAGTAAAAATATTTAGTGTGTTGGTGATAGTACATAAGATAGTTATATCATGTTGGGCATAATTATAACCTGGTTATTATTTTCAGTTAGAAATCAAGCATGATGTAAGAAGATATGGTTGTGTGTCAAGCTGACAGGGTGAGGCCTTCTGATAGCTATTCTTGGTTCTAAACTTGATTATATCTGGAATTAATTGAAACCCAAGTGGTTGGGCGTACCTATAAAGGATTTTTTTTTCCCCTTTATTGTGTCATTTAAGAGGAAAGACCCACTTTTGATACAGATCTTTTGGGATGGGGAGATTCACCTTTAATCTGGGCTACACCCTCTGCTGGCAGTTTATATAAAGGACATGAAAGAAAGCAGCCTGCTCTCTTCGCCTGTTTGCTCTTATTATCACTCTTGACACCAAGTCTAACCCTTTACTGGCGTTAGAGTGTACTTCTTCAGTATTATGGTATACACTGAGTAACAGCTGAGTAATCTGGCCTTGTGGACTGAACAACCACTGGCTTCTTGGGCTTTCATGAAGAAGCAATCCAATTTCCCCATGGTATTCTGGTTCAATCACCCCTTCTAAAACTTAGTCCTTTCATAGCTTGTTGACTTAAGGGCATGAGAAGTCTATAATGGCCAGGGGGAGGGCTAAGCTTCTACTCCAATGAAATATTTATTGTGTCTCCTAGCAGAAGTGCCCCCCCGCCCGGAACAAAAATATTTAGGTCACCAGAACTTAAGGTCGTGGCAACAGGAAGCCACATTTTTCCTAGTGGGTCATTAAGTGTGATAGAGAGTGGAACTATTTATTCCCTTTCGTTTTCTTTGATTCCTGGACCCCTGGGTCCCGACAATGGGAGAAAAACTGTATGCTGCACTAAACATTGATTCGAAGTGTATACTGCATTCTGGAGAAGTCTACCTCAGCCTTTCACAGGCTGCTGCCACCCAAGTGGCACTGTAACTATGTCTTCAAAAGGTTATTCCACCTTTCTATTAGGCCCGCTGCTTCAGGATAGTAGGACATATGGTAAGACCAGTGGATTCCCTGATCATGGAGCCGCCATCACGCTTCTTTGGCTGTGAAGTGAGTTCCTTGGTCAGTAGCAGATATTGTATAGAATACCATGACGGTGGATAAGGCATCCTATAATTCCATGGATGGTGGTTTGGGCAGAAACATTCAATGCAGGAAATGCAAATGCATAACCAGAATTAGTATCTATTCCAGGAAGGACAAAGAGTTATCCTTTTATGGAGGAAGTGGTTCAATGCCGTAAAGCTGCCACAGGGTCACTAGTTGGTCACCCCCCAAGAAATGGTGCCATATCTGGGGCTCAGTGTTGACCTCTGCTGTTGGCAGATTTGGCACTCAGCAATAGCAGTAGCTAGGTCAGTTTTGAGTGAAAGTCCATGTTATTGAGCCCATGCATAACCTCTACTCTGCCATCGTGGCCATTTTGTTCATGGGTCCATTGAGCAATGGCAGAGATGTCTGGGGAAAGAGGCTGACTATCCACAAATCGGTCTTCTTATTTACAGATAAGTGCCAAAGTTAACATTTACAAGTATATTCTCATCTTTTACCCATTTGGAGAGATCTACGTGCATTCTTTTCCAGCTGTTGCTATCACAGATTTTCCAACTATGCCCTTTCCAAGTCTTTGGCCATGCAGCCAGTCTATTAGCTATAGCCTATGAATCAGTGAATAATCAGCATCTGGCTTTTTTTCCTTCCAAACAAAATGTATTACCAGTTCTGCTCACTAAGAAGATTTCTCCTTGCCAGCATCTTTCAGGGTTGTCTCAGAATGGGCTTGTACTTCTGTAGCTGTCCACTTCTGGGTGATGCCTCCATAATGGGCAGAACCATTGGTAAACCAGGCCCTAGTCTTCTCTTCTTCATTCAACCAATCATAGGACACATCCCATGAGGCTCTAGGTGCATGCCTGTCCACAAATAGCATTGTAATGAAAGTGTAAACCATAGGCATTTTGGAAACTTCTTCATGTAACTTGCTTGTACCTTTAGGACCTGCTCAGCCTGCTCTCTCTCTCTCTCTCTCTCTCTCTCTCTCTCTCTCTCTCTCTCTCTCTCTCTCTCTCTCTCACACACACACACACACACACACACACACACTTCCATTGGATAGTAGACTGCTGCTGTGCATGTTCTACTTTATGACTTGGTAGGTCAGATAACAATAAGCTCATGTTGGGTTGCATGGTAACCCAGTTCAGGTTGCATGGTAAATTGATGGCTGTGGTTAAATGTTCAGTTTCCACTAAAGGCCCAAGAGTTATTTTTCAAAGGGAGAATAGTTGTCTGCCTTGCTCCCAAATCCAAAAGGTCTCAACTGTAACCCACCTGTAGTGACAATGGCCTGACAAAGCCTTTAGACAGAGCCCTGTCTGACATATCAAGTACCATTGAGTTTGTTGATTCATATGATTCAAGTGGTAGAGCAGCCTGCACAGCAGTATGGAGCTGTTATAGAGCCTTCCCTGTTCTAGCACACACACACAAATCAAGAAGCTTTCCAAGTGCTTGAATGAACTGTGTCCATGATCTAAGTATGCCCCCTAAATTTTGTGCATCTTTCTTGATGGTGGGGGGGGCAGGTTCAATAACTTATTCTCCACCTTAGAATGAGTATCTCTACCTAGCCCATACTACTGGACTCCTAAGAGTTTCACTGAGGTAGAAGGCCATTGAATTTTGGGTGGATTTATTTTCCATCCTCTGGTGTTTATATATGTTATCAATGAATTTAAAGTGGTTGCAATGTCCTGCTCACTTGGTTCAATTAGTGTAATGTCATCAGTATCTTGTACCGATGTTACATTTTGTGAAAGAGATAGATGGTCGAGATTCCTTTCAACTAACTTATGCCACGCAGCTTGAAAGTGCATATATCTGTGAAGTAAAACTGTAAACGTATACTGTTGGCCTTGTAACTGAAAGGAAATTGCTTCTGGTAGTCTTTATGGACAGATACCAAGAAAAAAAAAACATTTGCTAGTTCAGTAACTTCATATGATGTACCAGGAGATGTGCTAATCTGGTACAGTGGCTGTAATTGTAGTCATTAAGTCTTTGAGATTTTGATTCTCAACTGTCATTCTCCATGATACATCTGTCTTCTGTACTGGCCAGATAGGAAGGGTAAAGGGAGATGTGGTGGGGACCACCATGCCTGCATCTTGCAAGTCTTTGATGGTGGCATTAATTTCTGCAGTTCCTCCCATGATGTGATACTGTTGTTGATTCACTATTTTCCCTGGCAAAGGCAACTTCAAAGCCTTTCCAACCATAATAGCCCTCACTCCACAGGTCAGGGAACCAATGTGAAAATTCTGCCAACTTCTATCCCAATTATGAATGGTAGGACTGGGGAAATAATCACAGGATTAGTTCGGGGACCCAGTAAACCTACTGTTAGCTGGACTTCGATCAAATCTCCATTAATCACCTGACCTTCATAAGACCCTACTTTAACTGGAGGGCCACAATGTTTCTCAGGGTCTCCTGGAGTCAGCATCAATTCAGAATCAGCATCCAAGAGATGCTGGAAAGTTTGGTTGTTTCCCACAGTGTCCAAATTACCCTTGCAAAAGGCCATAGGTCCCTCTAGGGAACAAATGGGGTAAGGGTTAATGATAAACCTTAACTTTTTATCAAGGTCCTTCTTTGGAGGAAACTAGCCATCCCTTCATTCAAAAGGTCCTGGGTATACAAACTGACTTGTCTGAAAATTGTTTCATGGGCCAAGGTTCCTTTTTGTCATGATCCAATGGAGACTTACTTTCATTTGTTTGAGAATTTTTCTGCTTCTATAGCTCAAATAAAGATGCAGTAAATTTCTTATCTGTGTTATTCCTGGAAACACCATGATTGATTAGCCAGTACCAAAGGTCCATAGTAGTCATACCACCATAGAACTCCATTTGCCTATGTTGACAATTGTGAGTTGGACCGCAATGGATATTGTGTTGTCTATTCTATCCATTACAATAACTATGATCAACTTGCCTTTGGGGATTTGGTACTGTCTCCTGGTTCCTGCTTCCAGACCCAATTAAACACATTGTATTTAATTCATCCAACTGAGCAGCAGCATCTCCAACCCTAAGGTATGGCACAAGGAAAAGGATAACGACAAAACTCTTCAAATATGCTGGTATCCCTTTCACCATTTTGGGCCTTAAAAGATTAGTGAAGGGCATGTCTTCTAGGTTTTCCCATTGTGGAGAATTAGGATATACAGCATATCCACTCTAGCATTGTAATTTCCTTGAACATTAAAATCCCTTCATCATTACTAAGCCAAGGGTTACCAGTCATTTCCCACTCCTTTACAATAGGTGATTTTTATCAAATGCTTCAGGCAACAATATAAACAAAACTTTGGCTTTTTTTTTTTTTATGTGCAAGCTTCCATATTAAACCGACAATCTCCAATCAGTGGGCCCATATCAATTAACGCAGCCTGATCCAGTTTTATGTTAGTTCTACTGTAAAATGAGTTCTCAATTGGTCTGGATAATAAAAACCTGGAGTCAGATATAGAGGAAAATGCTGAGAGACCAGAGAGAAGAAGGAGCCAGCCACAATCACACCTTACCTCCTCAGCGTCTCAGCAGACAAGAGAGCTCCTGTGTCTCCCTGCTTACATCACTTCCTGTCTGTGCAGACCTCCAGACCTCTATGGTTGGCTAGTGGCCAGCTCCATTCTCTGACTCTCAGACAGGCTTTAATTGTACATGCAAGATACCACCACATTCCACCATTATCTCATACCGGTAAAATCCATTCCTGCACTTATTTCACAGACCTTCTGCTTGAATGAATTAGCAAACTCATTGAGCTCTTAAGTAGTGTAGTACACTTCCTCATGGACTGCCCCCTTTACCTCCGCTGAAGGAACCTGCTCAGGACTAAGCTACAGGTCTAGAGCCAACTGTCAGTGGGCCCTGGAGGACATCAGTATTTTCTTGCCTGGCAACTCCTACAAAGAAACTCACTGCTGTTTTAGCAGATAACAAATGATTAAATTCCTCAGTCAGAGGTGAAGCAGGCACGGTTTCAGGGGATGGCACTAGGAGTATGTCTCCTGCTGGGGGTAGAGGAACTATTGCCTTTGGTGAGATTAAACATGTGAGAACCTGAGGTTTAAAATTCCCAGCTTCAGTAGGTTCTCCCTATTCAATGGGTCCTCCCCAGCTATAGGATCCCATTCTTTACCAAGTAATGTCCTTACCTGAACTACTGACACCCTTGGATACTGGAATTTAAATTTTTGCTGTAATTCAGCCAACCTTATAATGAGAACTTCATTTTGATTTTCTTCAACTTGAGCTCTGTGGCTCAAGTGTCCAGGGCACACTTAGAAACCTTTAGACTGTTTGAGTGCATCTGGAACTGGTCAGTTTTACTGCTGAGTCTATTGTTGTCCTTCCCCTTATAATGAGATGCTAGAAGTTGGTTAATCCTGTGACTGAGTTCACTCTTTTCCTTTGTCAGTTCATCCAGAGATGCTTGGAGCAATCAAACAGTATCTTCAGTTTTCTTGTTTCCTACAAACTTTCAAAACGTTTTGTGTTCAGAGTTACCAAATCCATTGCCCCTCACGAGCGGAGAATCAGGATAATCACATGTATTTGTCTCAAGTTTGGAAAATAGTTCACACCATGGGCTTTCAGTATTCTCCAAGCTTCTAGGAGAGGCTTCAGTAACTAAGTAGGTTTTGGGAAATTGCTATTCCAGATACTTAGACAATTCATCCTTATACTTTTGTTGTTATGGAACCATTTCTGGTACCAAAAACTGTATTAGCAGGGTTCTCTAGAGAACAGAACTTACGGAATGAATCTGTGTATCTATCTATCTATCTATCTATCTATCTATCTATCTATCTATCTATCTATCTATCGGATTTATTAGAATGGCTTACAGGCTGTGGTTCAGTTAGTCCAACAATGGCTGTCAACTAACAGAAGGCCCATGAATCCGGTAGTTGTCTAGTTCATGAGGCAGGATGTCTCATCTGGTCTTTAGTATATGCCTGAATCCTAAAGAAGTAGGCTATAATGCCAGTGAAGAAATGGGCATACCAGTGACAGCAAGAGAAAGCAGGCAAACAAAACAAAGCAAAACAAACAACAACCAAACAAAAACAAGCAACCTTTTCCCATATCATTTATATAGGCCACCAGCAGAAGGTATGGCCCAGATTAATTAAAGGTGGATCTTCTCATCTCAAAATATCTGGATTGAAAGTGGGTCTTCCCACTTCAAATGATTTAATTAAGGAAAAAATCACTCCCAGCTGTACCCAGCCACAGGGTTTTAGTTAATTCCAGATGCAGTCAAGTTGTCAGCCAAGAATATCCATCACAGCCATGAAATGTGAAGGTCACAAAGATTATCTGGTATATAGCTTCAGCTATTATGGCAAAAAATAAGAACATATTGTTTGGCTTGCTGATCAGGCATGGTGTCTTTTCAAAGCTTGGCAGCTCAATGTAATTAGTATACTAATAGCATTCGTATTGGATACAGTGTGAGTTTGGAATGTAATTGAAGCTGTCATACACCATTTAAATGAGATCTTTGGTATTGTTGGTTATTTATCATCTCTGTGTAAATATCACTTGCCCTCCCTTGCTAATATACTCAGTGAAAACTTTCAAAAATGATAGTGAGATTTTCGTCTTTGCCATCTACTGGATACAGTTCTGCAAAAGTTTAAGGAGCTTAGCAGAGTCATAGTAAGGCACACTGGGGTGCAATTAGATGGGGTACGTTTGGATGGGGTGCATTTGGATGGGGTGCATTCAGTGCATGGCCAGTGCTTCCATCATAGATATAAGCAACACTCACACACTGTTTTATTGCTATTTCTCCAGTTCCCAGGAATGTCATCGGTCAACCTGAGAAAGTGGTGTGTGCTACTAGTGGCTGAAGGAAAGCCTTTCATAGGCAGTGATGTATCCTCTTGCTATCATGAGTCAACAATTTTTATAGAGTCTCGTTTGGGAAGAGTTAACACTGAACTCAAGTCTGCCCACTTTCATCGCCCTTTGTGGAGAGCTAGAAATGTAGGGATGGCTTTATCCACAGCCATAAGGAGCCTGTGGTAGAATACCCATATGACTCCCCAATTTGGCAAAAATCAACTCCGGTGCCATATATGTGTAACATGACAATTTCCTAATGTTCCATGTGTACTTGAGAATTCTGGGATACCCTCAGAAGCAAGTTCCTGAGACTATTCCTTCCAAAACCCTGTGCGTGTGTGAGAGGCAGTGTTCTGGAATTTCTGATACCACACTAAAACTCAGTGCTGTGTTTCTTGAGAAAACCTGTTGCTCTCTCCAAGGATGTACTCCATGCACTCATTTAGAGAGGGTGGGGCACAGATCATGTTAGTAGAGGTTAGTCCTATGGATGTCTTAGCAAGAGAGTGGTTACTCTTGAAGCAAGCACATGCTAATGCTGGAAACCGTGAACTTTTTGTTGACTTCCTACAGGAGCAAAAGACTGAAATTACCTTTTGTGGCATTGTTAAATTCCTTTTCTATAACTCTGTCCCTTGTCTTTTCAGAATGTGGAGGCAATTTTTGAGACAATGTTTCTCTGTGTAGCTTTGGAGCCTGTCCTGGAACTAGCTCTAGTAGACCAGGCTGGCCCCGAACTCACAAAGGTCCACCTCCCAAGCACTCTGTCTCCCAAGCACTCTGATTAAAGGTGTGCGCCACCACTGCCAGGCTTCAATGTATTAATCTTAGATAAAGTGCATCAGAATACTTTAAACAATACAGTAGCATGCCTTGTTATAGAGAATTTTTTTGTCATCATTCCATCCATTCATTGTTTTTAATGTTTAAAAACATCATTCATTGTTTTTAATGAAAATATTGAGTGATTTCATGTCCTTTGATCTGTTAGCCATGGTAGAGCAGTTTCCATGGAGTCTGAGATGTTTGAAATGAGCCTTGGTACAGGGCTGGTTGAGAGATACCCAATGGGGATAAGGACCTACCAGAGAAGATAGATTTTTCTTTTTCAAACAGGAGAATAAACTACAAGGAATAATAGAAGGAAAGGCAAGTAGCTGCTGATATTGCCATACTTTTGAGACCTCTATGACCCAATATTATTTTTCTGATCCATTTTTGTTAGCAAAGTTTTCATTGTAGGTCTTCTTTATATACAATTTTATCTCATTTATCTCAAGTGTTTGACTATTAATTTAGCCAGCACATACATATTCTTTCCTTAGGGCTGGGTAAGAGCTGACTTGGAAACAATTTTTATTGTTATTACTTTCATTAAGCAAATTTAAGTATAGTAGATACTGTGAATTAACCAGGATTTCCTAGCACTAATATCATCATACGTATGTGGTTATATACAAACCCTGGCTTTCCACTGAGGGCCTTGTACAAAGTTACAGTGAGGATAGACTATGCTCATTCATAGTGCCATTGTTTGCTTCTTTCACTGTGTGGGCAAAGTAAACAGGGTGTGATGAATACAACCTCTCTTTGTCCAGTATCACAGCTACAGTTTTCATGCCAATATTCAAGTTCTCAGTAGCAGCTTGTGGTTCTCCACTGTCCATGGAGGAAATAGATCGCTGAGACCAAGCCATCATGTGCAATGGCCACAGTAGGAAATACGATAAAGAGTAACCCCAAGGGAGAAGGTCCTGCAGTCTCTGAGTTGTGTTTCATCATTGATAGTTGTTCCAAAAGGAATACACACAGTCACACAATATCATACTCGCACAATCACTTACCCAACACACAGTCACATAATATGACACACATATACAACCACACACACATACAGCCCCCACACACAGTCACACAATATCACACTCACACACACAATCACTTACACAACACACACACTCACACAACATGACACACATATACAATCACACTCACACATACAACAGTCATACAATATCACACACATATAATCATAATCACACACTATCACTTACACGCAATCACTTATACATACACACAAACACACACAGTCACACACACATACAACATACACACAGTCACACAATATCACACACATGAAATCACAATCACACAATATCACACTCACACACACATACAGCCACACAATGTGACACACACATACAGACAATCACACAATCCAAGAAATGTCTCATCTACTATTTAAAGTAGCTCATTTTCCAGTATGTGCTGGGCACTCCTCAGCAACCCTGTGTCTTTCTCTGTCATTCCAATATGAAGTTTCTCCTGTTACTGAGAACAGATTTTAAATTGTTTGGGGTCATCTGTTTTTTTGTTTGTTTGTTTGTTTGTTTTTGTTTTTATTATTTGTTTTCTCTGCCTGATTTAGAAGAATACTTTTGTTTTCTTCCCAATGGCATCTGTAGTATATTCATGCACTTAATAGGCATAGAAGTAATGACACTGAAGGAGGAGGTGCCTCTTTAATCTGCTAGGTACGCAGACCTAACACAGTACTCAGGAGACACAAAAATTTTGGTTGAATTAAGTGGTAGAATTTGTAATATTTAAGGAATTATATTTAAACATAATTTGAGCATGCTGTTCTAGAGTCTGTTTAAGACATATGGTTATAAATAATGAATTAGTATTTATTTTAGCAAAACCATTTAGGAATTAATTAAGCCTATTATTGTGAATGCTGTAGATGTTTTGATATTACAGACCTCAAAAATGTTTCCCTGGTATCTCTAAATCTATAAATGTCCTGCATATCCATGGATGGAGGACTTACAATCAGTCCTCTTAAGCTTGATGACCAAGCAGGAAGCGAACATAGTACAAATATATCACAGAAAGGCCATTTCTTTTTCACACCCAGGGCCATAAAAGATGGAGAAAATTTTGATACTGGGTGGGAAGGTTTTGTAAAAGCACACATAGCCACAGCACCGAGTGACTTCTTTCTGATCCAATTTCATAAATTGCTACATGAGGAAGCGCTCTCCAGTAGATAACACTCAGAAATCAGCACTTAATATGGCAGTAATGGTTATTGCTGTCATTCTTTACATCTTTAAAAATAATTAAGCATTACTGCGCAGGCATTATAAAGTTCCCCTATCACCATTAAGAGGATATTTGAGGTTTGATGTAATTTAGCAAATTACATTATACAGTAGTTAAGGTTTTATGCAGTGGAGTAAAATGAGTAGTAGTTAAGCACACTTACCATACAATGCATTGTACAGAGTTACATGTTCCAACTGCTGTCAGCTTTGTTCCAGTGTCATTATTGCTTTGCAGGCTGACGTTCCTCAGGGAGTGATTCGAGTGCAAGCTCCCCATCTTTCAAAAGTTTCCATGGCAATACAGCTAACTGAAGAACTAAAAGCCAGCGATGTACTTGCCAGGTTTCTCAGCCAAGAAAGGTAAAGGCCTGTTTTAATTATTCTGTGGGATAACTCATTTTTTATATATATTCTCTCTCTCTGTCTCTCTCCCGTGTGTGTGTGTGTGTGTGTGTGTGTGTGTATGTGTGTATACATGTATGTGTCTTCCCATTAGAAGAACAAAGCAGACTTGACAATTAGACCACTGGAGTGAACAGTGGAAATTTATCAGAGGTAGCTTGTGTTCAGGTTGATTCTGTTTTAGGCAACATGTGTGAGTAGCCCTCCACCATTTGCCTGCAGTGAGCTTGGCAAATGAAACTACTCCACCGTCTTTCCAGAACACGTTGGTTGGAGGTTAATTACTGTTTGTAGGCTGTTACGAAGATTGCTAATTAGGATACAGCAAGATTAAAATGAAGACGTAACTTTCTCTGTGAAATTTAATGAATAAGAAAGAAATGTTCCAATTTGAAAACTGAAAGCTTGGATGATTGAGAGAGGACACCCAATCCCTGAGGTCTAAAGTCACGAGAAGAGAACAAATTGTCCTCATTAGGGACATCCACATCCTTCCTTGTCCTGGGGCAGATGCTACAGGTGCTTAGAAGCTCTGCTCTCCCTCACTGCACTCACTACAGTCTGTACCCTCCCATTCATCCTCTCTCGAATTTGAGAGGTCCTGATAAGCTTTCCCATTTAAATACCTCATTTTTGGCTAAAGTCAGTTTTAATGACATTCCCCCTATTTATGTTATGAAATTAAAATTTTTTAATGGTGTGTGTGTGTGTATAAAAATTTGTGGAGTCCATTCTCTTTCCATCCTGATATGGATTCTAAGCACGGGACTCAGGTCACCAGGCTTGTACAACAACCTCCTTTACCCACTGAACCATCTCAACAGCCTCAATCTAAAATTCTTGAAAAATAAAAAATCCAGCATCGAAGTTTGTAAGTATCCTATTTTAGACTTTCCTTGAGGTTAGTCTCATTCTAACAATGGGGCTTCAGGCAGATTGTCTGCTGTTGTCATGCATGTATAGTACCTTATGCTTATGTTTGTACTCCAACTAAGACTCTGAACTTGGTGTTAGGGAAGTAGAAACCTTCAAATAACCACCATCTTCCCATCTCATAAGTTGGGAGAAAGGATGGATCTCCAAAGATGGTGGTGAAGAGGGATGGGGACTTTTGGATAATAACTCAGCCTCTTGCAAACCAGCTTAAACTTCCTTGCAGTAGCAATGGGCCTCAAATACGATCATTCCTTCTGCTTCACTGATAAGAACTTGACTGTGGAACATTTTTATCCCAGGACACACAGCTGGAAATATGACCCTATATTTGTGTCCACAGAGGCAGCCCGTAAAGTTCTCTTTACACCAGCTCCTGGGAGTCACATTTGGCATTAAGACCTGAATTCAGTCTCTCAGAATCGAGGGCTGGAATCATTAGGAATTTCTCAGATTGGTCCTTTCTCCCTGGAGTGTCTCAGCTACAATGAAGTCAACCCTCTCTCTTGCTGCCCCCCACCTTTGAGTTTCACATGCCACATTTGACCCCTTTTCTCCAGCGGCATGTTCCATTCCCTCCCAGAATGTGTCTAGAGATATGGGTACTTGAGTCAGGAGCATCCTACAAGCTCCAAGAACTCAGTTCTGCTCATCTTCCCTACTTCGACTTTCTGAGCATAAATCCTTGTGAAATTGTACAGTCTGTTCAGCTGGGACTTTAACACTTTTCGGTGTAACACGAAACAGTAGTCAGTATATTCAAATGCATGCTATTCCATCTTCAATAGACTGCTACTTTCAATGATAACATTTTAATTTATTTTGTGTGCATTTATATGCTCATGGTACACACGCCACAGTGCTTGAATCACTTTTCTCCTTCTACCAGGCGGGTCCTGGGTCATCAGGTTTGACAGGTTCCTGCTGAACATATCCTCTGTCCTAAGTTAAAGTCTCTGTTCTCCATTAGGAAGAGCAAGACAGAATAGCACTTCCTTATAGTCTTGTGGAAGTTGACTAGGAAAGTGGCCAATAAGTCAGTCCCCTTGATGTTTATCTGGGCCACAGAGTGACAGAAGTGCTCAGTAATGCTTGTACTGTACTTTTCCTCTGCCACATACTTGCATCCCACCTGTTTGGGACAGCTAGGGAGCTCTCTTTCCTTCATCATTCACTTTCCAACTGTCTCTGTCAACGCCAATGAACACACGTGAGCACAAAGTACAATAAAGTGGCCATTCATTCATCAGTTTTTAGTAAAGTATGGATGCCTTTCCATCAGTACTTAGGGAATTGTTGACTTTACATGAAAGCGATTCTATCGCATAAATTTTTTCAGCTTTCTGTAAAATGAAAAAAAAACTATATAGACACTTGGGAACCACTGTGAGTGCATTGGACTAGATTCTTAAAAATAACGTCTTTTTTTATTTTTTTTATCTTACATATCAATCCCAGTTCCCTCTCCCTCCCTCTTTTACTCGCTCCCACCCTCATGCCCCCCAGCCACCCTCCCCTCCCACCCTGTCACTCTACATGTAGGGTGATGCCCTCCAGGAGGGGTCATCTTAATCTGTCAAGTCATTTGGAGTGGGACTAGGCCTTCTCTCCTGTCTCTAGGTTAAGGCAGTATCCCTCCATGGGGGATGTGCCCCCAAAGTCCTTTTGTGCACCAGGGATAGATACATCCTGGCTCCACTGTCTGAGGTCCCTTAGACTGCCCAAGCTTTCTAAATGAGACCCATGTTCAGGGGGCCTGAGTCAGTCCCATGTTGGATTCCCAGTTATCAGTCTGGGGGCCTTTAGCTACTCCTTGTTCAGGTCAGCTGTCTCTATGTGTTTCTGTAACCTAGTCTTGTCCTCTCTCTCTCTGCAACTGGATTCCAGGAGTTCGACTCAGTGTTTAGCTGTGGGTGTTTGCTTCTGTTTCCACTACTAGATGAGGGCTCCATGATGGTGGATAAGTTAGTCATCAATCTCATTATCAGGGAAGGGCATTTATGGTAGCCTTTCCACTGTTGCTCAAATTGTTAGTTGGGGTCAGTCTTGTAGGTCTCTGGACATTTCTCTAGAGTCAGTTTTCACTTCAAATCTATAATGGCTCCTTCTATTATGTTCTCTCTCTCTGTCTCTCTCTCTCTGTCTTCTCTTTTCTATTCCTCCCCTGTCTCAATCTTCCTAGTCTCAAGTGCTTCCCTCTCCTCCCCTTCTTTTTCTTTTAGTCCCCTCACTACTGTCTTTTATAACATTCTTTGGCAGTGGGGGGCTTTATAGCCATAGTAACTCTTGGTTGGAATCAGAGTGTGACCATTGGATGGCATACAAGGCAGCAGGAGGAGCTGAAGTTTGTACACAGCCCTGGGCTGGTAGTGATGCCCTGGGCACAGTGGCAGGGAGAGAATCGCATAACCAGAGAATCATTAATGGGGTGCTTAGAAAAGCTGTTGTTGTGCCAGGATTCCTTATAGCTGGAGTAGACTCAGACTTGCTGATTTTCTTCCTGCCTACATGATGCATCTCCTCTGGACTTCCTACACATGTCTGTGCACCATGTGTACATGTCTGTGGAGGTACAAAGAAGGTATTTGGTCCTCTGGAACTGGAGTTACTGCTGGTTGTGAGTTACCTTGTAGTTGCTGGGAAGCGGACCCCAGGCCTCTGGAAGAACAGTCAGTGCTCTGAACTGCTAAGCCATCCCTCCAGCCCCTTTCCTTTGGACCTTTACTTTATCAGCAGCCCACAAACTTTTCTGTTCACATAATCTACATACCACAGAGGATTTTCAAAGCAAAGTCTTGAACTTTCTCCTGGAAATGTAAAGTTTGGTTCTAAAATTTTGGCAGGTTCCTGAAGTAATTCTTTTACAGAAACCTTTGAAAAATCACTGAGTTATAATTTGTGTGTGTATATGTGCGTGATTAACATTTGAGAAAAGTTTACTTTTGTAACCATCATGTAAAACCTAAAATATACAGAGTTATGGAGTAGTGAGAAGCTCCCATTCCTGGATATACTGCATAATGTCAAAACATGGCTAATTGTATCTGTATAACTTAACCTTCAGTGGCTTTCTATAGTATGTAGAAAATTCTATTTTTTTGAAGAATGTAAACGTATAGATGTAACATACGGTGTGAACAAATGCTAGTGCAATGAGGAAACTGAGTCAGTATCTTGACCCTGTGAAGTGTGGATAATCATATCAATAATCACATGATATCAGTGTTATATTAACTTGATTTTCTGGTGTTTACAAATTTAGATTCTGATTATTCTTTTGCTTCCAGATATCTGTTTCTATTTATTTCATTTTCAAGTGTGACAGTTTTAGTTACCTGTAAGGTACATTTAACAGATGGGAAAACACAAAAGTATGTAGCTGCAGTAGGCCTAACTTATGAATTTTCTATGATAGCTAGAATTTCCTGGTCTGCTAAACTGGTTTACTTGTAAACTGGTTAAGGATGCAACTAATCAGTCTGTCTTACCCTTGACAGTGGGGTTGCCCAGACACTTAAGAAAGGAGAAATTTTTCTGTATGAAATTGGAGGAAATATTGGTAAGAAAATTTTCATTCTATATGCTGATTTAATGTTGCAAGTGTTTGTTATTTATATGTTTGCAAGAAAAATATTTCTATATTTGAAAGTAAGCACACCATGCCTTAGACAGTTTCTGTATAATATGGGTTTATTTAGTGGTCAGACCTTTCTTCCCTGGACCTCTTTTTGAGCTCCTTTTGTCCAATTAATCATTCATACTCAGCCTTTGTATATTTAACTTTTCATTTCACAATTAGAGCTTGGAAATCAGTGTGCTTTCTTAGCTGAATTCAAGACTGCTGCTATGTTTAATGCAGGTGAGGTTGATTTTAAAGGAGCATTAAAGTTCATCCCCTTGGCGAATTCTTTAAATGTTGCCGTGAGAAACAGGGAAAAAGGACAAAGATTCTGAAAGCTAAGATTGTTTAACCATTGCGATTGATTTTATGATTGTATCTGCACTCACACACTGTCTTAACTGGTACCACATCTCCTTCACAGGGGAACGTTGCCTTGATGACGACACATACATGAAGGACTTGTACCAACTGAACCCAAATGCTGAGTGGGTCATAAAATCCAAGCCACAATAGAAGACTAACCAGAGGACTAGTGTCATCATTCTTGCTGGGTCAAGAGTGTAAATAAAAGTTACGAAGTGACACCCCCCCCATGCCTTAAAATGATAGATGTTTGTGGCTTTTACAATTGTTAATTATTATTAAGGAAACAAATATTTTTGGAGTTAAGTGGAAAGGGGTGTGATTAGCTTGTGGGCTGTTCATACACACTCTAAGATATGTTCAGATGTGACAGCTGTTTGGTTTTATTTTTGTTTTGTATGAAATAAATTCTCTACCACTTTTTTGTTGGGGAGGACTGCTGGGTATTGAAGCAGAACTTTACTCCTGATGACCTTTATGACACCTAGTGATATCCCAAGCACATTAAACCATCTTTGCTAATAGATTTACCAAAGAGGTTTGGGTTTATTTACATTTTAAGAATGGTCTCCCCCCTTTCTTACCTCTTCCTGCCTACCTTCCCTCAATAAAACTTGCCTTTTTTTTTTTTTTTTAACCAAAAAGAGACAGTTAACAGCAGGTGTGTGAAGCTGTGCAGGCAAACCTAACTCAACAGTATTCTTGTTACCACACAATGTTAGTACCCATGGCTCTGAATCCTCTGTCTGAGCATCCTTCCTGCAGCATCTTGTTTTATTCCAGCTTATCTGACTTCTGTGCACAAATCTCTATCCATCATCAAAACCTAAACTGTTAGGAACATCCAATCATCACCAAAGCATAAAACGTTTAAACACTCCAGAGAAATATGACCCACACAGAATAACTGAGTCACCTCTGACCACAATGGGAAAAGCCAGATCACTTTGTGTGCACCACACTCTTCCAGATGGAATCTGGAAAGGAATATATGAAGTTACCTGGCAACATTATAAATATCATAATAGTACAACCTGGAACAACTGGAGAATGCATTGTGAAATGGCACTTTCTGTCCCCACCCCTTTCTCCCAGAATGAGTCTTCTGGGTGTGACGATTGTTGTTGTCAACAATTTTGCCTGTTTTCATGTTTTAAATAATCTGAGTGAACTTATAAAGATGGCACAGAAAGTATTGTTCCCAGGGCTTTTCGTGCACAGACCATACTGTGACACCACCACATGGATCTCTGCTGAAAAAAAGAGAAGTGAAATATGGTAGAATGTCATCGATGACAGGAGGCGCGTATAGATGTGGCACCAATGTGTCGATGACAGTGTTCATAGTTCTGCAGGGGAAGCTGCACATTCTCAGAAGCTCTTGATGCCACTCTAATTAGGAAGGAAAGTGCCGTTAATGAGAACAGCGAAATGTTGAGCGTATAATTACAAGAGCAGCCTGTGGATAGATGCTTCAGTAACGCCATGGTGATCTGTGCCATTGCTTTTTTATTTAAAGAAATTTTATAATTAAAAGCCTTTTTCTAAACGATCTTCTCTTGGAATTATTACTTTTATTCCAGTGTGTTCATGGGTCTCCTTTTGTCTTTTTTAAAATTATTTTAATTAACAGTCTATTTTCATTGTAATTAAGCGTCATCTGCTCTCCTATTAGTTCTACTTTCCTGTGTAGTTTTTAAGTTTGAAAGACGTGTGAGACAAGCTTATTTCTTTCCTCGTTATCTATTTTTCTTTACGTAAATGTCCATCCTTTGGGGCTTTCAGAACACATTTTGTGCTGTTTCTTATTATAAGAGTATGTTCATTTCATGGGTAGCAAAATGTTTTATTGATGGTTTGGTTTAAACAATGAACAACTCTAAAGAAAAAAGATTTGCTTAAAACATTCAGGGATCCATAACAACAACAAAAGGACAGGAGTCAGGATAGTAATTTAAAGAAGTATTCCTAGAACACATGTGTCAATTGATTCTTAGCACACGGACTGCTTACCCAGGAAGGCTGGAAGAATTCCTAGGGTTTTCGTTTGTTTGTTTGCTTGCTTGCTTGCATGTTGTGTTGTGTTTTGTTTGTTTGTGTGTTGTTTGAGACCTCATTTCTCTGTGTAGCCTTGGCTAGCCAAGAACGCACTCTTGTAGACCAGGCTGGCCTTGAACTCACAGAAATCCCCAAGTGCTGAGATTGAAGGCATGAGCCACCACCACCTAGCTGAGTTCTCAGGTTTTGCTGGGGAAATGAAAAGGCCTTTTTACTCTGAGTCATTCTTAGAACTCATGGCTTAAATCCATTGGCACTGAACAGTGCATTTTAATAATGCATATACACATAATAATGCAACATATATACATATATATGCACACACACACACACACACACACACACTTTACTCTTAAAGAAGAGAATTTCATATTGTGGAGCCTCAGATACATGTCCTGACATTAACTCAAATGCTTTTACTGTGATTTTTTTTTTTTTTTTTTCTTTCCAGTAAGTCTGAATTTTCAGTGTACATCTGTTTGGTTGGGAAAAGGACAGTGAAGTGAGAGGAAACACATTTGCTTTGAGTCGCAAACATTTTAACACTTATAGGAGTTACCGGTGGGAAATCTGAGAGCCAGTGATTACAGAAGAATGCTCACCTTGCTTACCCCTCCATGCAGCTTCCTTCTGTCCTCTCCTCGTTCTGCTTTTCCTGCTTTGCTACCTCACCCTCTGGCATAATCCTTCTCGGTATTTCTGGGGCTTCTTATTCCTTTCACTGGTACCACCTTCACTTAGCATTGTTACAGAAATTGCTCTAAATTCCTTGTTGACTATCTCTGGGAAAAGTCAATTATTTTCTCAAGTTTGTAGAACTGCTTTACACTTTGTATTGTCCCGATTTCCCATATACTTGTCAGTAGGTGGCAGTATTGGGCAGAGATTCCTTCGAATCAAGTGAGCAACTTTTAAACAATGAACAGAAGTTTATAACAGAACACATGTTTCTGTGACTTGGTGGGTGCCAGCTACCTCCAGCAGTTAGATAATAACACTGTGAGGCTGTTTTAATTACTCACTCTGCAATTGTAAGTAATAATTAATCTCAGGTGTGTGTGTGTGTGTGTCTGTGTCTGTGTCTGTGTGTGTTTAATGTCTGCTTTGTCTTTAATCCCTTGAATGAATATGTGGCAGGTATATCAGTTCCAGAATTAAATTTTAAGTAATCTCTACTTTAAGAAGAAAAGGGACTGTAAGTGAGGTGGAACAGCAGGAGGAGAGGGACAAGGAGCTTGGACACAGAGGCATTTCGTTGTCATTTGTTTCTGCATTTCAACAAATCGGACACTTCCTGGACTTATTGGACACTTACATGCATGTCAAGCAGACTGTACCCTTGAGATTCCTTAGTGGACAAAATAACTCAAAGCATTGACCCCATTGGAGTCAAGTAATGAGTTAAGCAAAGTCTTAAGTGAATAGAAATGTAGAGTATAATCAAAGGCAGTGAGGACACTGGGGGTAGAAAGAGATGAACAAAACAAGTAGAGCAAGGGCTGGAGAGATGAGCATGTGATAGCATGAAATGGGAGGGGTCTCCTTGAAGCATTGACAAGTAAATGAAGACTTGCAGAAGCAGGGATTTTCTGTGTGGATCTTTGGAATGATGTTCTAAACAAAGGGAACACTTAGGATCAAGGTCCACTGTAGGAATGTGCCTTGTCAACAGTGTGGCTGGAGGGGAGTTAGGGCCAGTGAGAGCAAAGGCCAGAGAGGGAAATGCAAAGACAGGTTCCAAGATCATCAGAGCCTTGCATTAGAGGGGTGGTAATGTAGTGATCATCTCAAAATAGTCAGTTAAAGAGAGCAGAGAGGGAGTTAGGAGAAAGAGAAGGGGAGGAGAGAACATGTGGGACCAGGAAGATTGAGTCGGGGGACAAATAGACAAGAGCAGGGTGGGGGGGGGGATATCATAATAGAGGGAGCCATTATAGGTTTAAAGAGAAAACTGACTCTAGAGAAATAATGTCCAGAGACCTACAAGGATGACCCCAACTAACAATGTGAGCAATAGTGGAAAGGCTACCTTAAATGCCCTTCCCTGATAATGAGATTGATGACTACCTTATCTGCCATTGTAGAGCCCTCATCCAGTAGCTGATTTAAACAGAAGCAGAGACCCACAGCTAAACACTGAGCCGAACTCCTGGAATCCAGTTGCAGAGAGTGAGGAGTGATAAGAAAAGTGGTCAAGACCAGGCTAGAGAAACCCACAGAGACAGCTGACCTGAACAAGGGGGAGCTCATAGACCCCCCCAGAATGATAGCTGGGAACCCAGCATTGGACCGACTCAGACCCCCTGAACTTGGGTCTCAGTTAGAAGACTTGGGCAGTCTAAGGGACCTCTAACAGTGGAACCAGGGTGTATCCCTGGTTCATGAAAGGACTTTGGGAGCACATTCCCCATGGAGGGATACTCCCTTAGCCTAGAGGCAGGGGTGAGGGCCTAGTCCCTATTCCAAGTGACTTGACAGATTTTGATGATCTCTCCTGAAAGGTATCACCCTCCCTGTGCAGTGGAGGGGGGGGATGAGGTGTCGGGGAGCGAGGGAGGGAGAGGAACTGGGATCAATATGTAAAATAAGTATATATATATATATATATTATATATATATATACACATACATACACATATATATATATATGTATATGAAAAAAGGGGGGCCCTATTGGCAAAATCTATAGCTGCTAAGTAATGAGACATCATCATGGTCATTCCACACAGTGAAGGTAGAGCCTACAGGCTTTCTGGCAGGAGGCAAGAATGTATAATCACAAGATTTTTATCTTGGCTGTTCATAGGGTGGAGTCTGGATAAACTGTGCCCTTGGGTAAGATCGAGGGAGGGAGTGTGGATTTTATAGAGAAAACAGGAAGCCCTAGAACTTCCTGGTTTTGGAGGCCAGGATGTGAAGGAAGCAAGGTAGAATCAGACAGAAACCTCACCTAAATTAAGAGATATAGCGTATGACAAGTCTTGTGGAGGAAAACCACCAAAAGTCATAGAAGCTCTTCCTTGTAGCACAAATAAGCTAGGACTGATCGATCATGGATTTACCTATGTGAGGTCTTTGTAGATTCTAATGCCTAGTTGAAAATATTAGGGGTGATTATAGGAGGGCTAAGTTTTCTTAAAGCAAACCGTTTCTTGACAAAGAAGACTAAGTGTGGCTAACTGCCAGGGGAGGCAGGCGATCTGGTGTAGGTGAGGTTTTGAAGTTTATTTATTTCAGTAATATTTTGAGGAAAGCTGTCATGGGTGCATGGGACAATATTAATATGCCTATTTTAATGTGACGTTGGGCACATTTCTTACCTGAGCTTCATTTTCTGTTTTGTATAAGGATGATAATGGGGATATTCACTTTTTAGTAGCTTATTAGAATCTGCCAAGAGCTCAGCAACATACTAACCAGATAACAAGCAGTCAATAAGTGGCAGTATTTGTATTAGTGATTTTAATGATTAATATCAGCACTGTATAGTAATAATTCTTACAATATCATGCTAGCGACCTACTCTTTTTTCCCCTCAATATGAAGTGTAGGTGCAATAGACATCATAATACAGATTACAATAAGCATGAGACTCAGGGAATGGGAATAGCAACTATATTGAGAATGAATGGTAAGTTCCTGCCCTCAGGTAATTCGCATAGCATACCTTAGGAATGTTCCTTTCTCCAAGTTAGGAATCACTTTCTTTGTAGACACTTAAGAACTGCCCTCCTGCTCTTTATCTTGCTCAAGGGAATCGGCCAAAGGCCAAACTATTTCACTGCAAGTCTGTGGTAGCACCTCTTTCTTGGAAGAGTGGTGCCATTGTCGGTTGGACAAAACATCTTTTTTTCTGTTTCACGTGAGCTCAGCCCAGCATTGAAGGTGGTTTGTTTAATTTCCAATAGAGAATGACAGAGGGCCAGAGTTCTCTCCCATCATGTCAGTCCTGAAAGCACGGGGATAAAACAAACCTACATATTTTTTTTCATACTTAATATGCCTGGGAGGACAGTGGGCTTCTTGTCCAGCTGCTTACATTGGCCAAGAGCCCCCTTTATTGTCCTGGCTTTCTTGGGCCAATGATTTCTCAGATTCCATGCTTAATACTTATTGAACATCATATCCCTTCTACATCTCCTGAACTCCCATCCTGGAATCTGGACTTCATGTCACTTCCTCTTTGCACTTATGATCACAAGTGTTGTGTGGAGCAGCTTGCTTCTGGGCAGAAGAGTGTGGCATGAAACAAAGGAACCCTTTCCCCAGCATAACCATTTCTTTAAGGTTCCTTCGAAGGGACTTCTGGGCTATTTTCCCACGTAGCTGCATAGAGTATGAGTGAAAGCAACTGGCTGCCAGGAGTGATACTTGAGTTGTTTGTACCAGAAACCCTGGCACTAGCAAGCTTTTCATCCAGAGCTTTCGAGTCTGTGTCTCAACTAAAGTGGCTCATATATGCATCAGAGAAAGAACCTTCAGTTCTACTGTCCAGTCTGCTTTGATGTTTACCCCTCACTGCATCGCCGCTGTTCAGTTCTTATGCATCTCCTATGACAGCTTTCATGGGTTCTCTGCCTTAGGTCACCTTCCCTTCCAGCCAGGAGCCACCAAGAACAAGGCACATCACCAGCAGGGAGGTTCATAAGGAGAATGACCTTGACATAATTCTCAGATGCTCATCAGTTAACATTTTCTTTCTTTCACCTCCCTGTAGCCATGCTACAAGGACAGAAAGGGGACCCCTGAACTATGACTTGTGTGCCTTTACACCTCTCAGTCGGGGGGTGAATTTTGGGCATCTTATCTGTGTCTGCTTGCATCATCTAGCTTGGCAAAAAGTCCAAGAAATCAGCTACAGGCAGTTCATTTCCTTTGGGACCAGAGTCTGGAAACATGTCGTTGGTCATGCCTCACTTATCCCCATGCCTACCTAATGCTGAGGGGGAAGAAGCTGCCATGCTTTATTTCACTTGCCTATTTAATTTGGTTCCTAGAATTGAACCGAGGGCCTTATACGTGTTACGTAAATGCTATACTGCTAAGCAACATTCTTAGTATGCTTCATGATTTCATTTATTTATTTATTTGAGATAAGGTTTTACTATGTAGCCCAAGCTGTTTATCAGCCCAGGTTTCTCCTGCCTCAGCCTCCAGAATGCAACATGTTGAAATTTCAAGTATGAAGAACTAAGGAATTATTAGGTATACTAGACAATGTCCGAGTTCACTAGCCCATATTACAAACAATATTACTAGTTAGAAAAGAAATAAGGCCATCATACTGTCCCTTGTCCCATTATTTTCTTCCCACATACATTTTCATGTGTACTATATATTATACTATGGCTATATGGTGGTTACATTATAAGCAATTATTTGATACATTTCCACAGGGAAATTACATTTACACTTGTGCACTAGGGTTGTAGGGAATGCATTCTTTACAAATAAACTCAGTTTGATGAACGCAGATAAGTGTACAACTAACTATAGGATAAAATATAATGAGAATATAAAGAGAGGAGGGTAATAGCTGGGTAAGTGATAACAGAAACACGAATACATAAGCTGCTGAACCATTTAGAATACTAAAGACTAGATCAGGTCCAAAAGAATAGTCTCCGAATTAGACATGGGCAATGGAACGTGAGAGTGGGTGAGGTTGAGGCTGTGTGGTTGGAATCAAGAGTCTGATTTCACAGGCTACAAGGGTGATGGGCGGGTATGAGATTGCCAAATAATAAATAAAAAGTTTAAATAACCCTGAGAACAAAGGATGCTGCTTTTCAATCAATTTCAGGTTAGAGTGAAGTAGTGATTTGGTATTACAGGGTTTGAGAGAGAAGAGAGGGAGAGAAGAGAAAATAGGATGAAGGGAGAGTAAATAATGAGGATGTTAAGTTTGAAGGGAAGTGTATGCAAATGATAAAAAGTTTAAAGGAGGCATCTTTTGGGAAGTACTTTCTGAAAGATGTGTGTTCAGATAGTACTTGTTGGAGTGTGGTAATAAAAGTGATAGGGGCAAAGAGAGGGGTAAGCACTGCCTTACCATAATAGTAGTACGAGACCAGTGAAACTCAGAGATGCTGAGGGTAAGAGTTCCAGCAAAGGAAATGAGCAACTGTGTCAGATAATTAAGGGAACAACATGACAAGAATTGAACTGGAAGCATTCATGCTGGAATTCACAGTGAACCTTCTAGAAGTAGACCAAGAGTGCTTGGGAATGATGGGAACACTGATACAGTGTTCTGATACAGTAAGACACAAGCAGCAACTAGAAGCTAGGAACTTAGGTGGGATTGTTGCAGAGAGAGGCAGTAGAAATAAAGTTTACCAAAGCTCTTTTTTTTTTTTTTTGAAAATAGGTTCTTATTGAAGATTTTGGGGTTATTTACCCTCTAATTGTCACTGGGTCAGCATCATTTAGTTTTAATAAATACAATATTGTATTCTTATATGTATGCGTGTATGTCTATATTTGTGTAGACATAAGAAAAGACTTTTCATGCAAGTATAAAATGGAATAGAAACATTAGTTACAGTCACAGTATACAACTTTTCAATCCTTTGAACATTCACTATGTGACAGACGTTATTTGTAATGATCTACTAGCTTTTGAAATCATGCAGTTTGAAACAACCTGACTTTTATAATGTTCTGCTATCTGGTTGTTATGATCATGCACTTTTTTTTTCAGTTTCTAGGAAGTATACCAGACAGTGATAACCAAGAGAAGATTATTTGGTGGTATTATTGCATATATCATTAAAGTATCAATTTATGCTTCCATTAATTGTGGTTGAGTGATATTCAGTTCCTCCCCCTTATTTTCTTTTATATCCATTAATTTCATGGTTGAAGAAATGACATTTTGCTATTTTAACTTACATTTTATGGATACTTAGTGAGGCTAATCATGTCTCATATGTTTACTATAGTGTTTATAAAAATGCAAGAGCATTAAATGCTTTTAAAAACTGATAGATACAGAGCCATCTCTCCAGTTCCATATCTCTTTACTTAGTAGTGGCAATTGTTAGCAACATGGAATTTCCTTTGAACCTGGGACTTCCCCAAGTAGGTCAGAGGATATTTAAACTTAATTATACAACTTAAAAATATACAAATAAGCTTGTGGACACGAATGTGATGCTGACTTTTTTTAATCACTGATATGCATGGACACAGACCTTCTAGAGTTATCCTTGTACTTCACTACAGACTAGAATCACATCATTGTTAGTATAAGCACACACTCATAGGTAGAGGAAAAGTAGCATGTGCTTTTGAAATTTTAAAATGATTTCTAAAATGTCTACAACAAGATATAAGTATAAATATAGTTTTTATGGCACCATCAATCATGTGGTTAGGGATCTGCCTATGGTATTAATAAACAAAAACAATTTTCTATGAGGAAAATATAATAAATGTTATTTCAAAGGCATATATTTAGTGGATTAAGAGAATAAAATGAACTATAGGCCTACCTCTGGAGGTACAGCTCATCCATCAGCTTTCCCTGGTGAGTTCCCTAAACCCAGCTCGCCATCTCCATATTCTCAGACCTGCCTTTGGAGGAGTAGCTTCCCATAGCATCTCCTATGAATTGTGTCAACACCATTCTCACATTTCCAGACATAGCCATAAAGGAAGAGGTTACCCACAGTTCTGCCCGGTGAATCTTCCAAGCCCACCAGCACCATTCCAGGCCTTGATCCTGAACATGGCATCCCTGCACGGTCACAGCCTGTAGCACTCTAGAGTCCCCCATCAGACACTATGTTTTCTCAGACCACATTGAGTTGGGGCTAGAAATCAACAGCAAAAACAGCAGGAAATATTTATTTCCATTTATATAAATGGAAATTTAGTATTTTCTAAATAGCCAACAAGCCCTGAATTGAATGGAAACAAAATATAATACAAACTGTATTATGTACAGATGTATTAAAAAGCTGTATTAGGAGGAAAAAGTATGGTAATGAATGCCCTAAATATCAAAGATGAAAAAGGAGACTACAGAAACACAAAGGAGCATAAACTAGTATGAATAACCCTATAAGCAAATTGAAAATCCATCATCAAATGGACAAATTCCTGGCCATATGCAACCTACGAAGGGTAAATCAGTAAGGCATACAAAATATAAACAGATAAATAGTAACAAGATTGAAATAGTGACTGTTTCAATACCTATTATTAAAGAAAACCCTGTAACTGAGAGTTATGCAGCAAATTTCATAAAAGTTTTTAAAAGTCATTCTAATTATTCTCAAACCATTACAAAAACTGAAAGATGATGGACTACTGTTAAACTCATTTTGAGCATTATCCTCAAACCAAGCCAAACAAATAAAACTAAAGAACTGATAATTGATGTAAAAGTTTTCCCCAGAATACAAGCAAACCAAATTCAAGATTCCATTAAAACAAGCAAGCAAACAAACAAACAAACAAAAAACAAGCAAACAAAACAAACCAAAAGTAAAGGAAAAAAAAAAAAAAAAAAAAAAAAAAAACAAGTGAGATTTCCCCCAAGAGATGTAAGGATGATTAAACATTTACAAATTTACAAATCAGTAAATGTAATAGCTAATATCAACATAATGAAAGCCAAAAGCCAGATGATTACCCAAGTAATCACAAAAAGCTTGTTATAACATTCAATATCCCATCGACAAAAATTGAATAGATTACATATAGATGGAGTATAACTCCAAATAGTAAAGGCTGTATGTATATGACTAGCCCACAACCCAGAGCCAACAGCACATTGGTAGTTCCTCAACATCCAGAAAAAGGATGTCCACTTTCACCACTTTTGTCAAATAGTTTTAGAAGTTCCAACAGGCAAAGAAATAAAACAAAGAAATAAAATATATCCAAATTGGAAAAGATAAATTATATGTTTTTAGATGGCATGACTTTATACATAAAAATTTAACTTCATCAAAGAACTGCTAAAACAAGGAAATTAGTAAAGTTTTATTGCACATAATCAACATATGAAAAGTAGATGCATTTTTACATATCAATAGCAAGACTTCCCAAAAAGAAATCAAGAAATAATTCCACTTTTCAATGGCTTCTAAAAATTAGAAATCAATTTAATGAGGGAAAAGAAAATTACAAAATACTGGTGACAAACTTTGTGGAGTGCACAGGAGAAGTGGAGAGCAGGGAGAAGGAATGGAGGGAAGAGGAGAGAAGAGGAAGATGATGATGATGATAGTTATGGTAAGGAGAGCCTGTGTTCATAGATTAGAAGAAAGTTTAATGATAAAAGACCATACTAGCCAACATGATTTATTGATTCAATGTAATGTTCACTAAATACAAGTAACATTTCTTATAGAAATAGCATTTTGAAATAAATATGGAATTACAAAAGACTGAGATAATTAAGAGACACTGGGGGGGGGGCATGCTGGAGGCATCAAAATACCTTCCTAATTCAAGATAGATTCCAAGTCTATAGCAACCAAAAACATCAAACTGGACAAACAAACAAACAAAAACAAAAAACTGACGTGAGTAAAAGGACAGAGTAAGGAATCCAGGAATTAGCCCACATGCAAATAGCCAATTGATTTTTAGCCAAAGTTTTGAGAACATACGTGGCATAAATGACAGTGTCTTCAAATGATACTGGGAAAGTGGATATAATGGATATGTGAAGGAGCAAAACAGATCAATTAAATTAAAATAGAGCAGAGAACTGTATGTAAGACCATAAACCAAGATGATGCTGGAAAACATAGGAGAAATACTTCCAGACATTGGTTTAAGCAAGATATATTATTATTGTTGTTAATAGGATCCCTAATACACTGGTTACAAAAGCAGATAAATGGTATTATATGAAATATAAGTGAATATATGGAAAAATAAGTGAATATCTTGCAAAACAAATAATCATAATCAGCAGAGCCAAGAGATATCCTAAAGAATAGGAGAACATAATTTCATTATTATACATATGTTAGAGATCTAAATAGACCTCTCAAATTAAGGCATATAGATGACCAAGAATCATAGTATATTTGATGCTTATTATTGTTAACCTGGGTCTAGACTCACCTAGGAGATGAACCTATGGGCATGTGTGTGGAGATTGTGTTGATTAGGTAATCAACATAGCTGTGATGGTCCACCTCCCCTATGGGTGGTACCATTCCATAGGCTAGCATCTTGGACTGAAAGTGAGCTGAGCAAAAGCATTCATTCCTGTCTGCTTGATTGTGGATACCATATGGGCAGCCACCTTAAGCTCTGGTTGCAGAGACAGACTGTACCCTCAAACTTCTAGCCAAGATAAACCCTTCATTTCCTTAAGTTGTTGGGTATTTTGTCACTGTAATAAGGAAAGTAACTATAAAGGGGGAAAGGTTCAGAGCCATTAATAAAAGCATCACCAGGAAAAATCAAATAAAAACAATGAGACATCATCTTATCCTACCGGGTTGGGATGGCTATTATCTATTACTAAAGAACAAGAAAGTGCTAGTAAGAATGTAGAGAAAGAACTCTCCATGCTCCTATGGAAAAATGACAAGAGGTTTCTAAAAAATAAAAATAAATAAAAGATGGAACTGTTATATGAGCCATTAAACTCATAATTTGAGTAATGCAAAAGTGATATCTTGCATATCCATATTTGCTATAGAAATCTATATATAATAACCATTCTAGAGAATCAACCAAAATTTCCTGTAATGGATGAGTGTATAGATTCACAGCAGAATATTATTCAACCTGAAAGAAGAATGAATTCTATCTTAATGGCAACATGGAAAGACGTGGAGGTCACTATGTTGAGTGTACTAAACCAGGCACGGAAAGAAATGTCAAATGTTCTCATTTTTGTAAACCGAGCAATCAGTCTCATGTAATGAATGGAAATGGGGTCTCTAGAGACGATACCCTATTCATACATTGAGAAGGAGTTATACAAGTCAAATCGAGGAGATAAGAGGAAGTGGGGTAAATACAATAACAATCTATGACCAGATGTAAAATAACTACCAAGTGTGAAAGCACATAACACACAATAATCAGTGATGAGCTGGAAGTGATTTTACTCTGCTTGATCATTCCACATTATGTACATGTGTAAAATTATCATACTGAACCCATACATACACTAAAGAGTTAATCTTAATGAAAAGGAATGGAATCCTCAGTGGTAAATGTATGTTATGCTGTTTTGATGAAGGGCTAGTTTTTGAGTAGTGATTAGACAAAGAAGGTAGGTCTAATGATAATCAGAGGATGTAATCAAGAAGACCCCACTTGATCAGACCTCCTCTGCAACTCTTCATTTGCCCTTAGAGATGCTGACATTACTTTCCTCTGCATGTAGGAAGTGAATCTCACAAAAGAGGGTCTTATGACATGATGTGTAGGCAAGTTGGGGAATTCTTCTATATTCTGCTGTAGTGGGCAAGAGTGGGAGAGGTCAGCAACTTCTTGATTCTACTGTTATTTCTACTGCCAATGTGCCACTTCATATCCTAAACCCTATTAATAATAGATGCTTTTCTAAAGAATGGAAACAACAATAAGTATCTAAAAGCATTCAGCAGCCCCAGTTATCAGGGAATACAAGCTGAAATATTTAGGCATTATGTGAAGGGCGAAGAATAGAAGAAAACTCTTGCTTTGCCCGCAGACAGGCACAGCCAAAGGGGCTGAAAGAAGCTTTGTGCCTGGAGCACATGTAACAACTAAGTGAGCTGGAAGAAAGATCCTGGCTTCAACAGCTGCTGAAGCCCCAGACTTGAACCGGCATCAGAATGGGAAATGGGAACATTGGGGTTCCCACGGAGACCCTCCCTTCTTTAACTGCAGTGTGTGGGCCTATACTGTTTGTGTTGAAAACATGTGCTCCAGTCCCTTCACTACTGCTGGAGATGTCAGTGCCAGAGGCCCTACAAAGTAGCAAGGCCAGCTAGCATCAATAACATCTAAGGCAGTCTCTATTATCTCATTGGGCTACTATTCCTATTTGAACTAATAATTACAGAGTGAAAACCCCTCACCCAGTGTCTGCTCCATACCAGCCTGAACTGACAGAGTATTCCCACTTTCATCTGGCCAACGAAGACAGAGGTTTTTCTGACTCTGCCATAGTGTTATGTCTGCCTAAAGTCAATGATGATAGCCAATTGGGCAGGTTGTAGAGAGGCTATTGCTGTGTCTAGCAAGAGATGAAGCCAATATTTCCCACCTGTAGGAAAAAGATACCTACTAATGTCATCCCATGAAAGGAACAATGCCAGCTAATTTAATAGATGTGCAAATTTGAACATACTACAAGAAAGTGTGAAAACACAGGAAACAGGATGCCTTTGAAGAACACAGGAACAATGTGAACAAAATGCCTGGGGAAGCATGTAGAAAGAAAGTGGTGGTGCTGTTAATGGACTAGCAGGTAGAGGGGCTTGTAGCCAAGTCTGACAGTCTGAGTTCAATCCTCAGATCCCCCTAAAATGCTCTATCATATACAAATTGTTTTTGAAAGAAATCTCAGGAAGATCCTAGAGAATGTAAGTAGACATTTACATAAAAATTGAACGGAAAAATTGGAAGGAAAAAAAAACATAGAGATCTAAAAAAAAAAAATCCTACAATACAAATCTTGGAAATGAAGAATATGTTAGTTCAATTCTGTTGAAAGTTATGGCAGATGGACCAAGTGAGGAGAAGATTATCCAAGCTTGAGAAATCTTTTTTCTCTTCTAAAGAGAGTGTTTCTAATTTTTGAAACAATTCAATAAATGTTCAGGTTTCTGAAAAGCCTATCAGAGAAAAGAATAATGGCAGACCAGGGAAAATAGTCAATGAAATAATAGGAGAAAACGAGTCTAATGTTGGAAATGACATTAACATCTCTGGCCATGGGCATATATGACCCCAAGTAGTCATAACCAAGAAAGATTTGCAATACCATATTATCTCTAACTGTCTAAGCCTAAATCTACAAAAGGAGGGCAATGAGTCACATGTAAAGATATCTCTTGATCACCCCAACAGATTTGTCATAAGAAACCTCCCTGGCTAATAGAAAAGGTAATTATGTGTTCCAGTTTCTGAAAAAGAAAATGCCAACCAAGAATACTATACTCAAAGGCATTACTCAGCAACGAAGCCAGCATATAAATCTCAAAAACAAGCAAAAGAGTACCTGCCATGCAAAATATGCTTATTAAGGGAGACCCACGTCCAAGAGTGAGGCAGACAAACACTAAGATGACAGGATGGGGGAATGCCGGTATCACATAACAGCAGATGTACAAGAGAGAAAGAGGATCAAAGAGTCCAATACACCATAATATCAAACACAAATAAGAAGGCAAAAAAAAAAAACCTTTAAAAAAGAACTGGAAAAGATCAATAAGAACCCTGCACATAAAAGGACACCCTCCAATTAAGAGATACAAACTGGCGCTGAGGAAACACCTGAGTTGGTAACATGCTTTCCATGCAGGTGTGAGGACCTGAGTTCAGATCCCCACTACCCAAATACAAGCACAGTGGTGCATCTGTCTCTCCAGGAGGGAGTGGGATGTCAGGGAGGCAAAGACAGGAGGATGTCTGGAGCACAATGTTTAGCCAGCCAGCTGAAGAAATGAGCTCCAAGTTCGGCATCTCTAAAAACAAGATCAAGAGTACCAGGGGAAGATACTTTACTTCAAGGTGGAGTCTTTACACATATGCACACATATAAGGGCACATCTGCATACATATGAACACACACACACACACACACACACACACACACACACACACAAAACATGCATACGCATAGAGAAAACACAGACTGACTGAATTAAAGATAAAAGCCTAATAGGGGGCGTATTTATGTTGGGTTAGGAGGTAGACGGCAATCCTGAGGAAGGAGAGCAAGCAGAGTGTGGTGGTTTGAATAAGAAATGTCCCCCACATAATCATAGGGAGTAGCACTTTGGGAGGTGTGGCCTTGTTAGAGTAGGTATGAGCTTGTTGGGGGAAGTATGCCACTAAGGTTTCAAATGCTCAAGCCAGACTCAGTGTCACTCTCTCTTCCCACTGCTTTCCAATCCAGATGCAGAACTTTTGGCTCCTTCTCCAGCACCATGTCTGCCTGTGTGCTACCATGACAATAGTAGAGTAAACCTCTGAGTCTGTAAGCCAGCCCCAGTGAATTGTTTTCCGTTATAAGAGTAACCAGTACAATTAATGGTCAAAGTATTAAATTACTCAAAAAGAGATGAAAATAGAAACAGAACATTCACAGATTTCTGGAACAACAAATGCAATGGTACTAAAACGGACGTTTACAACAATAAATACTACCTAAAAATACAAGATTTCAAATAAACAAACTAACAATTTATGTCAAGGATTTAGAAGGCAAAGCAAAACCAAGTTAGTAGAAGGAAAGAAACAACAAAGATTAGAGCAGAAATACATGGAGCAGAGTGTAAAAATGACTAAAGAGCATTCAAACAATGAGCTGATTCTTTTGAGGTCATAAACAAAATTAACAAACTCAGCTAGATTCACCAAGAATGAGCAGAGTCAAGTAAATAATACTAGAGATTAAAAAGAAAAAAGAAACAGAAGCCTATGCAATTAGGCAAGAGAAATAAGTAAAAGAAATACAAGTAAGCAGGAATAAATCTACTTATCCTTGGCTGTCTATGTCATGGGTCTATAGTAAAAGACCCTAATGACTCAACCAGAAATTTCTTAGAGCAAATTACCACTTTTAGCAGAGAAACACGATTAAAATATCATCATAGAAAACTAGTGACTTTTTTACATGACAAAATGAACCTGAATTGGCCAGAAAGTGATTCCATTTACAATAACTGCAAAGAAATAACTAAGGAATAAATTTAATTAAAACAATAAAAGACCTGTACAATAAAAACTATGAGATGCTTGTATTAGTTATTTCTAGTGATACTGTAACCAAATGATTGACAGGAGGCAACTTGGGGATAGAAGTGTTTATTTGGTGCTACAGGTCATAGGGGGTATGGTGGCAGGAGCAGGAAGCATCCACAGCCAGGAAGCAAGTATCCAGTGCCTGCAAAAGCTACAAGAGGTATCAGAGCCCTCTAGAGCTAGAATTTTGGATGTTTTAAGTTGCCATATGGATGCTTAGTTACAGGTTCTCTGGAAGAATAGCTCGGGCTCTTAACTACTAAGCCATCATTACATTTCCAATATTACCCAATTTTAGGAGTAGTCTTCTTATTTTAATTAACCTAGACCAGTGGTTCTCAATGTGTAACAAACTTCTCCCCCCCCCCAAATATTTGTGTTACAAATCATAACAGTAGCAAAATGCTATTCTGAAATGTCAGAATAGCATAAAATAATAATTTTATGCTTAAGGGGGTCACCACAACATGAGGAACTGTAATAAAGGGTTATGGCATTAGAAAGTTGAAAACCACTATTCTGGAGAATCCCTCACAAACATTTGTTTTCTTAGTGGTTCTAATTCCTTTCAAGTCAACACTCAAGACCATCACAACACTGAAAAAGGAAGCTGAACTCACTAGGAGGAGAGACTACCGTGTTTATGGACTGGAATAATTAATAAGCTTAAAATATCCATATACTCAGAGCAACCTGTAGTTTCATAGCAGCCCACATCAAAATATTAATGGCATTCTTCACAGAACCAGAAAAACGATCCTCCAATTCATATGGAAGCACAAGAGAGAGAGAGAGAGAGAGAGAGAGAGAGAGAGAGAGAGAGAGAGAGAGAGAGAGAGACTGGACAGATGGCTCAGGTATTAAGAGCATGTCACACTCTTGAAGAGGAACAGTTAAGTCCCCAGCAACCATGTTTATTGCCTTACATCAACTCGAATTTCAGGAAATCTGGCACTTTCTTCTGGCCTGCACACATATGGTACAAACTTCCACACAGAAAAACATATATGCATATAAGTAAAAAAAATTGAAAATTTTAAAGGAAGTACAAGAGTCCTATAGCCAGAGTAGACAGGAGCAAAAGGAGAAAGTAAAGGCAAGAGTAAAGCTGGCTTCAAGGCATACTAAAGAGCAGTAGTGTGGTTTAGTAAAACAACAGCAAACAACAATAGCAGCAGCAGCAACAACAACAACAGCATCAGCAACAACAGGAATAGCAATAACAGTAACAACAACACGGAGGATGGAATCAATCAACAGAACAGGATAGAGATCCAAAGAAATGAGTCCAGGTATCCAAAGCCAACTGATTTCCAACAAAGATGCCAGTAATATACAATGGAGATAAACAAAATAATGTCTTCAATGAATAGTGCTGGCAAACTGTATATTTATGGGCAGAAAACCAAGACATGGATGGCCCTTATCTCTCACCTTGCACAAAAATCAACTCAAAATAGAACACAGAGGCTTGTAAGAAGAGAAACTCTAAAACTGTAGAAGACAACACAGGGGTACTATTTGAGACATTGGTACTGTTTAGGGCTCTAAAAGCATAGAAAACAAAATAAAAATTGGCAAATGGGATGATATTAACTGAAAAGGCTCTGGAAAGCAGCATTATCAGTGGAATAAAGAGATGACTTCCAGAACGTGAGGAAATTTTTATCAAGCATTAATTTGACAAACTTCATTTCTACAATAAAAGAAAAGGAACTAAAACAAAAATAATCAATCTAAATCAGCATATGATCTAAGTAGACATTTTAAAAGAAATAGAAATAATTCTACCAATGTTAAATTTATCAGTCATCATGAAAATACAAGGGGAAATTTCCTTGAGTTACCATGTCATGTCAAAATCACCTTCATCAACTCCTCGCCAATTACATGTGCTGATGAGGAAAGGAAAAATAAAAGAAATCCTACACATTGTTGTTGGAATGTAGATGAGCACAACCAACATGGCGTACACTAATCATTCTTCAAACACTGTCTGCCACCTGGGCATGGTGGCACATGCTTTCAATTGCAGTACTTGGAAGAAGCAGAGGCAGGCAGATCTTTCTGAATTTGAAGCCAACCTGGTCTATACAGCAAGTTCCAGGCCAGCCAGAGTTACATAAGGAAAACCTGTCTCAAAACAATGAAACAGCAACAACAGAACTATCTGTCTCGCATGCAACAGAGTTAATTGTAGGGTCTCTCTGTGTGTCCCGATCTATGAAAAAGGGTCCAGTTCAAGGCCATCTTTAGCTCTAGCACTCTGATCCACACAAGGCTCTGTAGCACCCCCTGGTCTGGATCTAACTTCATCTCTTTCTCGTTCTTCTATTTCCACTATGTTTCATAGTGGTTTGAATGCAATATTCCCCAAATCTTTAGCTTCCAGAGTTAATGAAAGGAAAAAAAGAAAGGAAGGAAGAAAGGAAGGAAGGAAGGAAGGAAGGAAGGGAAAATGTAGTCAAGAAGTCAAGAGTTAGATGTGGTGGTTGTGGTGGTGCATGCCTTTAATCCTGGCCAAGGCAGAGACCAAGGTAGAGACAGAGGATCTCAGTGAGGTTGAGACCGGCCTGAATTACCTATACAGTGAGCTCCCAGCCATCAGGGATACTTAATAAGAATCTATCTCAAAAAACAAAAAAAAAGCAAAAATCCAAGGATATAGGGGATGTAAAAATGAAGTGTATATTTCTAAGCAAGACATAGACTGATCCTCAGTACAGTGTTAGTGTAGACTCCAGAAAGGGTGTTGATGACAACATCTCAGTGAGTTAAGTTCAAACAGAAAACCATTGGCTTTGTATCTTTTAGAGCTTGCTTGAGAAAGAGAACCTTGCCATTTCTGCCATTGAATAAAAGTTCATTGTTTATATTGTATCTTATGCTCAGATATTAATTCTTTAGGGAGTCTCATATTTTTCAAGCTCAGAGTAAAAGTCCTGTATCTGGAGGGATTACTGGAGCAAAATGTATTTATGCCTGGACTGAGAAGATAAAAAGCAGCAGAAGAATCAAATCAAAGAGAGATCGATACTATACATTCAAAAAATTCCAACTTTACTGTGTTCTTCTATCCAAAACACTGGGAAGTAAGTTCCCTCGAGCCTTTTTTTTTTTTTTTTTTTTTTTTATAATCACCACAGAAGTAAGTTTGTCACTCCTGTGGTTATGGATATCAGATTACATGATGAACACTGATTATCTATGTGGCAACCAGGGATTTTCACTGTCAAAACCAGGCTGCCCTGGCTCTAATACTGTCTGGTGTAATTGAGAAATTCCTGACTGACCTTTACACTGAGAACACATATATCCTGTTTCTCAGCATGATTTCAGGGACTTTCACTAATGTGGCAATTTAGAACTATGATTGTTTCAGAGTCCTGGCCAAGTCACTATTATGAAATAGCAAATTGAAATTTTTCTTTTAAAATAAAGGTGGAAGTGTAGGTGTACCTTAGATAATTTTGTGTAAAATGTGAGAGACTCTTATATTTGCCCTTTTCTGAAGGTATGCCTAATGTGTTGGGGGGATTTAGGGATAGTGTTGGCATGATGGAGATGGGTGTCCTTACGGAGCCAGAGTCCAGTGGGACCAAGCTAATGGTGAGATGTGCAGTTAGCATGCAATGGTGTGCAGGAGATGAGTTAGTAAAGCGTAAGTTATCAAAGGCAAAGCAATGCTTCTACACAAGGAACCTTGAGAACTTATCTATCCTCTTGTCTAAATGATTATTATTTATGGTCTAGCATAAGACAGAAAATAAATCAAGAGATAGCTCATTGCTAGAAATTGTGTTGTACATGGGAGACCTGAACCCAAGCACAGCAAAAGAAAAATGGAATAAAGAAAGTTAAATATAAAGAACCATCCAAGCATGTTGATTTTCATTTGTAATCCTAGAATCTGGGAGGCTGAGTCAGGATTGCTTCAATTCAAGAGGCCAGCCTGGGCTACAGAATGTGATCCCACCTCTCTGCTTTAAACAGGACAACAGCACTGTTAGCAGATGTGCACAATGAGGCCCTGGCTATCTATCCTAAGCCCACGGGATGCCAACACACTGATGTAGCACTGTCATAGAGCAGACATCACCACTAAGCATCTAAGCATGAGATGAATCACCAGGAAAAAGGCTGTTGTGTGTACTGATATGCTGAGTTCATGGTGATGCTGTTCTGGGGAGATTCATGGGAAATCTGTCTTCTGGCATGCTGGGAGAAGGTTGACGTCAATTGCTGTGCCTTAGGACCCTGCATGGCTGTAGAAGCTGGGGAAGCAGGGCAGGAACCAGGGTCATGCTCAGTCAGGAAGGCTCTTGGGGCTGGAGTGCCAGAAAATTGTTCAGAGTGGCCTTCCCCTGGAAACTGAATGGGGGTAGTTTGCTGGGCAGCTGATGACAGGGGACTACTCCATCACCATGAAAACCATGAGGTCTGTGGATAGGGTGGTTTGGGGGAAGCTGCCCCAAAGACAGGCCACTTGCAGCTGGTTTCCAGACATTGTTGAGACTCTTCATCCACATTGGAGAGTCAATGAAGTGATCACCATGGATGGAGGAGCAAAGCATTCTCATCACTCTCTTGGCAAGTAAACGATGGGTCAGTTAGCAAGGAAGTGAGATTTAGAGAGCTCACTGACACCCTGGAAATGGAGAGCTGTGTCTCTGTGCTCAGACATGGGCTGTTCACTGCTCCCTCCCTGACTGCTGCTGACTGACCCTTGGCTCCTAATGTCCTGGAGAAATTTGATTTAAATGGAATCATTGGTGGTCAGGTGTCTTATTCTGTGCTTAAAGCCCACTGTGGAATTCAAAGTCTCTTAATAAAGAAGGGGACTTAGTGCAGAATGGAACGTGCCCTGTATAGGAAATGATTACAGCTCTGCACCAGATGTCATCACACTGGACAAGCCGGCCCAACAATATCTACAGAGTGATTTAAGGCCCCAGTCCAGAACAGCAAGAAAGCAACTCAGAGAAGCCATAATGAAATACATGGTGGTGGCCAGAGTCTAGCCACCAGGAATTACCTTACATCTGTTTGCCATTACAGTTTTCTGGAGTTTCCTTTATAATTACCCTGAAGTATCTATGGAACCCCTACTATCAGCTCTTTTGAGTTAAATCAAAAGATAAGGCCAGTAGTTATTTAGGTCAATGGAGTTTTCTTGTGTATTTATTTTCCACATACATGTATTTCTTAACAAGCAACAAGAGAGAAAAAGGCACAGGGCCCTAACCTACAAAAATTGAAAGCTTGCTTTTCTGTGAGGCTTCAAGCCACTTGAAACTGTAGCAGGACTGCATTTTTGGACATTCTCTTGGGAAAAAATATATCTGTGATGGATAAGGCAGTATATTATTTTCTAAAGAAACTTTCTCTTGCCTGTGCCTGAGAGTTACAACTCTGATGGGAGGGTCCATATGTTGACTTTGACTGTATGCACAGGGTTGGGGGGGGGGGATACTGGCTCAGCTAACCCCCAGGAAATACCTGGAGAAGCCTATCTGAGGCTGAGGTGGGAAGCTATGTGTATGTTGGTTCTGGCCCTGCAGAGACTGGTGTCTGGTATCTCCTTTATCCCCAAGGCAGATGGAGACGATAATCCAGGTCAAGATGGAAGCTCCCAAGAGGGAGCTTTTCAAAAGAATCAGTACATGCTAAACTGTAAGCAGAAGTCTCTGGCACAGAGAAGAAGGTAAGTTTCGTCAGGGCCAGCAAGGAAACACGACCACAACTCTTCTTCAGGCAGTTTACTCAGGAACCTTGTACATCAGCTTCCACCTCCCCCAGCCCCAACAAGCCCTTAAATGTGTGCTCACTGCCCAATCAACTCATGCCACCTGGCGATCCCGGATAGGCCACAGAAGGAGGAAGTACACCAGATCCATCAAGCACTTCCAAATAAGGTTTGTTTACAGCTAAGCTCAGACTACCTGGCATTCAGCCAGGCACCATCTTGGGGCTGTGGCTTCCCACAGTTCCCCTTTTTTTTGTTTTAAACACAACAGGCAAGGGTAGAGGTCTGGTCTCTGATGAACAGGGGACATTGTAATGGCCCTGCGCCCAGTTATCAGCCAAGCTGGTGCCACACCCGTCCAGTATCTTTTCTCAGAGATGGGATTATGTTACTAACCCATATGCAATCAGACTTGCCCTCCATGAAGCCACTAGAAGCTGGCCTCAAGTGCAGTACTTCGTCTCACATCCTGAGCGTCATGACTGCTCAGCCTTTTAACACAGTTAACCAAGCCTGAGGTGATTGCCCTGCCTCCGGGGCTTCGAAGGCTTGTGCAATCATGGCATTACTTCTCCGCTGTGTAACCCTCATCCTGCAGATACACCATAAGGCAATGAGACTGACTAGGATAAGCACCCCTCCCAGGGCACCCATTCCCGCCCATTCTTTCAGGTGGTTCATGGCTTGAGTGATCCATGTAGATAGTCCCTCTGCAACTGAGATGTTGACTCGGGTAGAGTTCACATGCACGACGGAAAGTCTCAGGTCCTGCATTAACTTATCGAATTCGCTGGACCAATTGCCTAAAAGATACTAAGAAAGCTGGTTAGACATATTGGCAGCCACCGAATACTTTTGATATGGCACAGAGGTCACACATAGCCCCGTCATCTTCCATTCACATCCTATTTGTGCCAACTGCCACAAAGTGCCAATCTGTTCCTGATCTAGATCAATTCGCTGATTCAGGACCATAATACCACCTTTTAATTGAGCATTAAGGGAAGATTGTACGTCTAAAGCAGTGGCTACATTTGCTGACAGATTATTTAAGGCAGCTGCAGTCTGGACAGTGGAATGCATGGCAATGGAGAGATCAGTGTAGCTACCATTAACGCCACAGAGTAGCCAATGATCAAAAGGATTAGAGGCTCCATGTTGAGCTGGGTTTTGATTACAATAAGGAGCCCACCTGGGTTGCAGGGGAATAGTTGAGTTACCCCTCTCCTAGGCTCTAGGACATCAACCTCTAATCCAGGTGGCATTACTCTTCAAAATGGTTTCACCATGTGGTGATTAAGAGCTTCCATCTGCGCTATTGCAAAAGCAGCAGTTATTTCAGGGGGTCTGGCTTGCTCAAACCACATTAGTCTGGAAGGAATCCACAGCTTTTTATTTTCTGTGGAAACAAAAATAGAAATCCTTTTCCCCAGTTACTTGTCCTTAGAGTTAAATTTTGGAGTCAAAGCATTTTTAAAATATATAAATTGGATTAATCAAGCAGCATTTCCTTTAACAGTTGTTTCCTCAGTAGTCAAGCAATACAAAGACAATATAATACCATACAGTATCCAGATTCTCTCAGAATGCAACAGCTCCTGAAGAGCGAGATAAATGGGTTGTGATGTTGAATTCCCCATACTTTCACTTTTGGTTACTTTTACCTTGTCCGATCCCAGAACTTTATCACTCCTACCGGAGACCTTATTGCCTCTTTACCGAGGTCCTTAACTTGGTCCCACCTTACCTGGGACTTAGCAGTTGACTACCCTGACTCCAGGAAGTTCTGAGCCGTTCACCCACAGAGAGAGGATCCCCATATGGGCTACCACTTGTTGGGTCTACCTCAGCCAGCAAGGAAACATGACCACAACTCTTCTTCAGGCAGTTTACTCAGGAACCTTGTACATCAGCTTCCACCTCCCCCAGCCCCAACAAGCCCTTAAATGTGTGCTCACTGCCCAATCTGCTCATGCCACCTGGCGATCCCGGATAGGCCACAGAAGGAGGAAGTGCACCAGATCCATCAAGCACTTCCAAATAAGGCTTGTTTACAGCTAAGCTCAGACTACCTGGCATCCAGCCAGGCGCCATCTTGGGGATGTGGCTTCCCACAAAGGTTTTCCTTGTGTATATTTTATCATGTAAAGATCATATTGGTGTTATTGTTTAGAACTTTGTGTTGGAGTGTTAGCTCTTTAAATGCATGCATATTCATTAAAATTAGCGTTTGAAATTCTGTAATGACTGACATCTTTCATTTTAAGTATTTACTTTATAGGTTAAGTGCTACCAGCAAACAAAAATCTTTTCCTTCCATGAATAAGAACATAAACACAGGATGAAAGGGGAGTTTGAAACAAGGGAGGCAGGGTTGCAACAGGGTCATCAAGAAGAGTAGAGATGTGAAAAAGAGAAATGTGGCATTGCTGGGTGTACTTTTTCTTACAACAATTACAGAAAGGGAAATACAACCAATTCTAGGTTTTAAATACACACACAAGGAATCTCAAATTTCTGGGGGTGGGGGAAATCACTGAATGACTCTTTTGTGCTATCAAACTTGTCCCTGGGGAGATGATTCACTTAGCAAAACCTCCAGTTACAGATAGATAACTACCCGATAACTCTGTGTCCTCAAAGCTTCCAAGGGTTGAATTATCTGGGGTCACATACCATATCACATTGTCATCTGCTCAGAATCACAGCAAGCTGAGCTTTCAAGACTCATTGTCTGTAAGAGTTTTGAAGTTATTGTTATAACTTCAACATTGAATGGCAGCAGGGCTTTGGGGACTCACAATTGGTCCCATTACTTTAAAGATAGCCTGCTAGGACATTCCCAGGATGGTAGTGACCCAAGCCCAGTACTGTTGGATAATTGTGCAATCTACCATTGGATTTATGTTTCCCTAGACTCAAGGCTGAGTGACAAGGAATCTTCTGCCTTAGGAGCTGCCTCTTCCCAATCCTTAACTTTTTTCTTCCATAATTGTTTGCTTTCCCTTGCTACTTCTAATTTCTGTTGTTTGCTGAAGTCCTGTTGTGCTATTATTACATGTACCATGAAACTTGATCACTTAGCAGAGTCAGTTGTAGCATAGCCAGTACAGGGAAAGGACATGGATTCAGAAATATGTTGAATCAGCTTCTCCTGTCACATAAATTGCTCCCCCAAGGGGAGTTAAGCTCATTGGGAGACTTTAATAATGCAGGCCACAAGAGTACTACTTCAAAAATAACTATTTCTTCATGATAAGATTTTCTCTTCCAATGCAATTTCTTCAGTTGCTACGAGTGACTGTTTGCAGTTTCCAAAATAACAGGGATGTGGGGAAATGCCATGGAGATAATAGAAGCCAGATGCAGAACTTGAAACAGTTTTGGGAAAGTTCTGTTGACTGTGAAACATGACCTACAAATGTTAGAGTATTTGTCCATCCATCCATCCATCCATCCATCCATCCATCCATCCATCCTCCCACCTACTCCCTCATCCACCTGCTCACTTAGATATCAAAATAATATTTTAAATAAAAGTTGAGACAATGAGTTGGGTTGAATATACATGGTGTATCTACAAACCTTTTAGGTGTAAAAAAAGAACCATGCAATTACAGAATGCAGGATTCCCATGATGAGAATTTATGTACATTCATGAAATATAACAGGTTATTAAAACATACATCTAAAATGTTTTGGCTTCATCTAACAGGCAAGAATCAATTTTAGCTGCATAAGAGACATTTTCCTTGATGATATCTAACTCACATTAGGCAATTTGCTTCAAAATACCAGTGTTCACAATGGAAATGGAAGGTAGACATCCTATCAACACTCTGGTGAAAGGGCTGCAGGAGTCTAATTCTGGAAGCTGCTGCCGCTGCCTGACAAACACAGTAATAGGCAGTATTATTTGACATTTGAAGTATCCCCATTAGGAATTCATACTTTTGCAGACAGGTGCTATGAACCTCAAACTTTATGAAAATTTTCATTAGTGGGTTTTGTTAATAAATGCAATAATGTCAAAAACAGTTGTTTTTTTGATAAGGTAAGTGCTTGGTTTAGAATATTACAAAATATAAAGTGTAAACATCTAGGACACTTAGAGTTCCATAGCTGTAGTAGTGTTGGATAGCTTGAGAGTGACCTTCCCATCTATTTTTATCCAGGTCACTAAGACTAGGACTATAGAAGGAAGCCATTCTGGTATGACACTTTTCATGCATGTAACTTTTTTTTTATTTTCTTGCTAATAATGTTTGGTTTCTTTGTCAAAAATTGAAAACTAAGTGTGGTTCAGGGGTTTACTTCTTTGAGGCATACCATCTGCTATTGAGGTTAAATATGTGCAGCTTATATGCATTTGTGCTAGTGAGTGTTATCATAATATTTACTCCCCAATCTGCTGTTTGCTAAATGGCCAAATTACCTTACATCTGTCTGCAACAGGGGTTGGAATTTTAATATCAGTGGTATCAGGACTACACCTCACGTGTAGCTGAATATTAAGTTGGAAGTCTATTCATGAACATAAGCAAGGAAGTACAACACAGTAAACCTCCATAAGCCATAAAATCTCATGATAAACATATATCCCAAATTTTAAAATGCATGAATTCCCACTCTGAGACTGTTAGCAGATATGGTAATTGGAAACATTACTACTAAAAGAATTATAGATAATAGAACAACTCGGAATAAATAAAGATACAAGGATTTAAAATGTTTAATGGTATATTATGATCAATGATAGTGGCTCATAAGAAACTGAAAAAATTAGGAAGACATTTTGCATAAGCCTATATGAAAATATAAAATAATAAAAATTTCACAAATTAAAGTCATTACAAGGAATGGTCAGCAGATGGGCTAACTGGTAGACTATGTTGAAGAGATAATATAGAAATAGAAAACAGAAGTGAAGAAATCAGAAAACAATGGAAACCTATGTGATATATGCAGAGGTAGATTTAAATTATGTTTAATGAAATACATCTTTAAGTTTTAGTTGCTCACATGAGTCCAAATCAGGAATGAAATCCCCTCAGCAATGTGTTCATATTTTATATTTGTAGTGAGATTTCCACTATTGCACTAACCATGCCTCTTGGGGTGTGGAGACAGGTGAAGGCATGACCTGTGGGAACTAGGTCTGGGGTCCCAGAAGCCAGCACTCTCTCTTGCTTCCTGGTCAGAGACAGAGAGCATTAGGAGGCATCCTTGGGATGGGAACCTGCTGGCAGTCATCTCTTTCTGGTGTAAGTCATTTCTCCTTGAATAAACCTCCGTCAGCCTATTTGTTTTCCCAGATTCTTATTTATCTACAATATATATTTCATTCTTTCTTTTCTCTTTTCTTTCTCTTTATTTTGGGCTTTTTGGCAAGCAAGTTTCTTTGTGTAACCATTTTGAATGTCATGGAAGTCACTTTGTAGACCAGGTTGGCCTCGAACTCATAGAGATCTGTCTGCCTCAGCCTCTATTTTATGCTTCTACAGTGCGCAAAAGTAAAGTTTAACTGCAGTTGGTTACGACTATTAACCATTTTTGCTTCGTTTACACATTCTTTATGCAAGGAAGCATTTGGAGGGGTCTTGTGCATTTTATCTAAGGTTAACTTGGAGATGTGCAGCCTGTGTTTGAAGGGTTGAATCTGTCGGCATCCCCACCCAGGAACAGGTTCACGGAGTAGCTACTCTGCCACAATGCCTGAATGACCTGCAATTTGAAAGACATTAAGGTCTCCAGTGACTTTATAATAGGAAAATTTCCTGCAGCACCTTTCATCCAGGCAGTAAAGAGAATGAAGAATCAGCAAAGTTTGAGATGGATGCAGTTAGAAAGTCATCTTATTTATGTTCTGTGATGGCAAAGTGCTAATTGTGAGCTTGACACAATCTAGATCCCTCAGGGAAGTGGGCCTCTGGCCATAACTGTGAGAGATGATGTTGATTAGGTCCATTGATGGAGGCAGGACTATTTCCCCGGACAGGGCTTCCGGGTTGTATGAAGTAGAGAAGCAGGCTGAGCATACATTCATCCCTCCCAGTTTCCTGACTGTAGATGAGATATGGCTAGCTATTTCAAGTCTGCCATAGCTTCCCTGGCATGATGGACTGCTCCTCTGGACTGAGCTAAAATAAACTTCTCCCAGTTGTTTTTGTCAGGGTCATCACATCAGGAAGAGAAAATGGGATTCATATGAAAACAACCTCCTAGAGGTTTTTCTCCACATTTGACAATTTTTTAAAAACAAAACAAAACAAACAAACAAACACCACCTAAACATAAAACCAGTAAGGTGCTGTGGGATTAAAGCAAGCATTAAGAGAATATGATAGAAACATGTTAGAGGAGAAACTGAAATATATTTCTCAACCGAACGACCTCATACCATTGTCACAGAAGAATGTATACCCAAATGTAAAAGAGGGGAAACACACACACACACACACACACATTATGAGGCAGCACAATAGTTAATATACATATTATGGCGTTTACAGGGATTATATTTGTGTACTGATTTTAAGATTTTATTTTTAATTTAAGTGTTGAGATTTGTGTGTGGGTTTGTACAAGTGAGTTATAGTGCCTGCAGAGGCCGGAAGAAGGCATTAGAGACCCCTCCCACAATCAGAACTGGAGTTACAGTTGTGAGCTGCTTCAATGTGAGTTCTTGAAATCAACCAGTTGAATTCAGGTCCTCTGCAAAAGCAGCAGAACTCCTAAATGAGCCATTTCTTCAAACCCCTATGTAGTTGTTTTGTTTCAATTTACAATTTGAGTGATTTTTTTTCCTTCACTTTTTAAAGACATGCTCTTTTCATATTTAATTATATATATATATATATATATATATATATATGTCAATTATCCCTAACCGAGTTCCAGATTGTGTAAATTGCAGATTCAAAAAATCCTGGATCTGTCCCTGGAACTATGAAAGACAGATTGGCGCGGAGAAGATAAAAGGAAAAGCTCCAATTTAATTAAGATTTGAATGAAAAGAAAAGGGAGTTTGGAAAAAGACAACGTGCAATGAGACATGCTCAAGAAAACTCTTGAATTACAAGAAAACTCCAGTCATAAACTGGTTTGGCCTTGTTGGAGGAAGTGTGTCGCTGGAGGTGGGCTTTGAAATGTCAAAAGCTCAAGCCAGGCCCAGTGGCTCTTCTCTTCCTCCTGCCTGAGGATGAAGATTTAGAACTCTCACTTCTTTCTCCAGCCCCATATCTGCCTGCATGCCACCATGCAGGGTGAACTTTGATAGAATCATCCTCTGGTTTGTGTTGGTACCTTATCAGGAGAGGGTAGATGTTGTTTACAGCTCCCTGTGGAAGGAATTCTCATAACAGATGTTGTAGGTCAGGCAAAGAAGAAGATATTTTTACCTACAATGGGGAGGGGGTCTTCAAATTTTACTACTTAGCTCTCAAGCTATAAGCATTTTACCAATAGTCAATTACCCAGGTGGTAGAAGTAATCTCTGTACTTTAGTCTTGGGAGTAGATACATTTCTCTTTAAATCACAATACCCCATTCCCTCTTAAGAGAAACTCCATCTCTGTATGTCTTACATATGGTTTTATTTGAATGCTTCCATGTCAGCCCGATATTTCCTTGCAAACATTTTGTTTACACAATCATCTACTCATAGCTTCATTGGTTATTGTTGCTGCACATTGACCACATTGACACAAGCACTCTCACAGTCTAGCCTTAGTACCACACCTTGACTTTGAAGTAGAACAACAACGATTTAAGTTAGGCCAAGTTGCACTCAAGTTTACTATGCTATTTCTTGAAGTTAACCCACAGAGATTTTGATGGACTTCTTGGCCATGTATCTCAACAATGGAGCCTTTTCTAGAACCAATTATCTGGTGCCCTTTGTAGTAGGAGCAGAACAGTGTCTGTGGTGTTTCTTAAACTCTGTAGCTATGGCCAAGAGTCCCCTTGAACTGTGTGTGTGTGTGTGTGTGTGTGTGTGTGTGTGTGTGTGTGTGTGGTTGCCTGGGTAGCAGGAGGAGGGCAGGGGTGCTTGTGTCTAGAAACACCAAGGCTTACTCTACATTCTCTGTTATCTTTTCATTACTGCAGTCTAATTATATTTGTCTTTTGACATTTTTCTCTTATTTTAGTCTACTCTATCAAGCAGATAATGTTGTATTAACTATGGATAGACTGAGCGATTTATTTAAGTAAATTATTTAAGGCATAGACATCTAGAAAGACTGCCTTTCTTCAGTTTTAAGTAAAGACCTGTCTGGGAAGGCTTTGGTGAGCAGGCAGATGTGATCTGACTAGCTGATGGCCTCTCAGTTACAGGAACAGCATCTTGCTGAGTAAGAGACAGGACCCTTCGTGAAACTGTATTAGCTTGTCCATTGGGGCAGCATCTTCATCAGAGTCATGTGGATGCACATATGTTCAAATAATTTAATGTCCCATTCTGTTTTCTTCACTGGTGAGAAAGAGAGATTTATATGCGAGGCATGGGCCGACACAAAATAATCCCTTTACAAAAAACATTTGCTCATCTACAGTAAGCCCTCTTTAATTCTCGTTGCCCATTCAGGGCTCAATTCTTTCCATAACAGCTCTTGTCAAGGTTACCATGTTGTCTATCCAGGAACAGCCTTCTACTTTTATCATCAAAAACAGCCCACATTCTCTGAATCCAATGACACTCTTACTTATCTTTTAAATAAAATGTTTAAAATGGCATACAAATAGGCAGGGGGCCAGTGGGATAGAAAAGAGGGCCCAGAAATAAACCCACAAAGCTATGCCCGCTTAGTTTTTGACAAAGGAGACAAAAGCAAACATTGGGAAAAGGATGGTTTATGCAATCAATGGTGCTGGCCAACTGGGATATCCACTCACAGAATGAAATGAGAGACGTATCTTTTTTGCCTTGGTCCAAATCAATTCAAAGTAGATCAAAGACCTTAATTTAAAACCTGGAAATTCTGACCCTACTAGAAGAACACATTGGGAATGTGCTCCCAGACTCTGGGGCTAGCAAGCGCTTTCTGACGGTACTATATGAAAATAGTACAGCAGAAGAAACAATCACCAGAGCAGCCAGCCTGCAGCACGGGACGAGATCTCGAGTATCTGTTCTTTAGACAAGAGGCTAATGTCCAGAATTATAAAGAACTGTAGAAATTCAACATCAAGAAAAGAAAACTGCCAGTCATCAAACCAGCTAATGAACTGAACAGAGAGGTTTTCGGTTTTTGTTTTGTTTTTAATATAAAGAGCCAATAATGACTTTTAAATGGGTCAAATCTCTCTAGTCGCCATGGCAATGCTGATGAAAACTACCTTGAGGTACCACTTCACCTACCCCAGTCAGAATGGCTGCCATCAAGAAACCTGACAATAAATGTTGGAGAGATGCCTAGAAAGAGGAACACTTATTCACTGCTGGTGAAGGTAAAAGGGAATCCAGGCATTGTGGAAATCGGATCCCTCAACCAAAAAACAAAAACTAGCACATGACTCGGCTAATTTCACTCCTGGGCATACCCAGAGAACTCCACATCTTACCACAGAGACAGGTGCACCCCCACTTTATTACTGCCTTATTCACCATATCAAGGAGTTGAAATCAACCTACTTGTCCATCAACTGATAAATGAATAATGCAAACCATATGCATATATAGAATAGGTCACTATTCAGCTCTAAAGAAAGCTGAAGTCACAAAATTTATAGAAAATGATGGACTTGGAATATACAATATTAAGCCAGGTCACAATTTTAGAAAGAAAACAAAAAAGATATGTTGTCTTGTTGTCTCTCATACATGAATCCTAACACAGAAACACAGGTACATGTTGTTATAGTGTATTATGTAAAAGGGTGAGAAAAAAGAGTAAATATTAGGTGATGAGTAACTATTTAATTCTGGTAGTGGACATATAAGTCATGCAAGAGCATGAAAAGCTACTTGTTTTGCTAGTTTCAACTCTTCCATGGATTCTGTTGTTTTGTGCGCCCCACCCCCACCCTCCCCTGGTAGTGGATGAGTACACAAAATTCTAATTGAAAATGCACGAAGCATGGCTGATAAGGAGAGTGTGGAATGCAGTGTGAGCCTTCACAGCTTCATCACAGCTCTTCTGTCTGTAGGAGTCCACTGCGATTCTAGACTTTGGGTCTGACCAATATTGCCGTGTGACTTGCAAATTCTTTACAATACAGTTTTGATTATTTAATAAGAGACTGCTTAAATCCATTATTTTCAGGTTTTATATTTGTTTGACTGACAAGAAATAATTGGATGTGATATGGGGTATAGTGGGATATTTTATACATTGTAGGAAGACACAGGTGAATGAACATAGCCACACCCAGAGTCTCACTACTGTATAATTTAGAGGATGAAGTCTTATAACTCACGTGCCTTAGGGCATTATCATAATCTTTCTACCTTTTCTTTCTCCTTCACTTTTATCTTTTTAGAATCTAACATTTAAACAGGAGCTTATTTCTCTCAGTTTCCCGTGTTCACCTTCACGAGGACCAACGACATGAAACACGCAGGGGCCAACTCACCGAAAGAAAACGTCACCGAAAAGGGGCGCAAGCATGAAGAAGATTCCGAAAGGGTGCGGACAGTGAAAGTCAAAATGGACCGATGTGCACCGCCATCAACAAAAGGCCCCCAAATCAGCCATGGCGATGGAAGAAAAGAAAATACCCTGATTCATGCAGGGTCGAGACCCATGCCAGCACAGGGTCCACGAGCCCCACGGCTAGGTGCCAGATGTTTCTAGTTACCCTGCTCAGACACCCCTTGGGGGGAAGGGTGAGAAGAGGCAACAGGAAGGACTCAGGCACTGGGAGTCAATGAGTAGCAGAGCATGAGGCAGATTCATATCTTAAGGACGTAAGGAAGTTAGCCCTGCCTTTATACCTCCTCCAAGGTCCCATTGGCTCAGGTGGCTGACTCGGCTGTGTTGTCCTTCTCATTGGTGTCTCTGCCTCAGGTGTCTCTTCATCAGCAGTCTCTGGGGGGTAGAGGCAGGCTTGGTTCAGGGAGGAAGTGCCTGCCTAGCATGCTCGTCCACGATGGCCTGGGTACCAGTGGCTTGGGTAGGCTGTCCACAGTTTCTCCTATACCCAGGTTTTTCTTTTGGAGAATGTGAGGGGAAATTAATAACTAAAAGATTCGGGACTCATGGCAAGAAGGGAAAATTAGAAAGAACAAGTGCTTCTGCCAATAGATATAGATAACTTCCTGACTGGAGAGTGCATTCTCCCTGTCCCCCATTATCTTAAGGACAAGGCCACTGAGCCCGCTCGTCCTAGAGAAAGAAAACCCCCTAACCTTGCAGCACCTGCCTGCCTTGTAAAACCTTTGTACTCTATGGAATCTCTGTAACCTTGGGAAGCTTATGGGTTGAGACCAGCAGTCTCAAGGCTCCCTTTCCCTTTAGAAACACTTCACAATTATAAGCAGGCGCCTTACTCTTCTGATAGAGTGAGATCCTAGCCAGTTCGGTTCTTAGCAATAAATACCTTTTGCTTTTGCAGTCCGGAGTCACTTCCTTGGAGGTTGAGGAAACTACTTTTTCCTTTGTGTGCAGTTGCATAATGGAGAGCAGCCTCTAGACTAGGGATGGGGGCTTGTATCTGCTCTCCCTCTCAGAGCTCTGACTCCATCTGGCTTGACCTGCGCTGGCCCTATGCATCCTGCCTCGGTCTCTGTGAGTTCATCCGTGCACCGATTCAGTTGTGTTTACCAAGGCTTGTTTCCTTGCTGTCCTCCATCCCCAAAGGCTCTGTTTTTCTTAGTTTTGATAGTATTAGCAATTAGTCTCAATATAACATTCATAACGATGAGGATATTTTTCCTTTTGAAAACATTAGAGTGGAGGGGGGGATGGGGGTCGGTGGGGGAAATGGGAGGACAGGAGGGAGAGGGAACTGGGATTGGTATGTAAAATAAAACTGTCTTAATTTGAATACAATTAATAAAAATAAAATACATCATAAAAATGAGGGTGGCATTGTACAAAAATAAACAAAACAGGAGATGACAGTAAGGGAAGAGCAGAAGGGCTATTTTTTAATTCTTAAGATAAAACTATTAGCACTCCAAGTTATCATTAATGGAAAAAGTCACGTCTGAGAACCATATTGTTTGATCTAGAAAGTTATATGGGTCATGTTAGTTTAGCTTTACAAGTTTTATTCCATCCAAGTGAGAAAGCCGCTCAGAAGAGCAGACCATGGGTCTAGCAGGTGTGTTTCACCTGACTGTATTCTGAAGGTGTTACCCATGACAGAGAGGCCTTGTGATCACTGTTTGCTTGAGGTATTTTATTTGGAATGTCTGTGTTATAACCACAAAGAAAAGTTGCCTTATTAATCTTGCAGAAATGCATTAGATTGAATCAATTATAGATCTTCTGTTAAGAAAATTAGGCTTTTTTCATGTTTGTAGTACATGGACTGCAAAGAATGTACAAACCAAACACTTGAAGTAGGCAATTAGGCCTTTAAATTATGAAGCAATTTAGATTGATTTATCAGGCTGGTGGGTTGTTTAGAAAAATCAGGAGGAAGAAGACATACTTTAAAAACTCATTATCATTTAATCAGTGACTGAATATTCCTTAGTTGTGGTGTTATGGCTTTTATTGTAAGATAGCACTTAACTGAAACATTCATTTATCATCTTGTCTTTTTGAAAGGATTTGAAGTGACCACACCATTCTTACAACCTCTTTGGGGCTATCAAAAACTCTGCTTTCAAAATGTAAGTTTATCATTTTAAAATATGTTTCTACTATTGTACATTTTTTGAAAATATCCCTGATACGTTCATTTGTCAGCTCTCTATGGGAACCGAATCCAGGCCTCCCTCCTTACATGACCTCTCCCTCTCCCTCTGAACCCCCTAACTACCAAGTCTCACCCGTGCTCAGGGCTCCCTCTGAGTTTGCAAGCACCAGGAACTTGTCACTTCGCTTGGCTTGCGCTTTAGCCAAACTGTCACCTTCTAGGATGGTGCAAGGGCTTGTTTTATGCATTTAGGTTTGCCTCACCTGACCCTCCAGGGACCATGCAAATTGGAACACTGGTGGCAACAGTTGATTCATGTCCACACAAAACCTGCCACAGGGTTAGGAGCTTCAGGATTGAGATTGGCTACAGCTAGTGATTCTCCAAGGGCCATGTGAAAAATAACTGATATTAGCGCGGCCTGCCTATGCACAGCAGCCAAGAAGAGAAGACTGAAGCCAGTTCAGTGGGAAGCAGAAATGGATGCACAGAGTTGCAGCTGAACCTCGAAGCTTCAGTCCCTGGCCCTGATGAACTCAGGTTGCTGTTTTGTCTTCAGGTTCCAAGAAGATCCCTTACCGGTGCTAATGATCACTCTTGACCAGTTTCACATTTTTAGAAATGTGGATAAGATCATATGTGACATCCCAATACTGACTGCATGGGTTAGACTCTAAATAATCCATGGGAAGAATGGTTAGGAATGACACCTTTCAACTCTCTTCCACTTTAATCTTGCATTTTTTCATTTTTAAAAAGCATTTGAAGTTTTGCTTTCAGAGAGCATTGAATATGGTGAGGTGAGAATGTCCTAAAGTTAGGATTCATGGTTTTGGGACTTCCTGACTTGGTGACTTTGGGATGAACACATAAGCAGTTTAAGCCTCTCATTTCATATCTAATATGTAGAGGAGATGATGGTGCCCTGACCAAGAACTGGTGTGAAGACATGTACACGGTGCCTTCAATGCAGTTCCCATGTCTGGCAATTAGAGCTCATTGTTGCTACTGTGAGGAAATTCCACTACAAGCCTTAAACACAAGAACTATGCAGGTCAGGAAGCAGAAAAGACCAGAGTGACAGCAAGTTCCAGAATAGTGTTTCTCTATTCTACCTTTCACAACACCATCTTGGTTTCCATTCATGCCTTTGCTCCTTGCACACCTCGGTCTCCCTGTACAGCTGTCACCATCCCACCTATCACAACCTTACTTCCACATGCCCCACTCAGGAGGGAAGGGCACTGCTTCCAGGAGGCCTCACGGGAAACACCATGGTCTTAAATTAGCATCCTTATCACCCCAGAGGTTGTGGGTAGAAGGGTGGGATAAAGTTCGTTTGCTGAGTTGTCACTATTTATGGAAAAAAAAAAAACTCATGGTCTGGACAAATCTCCAGATGAAAATGGATGTGGGCGAGAGGTCTCCTCTTATCCCTAAGTGCAATGAATGTACCATTCCTTCACCTTGGACATACTTTTAAAAGCATCCCACACAAAATGGAGTGTGTTGTTTTCTTCGGGATAGAATTACAGGAGTCATACATAACCTTCATTAGTTCTGTCTTGATGTGATTTTTAGAAATTTGTCCTGAGAAATACATTATTCTTCATTGAAATTTGATTAATATAAGTTATTGTTTGTCCTTTATTTTCCCCCCTCCCTTTTATGGAAATCTGCTCTTCAGAGCCTGCAAAGTGAAGAGATGTTTTCACAATGTTTTAATTCAAAGGCTGCATTTTGAGCAGTATTGTGCTAACTCTGCCTTCAGCTCCATGACTCCTCTGGAAATGTGCTCACAGGGTTCTTGGTCTCTTTAGAGATGAGCTTCTGGACATGACAGAAACCTTGATGTCTATTGGAGTCAAAACAGTTACTATTAAGGAAGCTATTGATTATATTAAATTTTTGAACTTTTGCTTTTAGACTTTGGGTCTCATTCTGTAGTTCAGGCTGGACTTGAACTCATCAAATCTATGGCCTCATATTCTTCAGTCTGATAAAATAAGCCTGAGCCACCAAGCCTGGCTAAGCCATACTTTACTTTTAAATGCACTATTTCAAGGATATTAGTTTAATGGTACACAAATGTCCAGGGAAACAAAGATCATTTGGTTTAGTGGATAAATTGTACACATTTTCTTAGTATAATAACAAGGATTATTCTGTTATTGTTATTTTTACTTTTTATCAAAAATATGAAAAAAGTCACTTGTGTTAGTTACTTTTCTTCCTATAATAAAATTACAAGGTCAAAAGCAACTTAGGGAAGAGGGTGTATTTTAACATACGGTTTCAGGATAAAGTCCATCATGATGGAGAAGGCATGACAGCAGCCAGGGGAAGCATGGTGGTGGGAGCAGGAAACAGAGATTGAACAGGAAATGGGGCAGGGCTATAAATCTTCAAGTCTGCCCCCTACAGGAAATGTCTACCTCCTAAAGGTTAAGAACCCTCCCAAACAGCACTACTTGCTGGAGACCAAGTAGGAAACATTTCTCACTCAATCCACAGCCTTGTCTTATTCATTCCTTTCTCTCACCTCCCCCTGCATTTTCCTATAGCATTATTTATGCTAACATCTACTTCAGCCTTTTAAAACTATAACCCTCAGAAGAAAGACATTGGCATATATTTAAATATACTTTATGTAATAGCCCAGCGTGGGCTCTCACAAAGAAAGACCCCCTGTTCATAAAGCAGTCTCACTTTGTATGATGTCACCTTTCATGTTACCATTCTGTGTTTTCCCCTTTCATTCAATTTTCTTATATAAATAACTCATTTACAATCCTGTAATTTGATGTTATGACCCACTGATGTGTCTCAGAAATACAATTTGGATATTCTTGCTAAAGCTGTACTTTCTCATGAATAATTATGTGTGTTAAAAGGAGTTCTTATCTTTGAAATATAGAGGTGGTAAATATTTGTGTTTCCTTCCTTGAAAGCGTTATATAATTTTTGAGTGAAATTGTTCGTCTAGCTACTAACAGTTGAGAAAACACTGGAGCATACCAACTAAGCATAATTTTGTCAGTCTGATTGAACTTGGAATTCCCAAAGAAATATGGGTCTGGGTGAGTCTGTATGGGGATTTCTGGAAGAATTACCTGAGATTGAAAGACCCTTCTTCAGAATGTGAGGCACCTTGAATACGGCCCAGGAATACGAGGGCCTGAGAAAAACTTACTGCTATTTGCCTGTCTGCTTCCTCTTCCTGCTAGTGAGTGCATCTACTCTGGCTGCCACCACGGTTCCCACCATCCTTCACTGCGACCATAGCCCAGCCTGTTCAGGCTTCCAACATGGAAGCCAAACCACTGGCTCTGGAGGAATCCTTGAGGCCTTTCGTACTAGATTGTGACACAGGATTCACCGCCTTGAAGCTTGCTGAAGCCACTGTTGGACTACATAGTCCCTATTATGTTAGCCAATCCACTAACCCCCGCTTTGTAGGAGAAACGTCAGCCAGCCTACCTACCCAAGCTGCAGGTGCCCTGCAGCCTTGCAGCAGGCACTTCCTCCCAACTGCCTCAACACCCAGAGACACTGATGGAGAGACACCTGCCTCAGAGACACCAATGAAGAAAGGACAGCGTAGCAGAGTCAGCCGCCTGAGCCAACAGGACTTCCGGAGGAGGTGTAAAGGCAGGTCTAACTTCCTTAATAAACCAGTCTGCAGCATGCTCTGCTACTCACTGACTCCCAACGCCTGAGTCATTGGTACTGCATCTTCTCACCCCCTCCCCCAAGGGGTGTCTGAGCAAGGGGTCACCGGAAAACCCCTTTGTAATATACACTCATTCTATCAGTTCTTCTCCTCTAGAGAGTGCTGACTAACACAAACCAACTGATGAAAGCCAGATAAAAACACCATAACTCAGTCACACAGTTACTACTCACACAAGATGCTGGGCACCTTGCTGTAAATATGAAAACTTCACTTCCTCATGAGAGCCATAATTTAATTCTGAATCTGACACCATAATTGCCTGTAATACATTAAAAACCAGTGACAAAGAGGGAAAAGGGAGCATCCAGCTTCTACTTATTCACAAGACATCTTTTCCTGATGTGCCTATATATAGTGATGCGAAATCTCCCCTGTTGTCATAGAGAAGCCAAAAAAGTATAAGATGAATCAATTGATACTTAAGTCTAAAATTTAAGGTTTGCAAACATTTGACCATAAAATTTATTTTAGTTCATTTTTATCCCACACAATGTCCTTGAATTTTCAAATATTAATATTCATTTAATATATTAAGACAAAATCATAGACATTGTCCAATAAGCTGGCTCACGTTTACATTTTTAAATTAAAGTGGGCATTTTCTCTTGGTCCTTCCCATCGTCCATTCCTTCTACGTTTCCATTACCCTCCCTATCCCATCCTTTTCTCCCCCTCTCCCTCCCTTCTTTCCTTCCCTCCTCTTTCTCTCCCTATTTCTATCCCCTCATTTGCTACATCTCCTGAAGTAAATATGAGCAGCCATTTAATTATTTAAGTGATCCTAGGGGGTTCTAAGCCTGGAATTGGAATTGCTGCAGAGAAATCGCCAGGAAAAGACAGCTCAATGGCACAGCAGCCTCATCTGGGCTGTGATTTGACACTCACCTTGGTAGTGTTCCCTTTGTCCTTTTCCCAGGTCTTGGTACGTGCAGACTGTCATTCTCCAAAGGCAGTCAAGAATTTCTAATGCTAACCCATCAGTTTTGAGATATGATTGCCCAGTTTTTCCCATCAGAGTTTCTTAGGAGAATCCTGTGAAGGCTTGCACATTGTAACTTGGTAAAATCAAAACTGTCACTCGAAGTTTGGCAATAATCTGTTCAGATAGGTGTGTGTGTGTGTGTGTGTGTGTGTGTTTTAAACAAGCAATGATTTTATGTGTGATCATGGACTTTGCTATATAAATTCACTATATATAGTTACCTTAAAGAGTGTAATTATTTAATTTTCATAATTAAAAAGTCATTTTTCTCTGTAATGCAAAGCTATAAAATGACTTTAGAAAATTCTATATGTGATTTTGTGATCGTGTTTTATCTGAGATTTTGAATGCCAAAAAGGCCTGACTTTTATAAAGGAAATAAATAAATGTTGGGAATGGAGGAACAGATGAGTTAGTAAAGGGCTTGCATAGTATTCACAAAGCCCTGGGTTCAGTTCCTCACATCGCATAAACTGAGTACAGCACATGCCTCTGAGCCTAGGACTCTTCAGGTAGATGTTAAAGGATTTGTGGCTGAATAACAAGTTTTAATGTCGTCTGGACTACAAGTGACCCTGTCTGGGAAAAAAAAAAGGAAGAAAGAAAGAAAGAAAGAAAGAAAGAAATAAAAACATAGAAAGAAAAAAGAAAATAAACATATTTTACTACAAATAGTTGATTTTCTGGTTCCAATTATATTTACCCAAAGATAAGACTAGATCTGAATAATCTTTCTCTCTAAAAGTTAATGCCAAACAAATGAGAGGGAATATAAAGAAACGTAAAGAGTGATAATTCTTTCTCTGTGCCTAAAAATGCATTGTGTAGCTTCTAAAAATAATATTTACTTCACAAGAAAGGCAGTAATAGAAACAGAAGGTTAGAAGGGTTGAAAAACTTCAATCATAAATAAATAAATTGTGTGAATTGTTGTATAGTTTTGAATTAACCTGAGAAAATTCAGTCTGTTACTTCCTTTTGCTTCCTTCTCTGTTAAAGTTTGCAAAGATGAAAATTTATGACTGTCAGAAAATTATAATGCAAACACACCAATGATTTTAACTCATCGGCTAATGAGGGAAATGGTAGTTTTTAAAGGTCTCAGAGTTTGGTAAGATGTACATGTCCATGCATTTAATTTTTCAATGATACGGGAACAAGGTTATCCAGTAAAATATAGTCCGTTGTGACTTTAGGGGTTATCTGGCTTACTTACCTGTGTCTGCTAGGAAAAAGCTGCAAGTTATTTGTCACATGGAGTTCTGCTATAGCCCAGGTAGAAGTTGAGCCTAGTACCACACTGTAAAGAGCATCTACAAATTTCCTGTACCTGCCTCCAGGTTCTTCACAGTTTTCTGATACCTCTACTCTGAATGATCGTGACATTAGTGTTCAGAGTCCTCCTGCTTTCTCCTATTAGTCCATTCAGTCCTGTATAAATGGCATTAAAATCCTGATGACTTATATAGATAGTTTAAATCTGTCGCCTAACCTTCAGTCTACCCATCCAACTGTTCACAGCTCTTACATATCTGATTCACAGTTGAAATTCACTAAGTCTAAATCTAAATTCTGAGTTTTCCTTTCCAGAAGAGACTACTTCTTCTATATTTGGGGCCTCTTGGACAGTTATTCTATCAGATAGATTATCAGAAGCTTAATGTTATTTTCTTATACTCCATGGGGATTTCTTCAGGAACCAGTAATCCACCCTCTGAATGTACTAGTGATCACTTTTCACCATGATCACTCTTCTTGTCTCTTACCCTATCAGATGTACCCCCACAGAGGTATTGAACTCCAGGAGGATGTAGGAAACACAGCAGCACTTAGATATATCAAAGAGCTAATGATTGGTTCTTCAAATCCAGACTAGCTCTCAAGACAGTCCCCTCTACTGAACAGTTGGAGGAATTCTTATTATGTGAAACATAAGTTACCTGACTTATAATTCTATGTAATTATGTCTAATATTCTCCCTGAACACACACACACACACACACACACACATCCTTGATTTAAACGCACTGTAGCTTAGGAGGCTGAGGCAGGAGGTTTGCCATGAGTTCAAGACAGATCTGGGCAAAAAAGTGAATTTCAGGTCAGACAAAGCTATAGACTCTCTCTGTCTCCCTGTCTCTGTATCTGTCTCTCTGTATCTCTCTCCCTCCCTCCCTTCATCCCTCCCTCTCTCTCTCTTCCCCTCTCCCCCCACCTCCGTCTTTAAGAATGGTTTGTATACCTGGTAAGACTCCATTGTAGAAAACCAGTTTTTAATTATCAAGTGGTTATCAGTTAACCATAGATTCTGGGTGCTTGTGTCCACTTCTCCTTCCAGTGCTGAGACCCCATCTGGTACAGAACTGTGCAGGCAATGTGAATGCTGCCAATTCCATGAGTTCATGTGTATGTTGCTTATGTCGTGATTAGAAGGACTTTCTTATTTGTCATTCTCTATCCCGTATATTAGAATATTTCTGCTTCCTTTTTTTCCCAGGCTTTCCTGAGGCCCTGAAGGTAGAGATCTGATAAAAACATCCCATTTAGGGCTACATATTCCAAGGTCTCTCATTCTCTGCAACTTGTCTAGTTGTAGGTCTCTGGTTCCCATCTACGCAGGAGGAAGCTTTTCTGATGATGCCTGAGTGAGGCACTGATCTTTGAGTATAACAGAATGTCTTTAGGAGTCATTTTATTTCTATGTCTTAGAAGAACAATAGTACTTTGTTTTCCCCCAAGTCCATGGCCTATCTAGTCTTATATTCTTGGCCACCCAACAAGGATCAACATCAGGAATGGGTCCCATCTCACTGAGTGAGTCTTAAATCAAATTGGATATTGTCTGGTTACTTCTACAAGGTTTGTGTCACTATTACATCAGCATATTAATGGGTTTGTATCTGAGTTGGGTTTGTCTTTGTTCTTTGGTGGCATGCATAGTACATTCCAGTACCATGAAACACTGGTCTGAAGGGGTACCAGCTTGACTTCTCCATGTTCATTGAATGATGTAGGTGTTGTCTGTAGAAATAGGACCCTGCTGTCAGTTTGTGGACATCAGCCAGTAGCATTGCCAGTTGTTTGGGGTTTTGGCCAACAACTTGTTTAGATGTCACTCATCCCCAGTAATGGAAGCTTAGTGTGATGATGAGAGATATCCAGTTAGGGCTCTGTCTCACCTCTCATTTGGAGATTCCATTCAGATAGCCCTCATATATATATATATATGAGAGCTACTACTGCAGTAGTTTTCAACCTTCCTAATGTTGTGACACTTTAATACAATTCCTCATGTTGTGGTAATGCCCACCCATAAAATTATTTTGTTGCTACTTTATATCTGTAATTTTGCTCCTATTGTGAATCATAATACAAATATCTAATATGCAACACCTATGAAAGACTCATTTGACCATCAATGAGTCACAACGCACAGGCTGAGAACTGTTGTTATTGGACTAAGTATCCATAAACCCTTGACTTGGTCCTTTGTTTTAGTTGTTTGTCACTGTATTCCCTTCCTTGTTTTCTATTCCTTCCCCTTCTCTTGATCCTCCCATTCCAGTCCTTCCCTTCCCTGTCCATCCATAACTAAGTATTCTATTTCCTCTGCCTAGGTAGATCCATTCTTCTCTCAAAGTCCCTTGTTCTGTGGTTATATGGTGTAGTAGTTTGTGCCAGTCTTGCAGGAACACGGAAGACAGTTGTGCTGAGGGTGATTTGAACTGTAAGGGTCTGTATCAAGATGTTCCAGAAGAGAAGACTTTTACTATGCTGTCTAGAAATAATTCTTGGGATATTTTGGTGAAAAATGTGGCTGCATTTTGCCCTTACCCCCCAAAAAATCTTCCTCAGGCCAAAGTGAAGAGTTTTGAATGAATTCCATTGGCAGAGGAATCTCAAAACAGCCTAGTATTGACTCTGTTATAGGATTATTGGTGGTCATTCTTATACAGATCTATAAGGAAAAGAAGAAAGCTGAACAAGGGAAAATGTAAAATATACAATTTGAGGGGGGAAAGGATACCAGGAAGTGGAATGGAGCTAAATCCCTTGTTCAAGGAGAAAATGGAATAAAGGGGTGGTGACCTCAGAGCAAGACCCTTCCTAGCTGAACTTCCATCTTGTGAAAAGGAATTAAAGAATTAGGTCCAGGCATGGTGGTGCACATCTTTAATCCAACTAATCAGAAGGCAAAGCCTGGCAGATCTCTTAGTCTGAGTCCAGCCTGGTCTACTGGTCAAGGTCCAGTACATCCAATCCTAGGCAATGAAAAAACCATTGAAAACAAAGTTGGTAGAGGTAATTGAACAAGGGGGCATGTTCCAGCCCCAGCCAACAGCTGAACTTGGCAGCTCCAGCCCCATGCTTCTGGCTTTAAAGTCAAGAATATAAGAAAGGGGTTATGGAATCTCCCTCCAAGATTAAGGAAAGCCACTGAGGCCAGGCCTGTGTTAGGGGCATCCCTGAATGGAAGTCTAGAGGGGCCTTTGTGTGAAGCTGTGAAACCCTGGGTTACCTTGGAGACCTCAAATTTTTTTTTCTCTTGGGCTTATTCTATTATCTATTAGCAGTTTCCTCAGCAGGTATCTCATGAATCTGGTTACCATACTTGTCTTGGTTACTTCAATCACGAGGCAGTTAAGACAAAGGGATGGGGTGGTAGAGAAACAGTGTAGGAGAAGAGATGGGTGATCTGCTGGGAATGGGATCAGAGAGGAAGGGAGGCACAACAAGCAGCCTACTACAGAACTGATGATGAAACTCATCTGTTTTCTTGAGGATAGCCATTCTGGCTGGGGTGAGATGGAATTTCTAAATAGTTTTAATTTACATGTTTCTGATAGCTAAAGATGTTGAATGCTTCAAAATATTCATTAGCCCTTTGTATTTCTTCTTTTGAAAACTTTCTGGTTAGTTAATTAGGCTATTTATTGACTGAATGTTTTATATTGTTTTGGTGTTTAATTTTTGAAATTCTTTATATATTCTCAATATTAAACCCCTGTCTGAAGAATAGATGGCAAGGGTTTTTCCCATTTCATAGTGTGTCTGTTCATTTTGCTATTGATATTTTTTGTGGTGTTGAAGATTTTTATTTTATGCATTCCTTCTTACCAGTTCTTATAGGTATTTGTACTATGAGGAGTTCTGTTTAGAAATGTTGTTCCTATACCTACATCCTGATGTATTCTCTCATATCCATTTCAGGGTTTCCATTTTTAAGTTAAGGGTTTTTGACCTAGTTTGGGTTTTGTGCAGGATGAGACGTATTGATTTATTTTAATGCTTCATGTAGAGAATCATAATCTTTTACTTTTGAAAACTCTTAAAACTTTTCCCTAATTATAACATAAGAGACAGTCACTTTCAAAACAATTGATTTCTCCGATGTAGCTGTCACCATTCAGGAACCTCAACTGTGTTGATGACTGAATCTTAAATTTAAAAATATTATTTATATTTCAATAAAGGAATATTCTGTGTTAGATTGCTTACAGTACTATAACTGAGAACAATAGACTGGATAGTATAAACAAGAGAAAATTGTTTTCTCACATTTCTGTATTACTGTATGTCCATGTTCAAGGTGTCAGGGGTTTGGTCTCTTCTTAAGGCTTCTTTACTTTGTAAGTAGCTGTCTTTCTGTTTTTCTGATTTCTTCTTTAAGTTCACATATCAACTAGCCTAACTTTTTGTCCTCATTCTGTTCAATTATCTCCTTGTAGGTTTCATCTCCAAAATTGCACGTGGATTTTGTGAGATCACAGTTCCACCCCTAACATTCCCATATCACTAATGGACACATGTCATACCCACTTAGTTAGTTGGTACAAATGCTAAACAGTGAGTCTTACCACCATCCAAATTCTAAAATAATGTTTGAGTCCAGCACCCAGATCAGGTGGCCTTTCCCTTCAGGTGCCCTTTAAACCTGAAAAATCCAGGAATTTCAGTCAAACAAATAAGGAAACCACATTTTGATGTGTTCAAAGATCTCTACTGATTAAATAGAAAAGAAAGAAACAAATTAAGAAAGAAAGAAGAAAGCTTTTTCAGAAGCATGATAATTGCAGGTGGTTGTAAAAATTACTTCACATTTGAAAAAAATCATATTTATCTGTTTTAAACATAAATAAATCCAGTAAAATCTCCATAAAACCTGAAGATTTCAGTTTGTTAAAATTGTCTTTTCTTTTGTGAAGTAAAAAATCTAGCAGGAATTTGTAGTCAAGGACAATAGACTAAATGAAAATGAGCGAAGATAGTGATAATTTTTTTATAACTACTAATTGAAGCTGTGTTTTTCAGTGGTCTGGTGGCTTGGGGTTGAGGTCTACTTCCTTCTGTGTTTTCCAATCTTGGGGGTATTTACCATGGTAATTTTCATAAAAGACCCTCACAAATATTTTTTCTTTTAAAGTACCAAGCACCTTTTAAAAAAGAAAGGCTGTCAACCTAGTAGGAGTGAATGTTTGGAAAATAAATGAGAACTGTTTGCCTTTCTTCATGGTGGCTGCATGTGACAAGAGGTGCTGAAATTGCTGAGAAGGCCTGACCAAAAACAAAACAAAACAAACAACAACAACAAATCTTATTTTGGGATAAAATTTAATTTGATGTCTGAGGTGGGAAAAGAAAGTAGGCTGCAGAGAAACTTCTGTCTTTCGTAAAATTTATTTTTGATTTTAAAATCTAGATAAGCTCTGTTCATGCACAGTCATGGGTCCACCCGTCAGTATGATCCTAGGGTGAGAGAAATCTACTTAAAGCCTGTTAGTGAATTCTGCATCACAGCAACTTTTCTCAGGCCATGTTGTGAAATAGCACTAGCGTGGGACCTTGAACACATTGCCACACTTCAAGCTGCCCTTTAGATCCTCTTAATGAAATATGGAGATGGGAGGAGACTTGAGGTTTCTATTCCCAATCGTACATTAGACTCTGGAAACTTGTTTGTGTATGCAAGGACCCTACTCAAGACTGTTGCATAATTAGTACTGGGTGGAATCCATGTATATTTTCTTTTTTGCCTGTTTGTTGATGCACCTAAACCATTTGTAATGCCTGCCTGAAATCAGAAGGCATCCCCTTCCAAAGCACTTATCTAGAATTGTCTTCAGCAGGACTTGCTTCTCATAGAGTGTCAATCATGCACCTGGCCTGTCAAATTTATGTATCATTCCAAGTAGGACTTGAGGAAAAGGGGATTTTTTTTAAATTTACTTACAGAAAGCATCTTTATTCATGCTTATTTTACACATTATCCAGAATAGCCCCACTCAGTTATGTCAAGGTCCAATGTAGAAGTAATAGTGTTGCATTTTCAAGACACATTGAATTTCAAATATTTTAATGGTATAAAGGCTGACTAAGAAGCAACTAGATTCAATATGGATTTTTTATGTGTTTGAAAACAACCAAGTTCATGATAATAGCAGAAATTTCAAATGACTATGAAATTCAGTTGGCATGGAGGATAATTGTTTCTTAATAGTGGTGATTTTCTTCATGGCGAAGATTACAAAATCCCTTCTGCTCTAGCCTGAATCAGCACTGCTGTATCTCATAACAGGGCTGTTTTGTTTTCCTCCAAGGAAATACCTTGAAAACCCAAGCAGAACAACTGGCTAATGGTAAAATGCTAAGTGCACATTGATGGAAACCACGCCTCCACGGACCTAGCAGATAACACCATCCTAGTAGACTACTCTCCTGGTGCTCAAATTTCTATAGTGAGGCAAGTTTCCTGTTCTTTTACTTCAATGGTTCTCAGCGTGTTAATAGTGACCCCTTCCATAAGGGTTGCATATCAGATATTGCATATTATATATTTACATTATGATTAAAAACAGTAGCAAAATTACAGTTATGAAGTAGCAATGAAAATGATTGTGTGGTTGGGATCACTGATGGGAGATGTCATTCTGTATATGTTTCTCATACTGGTTAATAATAAAGCACTGTTGGCCAATAGGAAAGGAAGATAGGAGGGACTAGGAGACAAGGAGGAAATAGGAAGTAGTAAGGAGGAGTCAAGATGGAGAGTCTGAAGAAAGCAGTATGCCGCCGGCTCCCCGGTAAGAGAAATACATAGATCAGCAGAAATGGGTTAATAATTAAGGCAGAGCTAGCCGATAAGAAACAAGTAACAGGGCCAACAGCATTGTATCAAATACAGAGTCTCTGTGTGTTAATTGGTGCTGGTGCTGCGGCAGGACAAGATAGGGTGGTGGCAGGCGGAAAAAACCGAACTCTACAGATCACCACAACACCAGGAACTGTATTAAAGGGTCACAGCATTAGGAAGGTTGCTTTACATGTTCTGAATTATTAAATCACATCATTTCTTCTGAAGGTGACAAATGAAATGTTTTCTTTTAAGCCTGAATAAAATCCAGGCTAGTCTTGGTTCCCATGTCCCTTTGAAGATGAATGAACAGAAAGATATGACAAAAAAAAAAAAAAAAAAATCCCAGACCATTTTTGTTGTCGTTTATAGTAAATGCCTGAAGGATTCAAGGGGAATGTCTTTGAAGCTTCTGGTGGAGTGTCTCCTGACAAATACAAATGCCCTTTCTGTGCTTCCTCTCCATCTGAGTGCAGGGTGTGAACTCCCTCTTACAAAGGTAGAGTTCACAAATCTCACTACAGTAGCAGAGGCTTATGAACATCATTGTCATTCCACAGCTTGGCTCTAGCTTCTTCTTGAAGCCTATAAATCATTATTAAACAAGAAAATCAAGTAATTAAGCTCACTGGCCTGAATCTGATCTATACTATCAACCTGCAACATGAAAAGGTATTCACTCATAAGGCGACTTAAATGCTCTGATAACGAACTTGGATTAGGGAAATGATTTGCTAATGCTTCTGCAAACACAGGGACTGAGAACCTGATTGTCTCCTAATCACAAGCACAAAATCCACTTGTTTTCAGTGGCTTGAACACAAATGACAAAGCCAACAGCCATGGAAGAAGATGACAAAATTAATCATAGACCTTGTCTCTTTTTATATTTGCCCCCACAAATTGCATGAGCCTTTTTTTTAAAATGATGACTTCAGGGCATGTTGCAAATTCATTTTATGGTCAGTTACCTTTCATCTATAAAATCATACAAAACATGCAATTATTTAGAATGAAATAATTGGTTTAATAATCATAAGCTTGAAAGGGAACTAGAATTAAAATTCAATCAGTGGTGTGAATTATCACCACCTGAAAACAGAAAGAATTCTACATTAGTTTTATTAATATGCATAGGAAAGTATATTGTTTAACTTGATACACTCATCTTGATAGACCCTTCACAGGCTTGAACTTCTCTTCATTAGGTAGCTGGGCATGATACAGGTTGAACACCCCTCAGTTCCAGGGCCTTGGCAAAATTAATCTCCAGTGGTTTGCCTGTGCCTTTGGTGAGCCTCAGAGATCGGATGCAACCTCGGAACCGAACGTTGGTGGTCAGGCCAAACTGATTGAGGCCATCTGAAGAGACAGAACAAGAGGGTTCGTCTCAGAAACCATGTGCACGCTAGACAAGCACTCTACCACCTGGATGACCCCTGGTCCCACCACCTACACGGGGTCCCCTATTGTCTTTAACTCCCAATCCCGGAGATCTGATGCCATTTTACACAGGAGCCCGGCATGCACATGGTCCACAGACACACATGAGGGCTGAATATCCATGCGCATAAAATAAAATTTAAAAGAGAAAAGCAAAGAGCAACCCTGGAAGGAGACACTGTCAGTCTCCTCTAATGTCTTTTGCTCTGTCAATGTGTGTGGAATTCCGCACTTTATTCTTGCTTTCTAGGCAGAAGGGAGGACAGACTGTTCCTTTCTAAACGGTTTGACAGATCACTCCAGGAGTCTATGATGTCCCAGTGCTCATGAAGGAGTGGTGGAGCCTCATTGCTCAGTGCGACACTCTTGTTCCTGGGCACTTCACTTGCTATATTTAATGTGTGTTTTTTTTTTTTTTTTTAAATACAGATTTATTGCTTGGGTTTTCTTTGTAATATAAATATATAAACTCTATAATAACCTACGTGGGAAATTAGCTACATGTACCTGGAGAATTCCAGAACTGGAGGAAATAAGTTCGACAGCATTATATAATTCCTCTGATATATTAAAAAAAAAAAAAAAACCCTACAATTCTGGCCTCAACTGCTGTTAAATGCTTTATATGTTTTATAAGGCAAATTCATTTCCTTTAGCTTTAGCCTCCCCTTGGATGAAACTTTGGGGGTGATTAGGAAAATTTTAGCCCCATGTGGTTCAAATAAATGTCCTCTCATTTTACAGACTGGAAAGTTTAGGTCAAGTGTTATTTGTGGGAGGACATTCTAGGGCTGGGAAGCAAGCACGCTTAAGTACACATTTTTGGACATGGTTATACAAATATAAATGTTTGAAACTGCAAGCATAAGGAGCAAAGGACATGCTTGCTGGAGCAGCCAGCACTTACCTGGGAAACCGCCAACAAAAACAGGGTCATTTGTGTCCGCTGATGTGGAGGCTGAGTTTGGGCTCTGAGCATCCACCTGGTTTCCATCTACCACAAGCTCAAGGTGGTTTTTGATCTTCTTGGCAGTCACTTTATGCCACTGTCCATTGCACATATGGCCTGGGATCCCAGCATCATAGACCGCAGTGAATCGGCCAGCGCCATTATCCACATGGAACATAAGCTAAGAAAGTAGGAACATGAGCAGTCACAGGTGGCTTTGGTAGAGGAGAGCTCCACAGCCCACGCAGTGGAAATTAGAGTCTGGAGTGAACACAACTGGGGCCTATTTAACTTTTTTTTTTTCTTCTAAATCTGGACAAAAATCGAGTTTTGAGAAATATCTCAGTGAGTAAAGTGCTTGACACACACTTAAAACTACTTAGTTGATTGAGGTATTCCATTGTCCTTATTCATTCACCTGTGTATCCTTGCCTCTGAGTTCTTGGCTGTTTTACTCTGTTGTTCATGGGAAGGTTTGAGGAATAAGGGAAGGAGAGGGAGGCCAGGATGGTGTATTTTAGATTACCTTTTCTTTGCGGGAAATGCCAGCACCAAAGGGTGGAAATAATTGAAGCGTAGTTCTTGAGTAATCTTGAGAACTCATGTGAAAAAGTCAACATAAGGCAAGCAGATTGGGGCTCACTGGCCTGCCAAGCTACACAGCTTAATGTGCTCCAAACCAGCAACAGATAGCATCTCAGACAGCAAGGTGGATAGCTCTTCAGGGTAGCACTATGTTATTGTGTGCATGTGTGCCCATGTACATGTGTGCCTGCGGGTGTACATGCATACTCAAGCACACACACACACACACACACACACACACACACACACACACAGAGAGAGAGAGAGAGAGAGAGAGAGAGAGAGAGAGAGAGAGAAAGCTAACACATAAAATTAAAGCTTGAGACCCAGTGACAAACTATGTTTTTGCTCTTGGGTATTGCCAGCATTACTAGACAACTTGTGTGTTGTTGGTTCCCATTTCCAAAAAAAAAAAAAAAAACATTAAAGAGAATAAGAGAATTCAGCAATAGCAAAGAACCCAATCCCCACAAAAAGTTTCTACCATACATCTTTTTAGAGTGTTATGGCTCTTGGTGAATCTCACAAAACTTTCTTAGGAGATATTGCTTAAAGTAACTTGTTAATTGACTTACACATTTATTTTAAGGGATTGTTTTTAAATTTAAGCTTTTGATGTTCTAATTGTGTTTTTCTTTCTCCTTCATGGTTTTCATTTTATATACAGGATTAAGAGTTACATAAATTACTTTTTGGGGTAAGTTTCATGTCACAGGTGCCAAAGACCCGAGACAGAAGGCCAGTTAAATTCCAAACAAGGAAGAACTTGATTAGAAGTTCTTGTTTAAATGAGAAAAATCTGTTTTTAGAAACATGGCAAGGTTCCTGAAATTCGAGACATCAGAATTCCTTTGAAGCTGATGAAGAAAAGGAACATGCTGAAATATATTAAAAACATTAGTCAGCTCAGCAATAGACTTGACAAGGTAGACGAAAGAAATATTTTGTTTAAAAAAGATTAATAAGGCTACGTGAAAAGTTTGCAAACTATATAGTAACATAAATACTAGAGTTTAGGACACTGAGTGGAGTTTGTTGAACTGACAGTTTGCATTTCTGAAGAACCTGGTGAAAAATGGCACTGCATAGTGGCATGTAAATAGTGAAAGGTCACAGTAAGCAAGGAAACTTTTAAAAGGTTATAATGAATGTAGACTTCCAAAATTCGACAAATCTATGACATTTCTTCTATCTGTTTATTTGTAACATCCTTTTTGCCTATAAGCTCCTGGATATTTTCTCTATGTGGTTTATGAGATGGTTTGAGGAACACAAAGGAGACAGAGGAAAGGAAGGTGTGTTTTAGACCACCCTGTCATGCTTCTTCTTGGGCAACACCAGCACCCCAAGGTGGGAAATAAAGGCACAGTGGAAGTCTTTATGTGTGAGTCAATTAGAAAATTTGTGAAGTTAGGTTATTGCTTGTACACAAACAAGTAATGCGGGTATCCATTTGCTTTTTAGAAAAGTATCTGGGTGCTCTTAAGTGAAAATTGGGATTGGTAGCCTCAGTGTCATAGGGAAGATGCTTGCCTGTTGTAAGAGGTAGGTTGATTTCAGATTTCCTGAGCCTTTTCCCTTTCCTCTGCACCAGCAGTTTTCTAGACTAGGTGCATAGAGAGAACAGATACCCTTGGAGCATTACTCTCAGAGCTGGGCATTCAAAACCACTAGGTCCACAATTGGTCAGCACAATTGGACTGACACTTGGACAATTGTGATAAAAGTGCACATGGATTGTGATGACCCAGAAGAATGGCAAGGTGGGATCTAGCTTTCTTGCAACGAAGACTCTGGCAAGACCCAAAAACAGAGCTGAGTGGAATGGCCAGTGTCATGATAGGATGAACTGTGTTTGGGCCTCAGACACTCACCTTCTCGTCAATCATTTCGATACCCATTCCATCCATCTTCTGACTGCTGATGCCCAGGAGAACTCCAGTGGGTCTTGTAGTACGAAATTCAAATTCTACAAGAAGGTCCAGTCCCACTTTGAACCCGCCAACTGGGGAAAAAGTATTGATTAGATTTTGGGGATAAATAATTGTAATCTGTAGTTCACCAACAGTGTACTTTACCGCTTCTGTTGTTTTGATTGCTGATGTGAGAGGGCCAAGAGTTTTACTCTTGAAAATGTCTAAGTGACTGGCACAATGTAGCTTTAGTCCTTGGGTAGCTGAATGAGTGAGCTCGTGCTAAGACAGAATCATTGAATAACCAAATGAGTGAGCACACACCAAGGACTCTAGAAGCCAGGTATGAGTATTTCAGAAGTCTGCTGGGTTGAGTAAAGCATTTCAATGACAACTCAGTAAAATTTTATCGAGACACTCAAAATGGCACTACAGCAATTGGAGAGTTTAAACAGTCCTACATATTTTATTAAATGAAGAGTTGCAAATATAATTTTTCATGGAAAGATTCGAGAGCATAATCTTTTCTATTTAACCCAGCCAATTCTTTTCTCTAGACTTTTTAATATTTCACTCAGAGATTTATTCAGCCTTTAAATAAGAATTTGAGATGTTTCACTTAGGAATAAAATGATTTCCTAAGATTAGTCAAGACTACATGAACTCCACAGAATATTAGGAAAGCACTCAGGAAAATCCTCTATTTACTGTGCAAGCAATAAATACAACGTGTGAGCACAACTGTCCCCAGTAAAGTGTGGTACTTGTTATGTGCTAGTTTTTTTGTTCTCCTGGGAATCTTGATGAGTTTGCACAGGAGAGGGTTGATGGATTTTAAGCGTATTTTTCAAGTAAAGGACAGAAGGAGCTGAATTATTCCGGAAAGCAAAACAGCAAGAGAGAAGTAAAAGGAAGAAAGGAATGATGTAAGGTGCTGCAACGGAAGATAGAGGCAGTGAGGAGGCCAATAAACTGTCTAGCAACTGTGTGGCTGGAAAGCGTTTAAGAACGGGGATATTGAACTTGTTATGGTTTCCACAGAAGTAACCTGTAGCTCTGTCCACCCAAGTCTTATGTGAATTGTCTGCTTTGAGTTGAAGTGATAGGAGGAGTTGTTGGAACTAGGAGAAGTGACTGCTTCTTTTCTTTTTTGGTTCAGTTTGATCCAGTTCCAAGAATAGGTAGGAGGATGACAAGTCAATCCATTAGCTACAGATGTTAAAGCTTGGCACCAAACCTGGCTAAGGGAATGGTATGGCAGCCACTTGTGACTTTGCAGAAATCTTGAGAAGCATTTTGACTTTCATAGCACATGTCTTTTGAGGTCCATCATTTCCTCCAGTATTTTCATACCTGACATATCCCCTCTTTTTTGGAATTCTGCTTCTAGTGAGGTGGAGTTTCCTCCCTAGACCATGTTGGAGCATTCTAATATCCACTCCCACAATGTCTTCATGAAGTGTTCAACTCATATAATAAAGCTTTGTTCACATGTCTGTTCTTCAGAAAACCCTTCCTGACTCCCAAAAAAATCTAGTCCTTCTTGTAAATCTGCAGAACACTGTGCATCTTTTACATTGCTTAAAAATTATTTTTCTTTTCCTTCTTGTGATTTTTCAGAAAACTGAATTTTTATTATTGATAATATACTTTTAAAGGCACGAATTATATCTCATTTACCCATTTTCTATCCTTGGCATTCATATATTATGTGTTCCTTATTTTTCTCCTAATGAACAAAATATGTGTTATTCAAATACTATTATACTAACTAATGTAAGGGGTTTTATGTAAATAGAGATTAGTTCTATTTTTGATTACAATGTGCTGTTCAATTTCAGTAATACTTAAATTAATACTTAATTTATTAATTAATTACTTATTAATTAATTAATTAATTAATAAATTAATACTTAAAGCCAGACAAAATAACATATGCCAATGACAAAGAGGTATTGCTGTGTGTGTGTGTGTGTGTGTGTGTGTGTGTGTGTGTGTGTATGTATGTATGTGAGTGTTTGAGTGTGTATGTGAATGTGTGTGAGTGTGTATGTGAATCTGTGTGAGTGTGTGTGTGTGTGTGTGTGTGTTTGTGATGAAACTTAACTTTCTGCCCCTTGGCATAGGAAAGAAGTCAGTGCTTATACAATGTGAATATTCAAAGCAGAAAGAATGTGGAAGTACCTCACCTGTTTTGGCAAAACCTGTTCCATCAAAGTAAGTTCCCCTCTGAGTGTTTGCAAAGCACGTCCCCACATGGAAACTGGAAGTCGGCTGGTCCAGGTTAACAGGGGCCTGCTCCATTCGAAGATTCCTAACACAGCCATCAAGACTTTAGGTCACCTGAGAAGTCGGGTCAGAGGAAATAGATGCCAAATTTAGCAATGTTTTGCCTCTATGTGTAGTCAGTCACCTGAGGGGTATACCATGCACTGCCATTAACCAGTTGTCCTAGAACATACCTCAGAGCTGTTTGTGTCTGGATTTCTGTACCCCAGACTTGACACCAAAATCTAACACTGAACTTGTCCATTGGGATATATCTAGCCAGGACTACAAGAACCTGGTAATCTAAGGACTGGGTCACACTATGTGACCGTTGACTTGACTGAGCTGTGAGCTCCATGTGAGCATGGTAATATTTGATTAGTCTTTTATATTACCGATTTCATGTTTCAATTTCTCAACCTTACTATCAATGCATTCTGTTGTGGTCTATGTTTCCATTTCTACTAAAACAGTTTCAATCAGGTCTACCTTTTTTTACAAAAAACCAAAAACCAAAAACCAAAACCAAAAAAAAAAAAAAAAAAAAAACAATGTGGTCCCCCCACAGAAAATATATACACGAAATGTGAAATTTTGTATAAAATATTTTAGAGATGATGGAATTTAGAACTAACTTAATCCTATGCTCTGATCCACTCTAGTCCATTGGGTTTAGAAATTTGAGTTGATCATTTTTTGTTATCATCACTCCAGACTCTTAATTTTGATGGGAGAAGTCTGTCACACTTGTCTGTAGTGCAGTCACCAAAAACCCTAATCCCCACTTCTCAGAATTGTGCTTTTCAAAGTAAGCTAGGACACAAGCTTAGTTTACAAAACTTAACTGGCAAATATTAACTTGCATGATCATTAAGCTTTTAAATTCTAAAGTCAAAATTTGGTAGCTACTCTTTGAATTGTGCATCTCTTAAGAGTTCTAAAAGGACAATGTGAATATCAAGACTTTCATTTTCCTTGTTGCCCGTGTTTTTCCAAACATCTTCATGTATTACCTCCTTTAATCTTTATAGAATCGCTATTTTGTTGATATTATCATTGCCATATTTTGAAAATAGAGAGCTCATTTAAGAAAAGAGAAATGATTTGCTTAAGGTCTTAGAGCTGGTGAGAATATCTAGCTAAGTAGATACTCAAACCAAGGATGTTGGACACCAGGGCCCACTTCAGTGTTTTGTGGTAATATCTCTCATAGTCAATGCTCCCTGAACACCTCTTCCCTTTCTCTAATAAGATGTTTTCCCATATACCAGTAAGTAATCATGAGATGTCGGGCCTCAGAATTAAAAAAAAAAAAAATACATGCAAAAGTCACTAACTCAATCAAATAAGCAACAAGGAATTACAGACTTACTGGACCAATTCTGCGTGTGGTATAGTTGATTGGCAACCCACCAACATACAGCATCCCCACAACATCCAGGATATCAGCTTTCTTGGGACTGATGGTTTGGTTGGAGGCATCATCTACATAAAGAGTTCCTTCTTGCTTTACTCTTATAATCTTAATCTACAAAAGTAAGGAGTCATTATCATTAATGATCATTTTGAACAGAAGTACAAGACATTAGAACTTTCCTGGGGAGTCTCCATGTGATCTCAGGAGGAGAGGACGTGTGAGTCTGGCGTTCTTGGTAAGATTAGACTATGTAGAAATACATATATTAGTAATTATGGGTCAATAAGAAGCTCTAGACATTGGCCAACAGCATTATAATTAATACAGAGTCTCTCTGTGTTATTTGGGGCTAAAACAGCTGTGGGACCAGTCTGGTGGGAAAGTGCATGTAACAAAATGGTGCCCACAGCTGGGTACTAAGATCTTTCACTTAAAACTTGACAAAAGCTTAAAGGGGCACTTTAGAAACAAAAGAACTGAGACAAGCAAGGCCTCTTGATAGCAACATTGTTTTCTGGTGGGCTCTGTTTTGCTAGAAACAGGCAGGGACTCTTGCACCTCATTTAAGGGAGATTTCCTGACTTGGCAAACAAACGAAAACTCAGGGTTCTTTAAAGATGCCCTACTAATAATTGAATGGTGTGTATGAGCAGCTGGCATTAGCAGTGACCACATCTCCAAGCCAGCATCATTCTTCTTGACAGCAGCATAGACCAAGGAGGTGAGCACAGCTCTCAGTGTTGGTGGTAAACAAACCCCCGCCCAGAGGCAAGCAGATCTCTGTGATTTCAAGGCCAGCCTGATGTATAGAGTAAGTTCAAGGGCAGCCAAAGTTACACAGAAAAACCCTGTCTTATAAAAGGAAAAATATAAAAGTAAATGAAGTAGAGTTATAATAAACAAACAAACAAACAAACAAACAAACATATCATGTAAAGGTGGAAAATACACAGAGTCTGGATCCTGTATGCCATTGTGTTGTCTTTGAATTGTTTGACTGCTGAGGAAATAGCAACAACTGCTAAAAGAAATGTTGCTGGATCAATCCAACTTTGACTTCAAAAGTTAAGTCCAAGGATAGGTTACTGGGGAAAAGAATTTCTATTTTTGTTTCCACAGAAAATGCAAAGCTGTGGATTCCTTGCAAACTAACATGATTTGATCAAGCAAGACCCCCTGAAGCAGTGCCCCAATTGATCCAACATCCAAAACAGCTGGGACAAGGCAGGCTTGCAGACCACTACAGCCAGGATTTCTGGGTCTCCTTAGGATCCCAAGATATATTTGAAATGGACCGTCTTCAAACTTTTCAAAGACCTTCAGAAAATAGCATTTAAAATGGGTTAGTGTTTTTCTTGACAATGAGACATAACTGCTCCTGGCAATACCACCTGTATCACAAAGGAAGATGGATATCGAAGAAATTCATTATGGAGTTTACTTCCATTATGGCAAGACTAATCATTTAGACAAGAAACTGCTCTTGTATGGACTGTTTGACTTTATGCTGTATACATTTGACATGCAGGACCAACAGAAAAGTAACTGCTGAAACAAGATGGACATTGCTGTAGGATTCCTGCTTCATGGAAGACTCTGTAAGACAGTGTGCAGAACACAGAGAAAAGTGACTGACAACTGCCAACATAGGTGGACAGTTTAAAGTTTCCTGCTTTGCTAAGGAGTCTGCCAGACACACTATGGCTGGCCTATAGGCCAAAAATGGAACACTATAGAAGAACTTCGGGTGACTGACCAGGCAGCGAGTTGTCTCTGTCATTTCGAGAGTTCATATACTATCCTTCTGTGGTCTTTGATGGAGTTGAAGATAGATAGACATGTTTATAGTTTTCCTTAGATAGGATTAAATATAAGTTACATATAATATTTTAGACTCACAAAGATAGGATAAATGATAAAATATTTTCTTTAATTCCTGATAATGTTAGTGGACCTAATATTGTTAAGTATAGTTCTTATTTGATAGCTGTTTTGTTACATATTTTACTACGTTAAAATTAAAGCCCTTCTTTTTATTTAGACAGAAAAGAGGAGATGATGGGAGATGCTATTATGTAAATATGTTCTCTTATTGGTTAATGAATAAATCACTGTTGGCCAATAGGGAACCAAGATAGGAGGGACTAGGACATGAGGAGGATTCTGAGAAACATGGGATGGAGTTGCAATGTGATATTGGGAAGAGAGGACGCATGAGTCTGGTGTTCCCAGTAAGATAAGACCATGCAGAAATGCATATATTAGTAATTATGGGTTAACAATTTAGACAGAGGTAGCCAATAAGAAATGCCAGTAACCAGCCAACAATTTCATAATTAAAAAAGAGAAAACTTTCCTGGTATTTCTAAGGGAAAATGATAGCACATACAAGTGAAAGTAAATATGTTTTCAAGGAACATATCAAATGTTGTCTTTGAATACAATTTTTCTCCCCCCCCCCTAGCATCAGTACGATAGGCATGCACCATTGCACTCACTTTCCATGGCTACTTTTGGCAGAGTGTTTATTTGGATGAGCAAAGTCTGGGATCCTAATATAACTTCATGCATGCTTATTCAGATCTCCTTGTGAAAAATTATAGGAAGGAAGATCGGGGAAAAGGGGGAGGGGGGAAAGAAAAAAAAATCTCATAGCTTCTTTCCAGGGTAACAAGCTGATTGACCTGCTGTTTGTATTGTAATTCTATTTTCTTCTGCTTTTTGGCTCTCTCTCTGTCATAACAAGCTAAAGCAGGTTAATACACGAAATCCGACATCTAATAATGCTTCACTCTGAAAATTAAACATTTTATTGGTCTACCTAGGGAAACTTTACTTAATAGGCTATCACAGGTGCAGAGACAAATTTTGAGGTTTTGTTTTAATCAAGCCACATATTATCTACTTGCAGCCAAGCCAAAGAGGAGGAGGTTGGCAAACAAGCCTTCTGTGCCTACAATAGCACCAGTTTCTGGGTATAAGGCCAACGTTTAAAGTTGCAAATGACTGTTGGTGAAAATGGTACCTCGGGGCCCCTTAACCTTGGTATTGCAGAGATTTCTAATCTCTAGATTTTTAGGTCAAAATGTGCTAGGGAAAGGGTACATCTTAGGGCCATCTTAACATAGTCAACTTTTACTTTGGTAGAGAGGAATTCACAGTCTTGCAATAAACAGTATTTCTCTAAGCTGAAAACAAAAGCATCATAATGAATACACCCAGTTGTCCTCTGATTCCCACTTAAACCAGTGAAACCATCTTCAAATGCCTGGTTCTGCTTTGTGGACAGATGCTTGGGAACCATGGTGATATAGCAACGATAGGACTCTATGGTACTATAATCAGCTCAGATGGTGAAGCAGAAATCTACTCAGGTCTAAACACATTTTCAAGCCCCTGGCCATTGTAGGCACCACTGGCCATTCCTTCAGTCCCTGCCACATCTTTGTAATTCTAGATCTAGGGTCCGAGTTGGCAAAGTAGTACTGGCAGAAGAAGGTCCAGGCTGTCTCTGGGATCCTTCTTAGGATGCCACGCAACCCCAGACTGTTACCTTGTGCCACTGGCCATCGTTGATTCTGGTGGGAATCATGGTGCTAGTGTTGCCGCTTCCCAAGTCATAACTGAAGTAGGGGAATCCATTTCTCAGTTGAACAGTAGCAAAATCAGCATGATTGATCCGAGCCATGTAAAAGAGCAAGCCTGATTCGGCTTCGGTTCGCACTTCCAGCTCAATTGTGAGGCTGTGAAATACAAATGTGGAAAGAAACAGAAAACCGGGAGCGCTGTCAGGTTAGGAAAAAGTGGTAGCATATGAGAGGTGCACTTTGATGAAGGATATGAGATCTGTAACAGGAGGATTTATAGAGTTATGAATCTCCTGCATAGGAGCTCAAAGCAAACTGATTTTTTTTTTCCTCTACATTCCTCGGTGGATTAAAAACAAACAAACCCCAACACAAGAGATTTACATGTAGCTGATTAGGTTTGATTAAATGTGAACAGTCAGTGCTTCACTGATGAGTTGCTGTGTCATATTTTAGAATAATACATACCGGTTTTTAACTTTGGTGTCATCAAAGGCAATAGCGATGTGGCTGTTTTTGGAAAGCCCAAACTGCTTGGTCCCTGCCAGAAATGCTGGTTCTGTTTCTGCAACACAAGGGCCCTGGGAAATAACCAAGGACAGGAGATGACATCACAGCCTTTTGCAAACAGGCGATGCTGCAGTCTGCTTGCTCCTATGTATTCCCTTCATGACTTTGAACAATGCAGAATTCCTCAAGAAGAAAACCCAGCTCTTACTCATCTCTGCAATTGGCAGCACAGGCAGGTGCTTCTTATGTGCTTAGTGAATTTGAACTAGTTTTCCTCAACAGATTCTGGCATTGCTAAAGGAACGTGTTAAAAAAAAAAAAAAAAACACACACACAAAAACAGTGAATCCATACACTCGTAGTTTCCTTACTCTCTAAGGAAAACATGGTGGCTATTTCTGGGGAAATTGCGATTGCTTTTCCATATTTACTTTACTGATGGGGAGTTTTGTTTTTAGAAGATGGAACAGGGAGATTGTGGGATTATAAGAGTAGAAAAATGTTCTCCTTCTTGTCCTTCCATTTCCATTTCCCACCGTAGTAATTTTTTCTCTCTAAAACTATCAGTCTACTAGAAGGTTGCTGTAAATGCAGAATTTCAAGATGGTGTATCTAAACCTGCAAGTCAGCCCATTCAGGTCCTTAGCCAGTTGCTAGGCAACCAGCACGAGAGGTTTTTTTTTTTTTTTTTTTTTTTTTTAGTTTTTTTTTTTAATGCAACCCACCATACACCGTTTCCACCACTGCTGTTCAAAGATCAGCTTCCTAAGATGCTTAGGAGGGGCTGCTAGGTAGACAGATGTGCAGTTACTCACTTTAATGCTATGCTGTCACCACTTAGAAATTCATAATAATTTCAGATGAAGGGGCCCTGCATTTCCCCTTTGCACACAGCCTCACCAATTGTATAGCCAACCCAGGTGACTTGGACAAAACACACGGCTCAGGAAACAAGGTACCTCAAGAGACAAAGGCACACGTCTTCTCCTTGTTTGGTCTCTATTTTCACAGGCTGACTTGATGTGCAGGTGGCAGGCTATTCGAGTACTCATAACAATAACACATGCACACATCTTTGTCTCAGATCTGAGATTAATAGCTATGAAAGGGCAGCCAACGCTGACTAAGCAGAGCCTCCTAAACAGTCCAGGTCGGGCTTTTGATGAGGGGCGTTCTTCTCCAGCAGAGTGTTTCTTTCAGACATGACTCATCAGCACCTAGGACATCTTGATGCTTGAAAAAAGCCTCATTCTCTTTTCTCTTGCACTTAGTCAAAGGTGCTGTTATGCCACAGCAGGTAAAGGGGCTTAAAAGTGTTTTGAAAGCTATAAAATTAGTCTTTATGGAGGTAGTTCCTTTCTTGCCTCCCAGGAGATGGTCAGTTATGAAGAGAAGACTGGCCAAAATTCATAACAGCTATGCAAAAGCCCAGTGGGTAGAAGGGAATAGTTCTATTCACAACACCCAGCAGTACCTTCCCTATTGCATGGCCAACAAAGAAAGCCCAGATGGAAAGCCTTCATGGCTTAATGCCCTGTCCCACAAAGGCTACGAATAGAACATGGATCATTTGTCAGGCTTTTGGGGTATTTCCTGTACAGAGTACCTTCTCAGCAAACATCGTACATGTCCTTAGAGTTCTCTGAGAGAATCTGTATGTTGCGAGTTCTTGGGAACAGGATTTTCCCCCCAAAATCTCTAAACTTTTAGCTCTGAAAACAGACATTGAAAAAGCCAGTTGATGCCAAGAGATGAGGAACCAATAAGGCACAGCCTGTAGGAATTTTTCTGTTACCATTGCTGTGGCTGCTTTTCTATTCACCAAAGAATATGTTAACGCCAAATAATGCTGTAATGTGCCATTTTCTAATATGGCTCTTTGAAGGGTCAGCATGGCTTGTAAAGATTGGGTGTGGTAGATTGGCCAGGTGTGTGACAGATCCTCAGTGGAGGGGCGGTGCCACTGACCTTAAACATATTGTCAACATTTCTAGGCAGTCATTTTAGAAACTCACTCAGTTGGAAGGATTTAGTCCAGGTCCTTGATTCTGTCATCATTTCACAGCGCAACTGCTTATGCAAGAGGAGAATGCTCTAAGAGGCCAGCTTCACCTCTGTATATAAGCGGGGATCTCAGAGTCAGGAAGAGTAGCAACAGAGTCCTCAGACTGCTCAAAGCCATAACAGAGAGTGGGAACAAGCTCGCTCTCTAACAGGCCACCCTCATTATAGCCACAATGGCAGATTCTCACCACCAATTGCTAACAGGACGCATACCCTGTACATCACTTCTGCAAAATATTGATAATTTATCTGTCTCCCTTAAGAAAACTGGTCCTTGACAAAGGATAGAAGTGTGAACATAGTGGACTATCTGACTATGTATCTACCTTGGTTAGGCCTTAACTGTTAAAAAACAACAACAAAAAACCCTCTTCCAATAAAATATTTCCCTACAAATCTACACCTCTCAATCTACACACTGCCCAATCACCATCACCTGGGGGATCTGATGATGGGACTGGTCCAGAGTCTACTCCAGAGCCTTGCCTGCTTCCTTCCTGCTCTTGGACAGAGGGTAGAATTACTCACTGCAGCTTCAGCTTATCTTCCTTTTTGAACCTTCTAAGCGGGGACTACCTGATAGCAACTAGAAAATGGTACTTCTCACAGCATGACACCATCTTGTCAGCAATGACGTTTTCGAGCCAGTCCTCTATAGAAACCTAAACTAAGCAAGAGAGGTTGGAGAAATGGGCAAAACGTAGTTTTCATTTTTTTATCTTACTCCTCTCAGCTGGCGAGGCCCGAGAAATGCCTTTCCCTGTGTTGTGAAAACACCGATGTCTGAAACATGTTAAAACAACAACAATAATAACAATAATTCAAAAATCAACCTCAATAGAGGCTCATCAATCTCAGCATGTTACACTTCTGCCACCTGGTGGATATACATCATAATACATGTAATACACGGGGGAAGGTGGTAAAGGACAAATTGATTAGTCTCTGCCTTGCAGGTGACAATTCTTAGGCACACAGGGATGTGGGGAGCCTAATGGAGCAGTGTATTTGTTGATGAGGGCCTGAAGTGGTTCGGAAGAGTTCTGAGGGAAGCCATGTTTCCTGGAGACACAGTCACAAGGCTAGAGGTAGTTGTCCCTGAAAACCCTCCCACAGTTACATTTCAAGTCAGAATAAAGCAGTGGTCAATTCCAATTCCTGATGCAAAGTTGACACTTGGAGATAAGTGATAAAATCCAAGGCACCATGTGGTTTCTTGGTAAGCTTACTTTGACTTCAGATAGCTGTAGAGCCGAGATTTAGACTGTGTTTATCAAAACCGGCAGCAAATGATGACTCATGCTAAAAATTGTGCAATTTTCTTCCTTCATGAGTCAATGATCCCACTAATAAGTGTGGGCTAAAATCCCATCTGATGCTTGCTCTTGATAATCTTTGTGAGTGAATGCTAAATAGGTACTTTTCTAGAACCGACTTCATTGTTCTGACGGGTACAATGCCTGCTGCTGTGTTTGTTGAGGCTCTGAGTCACGTGACCACCTTTTATATGAGCTCTTTGGTGGGAACGGGGCCTCTGCAGTGATATGCCTTAAGACAGATTCTGGGGAGTGTGGAGAATTTTTCCCCCCTTTAAATACATGTCAGTGCCCAATTGATTTATCCTATGCCGTTGTCTGTACATAGCTTTCAAAGTTGTAGCACTGATGTTGCTACAGGAATCACTTTCTATTGCTTTTCGGCTCACTTCTCTTCAGCTCCCAAAGAAACCTTATCAGAACTCTTCATTTCTACCAAAACTCAGAAGTGCTACATTCAACTCTCCAGCAAGAGTCGAATAAAAGAAATGCAGCCAACGTGTTGTATGCCAATCCTCATGGGCCATGTTTTTCAGGAAGGCTTGGAATCAACAGGGCAGACATTTGCCCTGTTTGAACACATCATTACATATCTGCGTCAATAAGCCCAGTTGCTTATCTATCCCATCCCTGTCATTCTAGATGAGAAATATCCACAAATATAACACACAGGGATGTGTCTCTCCCCCCCCCCCGATATTAATGGGCTAAATAATAGGAGAAAATGTACTCGGGACTGCTAGGCTCTGGCACTGTAAAATGAGATAACTTGCAGGAAATATTGTCCAATTTAGGATGGCTGACCATGTGGTAACCACAGGCTTGACATCTCCATCTCACAGGGCATGGCTTTCCCAGGATACTTTTCTATTAGCCTGAAGCCTAGTGGATGTTTTCTTTTTACTCTAAGTGGCTGGTGAAGGGAATAAGGAAGATAAAGATGGGCAGGAAGGATAGGGGTCCCTGTCAGTTAGTAAATATGAAGCTTCTAGATAGTAGTTCCTGCTTAGGAGATTAACCTGCAATGATTTTTAAAAAATGTAAACTCAGAAATGTTGAGAATTAAAAATGGCTAGAAACAAGACCAAAAGGCATTTCATGATTGAGGTTGAAATTGCTTACCAATAGAACACTCATCAGCACCGAGGGCTTCTAGCACTTACATTTACCTTGGAAGGGTGAAAGGTTAGACCAACTAGTTCTCACAGAAGGATTCAGAGCATTACCAGGCTAGAGCTTGCTCTTGGTATTTCACAGAGTATGTAATTCCACACATAATGACCATCAAAGTGAGGTTTACTATAAATTTATTACTTCCCACTCATAGAGGACATCACCTGCACACTTCACTGAGCAATATCAGGTGGCCTGTCTGTTCCTCCCTGGTTAGCCATGATGACATCAATCTTACATTGATTGGGCTGCTTGATAAATATATTTTATAAAATAAATTACCAAGTTACTAACTTTTAGTCATGTCTAAAAAGAAGACTTTGTTTTCCAAAAAAGGAAAGAAATAAATCAAATTAAAATGGATAACACCTATCATATGAAGCAGGAGTTCAATCTCTAGAATATAGTTTTGGTTGGTATGGTGGCACATGCCTGTAACTCCAACTTGTGTGAAGCAGAGTTAGGTGGATCTCTGTGAGTTTGAGGCTAGCCTGGTCTATATAGCGAGACCCTATTTTAAAACAAAACAACAAAACAAAACCATGAAGTTGGAAAGTCCTAAAGCAATTCTGCACTTACAGTCCCAAATGGTTATAATATGTAAGAGGAGTAATATCAGGTGGAGTTCAAGTCTCTGTCATTTGTGTGTATAATCTGAGACTACACTAACTTCTCTCATGGGGGTCTCTTAAGAGTAGGATTTCTGATTTCTATTTTTGTTTCCACAGAAAATGAAAAGCTGTGGATTCCTTCCAGACTAATGTGGTTTGATCAAGCCAGACCGCCTGAAACAGAGTACCAGGTGATCCTACATTCAAAACAGCTGGACAAAGCAGCCTTACAGACTACAGCCATGATTTCTGCATCTTCATAGAACCCCCCATGATAGCGCCCCTTACCAGCAGGAAGTAGTTTGGAAAGAACGACGCCCAAATTCCCAAATATTGTCTATAAATGTTTGTTTTCATTTAAATGGACTTGGATAGATATAGATATAGATATAGATATAGATATAGATATAGATATAGAGATAGATAGATGGTAGGATTTCTGTGCTGAGGTGGATTTGAAGTTAGGAATACTTGTTGCTCTTACAGAGGATCCTATGTTCAGTTCCTAGCACCTACAGGAAGGCTCATATCCCCAGTTCTAAAGGACCCAGTACCTTTTTTTTTTTTTTGAACTTTGTGTATATTGTGTGGTACACACTCATACATGCAGGCAAATACTCATACACTTTTAAAAAGCAAATACTTTATAAAGGACTTGGGAGTTCCAAGATCTTTTCTACCCATGATGCAGTTCTTTCTTGATCTACAAGTCAGGCTGTTCTTCAAGCGCTTAGCATCACTCTTATCTACTAAGTAAGTGCAGTGTTGTGATTTTGAAAAACTGAAAGTATTTTGCTGAGAGAAAATGAAAATCGAGTTAGTATAAAAGGGTCCATGAAAACTCATTTGTAAAAATTTCGATGTTTCTGAAAAATGCTCTTCAGAAAGCAGAGCAGTGTGCTTGAGGGACCCTTTACAGGAATGTTCGAGAGCCAAATGGGTGTCATAATGAAGAGAAACACAAGGGGACGCTAGGTTCTGGCACTGTGACAAGTGAGATAACACGTGGCAAATGCTTTGTAACTTTAGATGGCTGACAATGTATTAACCACAGATTGGGATATCCATTTCACAAGGAAAAATTAGGGACTCTGTAGAGACTACAATCTTCTCAACCCAAACAAACCAACACAGAAAGATAAAGACATGCTGATGAGAATGTCCAAGAGGTTTTGCTTGACCAAATATAATAACTAGTTAGGAGGCATCTTGTTGACATATCTGTTGGAAGCATTCATGTAGCACTGGTACCTACCCCAGGGGGAAATCACCCTACTTTCCCATGGGCCTCTTGTTTATGGGTGACTCTAGGCATTTCTTTTTGTAAAGACTGAAATAACAATACTTGTAATAATATATATATATAAATGAAAATAAACGAATATCTTATAAAAATAAAATCCCTTCATGTACATTTTGAGGCAAAAAATACCCCAATTTTGAAAGTTCTACATACATCATGCCTTTGATTATTACATCTTCACAAGAATTTAGATTATAATACATTCATTATTGCAATTCTTTCATTATAATATAATAATATATATCATTATAATATAATAAAAATATATTTTGTTATTTCATTTTAATAACTCTAGTAGTGTAAGGCTCATTTTTCAGAAGCTTAAATGCTGATTGTAGTAGGTAATCAATTTTTTCTGAATTGTGGCTATTTGGCCTGCCATGTAATAAGAATTTCCTGTGTCAAGGAACCAGTTAAAGAATAAGCTAAAGAAGAGCATGCTTTCTTTAGCTTTTCAATATATTTATTTAAGCCCATACACAATACAGGCTTAATTAATCATAGGCCACAACTGTGATCAATGCCTGTGGTCCTGAGTGCAGTGAGATGAACCATCTCTGATGTAATTGTGAGACTGTAAGCTGTAGTAAATTCTTCCCCCATCTATCGGCTTCATACTTTCCTACTAGAAAACTAATACAATAATGGGGGAGGATAAAAGGCTTTCATTGTCAGATGTACTTGGTTGCTTATAGTTTCTAAGTGGAAACTAGACCCCCCCTCCCCAGTAGCCCTCAATGGCTTTGCACTCATTAGGAGTCAGATTTTAGGGTCTGATCTGATGGATTTCAATCCCATCCAGGAACTGGTCAGTTGTTTGAGTGAACTCATACGTTACTTTAGAGAGCCAATTCTTATCTAATCGAAAGAAAATGGGATGCCAGTTTGTATTTCACAGAGATGTTATGAGACCTACACGTTGTATTGGATAGAATTAGTTTGACTAGAGGTGGGAACATAGTAAACATGAAAATAGCTAATAGGATCATTAGTATATGCTTAGCATACTTCAGGCAGTTAGAAGCTATCTTCTACATTTCCGATGGAATTTGACAGCTGTGCTGTTAATTGTCTCACTTTACAAGTTACGGACCTGGCCTTGATTGCTAGGCAACTTTCCCACATTCACTCAGATGGTTGGTTTAAGAGCTGGGATCCGGGCATGGTTGGGTGACTGGATCCAAAGATCTCACCAATGGAAGCCCAGCTCTTGTAATGTGTCATATTTTGTGTGATTCCCTCTGTGTGTGTATGTGTGTGTGTGTGTGTGCTACAGAATATCACATTAAATGCAGACATACATCTATGTGATATTTATAGACAGTTGTGATTATGTATTACCAGTTTTACAAGTTAAGATTCCAAATTAAGTGAGATTTGTGTGTAAAATCCAAAGGAACTGAACATGGGTGTAATTATCTCTGTGTATGGGTATTATAAATGGCTTTGAATCTGGATTCTGAAAACCTCTGTCCTCTTCAGTTTTTCAAAGGAAAACCAGTTCCAGTTTATGAACATCAAAATTAAAGGGAAAGGTATGAAGATAAAAGCAACCCAAAGAAGACGTGAGAGCCCAGGTTTCTATGGACAGGTTCTTGGTCCCCCAGTGCTAGTGATAGAGTCCACTGGATACCTTGAACATTTTCCATTCTGGAAATTATTTAAAAGAGAATTTTCAAAAGCAGTGTCTACGAGAACACTTACATGAGTCAGGGTGGGGGCAGGTGAAGGGAAGGCAGGGGCAGGCACTGGCTGAGGCAAGACAATGACTTCACTTGGAACTTCCTCTTCTTCCTTGGGCTTCTGATAGGCACAGCGGCCAATGTCAGCATTTTTGAAGGCTACAGGCCGTGCAAAGTCCATGGGGCTAATCAAACACAATCAAAATGAAAGGTTTTTTTTTTTTTTTTCATTGTCTTCTCCCTTAACAATTAAATCAGTCCCCGACTCTGACTTGAAATGGCCTGGGTAGAATCCCAATTATACATTAAAGGTATCATGGCCTCTTCCCTACTGTAGTTTTAGACAATATGGACACTACAGCGACCCTCAGGAGAAAGGACAGTCACTTACACAGAGTTAATAACAAGATTCCACACGCAGCCTTCAAAAGCAGGAATATTCCTGAGGGGAGAAGGCTGAAATTCCGGAGGAGCACCCCCGACGAAGAGCTTTTTCACCTCCATAGGCTGCTCTACCGTCAGGTTTTGAGTATGTCTTCTGTCTTCATCAACTTGAACAGTGAAGATGCTGATAAAACATTTAAAGGTAACAAATATCCAGCACAGTTAGAAACATCTCTTCTGCCACCTCTCATTCTCTGCTCCCAGAAATCTATTTGTTGGTTATGCTGTCATCATTATTATGTTTGAAAAGAGGTCTACCTTTGTATCTTAAGCTGGCTTTGAACTCATGATCCATGGCACGGCATGGCGTGTCCATGGCGCTCTGATCTCCCACAGCCTTTAGGACAGCCTAGATTAGATAATTAGGATCGCTATACTAAACAACTAACAAACACCATTGTTTCCTAGGGCTTTGTCTCATGCCTTACTCATTAATTTGTCCTGAAAGTTTATTGAAACTAGGCAAGCATGCAGCTGTGACACGCGTCTGTGATGCAGGTGGCAACACAGGTTTGCAGCCCAACACACATTCTGTGAGAACAGAGGCTGCGGGGCTGTATAGCAATGTCTAATCGGATAAGGATCTGGGAGTTGGCACAGCAAGGGGTTGCATTTTGTTTGGCTCTTTATGTCTTGGTTTGTGCTAGCTATTATCTTCTTGCTAGGGGACAAACCGTCCTCCTGAGAGCTTAGATTGCAGGAATCAACAGCAAACACTTACAGTACATCTTATAAAGAATGTAGCTGCTGGCGTCTGAATAGAAGAGGCAGGCCAGAACACCAAGCTAATTGTTCCTTGCAGTGATTTTCCTCAGTGGCTGTTTCATTAATTTCCCTAATTTGCTTATGAGTGATTACTTACACACTACCAATTGAGAACTGCATACTACTTATTCACAACAATCCTTGGATCCAGGGGCAAAGAACCAAGACACGGAGTTCTAATGATGAAAACAACCAAAGGCATTTTCTAGTTTTCTTTGTACAAGAAGCTTTGGAGCTTGGTCCTAACAGTAATCGCAATGTTCTTTGTCATTGTGGATGAACTGTAAATGGACTGTAGAGAACCTACTTCTTATCTGAAGACAAGACCTAAATGCCCAGATGGAAACTCGGCCTTCAAATGTCATATTACCTGATTTTGTTAACAGAGCAATGGAAAGGGGGGGGGGGGAAAGAGGGAGGGAGGGAAGGAGAGAGACAGAGGAATAATGGAGAGGGGGAAGGGCAGGGACATCAAGGTAAGCAAGCTGGAAACAATAAATTGAGACAAGTTAGGACTTGGACCTGGGGAGTGGATCCATTTTTGGACTAATTCCAACATAAGAAAATAGAACAAAATAAACATTGTTATGGCTCGAAATGTCACAGTTCAGGCTGTTCAAGGCCCAACTAAGACTTTGTTTCAGAAGGAAACTAGGGAGAACTTTGTTTTAAAAGAAAAGACCCTGAAAGAATATGTTAGCAAAACCCAGGAGGTTCAAGACACTGCCCACAGTGTTGGTGGTTTCTGAGAATGAGACAAGCACTAGTTTCTGGGTGTGTTTTCCCAAGGGTTTAGCTGGGCATTTAATCCACTACTAAGGCATGTTCATTGAGAGAAAATTCCTGATCTCGATTAGAGTGTTAAGGAACTAGGAGCTCTTCTCTTTCTAAGGTAGGTTCTCCACCCGCCCTGTTCACTGGAGAACACATCAACAGATCTTATTCTGTAGTAATGCTGCTGAAGGAATGTGGGCCTTTGGGAGGGCCAGACGAGAATTCAGTATTAATGTGTAGTCTTCCCAACAGCATGACCTTGGGCAAGTTATTTAATCATGCTTTGTTTCATTTTATTCATTTATAAAGGAGATTAAAAATAGCTACTCATAAAATAGTGGAATATATTAATTAAGAGATTGCCCCGAGGCAGTGGTACATAATAAGGTCAATGCTAGAAGACTACAGTTGATTTTTTTTTTGCATTTTACATTCAAGAAACATTAAATATAAATAATTGATTCAGTTCCTTTTGTTAGATAAGGACATTAACAATGTATCCATTCTGGTGTGGTAATTTGCTTTAATTTTATTATCTTTAAAGATTTGTTTTATTTTTAATTATGTGTATTATGTGTGTCTCTGTGTAGGTATATTCTAGTGTGAGTGCAGTTGCAGGGGTGTATGGAATGCAGAAGAGGGTGCTGGATACAAAGAGCTGGAGTAACAGATGGCTGTGAGCCATATGATATGGAAGCTGGGAAGCAAACACTGGTCCTCTATGAGAACAGTATATGCTCTTAACCACTGAGCCATCTTTCTACCATCTCATTTATAACTTTTGACTGATAGGTTACTTTACATAAAACACTATAGTAAATACTTAACCCTATTAATATTGTGATAACTTAACTAATATTTTCTTTTATATCAGTGGTGAGTCTCATAGTCTCATAAATACTTTATTTCTTATGCTCTGTTTCTTATTGATTTGCAAAATGGGTCCAATTATTTTCAAGTCATCAGTAATTGTGCATGTGCAGGAAGGTACTAACGGGAGTATTTGTAATTTACATGAAAAACAAAATGATACTTTTTACTGACATATATCAAATGTTATGGGAGACAATGCTTGGATTGTCTGAACCATGATCTCTGGAAGAAGTCCTAACTTCTGAGATCTCCTAATTTTCTGGTCTTAAGCCATATTCTGCATCGGTTTACCAAATATTTTCTCAGAGGACACACCCAACTCAGTACTTTATCCCTGTCACCCGAGGCACTGTTTAAGGCCTAAGGGTTGCAAAGCTTTTGTCCAGCTAGAGCTGATGTCCATGGGGTAGACTCCAGGGGAAAGACCAAAGTCAAGGCGGTCATAGAGGGTTACTGAATATCAGGCGGTGGGACAAGAAAATGATGGAGGTGAGTTCATTTTTATTTTTAAGAGGAAGAGATAGAAAAGGAAAGAATGGGGGCTAAGAAGGAGCAAAACAGGAGAGAACTTTTGTCTCAGAACTTGCTAAAAAAAAAAAATTCCAAATTTAAGAGTGCTACTCCAGTTACCACAGTAACCTGGAATTTAGGAAAAGAAATGATTGGCCCCTAAGCACATAAAAAAGCATCGGGAAAAAGCAAGTATTTCCAAATTAGTAATGGCATATAATACCCAATACCTAGTAATATTAGATCTTTGAAATCCCCATTGGGTAAGAACAAATGCCAGGCCAAGCATAGATGGAACATTAAAGCTGGTTATAATTGGTCTTAAACCTGGATTTGTTTCTGCCATGTAATTTTGGGCAAATTATGTAATGTTTTCTCATTTGGGATGAAAGGACACCAACACACTTCTCACACACAATTTAAGATGATTAAAAGGCAATCGGCCTAGAATTCAACACAGTGTGTTCCTTAGAATTGCTATATGATGCAGCATGGTGTTTCTGAGTGATGTTTGTAGGCTGATTTGTGATGACTGGGGAACCAGCTTTATTCGTTGGTTTACAGAGTAGACAATGACTGTATTTTGACCTCAGGGTGCCAAGGAGGGCACAGAAGTAAATGGGTTCCTGTTTTAGCACAGAATTGGACAACCATATAGTCATTTGTCTAATATATCAGCTTGTAACTAACAGTGAATGGCAAACCTGTTTGTTTACATGGCTAATTAACCGACTGACCAGTTTTCAGAGAAGTATTGTATACAGAGCTTAATCAAATGAGATTTGGATTGATGGCCAACAGCTGTGAGGTTGGCATAATGAAATGCCCTTCTTGAAGAAACACCTGTTCAAAGGACACCTTAGTATAAATGGTGACATTTGGAGATTTCTAAATTGTTTCTTTTGAAAATAAGATACTTTGGTGAATTTTGGTCACCTGTATTTCCCCAATCTGCATTTGTTTGTTGAAATTATTTGGGATTTAAGAACTTGTAAAGCATGCTTCCCACAGCGAGAAAGATTAACAGTGAGCAAATGACCTAAAATCCTGTGGAATTTGTATTCTAAAGTACTCCCCAGTATTGAAATGTGAAAATCTAGTCTGTTCCTCCCACTTGCCACTCAGTGTGCAGTCAGGCTGACTATGACTGACTATGATACCTGGCTATTAAATCACTAAAAGTTCTGAGTTGTCGGAATATTGATCGCTCATTTTTCTTGATCATGGTTTCCAAACCGTTCTGTCTAGACACAGCACAGATGCTTAGTATTAATTCAGCTCACAAGCAAAAGCTCTGTATCACACAGAACACAGGCTTTATTATTTACTTTGAAGATAAGAAATCTCCTTAGTTACCTAAGCTGTTACCTATGCAAGAGGACACTTAGACAACACAGACTTTCACTATATGACAGCAGCTGCTTCTTTGACTGCCTCGCCACATTCATACCCTCACTGCCCTCCAACACTCAGGTGCCTTGAGGTTTCATCGGATTGAATTTCCAGTTCTTTTCCCTGCCTTCTGTTTAATAAATGGGCTGTTGGTCTGGAGGCCTGAGGCCCTCAAGTCTCTGGGCTGCTGTTTTCTTTTCATCCTCCTTCTGAACTAATTACCTCTCTGAATTGTTGCATGGTATCTTGATGAAGAACACAGATGCCTTTCCCAGTAAAGTAAGTGCAAAGCATTGTGCAGAAATGAGAGATCAGTTTGTACGCTTTAAGGATGATTCCCTGGCTCAGACTAAAGACAGGTACCTTGGAGTTTTGTAGGGAAGTGACCACTATACATGATTACAGAAGGCCACCGTTGTTCTTTTCTACTTTGACCCACTGCTCCCAGGAAGCCACTACAGAGCCCTACACACTGTTTTAGGGACAGACAGGTATGAAGCATACCCGTAGGAGGCTCTGTAGATCTCGTATCTACAGCCATGCTCCATCATACTGATGGAAGGTTTCTAAGCAGCTGTCATAACTGGTTTGGAACCTGCATGAACTAGCAGCAGCCAGAGGCTCTAAGCTATTCTATGATTAACTTATTAGGGAAGACCAGACTTGCAAGGTGCAGGGGTAGGGATTTTCTTTGTCTCCAGCTGGAGAAGGTATATTGTGTGAAGGAGGTGAGAAGTACCACACAGAAGGGAAGCAATGGTAATAGAATCCCTCGGGCCCTTGACTGAGGTTCCCAAACACAAAGGACAAAGAAGAGGACATGAGTGCATCTGTGTGGTCTGTCCACACAGGGAAGGCTTAGGCTGAGAGCTGGGCATGCAAAGGGACTGACTTCCCATTAGATACAGTAACAACAAGTTCTGCTCCTAGTTACCCTCTAGTTCTTTCCATGTGAACTGAATGTTCTCTCCCATCATGAAACAGATTTGGCTCTGGTTTGATGACAATTTTCCTCATTGTTCGTGTCCCCGAGGAGAGATGCACTTCCAGACGGCCCTTGTTGAGGAATATGGCATAATAGGCCTGCAGCAAAAAAATGGGTATTGAAGATTAAACAGGAGTTGTATCTGAGACAGCTGTAGTGACTGACATTCTGTCACAAACACAGAGAAGCCAAAGGATGTCAGGTCCCACTCTAACATTCTGCTTCACTCACTTAGAATTGGCTTTCTCATTGAGCCTGGGGGCAAGGCTGGCATCCATCAAGCCCCAGCATTAATTCTGTTTCTCCTCCCATAATGCTGTGTTATAGGTTCTCATATAGCCATGTCTTACTGCTTACATAGATTCTAGGGATTTGAATTCAGGTCTTCATGCTTGCCCAGCAGGGGTCCTTACCTGTCAAGTCATCTAGACTTGATAAGGATGTATGAATTTTTTTTTTTTTAACCCATGGCCATTTTTCTTGTTGGGTAAAGGGTCAGGTCAATATATCACTATTAGTGTCAGTTTCTAATGCTCAACATAACAGCTCTGCTTACCTCTGTCCTCTAACTCACAGGACCTGTCAGGAAGCAAAGGTGTCAACAAAACTGTTCTCCTTGATACTCACAAGTGGGCAGCTGGCTTCTAGAAATGAGGTCTGACTCAACCTCATGGCATTTGAGTGTTTAGATTTTCATTTATCTCCAAGCTGGTAGAACAGATCACTGCCACAAACACATAACTTGTCTCTCACACTTAGGAAGAAGGAAGTCAATTTTCTATCCACCAACATGCCTGTTTTCTTCTTGTCTGTGTTACCATGGCAACCAGTGTGGTTTGGAAATCCAGTTATGAACTCCAGGGAGCTTGGGTGCAATCCTTGTTCCCAAAGCTGATGTTATATGCTCTCCCTCTCCTGTGTGGTACCAGGCAGCTACCATTCTGTGCTCCATATGTAACCGATGGTGGTTAATAAGGGTTCCACCAGCATTACCATCCCTTAAATAATCCACTAGATTGCCTAGGGAGTTATGTGTCCAATACACAATGCCGTGAAGATTAGCCTTTATCACCCCTTAGTGGAGCCACCATAAACTACTGACTCAAAAAACTGTTTTTAACTGATTGATTGATAAGGAAAGCACATTGAGGGCAACACAATCAAAAATAACCTTCTGGATATTTCAACCCTTAGCTTTCACAAATAAAATGTATCTACTTAGGCAGCCCTGATTCAAGCTCATGTGAACAATTATTACATGACTTTAAAAGCTAGATATTCATTATCATTAAATGTTTGTGTCATTAAAAATTTCATTTCGTTATTTATTATCTTCTTGTGTTAATTGTCTTAATACAAATACATTTTATTTTAAGATTTTGCCTGAAATCTGGTGATTTAACCCATTTATGCATTGCTAAGAAATTTGGAGCTGACAGATGTTTAATTATTGACAGTGGCCAAGGGGATGTGGAGAAATTTTCAGAATGTTTGGTTTGGTCCTCAGTATAATCTGAGTAACACTTGCAAAAGTGAGAAAAGATTTTTATTTTTCAGGATTAGAAGATGAAGATTTGGTAATACTCCTTTTTTATATCTACTCAATGATTATACTCAGTGAGAAGTTAAATACTACTTTTCTTCCTCTATGTGTCAAAAACATTAAGAAATTTTAAAATTATATATATATATATATGTATATGTATATGCACATATATAAACATATATATGTGCATATACATATACATACACACACACACACATACACACACACACACACACACACACACACACACATATATATATATATATATATATATATATATATGCATAAGTATGTGCATGTGAGTTTAGGACCCTGTCTATGCCCGAAGAGGGCATCACATCGGAGCCTCTGGAACAGGAGTTACAAGTGGTTATGAGCCATCCATTTGGTTCTTCTGAATGAACAGTAGGCATTATTAACTCTTGAGCCATCTCAGTCCCTTGAGAATGTTTCATGATGACTGATGTGGTCCTCACAATGTAAATGTATTTATGTTCTGCAGTCAAATCAGCTATAATCTACCATGCAATTTAAGGAGATACCATTTTATATTCATTGAGCTTCTTACTGATCTCATCTTCCTGCTTCCCTATCTCAGAGGTACCACTATTATGGGATTTATTATCCAGGGTTTTAAAAATTATTTTGAAGATACACATATGCATTTATAAATAATACACTCAGTGCTTTGTATAGAAACCTATGCAAGTGATACCATAGTGTGCTTTATGCCTTCTCTGCTACTTGGTTCTCATCCATGTTGTTTTATTAAGGTGTAATTCATCTCTTGCTACTCCAGCTTTCTACACCATTAAGCCAAAATACTACTTTACTAGACAAACATGTGGGTCCTTTTTCACTTATTTTCTATAAATAAGAACTGTTCCTTTGGGCTGTTTTCTGTATTTGTCTCACTGGGCACCCGTGCCATGGTTCTGATCTGTGTATTGGGTAGAATAGCTGACTTGTAGAAATCACATGTGGTCCACCTTAAAGAGTGGATTCAAAGCCAATACCAGAGCATGTGCATCAGTTTACTCTGTCCACAGCAGTAAGAACTGCCTTTAACAAAGGCCTTGTCAACACTTGGCAATATCGTGTTTCATATTCTATCATTCCAGTGGATATAAAATCTACCTCAGAACTTAATGTTTTAAAAAATATTTTTGCATCCACTGTGCTTTCTCTTATGTGAAATGCCTATTCAGATCTGTTCTTTTTTGTAAATGTTTATGTTGCATCTTGGTTTCTGAAAGTTGCTTTCATATTGTGGTTACTAGGTTTTCTGAAGTTTTCATTAACAATACCTTTTTAGGCAGATGCTTGCATTTTGTGGTTTTTGATGAGTGAGGGGTTTTTACTATTATGTGGTTATACTTACACTCTTGTTTTTCTTACTAAGTCTCTTTTAGGAGATCAGAAATATCCAATGTATGTATGTATGTATGTATGTATGTATGTATGTATGTATGTATGTATCTATCTATCTACCATTTATCTATGTATCATCTACCTATCAATCATCTATCTATCCGAATAACTTTTCATTGATTTAGAACTGTTTATCTATATCCACCTCTCTAAATAATATATATGTATATGTGTGTGTTTTTGTAGAAAGTGAGTGAGAAAAAGGAGAGAGAGAGAGGAGTGGGGTGTTCTTTCTATGTAGCCCTGACTGTCTTGGAACTCATAATATAGACCAAGCTGTCTCCAAAATCACAGAGATTTTCCTGCTTCTGTCTTCTGAGGGCTAGAATTAAAGGTGTGTGCCACCATGCTGAGCTATCTCCTGCTAAAAGTTTTAAATTTATTTTTCTTTTCATATTTACACTTTTAATTTTCTGGAAACTTATTTTTCAGTTTGACATAAAGTAGAAATTGTTTTATTCTTTCTGGTATAGAAACCAATGACCCTGGAATCATTCAAGGAATGCCTACTGTTTTCTTAATGATCCAGGATGCCACCTATTGGTAAATATCACATCCAGTCTCCTCTATTCTGTATTACCAGAAAAGAATTTCCCAGGAATGAAAACATTACTATACTCTAAATCTCTGACTTAGAAGGAGCAATATCTGGTACAGCAACACATCCCACCATATTCTCCCATTTTAGGAGTTTGAGTGGATTTTGATTTTTTTCTATAAATTAAAAACAAAACCTAATATGTAATGATTCGCAAGAAAGACAAGGTGGTATTCTTACTGAAATTAAATTTGTATATCATATTAGAGAGAATTGACATAATTTTTATAATGAATTTTTCTCTACTAACAAGATGAATGTGTACACTCATTGAGGATGACTTTAATGGCTTTCAATAAAACTTTACAGTTATCTCATTTATGTCTAACTTTTTGTTTGTTTTTAAAACACAGGTCCTTTTGTTATCTAGCTACTTGTTCTTTTGTGGCTGCAGCAGAGAGATGGATGCATATGAAATTGCATCAAGACCACTAATCAATGTCTTTTTACAGATAGACTGTTTCTTCCTCTTAGTTCACGAAGTGTTTTTTTTTTTTTTTTTAAAAATCATGAATGCTGTTAAATTTCACCAAGTGTTTTTCTTAAATCTCTTATGACAATTTCAAGATTTTTAATTTTTCAAATATTAGATTATAATGGCATTTCTTAAGAATTCTATTTATGCATTTACTTATTTTGTGAATGTGTTTGTGGACATGTGGGGGCACATATCTACCATGGAGTGATGCATGAAGCAAGATTCAGGAGACAATTTGTAGGAGCCAGTTCTCTTTTTCCATCACATGGACACTAGAAATCAAACTCAGGCAATACATCAGACAACAAGGGCCTTTGCCACTGGGTCATCTCACAAGCTTCTCCAAGCATTCTTGAGATTCTCAAGGTTATAGAGTGCTTGCTCCTCTTAACTAATCTCTTGTTATAGGCTTAATTATGTTTTAGAGAAATACATTAAGATTTTATTGCCTACTAGTAATTACTCAGTATTAAAATCTAACAACTTTTGGAAGACCTCCAATCAAGACCTGGGAGATAGCTCAGTTGTAAAATACTTGCTTTGTAAGAATGAGGACTTCAACCCCTAGAACCTACACTTAAAAAAAATCCTGGGGAGTGGCACATGGCTATAATTCTAGCGTGGGAGTGGTGGAGTGGAAACAGGCAGATTTCTGGGGTTTGCTGGCACACACATGACATGCACCTGTACACACACACATGTGCCTCTGTGCGCGCGTGCGCGCGCGCGCACACACACACACACACACACACACACACACTTATCTAATAAGAATGACACCATCTCATTTATAAAGGTGTTTTCGTATCCAAAGATGTATTTGTACAATAGTACAAATAGTAACAGCTATGAATCTTTTCACTGAGAATGGCCAGCTTTGGTTAACCAAGATGGTAGTCAAAATGAGTGACTCAACTCTGGACTATAAAACCAATTTAATGGTGCTATTGAAGGTAGACACTTAACCAACCAAGCATCTCAGATGAGCGTCTCCCCACCTCCTAAAGGTACTATTTAAAAGTGAGGAAGAAAAGTCTGATGAAGGAGCTGTGAGGATACCTGTCCAGTTTGCCTCCGTTTTCTCCTGGGTGGTGCTGATGTCCCTCCACTTCCCAAGAGAATGATTCCAGACTCATTCTTTGTACTGAAGGATAGAGTAATTTCGGTTCCAACACCAATGGATGCTGGGGCAAGCTCCACAAAACCAGGCTTGGGGAAGCTAACTGTGTAAACATTCTGTAGGAAAACAAACAAACAAACAAACAAAGAGAAAACATTAGAGATGAAGGGTTAAATTCTCCACATACCTCCTTCCTCAATACATTCAACATGATCATAAAAATAGTGTAATTTTAGGGAGCATGGAATCTATAGCCACATTGAAAGCTTAAGAGCAATTGAAGAAATAATGTTTCAAATACAATTAATCTTTTGAACAATTCAGTTTACAATTTAAAGTATATGGTCCCTGATTTAAATATGTAATTATTGACATAAAATGTGGAAGAGTAAGTAGTTTCTTTTGGTTTAAATATACCTTGCTGTCTTTCTTGAATCTCTTGGCTATGTAGTATTAATTATTATTTTATGCTTCAAGTTGTGTGACCATGATCTATATCCACATTATTCCTCATGATGAGCCCATGGGAAAAAGTTCTTTAATATCAAGAGTACAAATATTCTCTAGACTATTTTCTAGAGCTAGATCCTAATTTTTGAAAATAAATTTAATATTTCACATCTTTTTTCAAAATAATACCAATATTTTGTTGCTAACCATAGAATTCATATACTTGTGTTTCAGAGACGACCCAGTACAAAGTGACCCATTTCTCAAAACCATGCAGAAAGCATGTAGCCTTCTAGAACTCATCAGCTCATTCACACAATCTTTCACAACCTTGTCTAAGTCATTCTTTTTATATTTAGACTAGATCACTTCTTTACATTTTTAAAGATTTTATTATGTTTATGTGTGTGTGTTGGGGGGTGTACCCATAGATACAGGGCCCATAGAGGCCAGAAGAGGACTTTGGATCTACCTTGAGATGAAGTTAGAGGCAGTTGTGAGCCATCTGCTGTGAGAAGTGTAGGCAGCTCCTCTGCGAGAGCAGTACAGGTCTGCAACTATTGAGCTACTGCTCCATTCCCACAACATCTCTTTTCAAATATGTAAGTTTGTCTGCCAGTAAATATAGTTTATCATCACTTTTTTGTTTTGTTTTGAGACAGGGTTTCTCAGTGTAACAGCACTAGCTGTCTTGGAATACGCTTTGTAGACCAGGCTAGCCTTGAACTCTTAGAGATCGGCCTGCTTCTGTCTCCCAAAGTGCTGGGATTAAAAGTGTGTGGCACCAAACCGTTTTATCATCAGTTTTTAAAAGCTGGAGGAATTCTAACATTTGAAAGTGCTGGCATTTGTTTCAGCGAGATCACGCCATTGGACTTTTAAGGTACTTAAAATATTCATTTTTAAAAGGATTGTGTTTTTCTGGAGGAATGGAAAAAATAAAGAAAAGAAAAAGCCCTTTAATGTGAGCTACCCCCAACTCCTGCACCCCTGAACAGGGTTTCAGGTCCAGTAAAATAGTACAGGAGTTGGTAAAATGTATAATCTACTTTCTATTCTGATTTTCAAATTTCACAGTTTCAGATGGTTCAGATGAAATACGGTGCAGATTTTTAAATAGTCATTGATATCAAATTTCTGCCTCTTATTTTAGCCAAATATTTCCCTATTGTGGAATGCCTTTACAAGGCGTCTTTATCTTACATGGGGTGTCTTTCTTTACATTGTGCATGTGCTGTTCAGCTCACTGCTCTGGACAGTTTCTACTCTTATGCGTCTTTGAAGATTTTAACTCTCTGTAAGTTTTTCTTTAAGAAGACAGTATGGATCCTTAGAGTACTCATTCTTTCTGTATTTCTCCTTAAGCTTGGAGTGGGAGTCTATGGTCACTTCACACAGAGCCTGCAGCTATGAACAATGAAGACCCAGACAGGTCTGTCCCAATCTTGAAATCTCAAAACTCAGGAGGCAAACCCAATCTTCTCTCTATTTCCCTGTCCTCTCTTCATTTCACTGAACTCCACTGGAGTGATTCAAAATGAACCATTGTATCAGAGTGGGAAATTAAAAATTTGCATTTGACATATTCATCATTTTCTTATTTCTCATCACTATAGAATTTCCATAAAATTATTGTGACTAATTTATGGTCACTTTTCATTGTGTTATAAATATTTTAAGAGGGGACAGTGATGCCTTGGGTCTTTCTCACATTGACTGGCTGGAATTGAAGAGTCACTACTGAGCACTCATTTCCAGGCTGCACTTGCAACAAAAAAAGAGATTCTGAGATATGAGAGATTGTACGTTCTCATCATTTGAGTTTTTGCAGAATTGGACAAGATATGAAGACAGTGTCAAGGCTGTGGACAAGGTCCTGTACCTTCGTGAGATGGTGGACAGTGTCTGTGTAAACTACTAACATGTTTTAGAAAAGGTAATCAAGCTATGTAATGTGCAAATGTGAAATGGATTTAGGAAAGATGACAAAAATTAGAAGTGTTACTGAAAAGGAAGATAGGACAAACCAGAATTTCTATTCATATTAAAGATACCTGCTATACACTCAAAGTAATATACACTTTGGAAAATGGAGCACAGCTTTGGCTCTTCACAATACTATTTACATTGAAGTGGTTTATAGAATGCTTCTGCCTTCCTGGGTCTTTTAGGCATAATTAAGAAGAGGTCAGTACAAAACTAAAATATATCAACAAAGGAACAATTCTAGCAAAAGCACTCACATTAAGTAAATGAAGTATGACATGAATATGTTAAAGAACCTTTAGAAATAAACCAACCTCCAGCAAACAGCCTTTGGTAACACCAACGTAATTGGGGCTACTGAGTATATTGTATGGCGTCCTTGAAATTTCAATGTCTTTGAGGCAGCCGGAATATTTCTTCACATTTACTTCTGGCCTATTGAGTAGTCAAATGGAGAACAAAAGCAATACCATTAGACTGGTAGCAGTGTAGTCTTTGAGCACCGGGAGGAAGCCATGAGGAGCACACATACACACGCAGGCATGCACGCACACATGCACGCAGGCACACACACACACCTACACACACATCCACACACACACACACACACACAAGCACATGCATGTCTATCACAGGGCACATGCACACACTTGCACTCTACAAGCTGTGCTTTTCATTATGTGAGAGTTAGGTTGAGCGGATGTTGACATCACTGTGTACACAGAATTCCGATATCATTTTCTCTCTAAGAAGAGCTGCACTCACAGCACTTCAATCCGAGGCCCAGAAATCAACTGACTTATTAATGCTTCATGCACATAATGAAATAAGTGCTTCTTGTTTCCACTAAAGAGCAGATAATTGTGTGGGCAGAATAATTCAATTATTTACGAAAAGCTCTTTAAAATCTTGTTCATGGTTTAGGAAATATATTTGGAAATGTTTATTTGAAATAATGCTGAAGCTAGAGAGGTATGTGTGTGTGTGTGTATGTGTGTGTGTGAGGACTGTGCATATGTGAGAATGTGTGTGTGTGAGACTGTATGAGAGTGTGTATATGTGTGTGCATGTGTATGTGTGTGTGAGTGTATATGGGTACATGTGTATATGTGTGTATGCCTATGAGTTGTGTGTGTGTATGTTTACATGTGCAAGTTTGTATGTGTGTGTGTATGTGTGTACATGTGCGTGTGCATGTGCTTGTGTGTGTGTGTGTGTGCCATAACAAAATAAGGCAATCTAATGCAATATAGTTCTTCTAATGTGGTTGATGTCTTCTGCACCTAAACCACATTTAAATGCTTGCTTTCTGCTCACTACATCGGATGACACAGCAAGGACCTAATAGATTAGAAACTAATTCCTTGTCTTTGACTCTCACATGCCGCTCGGATTTATTATTTGATATTGACCAAGTGATCTGATTTCCTGAGGATTCCATGTTTGTATGTGTAGGTAGGCATGGTGACAATGACAGCAGCGCTTGTGTTTTCTATGAACAAGTCTGGATGTAATGCAGAGCACAGCACATCTAAATGCGCAATTCATACCTCCTGACAGGGCATGCACAGTGATGACATCTCTTGAGTCTGTGACTGCTGAGCTTTCTTTGATGGTGGACATACTCTGTTCTATACTGTCCAGTTTAGTCATTTACTGTGTCCCAGGCATCTGTGACTACTGGGACTTGCAGGGTTGTTTGTGCCTAAGGGGAGTTGAGTATTTGTGTATGCGTGTGTGTGTGTGTGTGTGTGTGTGTGTGTGTGCATGTGTGCCTGCGTGCACTCAAGTTAAATGCTCACAGTGGCTAGTTAGTAGTTACTACATTGAGCAGTGTCAAAATATAAGGGTAAAATTGTAATTTTTCATTATGTAGTGTTGATGAACATCTGGAAAGTGTCCAATTGACACCAATATTGTACTTGATAGGCTAATGATTAATTCTCCTCTCATCGTCCCTTGATGCCAAGTTTCTCGTTTTCATCTTTATAAAAGACACATGGCACGAAGAAAAGCAGGTGGGGAAGCAAATTAGACCCTGGCAGTCTGTACCAGGTGATTTATTCCTTGTCAAGTATTTGTTCTCTTCTCCACTCCTACCCATCTCTCTGGAACTTCCTTATTTCCTTTGATCATTTCCTCTGGCTCCCAAGGTCTCTTCCTTCTGTTCTTTTAGTCAGTAATTATGAAGAGCACTGCCAGCTTGCGGGAAGGGATCTAACTCATCACCATGTATAAAGTGAAGGGGATGGTGGATTTCACTTTTGGAGTTGCTTATTTGCTTCCCAATCATGCTTTAGAGGAGGATAGATCGATTTGGGGGGTTGGGGGAGTTGTATTAATTAAGTGAATCACTCCAACAGGTTTATTGTTTCATGAAAATTCCAAGGTTCTTTTCAAAGTGTACTGATTCAGCAAGTTCAACCCTAAGACAGTCTCAGGGATGAGTCATGGTATGGTGGTTTGCTTTCCTATGGTGACCACAGGTATCTTTCCCGAGGCTTACCACTCATGCACAAATATTACAAGGCTACACAGCGCTACCCTGGAGTTTTATTTATCTGTATTTCCACTGCATGCTCAATCTTTGCCTTTTACCCATCTCTGCAAACAGGGCCTAACTAGTCTCAGGATGATGTGACGAAAAAATGACTTGTTTTCATTTCCCCATCTTATATGTTTTCTAGTCTCTGATATTAAAATCTGGTCTTGGCTTTAAACTAAACTTCCTGGATCTCTTTAGCTTTATTATCTGCTGTTCCGAAATCTGGCAGAAACAGGCTCTGAAATGCCAAAACACCTTTGGCTTTGGGCAGGGTCAGCCAGCCAGCCACCTCTCCAGGATCTGATCAGCCACTTACAAGAGTGCTAAATCTCACTAATATCTGCCTGCAGGGAAGGTTGCAAAGACCATCTTTAATCTCTCCATGCTTAACTCAAATATTTATTCTTCACATTTGTCTCCATAGATAATGTTATATATGGCAATAAACAAGTGGCTTTGAAATAGGTGCAGTGGCCATGTAAATGCATATTTGCAGGCCTGCAAAAAGCAAGAAGGTAGCTTGCTGAGCACAGGTGGCTTGCTGAGCAAGCAGCAAGGGAGGTCAGAGTCTAAGAGTCTGCTTTAGGAGCCATCTTAACATGGTTCCCCAGAATTAGACTATGCCCATAAACTTGACTGACCAGCATGCATCCTGCTGGCCACCAGGCGGCACTGTGCCAAGTGTTTGAACAAGTAAGCAGTGAAATCCCCTTAGGGCTGGAGAAACAACAGAGGTAGACTGATGGTGGGCAAGCAGCAGCCTCTTTGTAAGTGCTGGGAAGCATGAGGGCTCTTGCAGCACGCATTGTTTGCTCATGAAATCTACTGTGGAAGCAATTGCATTGGTGTTGCTGTGTTTCTGCAATGTGCTGCTACCACAAAGCCACATTTCCCCAGCCATGCACTCGAAGAAGGCATGCATAAATTTAAATTTTACCTTGCTTTCATACTAAGCCAAAGGGAAGAGAGAGAGAGAAAAAAAATTTACTTGTAATTGCATTTTCATTTAATAAAACAACAAACTTTCATAATAAATTTGGTTAAAGACCCATCTCACAGAACAGGATATTTAAAGGATAAAGGATGCAGAACAGTCCAATATCCTTGAAGGAAGTGAAACCAGAATTCAGAGATGGCCACCACTCCCCAAACATTACTCCCTAGACATTTTATTTTGGAATATGAATTAAAAGTTCTTATTTTTATTGATATGCTGTATGAGAAAGTGCACCATCATGGTATTTATGACTAGTTTATGAATACTGACTCTCAAGAAGCTCAAGCTATATGGGAAAATAATTTGTGTTTACCACATCATCATACAGAGGTTCTGACTGCACACACACACAAAAAGGTGTATTCGTGAATACATTGTCAATCACAAATATGTATTAGACTATTTTGAAATAGAGGGCCATGCTATAGCAGCATTATAATTTAAATTGCTGAATGGAGAAAGTAACAAGTAACACTGCAGTGATAAAGATTCGGAACATAAACAGTTCCCCAAAATACACCCAAGATACTAAACCATCCTCAATAAATTAATTCATGACGCGTTTGTGGGTATTTCAAGAATTCACTTTCTGATAGTAAAAATCATCACTAGACTAAGTGAAGTATTTTAGGTAGTCTTATTGCCTACATTTAATTCATTCTGAATATTGTTAATGATTTTCTAAAGTAAATATTGGGTTTTAATAAGTACTAGGTCACCAGTGTTTGGTACGCTGCTTAGCACGTGGTAGGTATTCATGTGTCAAATGCTTGTTTAGAAAAAAAATCTACTAAGAGATAACTACATCACTATTGACTTGGTACTTCAGAATCATATTACTAACAAATAAATATAGTGATATATGTGTGTATGTTATATATAGCATATATATATTGCATATGAATATGCACACATGACCTGTAACATGAAGCTTATCAATATACATTATGAAAGATTGGCAATTAGACAATTTCCTGGTCTAGGAGTAGATTTTGGAAAAATCAACTTCAGTTGATATGAAACTGATATATAAAATGAGACCAAGGTTCCTCTGTTTAGGGACATGTTTATGAAAAATAGGGAGCTAACTGCACCCATGATTTCCCATAATAACATTCTAAGGCTTTTCCAGATGTAGTACTTTTATTGAGTATAAACACCTTTATAGGATTTTCATAATCTTTATAAAACACCAACAAAATGCCAAAAACCAAATCTGAAAAAAAAAAAAACCTCAAAACATGATAATCTGAGAGTGTCGTAACTATTCACAGATTAGCCAGGTAAATTCATTCCACTTTAGTCAGGTTCATTTAACATATAGTATGTACTATGTACTCTAAGGGATTTGTTACTCATGTTTTGTTTTAATCAATAAATTAATATAACATTGCATGGACTACTTTCTGACTTTTTAGTTCCTGTTTCTGAACTAAGAGCTAACGATGTCTCTCTATCCTGCTCACTACAGAGCACATGATAAATCTCTAAAATGTTGGAATAGGCATGTGAGTAATGAAAGTCATTTAGTGTTGCATATGTGGGAAAGCTCCACTATGTTATTATGATGCTAATGCTTAGCAATAACATAGATTATACTCCCAGCACCCTGAACACAAACTAATTTTCAGAAGCCTGCACATGTCAGAATGCCATTCTCTCTGGTGACTGTTCACAGAGAACAGCAATTACAAGACTCTCATTCAACTTCGGCTTCCACCTTTAATTACTTTCTTAATTCTTTTCAGCAGGTATACATAGAGAAATAGCAATTCCAATTTATCTCTTCAACAAAGATGTCAAATTAATCCCCAGTTTCCAAATCCTTGCGTTGTTCTTACATGCAACATGATTTTTTTGATTAGTTCTTTCTATAGCAAAAGGTTATATGACATTGCTATTGTAATTAAACTTCACAACTCTAGTGACACAATGGCCATTTAATTAAAACTTTCACTTTAAATATACACTAGGTTACCTCAAGTTTCTCAGAGTTGGCAGGCCACCAAAATATATTTTGTCATCTGCTTTCAAGTCAAGACCGAAGTTGTTTCCAGAAGATGAAGTGGCTATATTCTCCTCCTGGTTAGTATCAATGTCTACTATTGATATGTTGGCTGCAATGGAGATAAAATTTTTCCATTTAATTGGCGCAAGGTCCATCATAGCTATGTTCTTGTTGACAAATGGAGATACATTCAGTCTAAATTTTTAATAGATATTGGTATTCTTTCAGTATGTGTTATGTTTTACACACACACACACACACACACACACACTATAGCAATAGCATAAATACAGTATATTATTGAAACATTAGCACTGGAGCTGAAAAGTAATGGCTTCCACACAATGAAGGCAAATCAGTGGATGGCTATCAACAAACCACTTGACATGGTTTCTCATACTAAGGAAATTAGTATTGTTTTCACAGGACTATCTAACTAGGATCAGATAACCAAGAATGTTTCAACTCTTGGCCTCTTACTGTGAATTTCAGCCTCTTTAAAACTACTGAGGTTTCTGTACATTGGCAAAGTGTTATTTTCTTGTATAAAATCATAGCACATGCAAGTGGAGAATGTGGATGTTTAGCTTCATGAGTCAGCAAGACCCACATCTCAAAGTAAAACACATTTTAGGCTAGGAGGCAGTGTTGTGAGTGCTGTACTGTCCTTATCCCTTATTTCTCTTAGATATCAAAGGATTTTCTCATGTGGAGAGGACTAGCATATAGACAGAGGGAAGAACTCACATCTCTGCTGAGACTCATGGTTTAGAAAATAAATGGGAATTCTTATATCGCCAGTTTTCCTCACTCATTTCTTAAGGGTCAGGCTAGGCTCCTTCAGAGTGATATGATTTCTGGGCATGCTATATATACACTTAGCTTAGACCTAACCTTCAAGTACGCCATATGTTGTGGGTCCTTGATTGAGACATAAGCTCATTTACATGACAGATTTGCTTCTGCATCTTTGCTGGTGGAGGATCTGAATCAGTTTGGGTTTGGAAACGGGCATTTGAAACAAATAGAAGGGACTCTCTAAATGTTCAGTGCTTGAAATGTTATTTCCCTGGATGTCCCTGATTCAGATACACATGACATACACTGCGTCGAACAGTATTAAACATATATCCCAGTGCTTGGCCGCCCAGATCTTTAAGTATGCCGATATGCACATCAGTGCTACAAGACAGGGGTACAGGTGAGTTACTTCTCAAATCTGTTTGGACATCCAAGATTATTATAATCTCTCCATTTGTCATCATTTAGAATTGAGATTATTTGGAAAATAGCAAAATACAAAATTCCATTGTAGCCTACAGTGCTACTCAAAATCTTCAATACAATCAAATATCATCAGCACATAAAAATGACCTCCAAACCTATTAACATCTTAAAACCTCAAACTCAAACTCATCTGCCCCCATCCCCTTCTCTCTTGTGGAAATAGGCTCTCAGTGTATTGCTTTGACTGACCTGTAACTGAATAAGACCAGACTGGCTTTGCACTCCCAGCAATCCCCCTGCCTCTGCCTCTTGAGTGCCTGAATTAAGTGCATGTACCACAATGCCTTACAAAAGTCCACTTTTATAAAAAGTCAAAAAACAAACCAAACTAGATAAACCACCATGATGGAATGACTGTCTGTCTCATTAAGATATATTTAACAAATCATTATTCAAAATTTTAATTAATTTTATATATTTAATTACCTTTACACTTATAATTAGCTCTATATACCCATATACCTCTTAGACCAGTCTGGCAGCTAAAGAAAAGAGATTTATGGAACTGTTTTTAAGACTTCTATACATTATCCTTTGTTTGTTTGTTTGTTTGGGTTTTTTGTTTGTTTGTTTTTCGTTTTTTAATTCAGATCACAAAGAAGGCCTTAAGCACTGCTATTCACTGAAACATGAAACTTGTCTTTCTCTGTAGACTTGGGGTTCATGAAATGGGATTGTGCCTCTGTCACTAACAAGCCAGTGATTGGATGTGCTTTTCTTCCTTATCTGTGAGAGAGTGTATGCAGTTTTAGGAGCCAATCTCAAAATCAAAGAGCATCAGCACATTGCAAGTGGAACTCAGCAGCCCCAGAGCTGACTCTGGTGAAGATGTAGACTGGCATAGTTTTACTCTCCTGACAGCTGTTAGGAAAGCTAGGGGTGAAGAAGCTTACGGTAGGTAATGTTATGCTTGCCATAAGTTTCTATTTACAGAATATGAAAATAGCTACCCACACAAATTCAAGATTTGGTGGGTTTAGCCATCAATTTTATGAGTGTGCAGGGAAAAGAGGGTGCTGTTGTGTAAAACACAGAGTGGAGGCTTAGCATGTAATCTTACAATCATCTCTGTGCTATTATGCACTGTTTCTACCTTGGTAATCCTTTTCTTCACCAAATCCAACAGAAACCTAAATAGTTATTCTCAGCTTTGATCCCCTTTCAGTGCATGTGGGGAACCACATTTCTATGGATGGCTGTGGGGCCACTCAAGACCTAAGGAGGGTGAGGAAGGAAGGATTCTGCATGTCAAGAAACAATCATTTTACAAACAAACAACAATCTATGCCATGGTCACTGATGAAAAGCGGTGCCTACATTACTGGAATCTTACCTCACCTCATCTCAGTACTTAGTGTCCTCCAATCTTAAAGCCTTCTGGAATTCCTTCTCTACTTGCCTTTCAGCCAGTGCCTGAGCACCGTGAAGCCTTACCATAGTTCCAGTGAAATGTTTGGTGCTGCTAGTGTTTCTTTTGTTGTAGGAACTTTCTTCTTTTGCCTCTAGTTTTTCTTGCCTCTAAGGCACTGTATTCTTTGAGTACTTAGGAGTTACTCATATTCTCTAATGTTCCTTCCCTTGTTCACCCCTTAGTTTCAGCCAAGAGTAAATTCAAGTTAATATATATTTATAGTATAAAAACAACTCCCCAAAATGTTTATGCCTGGGCCTTTATTGCTCTGAAAATTCATTTGCAATAAGTGATACCATAGTTAGCGTTTTGTTTCAATGCTAAACATTTCCTGAACTAAAGTGGGAAACTTTGTACTCTCAACCATACATGGATCATTTTATTTGGTGGCATTGTTACTCCTAGCCAGGCTCTTAAACTAGAAGTCACCCCCAGCATTCACAGCTGATAAAATCAATACCTATACTGATATGCTTATTTTACATAAATACATCAGTTATGTTATTTAAATAGCTTTAGATATAGTCGACTAACTGACATATACTTTGCCTGTGTTTAAAGTGTACAGTATGACAGAATTTGAACTATCCATACACTCATGGGATACACTACTTTTCAAGAAAGTGAATGTTATTTGTCCCTCTAAAAGTCTCCTTGTGAGGTTGTTTTGTGGTTCCATCTTCCCATCCGTCTTCTGACATAGCTTGTCACCCAGAGCACTCATATACTTTGTGTGGCTATTGATGGGTTCGCATTGTCCATGTAATTTAAAAAAAGTTCTCCAGTTTGTCTAACCTATATCATTTATTATTTTTATCCATTCATTTGTGTTATGTTAATAGTTTTTTAGTTTTTGTGGTCAAGTAGTATTCTATAATATGTATTTATAACAACTGATGTATGTATACTCAGGCTGATGGATGTTCAACTTGGCTTCAGCTTTTGAGTTTCACAAATGGAAATGACATCAATATTTGGACCAATGATTTGTTCATATTCATGATTTCAAAGCTCATGAGGGGAAGAAGAATGGTCCATTCTGGTCTACAGGGCTGGTGAGTTTACACAGTGTGCACCAGGGGAATGCCATCTTCCATTCTTCAGTTCTGCATCTTTGCAGCACTGGGTATGACTGAGCTTTTAAGTTTTAGATATCCCGGTATTGTGGGTGGTGTTCCTTTTTTGCATTTCCCTAGGTCAAATCCCACTGTGACCCTCACTTCATAGTCATGTATGTACTCTTTCAATGCTTAGTGACTACATTCTTCCACTGAGATTTCATTTCTCAACCATAGGTAATAAATAAGAAGTCTGCCCTGGTTTGCCTTTTGTTAATTATTTGTTTATAACCATCATTTCATTTTCTATTGTGGCTCCCATACTCTTCTCCTTAACATGAAAGATAATTCACATTAATTAACCTGCCAGAATAATAAAATCCTTTAAAAGTATCAGAGAAGATGTATTAGAGATGCAAAAACACATGGAACACCAGACACCTATACAGTTTTAATACAACAAAACTGGCACCTATTTCATTTGAGAAATGGGTGACTGGAGGCCAGAAAACAATGTAGCAGGAGGAGCTCCTGAGTCAGTCTGAGAATCCAACTTGTCAACAACCAAAGTACGTGGGACTTAATATGGTTTCCTTTGTACGGTGATACTGTGGAGACACAGCAGGGAAAGTAGCAGTTTGCTTCACTTTGTGAAGCCCCCAGGAAAAAGTGAGATGGGGGTATGTCAGAAGCCATACTCCGAATGTAGACCAGAAGGAGCTTGGCAAAGCGGAGACTAGCAACAGTGGCCCGGGGTTCAAAATGCAGGGCAGAAATGATGCATAAGACACTGTTGAGGTTCAGGACTGTCAACGTTCTGCTTGATTTCTGGACCCCAGAGAGGTGATAATGTACGTTTAGTGGGAGCAGGCAGTGACTGAGCTACAATAAACTGGAAGGCTCACTTAATGACTTTGACATTTACAGAGTACTATAATTTGACTTTTTGATTTCTTGTTTCAGTGAATAGAATTAAAAAAACACAAGAACAAGATAATTACAGTAATCGATATATTTCCAAGGTGACAAAATATGGAAATTATACTCTAAGAAGTTGACTCATCCCACACCCCTGGTTTTACCCATGGATTTATGTAACTAACACACTGTCATCTTTAGAACTTGTAGCACTAGCCTGCCTAGTGTAGGGATCCTGTGCTTTCTTATGCCTTCCCCACAATACACATTGAACTTTCCCTCTAACTTGTCAGTCTCCGGCCTCTTGTTTTCTCCTGTGTTTCATCATCTGGAGAGAATGACCTCAGAATGCCCATGTCTCATAGTATGCACCTCTTGCTTGCGTTGACTCTTCCCCTCCACCCTGCCTTGGATTGGGTCCTGCATTCCTTAGGACTCTCACTGTAATAGTAACAACTCCTCTCTTTGTTATTTGGCGTACTCTCTTCTGGCCCATTCTTCACAGCCTACCATCATGCTGAAGAATGGCTCACTCATTCCTTCAAAGAAAAATTACCAAGTATTTACGGCATGCTAAAAACTGATGGAGAACACTGGAACGTTCTCTCACCTCCTGCCACCTGCCCTCCAACTCCACATTCACATGGTCAGCTACTGTCTTTTACTTCCTTTTCTGAGCCAGTCCTCCTTCAGAATCAGTTTGTTGTTACAGCGCCTACCTTCCCATAGTCCTTTGCACCCTAATGAGCCACTGCTAACTAACCTCTCCTGTAATCATACTGCTACCATTTGTTACAAGGATTATTATGGCTTCCACATTTCTACTGATGATGATGAATCCTTTTGCTTTTATTTCCTGTCAGCATTCTATGATCTAGGATTAACCAAATTCTTCTTCCTATTTCTTTGAGACAAGGTCTTATGTAACCACGGCTAGAACTTACTGTGTATTTAAGGATGGCCTTTAACTCCTTACTCTGCTGTTTCTCTCTCCCCACTGCTGGGATAACAGGCTGTGCACCATGCCCAGCTATTCATTCTTTGAGGAAATTCTTTCTTTTCCTCTTTTAACATCAGGCTTTTCCAAGGGATTCATTTCATCTTTCTCTGATTATTTCTCTATGGTTCCCTTTACAGGGTCTTTATTTAATTACTCTTTCAATACCTATGTTCTTCAAAGAGTGAAATTACTAAATGGCTAAAGTTCTTTTCTTAGCTCATAGGTCTATGAAGAGACTTGCTCTGCTATCTAAATATAATTCAGTAATTTTCTACCATCATTTATCCTACTCAGCTATTGATAGTTATTAGTGTGTCTGCTAACATGTGTCTGGCAGAAACATTTCTATTGCATTAGGTGGATTTTGCAAGAAAAGATATTTGGTAAACACCTAATTAACTGCCCTTACTGAACTACACTGAGTTCTTATGACTTGTGAGCACCATTTCTCTCTTACATGGGGATGAAGAATGCAGCACACCAGCTACTGAAGAGTAACATTAGCCTTTGTCTTTGGAATTTTTCCAAGCACCTCCTCCTCCGAGGAGATGACACTTCGAACTGGTACATCTTGTTCTGCATAAATCCAGGACTTATGCAGTATCCCTCTGAAATTTCTGCAGGTGCTCTTCACCTAGGTCACTCTTCTACCCTTGCTTGTATCTCAGGAGCCCTCCCCAGAGCTGATTTCTCTTCCCCCATCCACATGGTTATCTTCTGAGACTATGTGCAGACTAGTTTTATATCAACTTGACAGCTAGAGTCATCTGAGAGATGGAAACTCTCTCAGATGAGAGAAATAAAAACTAAAAAAATGCCCCTGTAAGATTTGGCTGTGGGCAAACCTGTAGGTCATTTTCCTACAGGCCTAGCTGTGGGTGGTGCCACCCCTGCAGTTAGTTGGGTGGTCCTAGATGCTATAAGAAAGCAGGCTGAACAAGCCTTGAGGAGCAAGCCAGGAAGCAGCCCTCCTCCATGACCTCAGCATCAGCTCCTGTCTCCACATTCCTGTCTTGTTTAAATTCCTGTCCTGACTGTCTTCAATGATGTTAAGGAAGAGTAAGGTAAATAAACAAAGCCTTTCCTCCCCAAGTTGCTTTTGGTCATGGTATTTTTTCATAGCACTGGAAACCCTTACAATGACAGAATGCTACCTTACTATACACAATTTTATCTGCAACTAACCTTTCTTGTAACATCTGACTATAAGTTTCTTGAAGGCAAAGATTAGCTTCACATTTCCTTTAGTTCTTGAACAGTACTTTGTAGATGATTGGCAAAAGTTTATTCAACACAGAGTTGGGGGTAGGTGGTACAGAGTTAAGTCTAAATTTTCTTAAAGTATCACATTGGCATCAATAATATTAGTTATGTCTATTTCTTTTTGCAGGGTATAAAAGTTTGGGTTTCAGCTATTGGTAATTCCATAACAGAAAATGATGAGATTCTAACCAAATAACAATTGCACCACTACATCATACTGAGAGCTAAGAGCAAGGCCTTCAGTTTTGCTCATGATTATATATCTTGCTTTCATTTTCTTTCTATTGCTGTAATAAAACACTCTCACTAAAAACAAGTTAGGAGAGCAAAGAAAGGGTTTATTTGACCTAGAGGTTAGAGTTCAAGCAAAGGCATCACTGGAGACTGGAGCTTGAAGCAGAAGTCATGGAGAAATGCTGCTTACTGGCTTGCTTCCAGGCTCGAGATTTAGCTACTTTTCATGAACATCCCATGTCCATCTGCCTGGAGATGGGACCATCTACCGTGGGCAGAGCCATTCTACCTTAATGCCCCACCGATGTGCCCTCATTGACGTGAGGTTGCATTCTCCCAAGTGTGTTGAGTTGGAAACCACCATCACCACCATATACTTATATATACACATGTACACATACATATGCATGCCTGCCAGCATGTATAATTTTAAGGGTGCACTTCCCATTCTCTAACAACATATAAAAATACTCCCTTATACGATCAAATGAAAAAAAATGTTCAATTTAACAAAGTCTCAGAACTATAACAAATGTCATGTCATTATTTCTCAATTAGTTACTGGAACATATTTATAGTTTTTGGCATTTTTGAATATCAAGGAATTGATGGTTATGTCATACCACCCTACAGATTCTAAACTAGAAGAAACACCTGGATAAAATAGAAAAGCACACTACCTTTCCAAACCTGTCATAGGAAATAATTTAACAGGTTGTAAGACACTTTTATGCTTTCAAATTAAGCTCTTGGTTTAAAAAAAAAAATGACAGAGAACCATTTGGCTCTCCAATCAGCCTTGTCTAATCCAAACTACCTATATTGTAAGCCAAAGAAATGACTGTATCAAATTTTCCCAGAACTTGTGAGTAGCTGAAATTGCCTGCAAGGCCCTTCTCCTGATTGGGTTCAAGATACTTTGAATGGCATGATTAAGGCCCACACTGCATTCTTACTTAAAAAACTCACCTTGTTTCTGGATCCTTGACAGGGTTAAAGATTTCCATTTCCCGTCATTATGGTTTTGATTGCTTACAACAGAAGCCATTCCTGAGCCCAGATCATAGCTGACTTTTATGTGCCCATCACTGAGTTCTACACTCATGAAGTCCTTCTATTAATAGAGTAAAAATACACCAGTGATTAGATACACAGAGAAATATACCGGTATTCAGTTTTTATGGGGTTTACAAAAGGGCCTTATGACTAGAGTGCTGCATGTGTCAATCTGTGACAGAAGTACAGTTTGGAAATAGAACTAGTGTTACTATTTGTAATTTTTTTTCACTTGTGAGTGTGAGATGTTATTGTGCAGATGGCCACAATCAAATTACTGGGACATATTCTCTCATGATGGTGGTGCAGAGTGGTTTCCTTTGAAAAATGTATTAGGCAAACCAAATGTTAAGATCCCTAAACAAATTTACTAAAGAAACGTGGCCCTGAGAAAAATGAGTTCAATGAGTATTTAGAAATACCTTTCAGCATAGGTCTCTCAAATAAAGCTAAGGAGCTAGGATTGCTACATAATTCTCTCCTGGGGAAGTTATCACCAGATGTTTCTCATAAAGAGTTATGCATATAGTGGTATGTCAGAGTAACTAAGCTGTATCATAATCAAATCATCAATGAAACAATTCAAGCATTTTCTGTATCATTCTTGATGACTACATAACCATTATAGACTTCCTTTATGTTTAACTGACAATTTTATCAATAACTAATAATTGTATTGGTATTGTACAACAATAACAACAACAACAACAAACGTAACAAACACATTTCCCATTCTCCATGTTACCAGGTCTTGTGTGGCAAGATACATCAGGAGAGCACTTGATGAAAATGTCCGGAACTTGAACATGACTGTGGAGATGTTGGGGTACCAGCGGATGGGGCGGCTCACCAAAGCATAACCTTCTCCATCAAACTGAATAGTCCCCTCACTGTCTTCCACTTGTGGGCTGAAAAGGGACATTTCATACCAGTTAGACCTACTTGGTCTGTCATCCTTCAGTGAACCAGACTGTCTCCTAGGGTGAGGTAGCAAGCTGCTGCGGGACAGATACTATCTCAAATATTCCACATGTTCTTCTCAGCCCTGCCTCTACTCAACACAATCTTAGACTCCAGACCATAATCTCTTACCTAGACTTTCATTGGCATTTAGGCAAGCAGTTATATAATATTGTATAATATTTCAGCACTTGTTAGTTACATTTTTGTATATTGTTAGAATTTAGGATGGACTGAATCTATTGACACTTCTTGTCTATCTAGCATAGTAGAATATAGACCCCCCAATCTCTAAATCATCACCATTCACTAAGTTCTCCTTGAACAAATTAAATTCAGACAATGAAAGCTGGTCAACATTGGTTTAATAGTTAACGATTAAGATAAATCTTATAAATATAACATTAAAAAAGTATTGGCTTTTCAAGTGTGAATTTATCTTGTCTGTGTATTTGGACCTCTATGTATCTAACCATGCCTCTATCCATCCAGCTACCTATCTACACACACCCAATCATTTATGTATCAGTTGTTCTTTCATAATAAATCTCATTGTGGGGAGAGTTTCTGGACTTTCAACATCTGTATATTAATAATTATTTAAGCTATGAAACTGGACTATTGGATAGTTTTGAGGGTAGAGGGGGATAATGAGAAGTGTGATGGTTTTGTCATAAAATAACTGCCCAAAATATTATTTTCATAATTCATGGCTGAGATAAAAACTGTAGAGTATTAAATTGAATGTGCTGTGTAGGAAGAGCTGTTTCACACTAGTACAAGTTGGCTTGCTCTTCGTTCTTTGTCAGAGAAAATTAAAACAATATAAGATGAAAGAAGCTTTCTTCCAGGTGTTTTATGAAAACTCTTAACTTGGAAACTGAGGAACTAAGTTGGCTTATTAATCATATACTTGATAGTGAATAACTTGACTATTATTTAGTCTTTCATCATGATAGCACAATAATTCTAGAGCACCGAGCTATTACAGGAGACTCCATACCCATTCCTTGTGGTTCTCATTTCTTAGGACTTTGTATAGTATACCACCATGGTTTCAAGAACATCTCAGGAAAGGGCTGTGGGAGTCAATCGCACCTACTTTCTATGTGCTTTGTCCCTGGACATTGTTGCTTAAGGATAATATGATGTTAAAATTATCCAGCTGGCTGTTGGTGGCACACACCTTCAATACCAGCACTTGGGAGGCAGAGGTAGGTGGATCGCTGTTAGTTCAAACCCAGCCTGGTCTACAAAGCTACACAGAGAAACCCTGCCTCAAGAAATCCAGAATAAATAAATAAATAAATAAATAAATAAATAAATAAAAATTACCCCAAACAAAAAAAATCTCACTACATAATTCTAGACTCAAAAGAGGAACACTAGCTGATTTTCTGATATAAAAACTTATGAAATTTAGCCGGGTGGTGGTGGTGCATATTTTTAGTTCCAGCACTTGGGAGGCAGAGGCAGGCAGATCTCTGTGAATTCAAGGCCAGCCTGGTCTACAAGAGCTAGTTCCAGACAGGCTGTAAAGCAATACAGTGAAACCCTGTCTTGAAAACATAAAATACAGACAAACCAAGAAACAAACAAAAACAAACAAACAAAAATACTTTAGGAAATTGAAGCCCTGGCTGGCATCCTTGTGTCCCTGTCCAAATTCTATCTTCTTCCTAGTGCTGATTAGGTATCAAGTACTCTGGGGACTTCTGGAGAATCTCGGAAGCCATTTAATAATTTGTGTCGGAATTTCTCAAGCATGACATGAAAGTTTCAGCCATTTTTAGCTTCGTAAAGTTCCTTCCAACACTGACAACATTATCTCACTCAAGCAAAAGACAATTTATGGGAAGGAGTCAGGCTAGAAGTGAGCCAGGATATAGGTGTACAAGAGCCACTGTCACTCAATTCATTACTGATATTAGTTAAAAATGGAAATTTGACTTGGAATCAGTAATTTGGAGGTGGTAAAAAGATAGCTCATTTAGGTATATGCTATATTTCAACATATAACCTTATATCAGTTTCCTGTCCATTTTTATCATACTTTTAAACGAAACGAGGCAACCCTTTTATACCCAATAAACTCAGAGTGCCTTATTTTCCCTCTTATTTCTGTGCTAGACTTGTGTGTCTGGTCAAGTCAGGAAAGAATAAGTCTGTAGGTTTGTAGCAGCCACATCCTATGAATGAGTGTCAATGCAGAAATGAATGTATATTGTGTCTTAGTACTTAAAATTCATTGTAATTTTTATGCTCAACTACATGCTTTTTTTCTACTAGGTTTGTATTATAATCCAAATATGGCATTTTATATTTAAGAAAAGTGAGTTATTCCCTAAATGATAGTCTAAGCATTACAACTGTATTCTTTATATCATTTATCTAAAATCACAGCTTCCTAAGACTGACATTCTGATGTCTTTACAGAATGTTCCCAGCCTACCTCCTTTAGACTTATCTTTTATCTTTCCAACAAAATCAATTTCATCTTTTAAGTTACATGATTGGTCTTTATGTAAAAATGCAACAAAGCTTTCTCAAAAGAAAATAAATAACAATATCTAGAGTTGTATAAATATTATTATTATAAATAAAAAGTCAAATGGAAAAACAGTGCTTCAGGAGACTACTCAAAACTTACACAACTATGAAGTCAAAACCTATTAAAGAACAATAGCAATCCTAATCACAATAATTTCACAAAGCAAAAAGATACTTAAACAATTCTATATTTGGGGATATGTTTTATGTAAACATAAAACTTTAAAAAGAAATGGTAAGGGTAGTTTGGCAGCCAGATGCATAAGAAAGGTGTCCTAATTATATTTTTGTCCTTGACATAAGCTAAAGTCATTTGGGGAGAAATCACATCAGCTGAGGAAAATCTCCCCACCTGGTTGGCCTATGGTCAATCCCATGTTTTGTTTTGTGTTTGTTTTATTTTGTTTGTTTTTTTCTTGATTAATGGTTGACATGGGATGGCTCAGTTCAATGTGGATTTTTCCCTTCCCTGGGCAGGTGATCCTGGGTCCCATAAGAAAGTAGGTTGGGGATGCCATGAGGAGCAATTCAGTAAGCAACACTCCTCTGTGACTTCTGCTTCAGGTCCCACCTCTGGGTTCCTGCCCTGCCTGAGTTCTTGCTCTGTCTTCCTTTGATGATAAACTGTGATGTGAAACTGTAAGCTGAGATAAACCATCTCACCCCCAAATTGCTTTTAGTCATGGTGTTTTATCATCAGTAATAGAAACTCAATTAAGACAGGAGGGTCAATACTGCATTGAGGTGGGGCTTAGTCAAAATACATCATGGTAGAGAACTGGGCCGTCCACATCCACTCTCTCTGGGATCTCCACATTCTACTTGGCTTGACACATTGCTAAGGTTCACCTCAGGGTGGTAGGCTGCTTACTCCACAAAGCAGATTTCCAGAGTTATACTTTATACCCCATTCAAAGGGAAATTTTTAAAGTTGTGCTTTATAATTTAGCTTATAATCTTTTTTCTTCCTTGTGATACAACTTTTGATGACTGAGTTTGAATTGAATTCTTCCTAGTCTCAGAAGGTTGAAGTATAAATTCCCCAGATAATATATTACATATTGAAGTATTTTTACACAGTTGGTAATGTGGTAGTCTTAGAAACTGTCCATGACAGAATGACAATTTGACATTTTAGGATAATCAGACACGTTCAGCCAGTGGTCTATGGGCTGCATGTATTACCAGATAGTGATGAATGTGACACAATACATTTGTAGATGACAACATCATACTGCAATGTCAAGTGGTTTGATACTTCTGGAAGATTTTCTTCTAAAAATCTCAGTTAGAAAACTAGCAAGGAAATGTTTAGGGCAAGTCTGGACCGCATGCCTCAGGCTGGTGTTGAATTTATAATCTTCCTACCTCTGTATTCCTGGTGCTGGGATTAGAGGCATGTACAAGCATGTACAAGCAAACCTGGCATTATATCTCAAGGTTTTGGATGAACTGAAAGAATTTTTTCATATATATATATATATATATATATATATATACATATATATATATATTCTTATTTTGTATATCAATCCCAGTTCCCTCTCCCTCCCTTCCATGCCCTGACAACCCTCCTGTCCCACCCCCCCCCACTCCACAGGGAGGATGATGCCTTCCAGGTAGGATCATCAAACTCCGTCAAGTCATTTGGAGTAGGGACTAGGCCCTCCCTCCTGCCTCAAGGCTAAGGGAGTATCCAAACTGAAAGAATTTTATAGACAGCTTTCCATATTCTGTGTCAACATGCTCTGGATAAAACCATCTTAAGTATGTCAAACTTTCACCCTGTTCCCTGTCTTAACACCATGTTGATTAGATGTTACCAGAAGAAGGATATTAAGGCTTCCAGAGCTGTTTTGGAGGCTCTTCCTGAATAGATTTGGGAGATATTTAGAAAAAAATGTACAATGTGTTTTGCTGTGTTAATGGGACTTGGGGTTTGGAATTGCCCATGCACTCTTTAAATTCAAAATAAAAGCACAAATGGCTTAGTACTTCAGAATTATTATGTATTTTTTACATTAATCTTCCAGGTATTTAATGTATTCTTCAAAGTTCAATGACAATTAAATCATTTTTAGGATCAAATGACTAGGGGTTTCTATATTTTTATGCTGAGAAATTCCCCACTTTTAGGTTATTATTTTTATACTCTCTACTCATATTTCCTACACATGCATTTATGCTGGGTATACTTTAGAATCCTGTTTCTTCTGAATTCTTTTTTACATTTGATGCTATGTATTATAGCACTTCTCCCTGGACTGATTGGGCGCCTCATATCCCCCACCCCCACCCCTTAAGCATCATCTCAAAGTCCTGAAAGCACTTACAGGATCAGATGTCGATTTGAAAGAAATGTAAACTTGATTTTTACATGTATGCTTAATCAGTTTGGGGAGTACTATCCTTATAAAATAATGATTATGACCAGGAGTCATTAATAGATAAGCAAACTCTCTTGGCCATGAATAGACACTGGCATATATGAAGAGGCTAGTTTTAATTGACTGGGGTTCACAACGCTCATCTGTGCAGATTTTATAAAAACACATGGCCATGTAATGTATTGAAGGGCACTTTCAAGGTTCTTGGAAAATGCCTGCATAGATTGGACCAGGACATGAAATTTCACTTACTCTTGGTAGATCCACCATTAGCACAATCAACCCTACTCTATCATCATAGATGGATACAGAGTAAAACGCAAACTGTGTGATACACAGAACAGATCTCATCTAAACTCACCTGACAGTGCAGCCCTTGCAGTCCCCTTCTTTTTCCCGGAAGTTCCATAAGCCTATAGGTTTGTTGTCAAAGTATGTTTCTCCCATACAGCCGGTGAAGGTGATCACCCGTACAGCATCGGCCTTCTGCAGGGAGACATGTGGCAGCTGTTAGAATGAAGGATTCCACCCATTGCAGTAGCTGTGACTTATTAGCACCAGAAGGCAGACTATCTCTTATGTTCCATATGACAATCTTGGCAGTCTTTTATGGCATAGTATGCCCTCGTAGCTACTACAGGATAGGTCAAAAAGGGAAAAGCTATGGTATTTCTTCAGTGGGTCTTGGTTGTCTTTTACATATTACCTAAAATGGGACTTTATTTTCATTTATTATCTCCATTAGCAAAAGCAATTGGCCTTTTGTATCTTCTAGTGCTTTGTTAAAAACCCCTCTGCAATGTATAGTTCATATGTTCTGAACTATCTTACATAAAAAGGGTGTAGTGTTTTATGTAACATATACACATCCTCCATATACTTCAAATGATCTCTAGATTACATAATAAATCTAAAGCAATGTAACATAAATTTGGTGTGATTAGCTGTCGTACTATATTTTTTACCAAAAAAAAGAAAACATCTGTACATTTTCAATGTAGGTGCAGGATTATTTTTCAAATGTTTTCCATTCTTCATTTGCTGAGTTTGAGGATGGAAAGTTCATATATACTTGTCGCAGAAATAAATGATTTTCCAGCCCCTAACCTTAGACTAGCTACTGAACTTCTCCACAGATGCCTGCCATATGGGATCATTGTGAGAAATAGATTATTGTTAATGAATAGTACATGCATATTGCTTACTTTGGGTAAATCTGTTCCACAACACACTAACATGTTTTCCCCTTGAGGTCATGAGAGAGTTCACACAGAGATCTTAATGATGACGGTGAGAACATGTACATAAGTTAAACTGCAACAGTGATGATCTAAGGCAGTAGTTCTCAACCTTCCTAATCATGTGACCCTTTAATATAGTTCCTCATGTTGTGGTGACCCACCCAACCATAAAATTACTTTCATTGCTACTCCTAACTGTAATTTTTCTATTGTTATGAATCATAGTGTAATTAGCCATGACCCCTAAGGAGCCAAGACCAACAGGTAGAGAACTGCTGATGTTTTCATTCCAAGCCAGTAGGTCTCAATCTCAAGAGAGGAGAAAGATAGCAACTCTGAAAGTGAGAACCATGTATATCCACACAGTTTCTGTTTGCTGCTATCCCAGCAGAGAGTCTGGGATCTAAGGGGACTTCCATGTGATTGCCTGTTGAATGTCAATCCTGGGGCCATTGTCACCGGGCAGGTCTTCAGCTTGGTGAACATTACATCCACAAAGGAGGAATATGATCAGGTCCAAGCTAGAAAACCTTGTTTAAACACCTCTTGTCTCAGCCATGACTTATTACAAATCAGTGGCATAGTTTGCTCCCTGTATCAGGAAGTGTCAAAGCTAACTGTGATGGTTAACTTCATTGCCAACTTAAAAGGATTTAGACCCATCATGGGAATTCACTTCTAACTGGGTTTGATGGTATTTCCAGAAAGGTTTAAATGAACAGAGAAGACCCACCCTAAATATGGATGACACCATCTCATAGCGTGGTATCTGTGATATGTTGTGCCAATGTGAGACAAGCTACAGTTATCTGAGAATAGGAACCCTAGTTAAGAAAGTTCCTCCGTCAGATTTCTTGTAGGCAAATATGAAGGGCATTAATAATTGATGTGAGTACTCTTGGTTGTTTGAAAAAGCAGGCTAAAGAAGTTGTGGGAAACAAGCCAGTATGCAGCGATCTCCATGACCTCTACTTCAGTTTCTGCATTTAGGCTCCCTTCTTGCTTGAGTCCTGCCTGAGTCCCTGCCTTGACTTTCCTCAGGGATGGCCTACGATCAGGACATGTACTACTATGTATTGCTCTATTTTTTCTTTAAGGGAACAAAGGAAGCTTTCAATATGACTACATATTGCTATGTACAGTTCACAGGTAATTCTGTAGAGTGAGGGTGGCTATAGTGTGCAGCTTTGGAACTAACTTCCATATTTTATGATCACATCTTTTGCACAAAGCCAACAAATGAGCTTCATGCTCTTCGAGAGTTGCATTCTCAAGAATGTAGGGTCAACCTGGCTTTTTACACTTTCTGGCTAATCTCATCCTAGGGTGATTTTTGACAAGCCCAGGGCTATCCATTATATTTAGTTGTGTTCCTGCACCACACCCACAGGTGGATTTTTCACACTTAATTCCATCTAATCAACATAAGCTTTTTTCAGATGCAAGTACTTTGCAATTTGGAACGCACAAGGACCTATTATGAAGCAATTATGAATATTAAGTGCATTGCTCCAAAGGATGAGAGGAAGAGCAACTCAAAAACATTTAAAGCAGATCATGATTTGAAAGTGTATGATGGCCCCTATGATATTTTCTGAAGATTCATAAATCTTTTAATTAGATGTATGAACTTTATAGCACTTACTTCACTTTTATAAATCATAAATTGATTGCAAAATGATGCATATTTAAGAAAAACTTTGCTTTTGAAGGGGAAAAAAAAAGAATGCCAAAAATGAATATCACGGTTAAGGAATAAACTACTATTGAAGGCTCGAAATATGTTGCTTCCAGATTTGAATGTTCACAACTCAAAGATGGAAGTTCTGTTGGGTGTTATGACACATGCCTATCATCATTACAGCTGGGAGGATGAGACAGGAGGATTACAAGTTCCAAGTAGGCCTTGGCTACACAGTAAGACCATGTCTCAAAATAAAATAAAATAAAGCAGAACAAAAAGAAACCAACCACCAAAGCAGAAAGATCTTTAAACTGATGGTTTCACAAACACAAGTTAAGGAAACATGGGTAGGTGTTTTCGCCATTCTCCACGGCGTCTCTTAGTTGTCTATAAAGGGGAGAGAAAATGTGGGGAAAAGCCCATTACCTTTATTTTGCCAGTCAGGCCACCAACAAACAGCATTGCATTTGCATCCACATCGAGAATGGTGTACCCGGGAGGGGACACTGAGTGGTAGGTGCTAGGTACAATACTGGCTTTGGGTCCATCAAGAGCTCTCACAGAAATAGAACCATTTCTTCCAGTTCTTCAAGCATGCATGTGTGTTGAAAGAAAAGGGAAGAAAATACAGAAAATGAGATATGAATCATAGCTTATCACCTTCAGATTTCAAAGACACAAAATAGAAAAAGTCACATTGGAAAACTTCAGCAAACTGTGTGTTTGGGACCAAGTCTTGTGTAGTCAGCATTTCTCAAACCACTACAAAGATCTTATCTTTGCTAAGTACTTGCCGTCACATTCAAATAAGGAAAGAACAACATAACCTAATTCTGCATATGACCATTGAAAAGAAAGGACAGTTAGAGGATAGAATTATTGTAAAGGAGAAAGCATTTCCTTGCTGCTTTACGTAATAATTGGGTGTTTTATAAGACACGAAGCTTAAACAAATTTTACAACTTCACTTAGTATTTTGTCAAATATAATTCAGCAAGTAGAGTCCTAATGAGCCATTCTTATGCAGCACAAGCTGCATAATTTTGCCTGAAATTCATTATAATGGCTCTTAATTCATCGAAGTAGTCTTCCCAGAGTTAAGGTTTCATTGTTTGTCATATCATCTTAATGTATAGAATGCAGGAGCTAGTCTGCCGAGTTGTGTGTACAAATTTGTGGAAGTACACGTTGAAATTCAGTTAAAAAAAACTTTGAAAGCTATTATCATTTTCCTTTTTTAAGTTATTGATTTCCATGAGTTGTTCAATCTGAAAATCTGGTCTGTTCAAAGACAAACAGTCATAAAAAAAAAATTCCTTCTAGCCCTCTCCCTTCTGTCTCCTTTTGGTAACTTTCTCTTTGAGGAGGCAGAGCTGAGTAAAATATGTGGGAACAAAGACTGCATTTGGTCAATGAGAGCTCTTGAACAGAATGAATCTCTTCTGATAGAACTGTACTTTGTGAGAATAAATGTCTTTAAACCAAGCAAAGTATTCAATCACTCCAACACTAGCATAGCTGTTAACACAGCCGATCCCTCCTTTCCACCCCTATTTCAAATGGTATGGATGAATCTTAGATGTTAGATATAGGACCTAGTATTGTGACATAGAATAGGCCTGAGGTTGTAGTTACTAGACATGACTAGAAGGGGTACTGAGTACACAAAAATAATAGTGGCCATTTTCATGTCCCTTTGTATGTTTCATAAGAAGTAGCTGTATTTTTTCCTTTTTTTCTCCTTGGGTAAGGTAAGATGTCTGTGACAGTTCTTCTTATGCCACTCCATCTCTTAGTAGAAAACAGATTAAGGAGTTAAATTGGAATAGATTTGTTGGCTTGAATCTTGAATACATGTCTTTTCCTAACAGGAATGACAAATGCACTTTTGCACACATTTATACACAGCAGATAACTTTCGTACTCATGGACACTCATAGACAGTACCTTATTGAAATAGCAACACAGTTTTTTCTCATGAGTTAGGCATTTACTTCAAACCTTTGCCATCTGGTCATCTTACTCTTTCCTGGGAATTTACCTTGATGCTTCAATACGGTACCAATATGAGTCATCGATGGTCAAATCTGGATATTCTACACGGCCAACTCCAGATCCAACATCCCAGAGGAAGCTGACTTTGCCTTTACGCATTTCTATAGCAAGAAAGTCAATCTAGATCAAAGAAATATGAAAACAATATACTTCATAACAAAGCACTCTGGAAGAGGATGTGCGGAGTGTTTTCCAGTGACATGCAAAATAACTGGATTGAGAATTATTCATAGTTTTACCCAAGATACTGTCTTTTATCAGAGGTAGTTGTAATAATTTTAACACAAGGTGAGACAGGCTCCCCGACATGAACAGCAAATGCTAACTTATGACACAGCCAGTCTGTTTAAATATCTTATTCACCTTGGAAGAGTCTACACATGAGAAGTCATGTTACATTTGTTAGGTGAGAGTTTGCAGGCACAACTTGTGTAATTTCAGTTTGAATCATAAATTCAACACACTGTAAAATTTTGCCTTGGTTTGCATTTGTGTACAATTTGTTATTTGCACTTCATTAATATGAAAGGCTATTATTCTTAATTTGAGAACAGAAGAGAATCTTTTATTCTCATTAGACTTTCTCACTAATAGCTAGTTGTGAAAATATAAATATCAGCATGCTGATAAGTAAATGTGCCTGGATGGGGGAAAGAATTGCCACCTGTTTATCTTTGTAACAAACGCCAAACATTTATCAGCTAAGATTCTGAGATTTCAGACATGAAATCTACGTTAGATATTTGAGGCATCATGTTGCTAGATTCTATGTATTTTTTTCATTGATTAACCTTTGACCTCTACACATACACAGTAGCTTTTAAAACAGTTGGATATTAGACTTACAAATTTGGCGCTTCCAAGATAAAATAGGAGGTTGTCAGCAACAGTGGTCTTGACATTGACAACAATGTTATTGTAGCTTCCTTTCTTAATTTCTGGTTTGTATGTTCGAATACAGTCACCTCCCGAAGACACAGATACTTTGATCTTCAAGAAAAAAGGAAGACACAGAATCCTATGAAACTTATGACTAAATCTCTTTGTAAGCTTGAAGTACAACCCAAACCACCACAAAACCATCATCATTCTTTTCTTTGAAGTAATTTTTTCAGTCACCAAATAGTATCATTAAATTCCATATGTAGACACCATTATGTAAACTAGGGAGTGCATAGATGATTAGTTCTTTGCTGGCATTTTTCCAATGATCTGCTCACAATTCTTTCCCTTGCTTGTTAGCTTGTTAGGGTGTCACTAGTTTTTGAAGCATGAAGCTAGCAAATTCTCACCTTCATACCATTCTTTGAAGACACTTTTCCAAAGGTGATTTATGCAGAGCAAATAGAAATGATCTTCATCGAGGTTATTTGATAAAGAATTTTAATTAAAATCTCACTTAAAGGGTATCACTTAAAGAGGAATAGAGTTTTTATTCAGTTTTCAAGAGGGTACTGTCAGCCCACCCATGTTCTTACAGTTCAAAGAGACCAAGCAGAGTTTGTTCTAGATCTCCTAACAATAAGAATATTAATCATTCCTCTCAGAATATATATCTTTCAGAATAAATTACACTTATTATTAAGTTTCCAGGAAATGAGATGGAAATAACTTCCAAATGTCTATCACTACTAATACATATAACAGCTCCTTTTCCTTCTGAATAGTACTTCAAAAATTACTATAAATTGCTAAGAAAGGAATTCTTATGTGAATAGAATGGCACTGTTCATACCAATTTTTACTTCTATTAAAGGAGGCTTCTTTCAGTAACAAATAGCACTATTTGATTATTGGATTTAATTTCTTTTGGATCAGCTGCAAAATCACCGTCAGTGCTTGCTACTTTGCTGGTTTCTCATGCTCCTCAGGAAGAAGGGAAGATGTGAAACCTACTGTGCCTCTTGCTCAGATGTCCATCGAATTAGGTATCTATCTCTCTAGCTTCAAAATGCCTACTGGCCTTCCTTAGTTGTACCTTCCCATTTGTTCATTTCTGCTTGTACCTTTTGCTATTCATGTAGTTTTCACACTTGAGAAAAATCAGCTAATAGTATTGTTATTCACAACTTGTACAGATCTTGAATAAAACTGACTCAGCCACCAAACCACTCTCCATAGTTTGGTAACTTAGGATGCATCTCCAAGAGGCTTACTTTGGGTGTGAGGGTAGGGCACATTTTGATCTTTTCTGTGGAGGGGGAAAACTAGCTGGAGGAGGTGCTATATGACAAATGATCTATGTTCAAAAAGGGAAATGAAGGATAACCGGCTTTGACAAACAGGAAGATTCACATTTGAGGACCTCTGAGGAAAGAGCAAAGCTAAGGGCTCATCAGAACCCTGCCTGTATTTGACAAGTGTTTCCTCATCTGGTCTCCGAGAAAATTGGGTTTCTACATAGAGGAAACTGTGCCGCAAAGAAACAGGCTCTGTGTGGTGGTCTGAAGTTGCTGTGATCTAGAAAGCCAACCTAGACTGTTTTGAGTCTTTGTCCCCTGCAAAGGTGTGATCTAGTCTGACAATGGATAGTTTAGCACTAGATGTCACCTTGGATCTCAGGTTATTTGCTTTGTGTCCTTATAATTTAGTCTTGGTTGTGTGATTTCCAGTCATGAAGTCTGCTCTTTGTTTCTCCTATGATAGTTTCTCTTCTACATGAAGTGCTGAGAGGAGTCAAATCAGAATGAATTTTGGCAGGGAATGTACAGGTTTTGCCCTGGGTGCTAGAACTAGGAAGCAGAAGCAGGTATGCAGCTTGAGTGGGAAAAAGTCATACAGCAGAACAGCAGCTATGCAAAGAGTTATCCAGTGTCAGAGATTAAAAAGATAAAACATCAGAAGGGGAAGACCCTATAATAGAGGGTAGTTACAAAAAAATTGCAGTCATCAGATATTATTTTTAATGTTCAAAGAAAGGCATAATATACACGAGATTTTAGGAATTTATGGTGAATGAAGCAAAGCCTTCAAGAAAAAAGATAGTGGCATTGAGCAAATTTAGTACCGGAGGCAGGTCATAAGTGCCATTGATATCCTAAGAGGATCAAAGAGCAGACTGTAATTCCTGAATAGAATTAAGTAGTAGATATAGCCATCCCTGGTAGGAAACCATATTCAGAATCATAGAGGATTTTGATTGGCAATGGAAAGTAAACGTTCGTAGTGTGTTTCATCTTCACTTCATAAATACATTTATAGGCTTAGCTCTTAAGTCATGTTATCACTGGTTTAATAAGAAATAAATTGTGTTTCTTTAAAGAATCCAATTAAATAATACTCCTTGGCTATTGTGGGAGCATGCGATGATTATGTGTAAGATAGGGCCATAGGATAAGTTTCTATGTCTATAGAGCTGAGGCAGAGTAACAGATCATGGTGCCAGAGGTGAAGACAGCAGGAAAGGGAACTGATAAGGCTGTTTGGGAACCCAGTCCATGAGTGTGACCACTTAACAACCAGGCATAGTCAAGCTCACTAGGATTTGCTAACTAAGGTACTCTATTGTACACTTTACATATCCAAAAATTCTGGGTCTCTGAAGAAAAGGACAGTGTTATGCCCAGCACGACTGGATAGTTTTACAAACTCAGCTCTCACCTGCTCGTATATAAACCCACTGGACTTGCTGATTTTTCTTTCTGAATATACACTGGATACCTGGAATAGTCAAGTATCCCAACTGTCTACAACCAGATCATAACTACAAATTTACTCTTGAAAATATCACATTTTGACTTCCAGTGGGTATATGGCTTAGTGGTAGAGCATTTGTCTACCTATGAAGAACTTAAAATTGCTAAATCAAAACACAGCATCCACACATTTCTTTAAAAGAGACCTCTTGGATACACCACTCTTGCAAGAGGCGTGAAAGTTCTGAAACACAAATATTCTCTTGGGAAATTCAGTTCTACCAATTACTATATTCCAGTGTAACTTTATGGTAAGGCTTATGAAAGTACCACAAAGACGCTGATGTTTCCAAGGTGTTACTGGTATATTATTTACTGTCTAATCACCACAAACACTATTAAACATTGTTGGATATCCCACTGCTCTATGGACTGGATTTGCACTGCATTTTTTCATCTGATAATTAGGCCATTCATTTAAAAACAGTATAAGTCACTCAATTGTGCAATCAACAAGCTGAATTAAACCATTTTAAAATAAATGCATTTAGTTCCTTAATTAGGGAAGGCCTCCGCTGGGCTGGCACCACAGATCAGTAGGTGAAGGCATTTGTTGCTCCACTTGACAACCTAATTTTGATTCCCAGGACAAGTCTTGTACCATGTCTCCAGAGAGCTTCTCAGGTTAGGCAATGTTTGGCAGGCTTGGCGTTTGGCAAGGATGCCCTAAGAGGCTTGAATCTGCAAAGGTAAGGCCTAAGTTGCGTTGAAGACCTAAGGATGTTAGACATGCCAGAATCATGAGATTCCCACTGAGGGAAGTGTATGGAATGCAGCAGAGAAAAGAGCAAAGCTGTGCATGTTGTAGGGTGCAGAGCTGAAGGAGGAGGGGGATAACCAAGCCCTTTGTAGCTCAGAACATTTCATCATGAATGCTAGACGCTCGACATAGAGTCTCGGGGTTTACTCTTTGCCCTGTTGTGTTTCTGCCTTGCTTCAGTCCAATCATTCCTGGTCACTCTTCCATTCTTCCCCCTCAGAACAGAAATGCTTATTCTGCATCAATATTTATTAGAAGTGTGTATTTTTCTCATTTTATTGGGGTTCAGAGATAGTCTTGTGTCACAGAAAAGGCTTTACGATAGAGCTGAAACTGCCAGAGAATTTGGGGACTTCTGAATTTGGGCTGAAAGCACTTTACACGGAGAAAGCAAAGAGCCTGATACAGGTGCAAGGGTCAGAAGAGCGATCTATTTGTGGCCATCAAGTTCCCAATGAATACGTTGTGATGACTGACACTGATTTTCAATCACTAAAGAGAGAGCATCTGGCTGGTCTGTAGGGAATCCTCTAGATGAGGTTAATTGAAGACATCCCACTCTAGTGGGAACAGCACCATTCCATGGGCTGGCATTCTGAACTGAACCAAGAGAAGAAAGGGAGCTGAGCACAAGCATGCATCCCTCTGCTTCTTGACGGTAGTCCCAGTATGACCAGCCACTGTCTGCACCCGGTGTGACCAGCCACTGCCTGTTCCAACTGTCACTGTCTTCTTCTCTCCATGAGAAAACTCATTCCTGGGGAGTACAAGCCAAATAAACCCTCCCTTTCTTAAGCTGCTTTTGTCAGGTACCTTCCTGCCGCGATGAGACAAGAAACTACCATAAAGCTCCATTCACCTACGCCATTATCAACTTTCTGAGTATAACACGGGACGAGTTCATCTTTGTACACTTCACAGGAAAAAGCATTGAACATAGGAGGTCTAGTTTCATTGTGCAAGTCTCTCAATAATCTTGTATCACTGGGCTTCATCTTATCATGTGCCTAAGGGATACAGTGGTCACTTGTCAATCACACTACATGGTTTTCATATTATAGTTGAATAGGCATCTTCTCAGACATCACTACTGTTTCCTTTTATCTTTTATTATCCCCATCTTCTCTAATCCACTGGTTCTAAGGGTTTTCTCCAATAAATATAAGTTATTTTCCCCCTGGAACATGATTTTCATGACCTTTTTTTAGATGTCTTAGATACATACAAGCAGAGACAAGTATATGCTATCACATACAGATTCTTGGCTACTACTAAAAATATAACTTTTTAGAAGTTGATAAATAAATAAGAACATCTTTTTGAATGTCCTAGGTACTATTTTTAAAATGAAATATTTTATAGAAGTTTAAATTAAAATTGACAATATTAAAAATCTTATTACAATCTATAATCTCTAAAGGCATCATGGTTTGACTTTACATATCTAAGGTTTCACATGGCCATTTAAGCATCCCAGTTCAGTGCCAGGGAGGAGGAATTCTTGCCTGCAGCCTGACAGAATTAAATTCCTAGGACCTACAGGTTGGAAGGAAAGAACTGACTTCTACATTCTGTCCTCAGACTTCTACACACACACACAGGCACATGCCTATATACAAGCAAAACAAACAAAACCTAAACATCCCAGTTCCTTAGCACATGCTTTTTCAGAGAGGGCTATCTGTCTGGATAGTTTTGGGGAAATATAAAGCAAAATTTCAAGCCAAGTATATCCTAATTTTACCCCATAAATATAAAAAGTACTAGAACAAAAGTAAGTTGTTGGATTTTCTTTTCTTTTTATTTAACAAGCAAAAGCTGTATTGTACTTAATTAAATAGCAGTTCTATTTTTCCTAACCTTGTTTGTGAATTCAGGTTACAACCATACTCAATGAACAATTTATATTTTCATTATTCCTTTTAGTATGCAAGAATAAGCTTTTTCATTTGTGTTGTTTGTTTTAGTATATTAAAGCACCAACAAAATATAACAGGTTTCCTAATTCTCAAACTGTAAGTACAGCTTATCATTTTTTCTGAAATGGTTTTGAAGTCTATAGGAAATAAAGTGCTGATTCTTCCTTCCTACATACCCAAATAGCCTTAAGTTCAAGAAGCCAGAGATCATTTATTCAGCCAGTTTATCGAGGAAGACTTTCCCTCTGGGAATAAGAGTAACGCTTATTAGTAGTTCTTAATTCGGAAAAGATCTTACAGAATTGGCTTGTTTCCGGGCTTGGTTTATCAGTTCCTTTATTTCAGAGATGTTTTTCTTCAGGTTATCTTCCAGCTCCTTGATAGGCTTGAGTTTATCTATCAGCCGATCAGCTTCTTGCTCTAGATTTTTCACAGTAGTACCTGCATCTGCAACTGCATAGAACAAAATTAGCATGTGTGTGTGTGTGTGGGGGGGTGCATGCTTCCCCCCCCACACACACATACACAGACAGAGGTGCCAGGGCAGCAGTGGATTTACTAAGTTTCATTTTATACATGTGACAAAAGCAAAGCCATGATAGCTTACAGAGTGTGTGAGACCAACTGTGAACATTTTAGTTGAGATTAAAGCAGGCCAGAGCTGTTAGAGAAAGTCTTTGGCTTTGGGATTGAGACGAAAATTGGCATTAAAGATAGAAGATACGATAAGCTTAATCAGTGCTGACCTTTTAGCCTCAAAGCTGACCTTTACAGAAAAGTTAAAATGGGGTGTCTTTAAAATATCACCTGCTCTGCCCCATACAAACCACATTAAAATCAAGATTCTTGTGCACAATTGTTTTCTTTTTTCCATTTTACCTTCTTTGTCTTTGTTTGCACATATTCGAGAGAGAAGCTATGACGACACGGTTGAAGAGTATTACCTTGTTGAACAACACTTAGACTGAAGGCTTCTGTGATGTCTTAATTAAATTGTTCAAACTTCAATTTTGTATTGAAGAGTAGCTCATTATACTGCACTGTATATTGGTTGGATTCATATTACACTGCCCTTTTTGTAGGTTATAAAAACAAGTTGAATATTGACAGTTTTGAAAGGCTGTACCTGGAAAGAGTTATCTGACCCATAGATCTTCAATGTGTGCTCCCATGGCAACAGGGGCAGGGTGGGGTATATAAGGTGTAGAAAGCCAATTATTCAACTTCTGGGATGCTGGCAATCTTATGCAAACTCTGTCATCTGTTATTTAACTGACTTTGTATTGTTCAGCTCTCTGTTATTGTGACCCTGAAGAACTTGCTACTTGCCCTGCTAGACTATGACGAGTCTGATGCTTGCCTGATGTTGAACCACTGAGAACTAGTCTTTAGGATTAAATTCAATAAGTTCACATGGACATAAACAATTGTTCTCTTTGTTTTTGTTCGTGCTGGAGCCAGAACCAATGCATAACAGACAAACACTGACCACAGAGCTCAGTCCCCAATCCCACACATCAGAATCTTTTGCTGTATTTTGAGGTAGTAGATTTGGACTTATGTTCATTAATATGGGCTGTATTCTTAGTGGAATTTGAAAAGAATGTGGAACTATTGTTAACATTTGCAGGGTATCTGGATCAAGTCTCTAGTGTTGTTTTTGTTCCTTTGTTTTTCTGGAGATGAAGGTTGGCTGGATGAAAGCCCTTGCTACCCCTTGTTTTCTGTGCCTGTCCAGTGTTCTCTTCCTTCGAAGTGTTGTTTTATATTCTACAAATTATTCTAGAATTAAGGAAAATGAAGTTTTACAGCTAGATTCACAATAAAGAGAAAGAAAAGTTAAGCTAAGGCTACTAAGGCTAAGATAAATACTGATTCCATTCCACTTATATCCGCTCCCCCCCCACACACACTTTGAAGCTTTTTCAAGTTCTTCAAAAGGCATTGGAGGTTCCCCTCCATCCTTTGCCTCTACTTCCCAAAGCTGTTTAAGCCTTGTGGAAATTATCTTCCTGCATCTCTGAGAACTGATCATCTATGATGCGGAGGCTAAGGTGTCTTGTATAGTAGAGTTTGAATATGCTCTTATTTTCTTCCCTAATTGTCTGAGTAAGCAGACTTTAAAATAGTTTCTACACTTAGAGTTTGATAAATGGATTTTTTTGAAAGATTATCATCTGTATGTTGTAGGCTCTAAAATTTACCAGCATAGAATTTCCCCAAGCAATCTGTTCTCTTTTACATTTTCACTTTTATCTAGTTCTATCACCTTTAGTAATCACCTGGTTGTACTTTATTTCTCGGGATTAAGCTTGTCAATGATCTGTTTTAGTGTTTTCTATATTCTAACGTATTAATTGGTTAGCTGTTTCTTCATGTCAGTTATATTTTTACTAACACACTAAGTGAAGGCTTAAGACTTTTCTTCAGTGCTCGTAGAGGCCAGCCTTGATGGTTTTCCTCAGATTTTGATAGAGTTTATTATCATTTCCCCTACTTATTTGTAGTGCTATGATGTTCAGCTCATAGTCTGACATGTACAAGAGACAATATTTTTTATAGTTAAATGAATTGTTCAAGTGTATAAAACCACTTTTATTTCAAGAAGAAATGCTTAGAACCTATTTAATTATGACAATAATTACTTAAGTTAAGGGAAGGAAAGTGAGTCTTGGGGGGGCGGCAACAACACGGTATATTTTAGCTACTTTAACTCATGTGAAAGGAAGTCATTTGAGCCCAATGGCTGGATTTGTACTAGCAGAGACATAGTAATTTCTCTCAATCTATTGCAAAAGTCAGTTTTACAGCTCTATGTGGATAAGATTCAAATATTTCACTAGGTTCCCACAGCACTATTAAAACATTTTATACCAAATATATCCACACATCAGCCTCGTTGGAGGGTTATTCTTTTTATATGTTGAGTATTAATTGCTGATAGTGTAAAGAACAGCTATGCAATGTTTAAAGCAGCTCCAATATATGGTCACATGCAAAACTGAAGCTTTTAGCTATAAGTAGAGCAGCATAAAAGTTACTAGAGAACATACAAATAAGTATATACATACTGATTTCTGCAGGTAATTTCATATGGAAGCAAAACAAAAAAAAAATAAAGAAATTAGAAAATTACAGAGGAAATACTTTCTACAGGTGTTATAAAGTACCAAAACATGACATTTTCTTTTAACAAATATTCTTTACAAATACACTTTATTTTAATTCAAATAAGTATTATCGGATAAAAGCACTCAAAACATGATCAAATTAAATTTCATGAAAACAATTTTGTTTTTTCTTAAAAAAATGGAAAAATGCCCTTTAGCAAGCTGTTCACATGGGAGGAAATGTTACTAAGATAAAAGAAAATATTTAATTACTGTTTATCAATAAATGTTTCTTTTAGCGGAAGATAAAGAAGTAACAGTGTTATAACAGGAATGTCATTAGCTGAGATGCAATCTAAACTAGAACAAACTGATATCTTAAGTTGTACTCTACATGAAATAAAACAGCAAATTTACTTTTAAATTTGTTTTCTCCTATTTGAGTCGAGTTATTAAATATCAGAAGAAATAACTCAAGAGGGGTTGCTCAAACACATGGGATGGTTTCCAACTTCCTTGGATAAATGGTGAGGATAAATGGTCTTTCTTCTTCCCAGATTTGAAGCACATCATTTTTGTGCTGATTTCCCCCTTGCCCAAGAAGCTGTCATGAGCATCTTCCTGAACCACCATCATAAAGGGGTCTCTTACATCCTAAGATCTTCAGCGTCTGGGTTGAATCAGATCTGCCTTTTAGTCACTACTCTTATGATAGCCATTCTTCTGTCGTTTTTTCTATAAACGTTCCTATTTCTTATAAAAAATGCTCGTAGATAGTCCAGCTTTTTTAAAGCAAAAAGAGAAAACAAACAAATAATAATAATAAAAAAAACCTTAAGTATTTCCTTTAGGAAATCGGACACTAAGATACACCAAAAAGTACCAATAATGCTGTTGAATAACTAAAGATGTAAATCATTACACTGAATTCTCTCATATTTCTCAATAAATTCTAATTAAGCCAATGAATTTGACCCAATATGTAAGAGATGTGAATATACAGTTGTTACAAAATAAACACTTTATTTCCTGGAAATGTTAATTGACTGGACTATAAATAATAAATACAGTGAAATTTCAATTAATGCATTTTGAGGTGATACCTTTCTCTAACAGAACAGCTAATGAATATCCCCTTAAACTCTGTCTTCCATACAACTCCAGTCCTAAGCATATAACCACCTGTGTATAACTGTATTTTCAATTATACTAATGGATTAAAAAGTTGTGACACCCACATACCAAACAGCATGCAAACTTGGAGAATTCTCAGACTCCTCCTGATAGGATGAAATTAAATGCAAAAGGCACCCAGGCAAGAGCTGAGAGACTTGGGGGCTGGAATGGCTGTGGGGACCTGTAATTCTCACACCCACACCAGGAATGAGGGGCCATGAGCTTTAGGACTTGACCTAGCTCTACCACACTTTCACTGCTCGAAGAAATAAATAACACAACCACAGTGAGAAAGGCAATCTTACTGTTTTTGGAAGGATCTTTCACGACAGCATTCGTTTTGGCCACACTGTCTGCTAGCTGATTGTAGTTGTGCTTCAGGCCGTCAAGGTTCTGATGCAGGTCTTTCACCTGGGCCAGGACTGCTTTTGCTGTGTTGTTGGCTTGTCTGGCTTTGTCTTTGACAGCTTGCAGTCTAGCAGCCGTGTCTGTTGGCACAAACGGGCATGAGTAAGAAAACAAAGAAAAGACATCAGAGGTTGCACCCATGCTCGCCAGAGAGAGGCTATGGCAGACTGACCTCAGGGACACATTTACACAGGGTAAAGGCTGAACTGTTTCGATCAGCTGTAGCAAACGAAACAAAATTTTTAAGCTAAATTAAATTTTCTCAGGGACCTTTGTGATGAATACGTGATTAGTTTTTAAAATAGCAAAGTGATTATTCTCCAAGTTTATATATAGTTTAGGGAACATTGTGCTTTGCTGCTGAGCATATTGAAGGGAGGAATCTATCCACACTGTTCATGTAGCTTCATCAAAACTAGAATTATGATTTAATCTGTGTGATGTGTTTTAATTTTGGGATGCACTTCTTGGGAATGTTTGTGTGTTTGTATTTGTTTTCTGTATTGGCACTTTGGTAGGTTCTAAGAAGTCAAAAGGTGCCATGAAAAGTTAAAAAAACGAAAGTAGAATGCAACTGAATTTTAACATTTCCTATGCTGTATACATGTATGTCCGTATTTCTGGGTCATAATTTAAATGTAAAACATAGTTCTGGTGGTTCAGATATAAAATGACTTTTGAAGATTCCTATGTTGAGGGACTTGTCACCAGAGCTGGGACTTTGGGGTTGTTTGAACCATGAGGTCTCTGCCTTCATGTATGTATGAGTCCCCAGACAGATTAATAATTTGATGGAATATTGGGGGTGGTGGAAATGCAGACCTGAAGAATTGTGTTTGAAGTTTACATGATTCCCATCCTCCTTCCTCTGCCCTTTCTGCATTTTGGCCACCATGAGTTAAGTTCCTCTTCCTTTGCCACACATTCCCACTACTACAGTCCTGTGTCTCACCACACACCCATATTTGAGGAGACAGCTGATCACACACTGAAACCATAAGTAAGAGTAAATTTTTTCTTTAAGTTGTTTACATCTGATTTATTTTTTTTTTTAAATTTCAGAGATCTAAAGTGACTAATACATTTGTACAAATAGATCCATGCTTGTGTGATTGTATTGGTGGGTGAGGCCACAGGCTATGAAGATAAACACCACTTTAGACAACAGCCTTTAGTATTCTGTTTCTCACTCGAAAAGTGAAAACAACAATTCTATCTACCTTGGAGAATTAGCATGAGAGATTGCTCATGCTTACTAAATTATATTGATTAGTGAGTACTTCTAATGCACTGTAGCCTGTTAGGAAAATATAAAAATAAGATCCCTAAGAGAATTTGCATTCTCTGGAACAAATATCAAACAATAATTTTAAATAGTTTTAAGAGGTTGGATGATATTACAAAAATGAGTTGACTCCTACAGTTTCTGAAGTCTGGAGTAGCCAGGGAGGTCACTTTAGCCAAACAAGACATATGAAATGGCCATAGGCTCTTGTTTGTTATGTAGAGACTCTAATAAATTGTGACTTTGGGGTAGTACCCCAGTATAGTAGAGAGCAGTCCATGTATGATTTCATTCTCTCTCACTAATACAAGAATTCTTAGTCAGGGATGACAATATAATAATATATCTTCCTTGATATAACATGTTCCCATTCATGCAAGCTAAAGGTGACAAAAGATAGCACCATCATCTTGTTAAATGTGGTTCTGATTCTCAAAAGAATAATCCATAATTAAGAAAACCTGTTTCCATTATTTTATGATAGTAAAAATGTAATGTTAGTAAAATGGTAAAAGGTACTAAGATTCTTCAGGACACCTGATGCAGGGTGTGTAACCAGGATGCTTACCATTCGGAATGATTGATAATTTGCCCAAAGTGTCATTCAAAGCTTTCAGGAGATCACCATTCCTAACATCAGCAGTTTCTAATCTGGTTTTCAGGCCATTTAGATCATTGTGATTTTCTGTGAACATAAACCCCCAAAAGACACAAAAACTTAATTATTCTTGGGTTTGCAATTTCCATTAACTTTTACATACAAAAACCAAGAGAAAAGATATAATTCATTTATTATCATCTATTCATCCACACATCCCTGCATTAAATACATATATTTATGACCATTTGGTACTTTGAATGTTTAGCCATCCTATTTTCCTCTTGGCATCTGGTCTCTGTGGCTTAATTTAATGGTTTCCTATGGGTTAGAAACCTCCACAATTCAGTCTTAAAGTGCATTTTGATAATATTCTCTTGATCTCCCTTCACTGATTTTTTACATATTCAATTTTTACTATCAAAAATGGATCATTGGGTTATCTTAACAAAATCTTAGATATGATCATAGATAAGAATATCCTATTTCAGTAAACATGACTGAGTATTATAGTATTATTTGGAACAGAAGTAAAAATTAAAGCAAAGGAAAAGCAACACACCCCAGATAAACCTGGTATTTTTCATAGAGAAAGCAATATTTTTACAAATTCCTTCAAAAACTTCAGTAAAGCTTTTTGTCTTACTACATTAGCTTATGATATCTTACATTCAAAACCAGTATTTATAAGTGATGATTTAATATTAAATGTGTACCTATTGGCTTCTTTATCTTGTTTTTTTATATTAACATTTTGTTTTTGCTTTAGGTTAGCTTTAATTGTAGGAAGAACTATGTGATTTAGATTTTAGCAATGTCAAAATCAGTTAGGGGGAAAAACAAAGATTAATGCATGAAATGGTAGACTTAGTAATCTTATTGAAGAACAATAAAAATAAGCATAGGTAGTGGTTCTTTTCTAATTTTCTGACCTCTACGGTTACTTTAAATAAAACATGTACATCTAAAGATTCAAAGTAAACATCAACTTTGATCATATGTGAGTATCAAGAGCTACACTAACAGCTGGCCTAGCAAGACCACATACCAATGCAACAGTGGCACAAAGGTCATGGTAGGAACTATCTACTTCTGCTTAGATTTAAGAGACCTACTTAACTCTACATGATGAAGCTCATAACTGGTACTAATATTGAAACCAAGAAGCTTTGGCTAGACAGATCAAGGCCTTAAGAAAGAGCCTACCATTATTTTTTCTACTAAATGGTTATAGTATTAAACTGGCTACTAATGACTTAATTGTTATAACCATAGATTGTTGTATCTCTTAACCCTCATCAGAAACCTCTCTAGCTTCTTTTTGTAATGAATGCTAACTAAAACAGAGATCTTTAACTGGTCAAGGTACAGAGAATAAGTAACTTCAGAATACAGAGACAACTATGTCACACCCCTCCTTCCAAGGCTCAAAGGTCACTGAGAAAGAAGGAGTAAAATAGATGATAAGAACTAAAGGTGGTGAACACTGACTATAAGGAAACAGAGTTTCTTGTATGTAACACAGATGTTGCACATATGAACTTAGTGATTGTGATAGCATGCATTAGACTTGTATAAGCTCAAGCCAGATATAATCTCACATGGAAAGGATGGGCGAGTACTAAGTCTCATGCTAAGGAGCTATTGGCAAATTAGGGGGAGAGAAAAACAATTTTCTTTATGGGTGCGGCTCCTGATAAGGCAACCATGCTCCACTGAAGGGCCATACACCCAAGAGTATATGGCCAGCACACACTGGATTTGATGGGTTTTAAAATTACAAGGACATAAGCTTGGGTAGGTGAGGAGATGGGGTATGGATCTCAGAGGAGTTTGAGGAGAAGATGAACTTAATCAAAGTAGCTTGTATGACATTTTCAGTGAAAAGGAAAGTCTGATAATATCAAATATTCACAAGAGTGTTGGAAGGGAAAAATGATCTACAATGTTGCTTTTCTAAAAGCATTTAAAGAAACTTATCAGCATTATAAAATGGAAATGGATTTGTTTTGGCCATTCTATTTTCAGTACTCGGGATTGAATTAGGACCTTGTACATGATAAACAAACACTCCAGCACTGAACTTCATCCCAGCCCCTGGACCAGCAGGTCTACTTTGAAACTTACCATATTATTGTGTGTGTGGCACAAACCTGAAACCTCAGCATTGCAGAGACTGAGGTAAGAGAATTGTAGATGAGTGGGTATAAAATATACAAAACAAAAAATGAAATGTGTTAGTGTGTGTCATCTAGAATACACATTAGATCTTTGTCATAGAAAAAAGAAAGAAAATGTGAAACAATTTTGTTAAGAGTATTTTTTATATCAATATAGTGTGTCCATTCAATAGTATGGAAGATGCAGCCTTTCAAAAAGAATTATGTGAGTATGTGTGGGTGTATAATGATCCTTAAAACTTTCCCATGAAGAAGTAAGACACACTGTGGTGGTTTGCATGAGAATAGTCCCCATAGGCTCATATTTGAAAGCTTGTTCCTCATTTGGTGGAATTGTTTGAGAAAGGTTGGGGAGCAGCCTTGTTGGAGGATGTGCATCACTTGGGGTCAACTTAGAGATTTCAAAAGCCCATGCCATTCCCAGTGTCTCTTACTCTCTGCTTAGTGGCTGTGTCTCAGCCACTAAGGGCTCTCGGCTTCTGCTCCAGTACTATGACTGATATGCTTGCCCATTCTGATGGTCATGGACTCTAACCCTCTGGACTTTAAGTGCTAAACAAACTATTTCTACTGTATGTTGTCTTGGTGTCTTATCACAACAATTGGAAAGTAACTAAGGCAGTTACCATACAGAGGATGATGTAGATACAGTAATTTGGCAGGACAGAGATTGGGAACTAGGTAGGAAAGAATATACTAGTAAATGTTGGCTGTATTTACGACAGGAACTACAAATCCATAGAGAAGTAATTGTCAGCTTCAAAAACATGAAACTAAAACTTCCTATTTTGCATTTGGTTGTCCTAGTTAAATTTTTCTCAGTGTGCATTGCTGTCTTTTGGTTTTTAAGAAAGCATGTTTAAGTTCTAGGAAGACCGTCATCTTGGTAGTACCTGCCAACTTGAGGACTGCTATTTGTATTATTCCCTGTACCAGGAGTGATCGGGTCAGGGGAAAATATGCTCCTCAGAAAAGAGCCAGATTGCCTTCATTGGACTGCGCCTGACCCTCTCATGGGTTGTTGTAGGACCTGTGCCAAGAGCAACCAGATGAAGAGTTGTCATCTTGTCCTCCACTGACCTTCTTCTGGAAAGAATACGAAGGGAAGGAGGACAGAGATTTCTGAACTTGTGGTGCTATGGAAATGAGCAAGTACTGGACATATTAATGGTTCACTCCAATGCATATAAAGGCTTTTATAGGCAGCCCAATTAAACCACCACCATAATCCATAGGCAGCCACTACCATAGCACAGATTATGCTGAAATAAGCATATCATTTTGCTAAAGGTGCTGCACTTTATGATTCAAGCCAAAGACCCACATTACAAAAAAACAAAGCATAAACCAGCCCAGCAAAGCACATCTCTAAAACATCAATATGCTCATTCATGCCACTAATATATTATGATTTTCAATTTCGGTCTCTCAAATATACTTTCAAAGTAGTTGAATTTTCTTCTCCATCAATCACAGCTCATCATTCCTTTAACACTTCTGCTGTTTACAGTGCTGGTACTAAAATAAAGTCATTGAATGGTTACCAAAGCCTCCTTTGTGAAATAGATCTAGTCTGGTGTTAAGGGCACTGTCTGTGTGGATCCCTGGGATGAAGGGTTTGCTCTATCACTGAGAACCAGGAGGTCTTCATATGTTAAGGTGATCAAACTGTAAACATTTCATTTCTTACTCTCATGACTGGATTTCATTGTTTTATACAACACAAGATTCAAATTCTCTAGCAAGCAAGGTACTCATGTATAGTTAAAAAAAAAAAAAAAAGAAAAAGAAAAAAAAGAGCTGTTCATTTAAAGGGTATCACTGAGTTTATACCATTTTCTGCATTTTTATGAAAAAGAATGTTTGAAAAATTCCATTGGTTTTTTTAGAAGAAATAGTAACTTCACCATTATGCTCAAAGTCTATTTCAAGACTATTATCTCGATCCGTTGCCTTCTGACTAGAAAATATAAAATCCAAAATTAATGCCAATATTTAGATTTTTATGTTTTAGCTATTTGACTCTGGCTTCTTAATTATCCCTTCTGACAATGCTCACTTATTGCTCAGTCATCTATGGAACACCGTGAAGTAAGGTGAACATCCTGTAGCTTTGGCAATAGATCGGGGTATGAAACAGTTGAGCACAGTGAAGTACAGGTTCTGGGATGGAAGTCACAAGGAGAAAGGTGAGGACCCGCAGTGTTGGCTTGAAGTGGAAGGTATGTGAGGGAACCATAGCTCTGCCATGATAGAGAATTCATGTGGTCCAGCTTGAATTATAGCATGCTGGAGACAACAGAATCATTGATGGTGGAAAGGAGTACGTATGTAAGGCTTCTGACTTTTGGAGAGCAAGAGGACAGAGGCTGCATGGTATGGGCCTGCCTTTTCCTTTCTGTGCAAAGACAACAGTAACAGTAGGCACTCTTCTCCATCTTCTTTCTGAAGGCTGCATCCACCAAGCTTCAAGATCTCTTTCTCTCTCTCTATCCCTCTCTCTCCTGCTCTATCTCTCCTTTCTCCTCTCTCCTCTCTTCTCATCTTCCTCTCCTCTCTCTTCTCTCTGTCTCTGTATCTCTCTCTATCTGTCTCTCTCCCTACATAGTACACCATGTTCCATGCACAGCAGGATAAAGATGGAGCTCATCAGGTGAAGGGCAGTGAAGCAGGACACAGGCAGAGAGGGAGAACATGCCAGTGCAACTGCCTCTGTTGCTTGCAGTGATTCATATTCACTGAGCTGAAAGGAGACTCACTGGGCATGGTTGGAAACAACATCTACATTAGTGTCCTCCTCAGGTGTCCCATGTTCCTGGGACAGTGCCCGTGGATCCTCTACACCTGTTCTAGAGCAAAAGATAGTTTTTCATTTTGCTGATCTCTGAGACAGAATGTGCGAAAGTATCTGACATGAATTATTTAGGAACAAGCTTAGCTTGATGTTTGGGCCAAGATTTAGGGAGACACTTCCATGCAAAAACAGATTGTCTCCTCACTTGCTTAATTGACCACACATAATAACATAAACAACAGAAGCAATGGAAACTTCAGACTCAGAGTGCATTGCTCTTATTTATTTCAAAGGTTAAGTGATTTTGCAAAACAGTGAATAAGGGTTCAAAACTAAATAATGCCAAAAGAATTTGTAGTAAGCTAGTGTCTTAGATCTCTTAAAGTTCACCTTGCCCTAAAGTCATTTGCTTCAAATCCTTTGTGACTGTTCCTGCTATAATGTGCTTTTTAATACAACTAAACATACTTATAAAATTGTTTCTTGAGGCTTCCAATGTACAAGTAATTTCTACATGTCATTGTTCTTCTGTAAGGCCTTGCTGTCTTATATGCCTACACATATACCTTCTTTTAAAATAGCCAAATCTTTAGTTAAACCAATGCAAACATTTTTCATCGTTCTTGATCACTGGTTTATTTGTTTATTTCTTTTTGGGGGGTGTTGTTAATTTTGTGGTGTTGGAAGTTGAACACAGACTCTCATGTGCACTAACTAGGTAACACTTTATCACACAGGACAGAGGGCTATAAAATATGATTGTTAGTATTGTAAAATTTGAAATTGAAATATTGGCCTGAGAGGCTAGCACAAACCCTTAATAGTCTGATCTTCCTTTAATGATTTAAGGCCTGCAAAGATTTAGCTTACATTAACTCAAGTAATGAATCTGTTTGTCTTTAATCTTTTAGAACTTTCTTACCTTACCTATCTAGAAGAGAATTTTAAGAGAGAAGGGTAAATTAGTCACACTGATCTTAGCAGATGAAGTTGTTTTTTTTTCATAATTGATACAGACCAAGTTCTTCTATACACATAAAATGTACTGAATTAGATACACTAATTTCTAACTTATATGTTAGGTATATACCATCACGTGACTGTCTACAGTAGAACAATTTTATAGTCCCTCTGGTATATGAAACCTTCAAGAAATATACTTGCTGTGTTGTCAATCAATTGTCATGATAAGTCATAGAAAAAGCTGAGATCAGATCTTCTGCATGGTAGAGCACCCCTGTGCCACAATACTTCCTGAGTGAAGTAGAGAATATCAAATCAGTCTCATCACAATCTTAGTATAGTTTGTGGTTTTCTAATTTTTTCCCTGAAGATAAAAATGCATCTTTTAAATATAAGGTGTTTATTGGAGTTTTTATGCTATTTTGATATCCTATAGATTTGGAAGTATATATTTCTATCTATACCATCTATCATGTCTCTATCTATTTATGTATCTATCCATATCTATATCTAATAATCATTAATCCACATTAGGACTTCTTGAAATGAGTACAGTGATTGTTAGCTACAACTGCTATGTTCTTCCTGCTGCCTGACAGGAGGGGGAGGTATGTGTCTAGTGATGGCTTCTAGTGTTTAAGATGTGGAGGTAGAGATACTCTGTCTCCACCAAGACTGATAAAACTAAATGGCAAAACTTGGGCCCCATATTGTATTCCTGATTGAAAGCCTGTACACTTGTTTTGTGTTAGCCAGCAAGGACACTGAATTTGAAAGCCTTTACATAGGATAGGTTTCTCTGATTTCGTACAAGCACCACCATCCCTTGGGTTATCAACAAGTTGAAGGTATTTGTGTTTATCCCAATATGTCTAAACTGATTGGCAAGTTTCCTCCCATCTCCCAGAATCCGAGATTCTGGTTCTGAACACGGGACCGAGCCTGGGTCCAGGTCAGACATCCATTTGGATTGTCCCTGTCTCTGGTTAAGATGGCACTAATGAACTCCGTAAAGTTTCCTGATAAAACAAGGCAGAGATTTGCTAGCAAAGCCCCACTCTCAGGGAAGATTGTTCCCATGGCTATGACCTCCATGTTGCTACTGTTTTGCTGTTTCCCCCTAACATGGCTCCATCTCAGTTCTATTCTCTTGATTTTCACTGTTCAGATCCAAAACAGTGAACAAAACTCTGTACGAGAGATTAGCAACTTCAATCAGAAAAGATGAGACAGCTTGGTGGCCAGGAGATGCAGATTAATGTTTTCTACTTATTGCCAATTCTTTGTCAATGAAGCAGGTTTTGTTTGCCTTTCATACACGCCTATAGAAAAGCTGATGTAGGCAAATGGTGGTATGTGAGTTTAAAAAGGAGGTAACTTTAATAATGTAAGAGTTATTTAATCAAAATTCAACTCCTACATCATATTTAACAAGCCCATGATATTCCTATTTATTAACAAGGCTATAAAATATATAATGAAGTAAAATAAAAATCTTTGCCTAATATGAAATACTAACAGAGCCTAAAATGATAAGTATCATAAATGTACTATCTCCATTGTCTCAACATTTTTCTGAAACACTTGTGAATTCTGCATGCCTGAGTAACTGATGTCCCATAGTTCAGAAAGAAGGTATCGACTGGAGTGATAACTGCCTATTGGGGGAATATATTTTTCCCTGTTCCATATATTGCACAGTACTCCAACTCTGGGAATTCTCAGATTTATTAATATATTTATTATTCTTGAGCTTAGAATAATCCTTTTATTTCATGTCATCAATTTTAATATATAGAACAATGATTTATTTTCATAAGTAATTAAATTCACTTACCGTGGGCAAAGCCGACAATTAGAGGCAAATCAGGAAGTGAATAAAATTGAAAAGTAACTCCAGTGAGATGAGGTGCATAAAATCTTGGCGTTCACATAGTTTCCACATCATAAACCATCTCATTCTTTGCCATGTTCATATTCTACGAGGACCCCACTGACTATTTTATTGGCAGAGTTTCTTGTTCCTCTGTAAAGTGCTATTCACCTGGTGGCATTAATTCATCTTCTGACCCTTTCAGTCATCAGTTCGCCTCTCGCCTCAAATCTATCAACAAAATGGTGTTTATCTCCACATTCTACTAGTGCACTGTAGACTGCCTTCAAAGCTCCAACCATGTGCAAGGGCAAATTTACATTTAACAGGTATATATTCAAAAATTAAAAAGCAAAACAAATTGCCCCTAGCAAGTTCAGACTCCCTCAAGGCAAGGACAGCATAAAAATGGCAGGGGGCAGCAGTAAGTCATTTGTGACCAGAGCACAGGGACAAACTGAGCTGTACTGACTCGAATAAGCAACAAATTAGAAATATGGAGGGCATGCTGGTCCCACCATTTTTATTCCTTCTAACTCCAGGCGCCACAGAGAGAGAAATGACTAAATCTCTATTTTAATAGCTGCTGTCAAGAGTTTTGCTCTGTAGGGCCTATTTCAGCAGCTCCTCATGGTAATATATGGCATTTCCCTGATTAACGGCCATTTTATAACCTGTGTAATTGGCCACAAATCAGAAGAATGTCATAACGTAGCAAGAAAACATTCCCATCTCTGTCATGGCCTTGGCTTGGTTTTCTGTGGGAATTATTGCTTGAGTAGTTTGTGGGTTTTCATTACTTTAAATAATGAACTACCTGAAGTACAAAAAAAGACATTTAAACTAATGAACATTTCTGTCTCCTAACCCTTTCTACTACCTCAGTCCTCAGGTTTTCCAAATGAAATTGTGTCCTTTTATGTGCAATGTCAGGATTTAGGGGAACAAGGGTCAAAGACAGGCTTGGAAACAGTATAACATATGCACAGCTCTCAGTTTAGCAATGAAATCTGAAAGATCACCCCAAAATTCAGTACTCAAAATAGAAGTATTTTCATAGAATGCATATGTTTTTGGAGATGGGGGTCTCATGTAGTTTAGGCTGGCCTCCAACTTCCTATATAAGCATGTTTGACTTTGAACTTCTGATCTGCATGCTTCTACCTTTCCAGTGCTGAGATGACAGATATGCATAACCACATGCAGTGTATGACGATCTAGGAGCCAAATTCAGGGCGTCAAGCACATTAGGCAAGCAGTAGTTACCACTCACTAGTTACCCTGACATTTATAACATCAAAATTAATACAAAGAAAATTCATGAAGAATACAGCCAATGTTTGAATAAAGAGACAGTCTGGCGCTGTCATTGTACACGAACTTTTAATAAAACTCTAGCCTCTAGCATAGGGATTAGATAGGAAAGAGTGGTTGCAAAGGAATTGGGTCAACCTACTCGTGCAATAAGAAAACCGTCCATGAGCCTTTAACTGCTGCAGTGGGGATATCACCATCACAGATCTTTGTAACCAGGAACTTGTGGAATGCACAGTCCAAAGCATTTGTTATCAAAGTGAGTTATCATAGGGATGGCTCTTGTAATTTCTTATCAGTTGCTAAGTGAGTCCAAGATAGTTTACTTTAAGGCATGCATACTGAATCTCGACTGTTTCAAACTTCATGTTTTCTAATGCAAGTAAAACATAATTTAAAAATCCACCATCATTCATTTCTAATTTATTATTTACTTAAAATCAGTAGTTACTTCATAATTGAAGTAGGCTGTATGTTACACATTAAAACTTCAATGTTTAAAAAGACCTTATGTCTTTCTTGAGGAACATAAAGTCCGTGTCAGCAATGGTTTGACAGGTCTATGAAAAATTGACAGGCAGGTTAAGTGTGAATTAGGTATTCCATTGTTTATTAGAGAAGATATATCAGCAAAGATTGATTTTATTTTTTCAAACAGAGTCTCACAGTTATTTAAATATTGATTGAGTGAATGAGTAGAGAGCCAGAGATGGAAACTAGGATCTTGTGTACAGTAGCTGTGTCCTTCATCAGTGAGCCATGGCCCTGCTCAGGGACTTACATAGTTTGGCCTGATCTTCAACTTGCCATCCTCTTGTCCTTTGTATCCAGCATCCATAATGCTGCTGGACTAAACTGTGATGTTCTGTTATAAGGTGTATAGAGAAGAAATGCAGGAGAATGAGAAAACTTAAGGAGATTGCATATACTATGAACACATAGCACCTTGGGATGACAGTACACGTGAGGGTCCATGTGTAGCAATGTTTGGGAGACAGATGCAAGGCAGATGATACTAAAGCATGAGACTAGAGAAACAGGAAAAAAGTACCAAAACATAGATGATACTTGAATGAAATGATAGACACAATAGCTTACACTGATAGCAACCATGTTTACAAACACCAATAATATATCAGAGTAGAAATTTCTTTGTACACTTTTATGCACACATTTATATTTTCGATTAAGAAGACAATACATGACTATTCTGTAAATATTTAAAGACTTCAGAACCTGTTGACAAAACTGAAGATTTCAGTAACACATTTATGCCACATCTTCATAGCTCAGTTTTATTTTTTAAAACCATATCAAATGGAGTTTAAGGGCTTACAGCTTTATCACACTAAAAACTTCTGTTTTAGATAGGCAAAGCAATGCTGTAGAGACTAGACTATAATTATGAAATTTTGCTTGGTGAAGCTTGAAGACGAAATGTTGTCAGGTCTGTAAGAAAGGTCAGTTACATTATATATATAAGCCATGGCTCACCGTTGCATTTTTTAATAGTATGGTGTAGTCTCTTCCCATTATAATGCTATTAACCTTAACATAATAGAAACAATGGCCACACTAACCTTTCACATCATTTGCTAGCTTCTTGGCCTCATTAAGGATCCTGAAGCTTTTCTGAAGGGAGCCTTTGGCATCTTCCTTTAATAGGCCCCGAGGACTTGTTGCCTGTGGACAGAAGAAAAGGTGTCATGTATGAAGCCATAGAGTGGTAAACCACAGAAGGCAGCAGATATACAGAGCTCCCTTAAGGCCTCAGGATTTAGGGTTTCAGATTTTCGATATATATTTAATGAAGGCAAGCTGTTTACTATGAGGACTGAGAACTTTTGACAGTATGGTTAGGACAGGTAGACAAAGAGGTTGATGATGTGTTATGGATTCCACAAATGAATGCTGGAAATATTGCAGTGGCATCATCTCTCAGTAGCCAGGGATACATGTTAAGCAAATGAAGAACTAAAAACATCCATTGACTTTACCTCTTATCATATTTATTTTTACAGGATGAGCAGAAAGCCTTTCCTACATTCTCAGTGTTGAAATGGAAAGAAAACTAATCTCTTTTTAAACACATTTCTAAGTACCACTGCAAAACATGAACCTCTAATTGAAAATCTTCGAACCTAGGGATCTCTAGCCAATGTGTATTAGCTCAGGATTAGATATGAACAGAGTGACACAAAAATAATAGAACTGGAAAGGGATTGCTTAACTTTCTGTCTAGTTATCCATTTAAATAGCATTTGCTTTTTAGAAGCCATTGCATAATGCATATAAACCAAGAGATGAATCAAATAGGATCTTATGTGTATATTTTAAATAGGAAAATATTTCAGAGTACAAGGTTGGAGCATCTTAACTGGCTAGCTAAATTTATATATCCAAATTTGGTTTGTTATAGACATGACACTCTAAAAATGCACTTGCAGCATCCTAGTAAATACATAAATATTATTTTTGAGTTGTGTTGTTTCAGCACAAAACTAGGAAAGATGACAGAATGTGGTCATGCTGTGGCCAAATTCATTTTAATATGTTAATCCAAGTTTTGATTTAAGTACTTGACTGATCAAGAGTCAGATAAGTGATACAATATTAAGATATATAGTAAAGTATATGATAGAAACATAATACATAACACAAATAAAAATGGAAGAGGTTTACTGCTGTGGAATAATCCTCTTACACACTGTAAAGATTTGTCACTTGAATTGATTTAATAAAATGCTGATTAGTCAGTAGCTAGGCAGGAGGTGTAGGTGGGGCAACCAAACTAAGGATGATGGGAATGAGAAAGGCAAAGTCAGGGGATGCTGGCCAGACAGACACAGAGAAAGCAAGATGGGCAAGTCATACTGAAAAAAGGTATGGCCACTGGCGAGTGTGAATAAGGAATGTGGGGTAACTTAAAATGCAAGAGCTAGTTAATAATGAGCCTGAGATGTTGGTCAAGCATTTATAAGTAATATTAAGCCTCTGTGTGGTAATTTGGGAAGCAGCTGCCAGTATTTGGGACTGAGCAACTTCAAGATGGGAAACTTCTACCTACAGTTCACTGAAAAGCCAATCTTGGATTAGAATTACAAGAAATTTCTAGAAAGAGGGGATTATTGGATCCAGGTTTTATCTTTGGAACTGATATAGTAACACTGCTCAAGTATTATTTACCTTGGAAAAAAAGATGTGCAAAGCTCATTTGTATTTAGGGTAAAGAGAATGTGACAAATAATGTACAATGGAATTTATGTAGCTAAAAAGAAAAATGAGATCATGATATTTGTAAGAAAATCGATGGCCTAGGAAATCAATATGTTGAGTAAAATAAGCCAGACTTAGAGGAAAATATAACATGCTTTCTCTCATATGTGGAATATATACATGTATATATATATATATATATATATATATATATGTGTGTGTGTGTGTGTGTGTGTGTGTATACATACACAATATATATGGTACATAATATGCTTATACTATATATGTACAACATGTATAATATATATATATATATATATATATAGTGTGTGTGTGTGTGTGTGTTTGTGTGAGTGAGATGAAACTAGAGAGAAGGCCATAAAATAAACAATCTTAAAAGAAGAGACCAAGCAAGGAAAACAGGGGCTAGTGAAAGGTATATGGCATGGAGGACATGGGATTATTGGGGGAATAAAGGGACCAGCAAGAAAACCAGGAAAGGATGGGTCAGGGAAATACAAATGAACAAGAACAGAGTAGATATGAAAATACTACATTGAAACCAATTACTTTGCATACTAACTCAAAAATTGGTAAATAACCATGAAAAGGAGAAATAAGTGAGTCAGGGTAGGGTCTGCCAGTGTAGAAGAGAAGGAAGGTTATGAGCTGCAGGCCAGTCTGGGCCATATCTTTTTTCAAAAATTAAAATAACAATACAAATGAAAATGCAACAATAAACTGAATCCCATGTACTTGACTAAAATTCCACATGCTTTACTAAAAGAAAGCAAGCCTCAGGTTATTCAACCAGGTTCTATATTTATTATAATGTACATACCATTATTTGCCTGATTTCAAGTTTTCGGAATCTAAACAGATTAAAGACAGGATTTTACAAACAAAAACCACATGACAATTATCTAAGGAGACCTAAAAACAGCAGCAGTGACAGCTGACAATCTGTTTGACAATGGAAAGCAAGACAAGAAAGCTAAGCAGGAGAGAACATTTCTAGTCTTAGATTCCAAGACAAATGGTTCATGACCATATCTCCCTGGATGCACTTGATCTTGTTTAATTAATCTTCAAAGCTAAGCAGGCTTGTTTGGATGGGGACAATTTAGAGAAGGGTAAAGTGCATGGGGGCAGAATAGTTCTTGACAGAAGAGAATATTATTGCAGTAACATTAAGATGTAGCAGGTTGATAATGATGATCCTGAATCATTAAAATAATGCAGGTCATTCACAATTTAGATAAAACTTGGAAAACAAAGGAAACCAGTGAAAAATAAGAACATTTTTCTACACCCTTAGAGTCTGAGGGAGAGAGAGAAGGTGGGAGGAAGGGAGAGAGAAAGTATGTATGGAGGTTGAAGTACAACCTCTAGTGTCACAGATATCATCCCTAAGTGCTGTCAGCTTTTGTCTTTGAGATACAGTCTCCCAGTGGCTTTGAACTCCCAGAGTAGTGTTTGGCCAGTTGTCCAGATCCCTAGGAGTCAGTATCTGCTTCCTCAATAGTGGGAATACAAGCAACTATGCTTAGCTAATATTTTTAATGTGGATTCTAGGGACTCAGGTCCTTCTGTATAGACTGGGACAAGCTTAACATTTTGATATACATACAACTTTGAAACCATCATCACAATAACAGTGCCCAAAAATGCTGTTTTTTCATTTTATTATCTTCATATTCCATCCACCCATATCTTCTCCCAAATCTTCCCTCTATTTCTAAGCATTCATCTTTTTTCCTACATTATGTTTGCAACTTATACAATATTCTATAAATTTGATAAGTTCAGTACAGCCTTTTAAAAAATCTATTTTCTTACATTTGGATGCATTTGAACATTGCTCAGTGATGTATACCAATATCTGATTTCAACTGGTGGCCAGTTTCACTCCATGGATAAGCCTCAAACCATTTATTAGTTTATCATCTGATGGTTATTCTTTTTCTGCCCTGGTAATTCTAAAGAGAGTTTCTTTGATCATTCTTGTGTGATGTTTTATAATGTGTGTTTTCATTTTCCTAGGAGCAAATACCCTGAAATCAAAAGACTAGATCACCTGTAGGTATATGGTTGAGATTTTAAGATATTATCATCAGATCAACAAAGTATTTAAACTATTTTAAACCCCAATCAGTAGAATGTTCTATATCTATAATTCTTTCCAAAACACCCTCATGATTTTGAGAACTTTGACATCCTAATAAGTAGGCATTTTGCTTTTAGTTTCAAATTTTCTTTGATGCACCATGTTAAGCATCTTTTTTGTGTGTTTATTGATCATAAATAGTTCTTTTATATTATAAGTTCTTAATATTCTTATAGGTTTATAGTGTTTGTGGGTTACTTTTAGATTATGGTATAAGACATTTTTAACACAAATATCCAATTCTTATTTGTGCATTTATGGACTTGACATGAATTGCTTTTGTACATTGCACCATGTAGTCTTGATGTACCTCTGGACTCTTCTGTTTAGTTGCCTACTTGTCAATATTGACCAATACTATGTTAACTACACATCATATTTTTGTAGAAAACCTTGAAGCCTAATTAAGCAACTGTGTCATTGTTTTATTCCAAATGAATTTTTCAACAGCTGCATCAATTTCTAAAGAATAAAAGCTAGCCAGGTTTGATTAGGATTTCATTCAATGTATATCCCAATATTTCTAAAATTGTCAGCATACCAATATTGGATTTTCTGATCCATAGACATTGTATATCTCTTAATTACTCAGCTTTTCTTTATTTATTTAAAAAATATTCAGTTTTGGGGCATTTTAAACTTTTATAAATTTTATTTCTATTATCACTATTGATGCTATTGTCCATTTTAAATTCAACTCCCAATTCCTTGTTGACAAAATCTGCAAATGATTGATTTTGTATATTTTGCTACACTTTAATATTGATCTAATTTGTTATTAGTTCTAGTAACATTTTTAAGATATTTTAATGGCAATCACACTTAGACACATTGAGCATGATCGTACATTGCTTTCAGTGTGGTGGGTCACCTTTATTTCCTGTTTTCCTGCTTATTGGGTTGAGGTGTGCAGTACAGTGTTGAATGAAAGTAATGCAGGCAGACATCCCTCCCCTTTTCCTGAACTAGGAAGACAACTTTGAAACATTTTACTCTGAAATGTGATGCCGGTGGAAGGGTTTTCTTTAGTGCAACAGACCTTCTTAGGTGCAGGTAGAGAATGAGAATATTTTTTAAAAGTGACCTTGGATCCTGTTGCTTTTATTTCTTTAATTAATATTTAAAATATATTGTTTGATGGGAGGTGGGTGGGTGCATGGGAGATGGGAGGGAGCAGAACTGGAATTGGTATGTAAAATAAGATTGTTTTTAATTAAAACAAAAGAGAGAGAAAAAAATCAGTGGTTCTCAACCTCCTTAATGCTACAACCCTTTAATACATTTCCTTATCTTGTGGTGACCCCCCCCAACCATAAAATGATTTTCACTGCTACTTTGCAACTCTAATTTTGTTACTGTTATGAATCATAATGTAAATATTTTTTTGGAATAAAGGTTTGCCAAAGGGGTCACGACCCACGGGTTGAGAACCACTACTGTAAAGCTTTTAGATAGGAGCCAGGTGGGGCAACAATTTAATTTTAGCCATATAAGATGCATTCCAGACTTATAACCTCCAGAACCATGAAATAATAAACTGAGATTGTTTTAAGTAAAAAAAACTAAAAAAAAAACATATTGTTTGATTATCAAATTTACCTATTGTGTTCCTATAATTAATCACATGTATAATCTTTTTAATGAATGATTCCTATAATTAACTTGGAAACATTGTACGATCTTTCTAATCAATACTTGGCTTTGATATGTTACAATTTCATCAAGAAGTTTTACACATGCTTTCATGAAGAAAAATCAGTCTATACTTTCATTTTTATTTTATGACCTTGCCTGGTATTTGTATAAACTAATAGTAGATGGATAAAATGGTGTGTGGGTGTGTGTGTGTTAAACTTCAAACCTGATTTCCTTATGAATATAAAGCTTTTTTAATTATTTGTTTATCTGTAGGCGAATTTTACCAGTTTATAACTTGTAAAATAGTGTCTATTTCGGTTCCGGGCCCTGGCCAGAGATCTGCCTATCCCTGCCGGACTTTCCTGAGTCCCTGCGTGTGGGATCTTTGACCCCCATCACTGGTCATCTGCTGGAGGAGAGTCTGGGACTAGTTCCGGTTGAATCCCCCCCCCCCCCACACACACCCTTCCCTGGGAACTCCCTGGGTTGGCCCTGAATCTCACTTCCCACTGCGTCCTATCCCCAGCGTGTTCCTGGTGCTCTGATACATAACTCCCCCCATGAAGAACCTGCCCTCCCCCCTATCCTGTGCCCTACCCTGCCCACTGTCTCACCACTCTGGTTGAGCACTGGAACAGAATGCGGACCCAACAATCCCGCCACCTTCAGGGAACTTCCAGGAGCTGATCTGAGCACACTAGACACACCTACCCACACAGGACCATCCTGAGCCCCTGCCTACCAGATCTTTGACCCCCAATGCCGGGCTACTGCCTGAGGAGAGACCTCCTAGAGTGCTTTGACCACCCAGAGCTACAGATATCGAGCTTCTGACACACCTAAGCCTACTGGAGGAGTACCATGGAGAGAGAGAGACCCCACCTGCACCCACTGGAAGAAGCAATCCTAAAATGGCAATAGAATAAAGCACCTAACAATAGAAAGACAAGTATGATACCACCAGAATCTAGGGACTCTACACCAACTAGACCTGAACACACCAAGCAGATGAAGCAGAATAGAACGACTTAAAAAAAAACTTCATAAAAATGATAGAGACCTTCAAAGGCGAAGTGAGAAAATCCCTTAACGAATAGGAAGAAAAAACAAAAAATTGAAAGAAATGAACAAATCTCTTAAAGAAAGTAAGGAAAGACAAGAAAAACAAACAGGTGAAGGAAACAGTTCAAGACTTGAAAACTGAAATAGAGACAATAAAGAAAACATAATTGAAGCAATACAGGAAATAGAAAAATACAAATGATCAGGAACTACAGATGCAAGCATAACCAACAGAATTCAAGAGATGGAAGAGAGAATCTCAGGCATGGACGGTAAACTAAAGGAAGTAGATTCATCGACCAAACACAATCTTAAATCCAACAAATCCTTAACACAAAACATCCAGGAAATGTGGGACACTGTGAAAAGGCCAAACCTAAGAATAATAGGTATAGTGAAAGGCAAAGAAGCCCAGCTCAAAAGTGAACAAAACATATTCAAGAATATCATTGAGGAAACTTTACCAATTTGAAGAAGGATACTGAACACCAGATAGACTGTACCAAAGGAAGAAGACCCCCTTGACACATAATAATCAAAATACCTAACATACAGAATAAAGAAAGAATATTAAGAGCAGCAAAAAAAAAAAAAAAAAAAAAAAAAGAAAGAAAGAAAGAAAGAAAGAAAGAAAGAAAAGAAAAAGCCAGGTAACATATAAAGGCAGGCTTATCAAAATTACACCTGACTTCTCCATGGAAATTCTCAAGGCCAGAAGGTCCTGGATAGATGTTCTACAAGTAGTAAGAGTCCACAGATGCAAGCCCAGGCTACTATATCCAGAAGAACTTTCAATCAATATAGACAGTGAAAACAAGATATTTAATGACAAAGCCAGATTTTCACAATATGTATCTACAAATCCAGCCTTACAGAGAGTTCTGAAAGAAAAACTCCAACCCAAGGAAGTTAATTATGCTCACAGAGACATAGGCAATAGATAACCCCACTTCATCAGAACCCAAGGGTAAAGCAGGGAAAATATATTCACAATACCACTGCCAATAATTCTAAAATAAACGAGCATTGACAATCAATGGCCCTTAATTTCCCTCAACATTAATGGTCTTAACTCACCTATAAAAAGACACAGGCTAACAGAATGGATACAAAGACAGAATCCATCTTTCTGCTGCATACAAGAAACACATCTAAGCTTCAAAGACAGACATTACCTCAGGGTAAAGGGCTGGGAAAAGATCTTCTAATCAAATGGGCCCAAGAAGCAAGCAGGTGTGGCTATCCTAATATCTAACAAGTTAGACTTCAAACTAAAATCAATCAAAAGAGATGAAGGTGGTTATTTTGTATTCATCACAGGAGAAATCCATCAGCACAAAGTCTCAATTCTGAACATCTATGCCTCAAATACAAAGGCACCCACATTTGTAAAAGAAACGCTACTAAAACTCAAAGCTCACATAAAACCTCACACACTCATAGTGGGAGACTCAATACCTCACTCTCATCCCTAGACCAGGACTACCAGTCAGAAACTTAACAAAGAAACAAGAACTAACAGAAGTTATGTGTCAATTGGGTTTAACAGACATCTATAGAACATTTCATCCAAACACAAAAGAATATACCTTCTTCTCTGCTTCACATGGAACCTTCTCTAAAATCGATGGAACCTTCTTTAAAATCGACTACATACTAGGTGACATAACAAACCTCAATAGAAACAAAAAAATTGGAATAGCCCTTGTACCTTATCAGACCACCATGCTTTAAAGGTGGAATTCTATAACAACACAAATTGCAGAAACCCTACAAACTCATGGAAACTGGACAATGCACACTTGCACCATACCTGGGTCAAAGAAGAAATAAAGAAAGAAATTAAGTATTCCTAAAATTCAACAAGAATGAGGAAACAACATACCTGAACTTATGGGACACCTTGAAAGCAGTACTTATGGGACACCTTGAAAGCAGTGCTATGAGGGAAGTTTGTTGCATTAAGTGCCCATATGAAGAAAGCAGAGGATACTCACATTAAAGAATTAACAGCACAACTGAAAGCCTTAGAACAAAAAGAAGCAAACTCATCCTGGAAGAGTAGACACCAGGAAATAATCAATTTGAGGGCTGAAATCAATTAAGTAGAAACCAGGAAAAAAAAAAATCAATGCAACAAAGAGTTGGTTTTTCAAGAAATTAGACAAACCTTTATCCAAACTAACCAAAAAGCAGAGAGAGAACATGAAAATTAAAAAAATCAGAAAGGAAAAGGGGAACATAACAACGGGCACTGAGGAAATCCAGACAATTTTCAGGTCATACTTTAAAAACCTGTACTCCACAAAATTTGAAAACTCAAAGTAAATGGACAAATTTCTGGATAACTTATCAAAATTAAATCAAGAACGGATAAACAACTTAAATAGACCTATAACCCCTAATGAAATAGAAACAGTTATCAAAAGACTCCCAGCCAAAAAAGGCCAAGGGCTAGATGGCTTCAGTGAAAAATTCTACCAGAAATTCAAGGAAGAGCTCATACAAATACTCCTCAAATTGTTGCACACAATAGAAACAGAAGGTTCATTACCAAACTCTTTTTATGAGGTCACAATTTCTTTGGTACCCAAGCCACACAAAGATACAACTAAGAGAGAAAACTACAGACCAATATTCCTCATGAACATTGATGCAAAAATACTCAATAAAATACTGGCAAACTGAATCCAAGAATACATTAGAGAAATCATCCACCATGACCAAGTAGGCTTCATCCCTGTGTTGCAGGGATGGTTTAACATAAAAAATCTATCAATGAGATCCAACATACAAACAAAATGAAAAAGAAAAACCACATGATCATCTCCCTAGATGCTGAAAAAGTCTTTGACAAAATCCAACACCCTTTCATGATAAAGGTCTTGGAGAGATCAGCGATAACAGGAACATACCTAAACATAATAAAAGCAATATACAATAAACCAACAGCCATCATCAAACTGAATGGAGAGAAGCTTAAGGTGATTCCTCTAAAATCAGGAACAAGACAAGACTGCCCTCTCTCTCCATATCTCTTCAGTATTGTACTTGAAGTTCTAGCTAGAGTAACAAGACAACAAAAGGAGATCAAGGGGATACAATTTGGAAAGGAAGAAGTCAAACTTTCACTATTTGCAGATTATATGATAGTTTACATAAGCGGCCGAAAAATCTCTACCAGGGATCTTCCACAGCTGATAAACATCTTCAGCAAACTAGAAGGATACAATAAACTAAAAAAAAAAAAAAAATCAGTAGCCCTCTTATATACAGATGACAAAGGGGCTGAGAAAGAAATCAGAGAAACATCACCCTTTGCAATATCCACAAACAACATTAAGTATCTTGGGGTACCAAACAAGTGAAAGACCTATATAATAAGAACTTTGTGTCTTTAAAGAAAGAAATTAAGGAAGATAATAGAAAATAGAAAGTTCTCCCATTCTCTTGGATAGGTAGGATACACTTAGTAAAAATGGCACTCCTGCCAATAGCTATCTACGGATTCAATGCAATCCCCATTAAAATCCCAGCACAATTCTTCACTGACCTTAAAAGGATAATAATCAACTTTATATGGAAAAACAAAAGACCCAGGATAGCCAAAAACACCCTTTACAAAAAAGGAAGTTCAGAAGGCATCAACATCTCTGACTTTAAGCTCTACAACTGAGCTATAGTCCTGAAAACAGACTGGTATTGGCACAAAAATATACAGGTAGACCAATAGAATTGAATTGAAAATCCTGACATCAACCCACACATCTACAAACACCTGATTTTTTCACAAAACAGCTAAAAGTATATAATGGGAGGAGGAAAGCATCTTAAACAAATGGTGCTGGGACAACTGGATGATGGTGTGTAGAAGACTGCAGATACACCCATGTCTATTGCCATGCACAAAACTCAAATCCAAATGGATTGAAGGCCTCAACATAAATCCAGCCACACTGAGCCTTTTAGAAGAGAAAGTGGGAGGTACCCTTGAACAAATTGTTAAAGGAGACCGCTTCCTGTACATAACTCCAGTAGCACAGACACTGAGATTGAGAGTTAATAAATGGGACCCCCTCAAACTTAGAAGCTTCTATACATCAAAGTACACAGTTAACAAGACCAAAAGGTAGCCCACAGACTGGGAAAAGATCTAAACAAATCCTATATATGATAGAGGGCTGATCTCTAAAATATACAAAGAACTCAGAAACTAGTTGACAAAGCACCAAATTACTTCATTAAAAATGGGGTACAGAACTGAATAGAGAACTCTCAATAGAGGAAATCAAAAAGGCTGAAAGACACTTAAGAAAGTGCTCAACATCCTTAGCTATTAGGGAAATGCAATTCAAAACAACGCTGAGATACCATCTTACTCCTGCCAGAATGGCTAAAATTAGAAACACCAATGACAACTCATGCTGGAGAGGATGTGGAGAAAGGGGAACACTCCTCCACTGCTGGTGGGGGTGCAAACTTGTACAGCCATTTTGAAGATCAGTACGTTGGTTCCTCAGGAAAATGGGAATCAGTCTACACAGGACCCAGCAATCCCCTTCTTAGGCATATATCCAAATGATCCACATCCATGCAACAAAGACATGTACTCAACTATGTTCATAGCAGCTTTGTTTGTAATAGCAAGAACCAGGAAGCAACCTAGATGCCCCTCAACTGAAGAATGGATAAAGGAGATGTGGCACATTTACACAATGGAATACTACTCTGCAGAAAAAAAATAATGGTATCTTGAAATTCGCAGGCAAGTGGATGGAAATGAAAATTGGAGCCACTAACAGTTAGTTACATAGTTTGTGAATAGGGTCATTACTATAATGAAAGACTTCGAAGTGCTACACTTAAATGAGGGAAGGAGCCCTAAGTTGGTCGTTGTAATGGGTCTGTAGAATTGAGAGGTTTGAGTTTGCAAAAATCTAGAGAAATGAAAATAAGCCCTTAAATGTTTTCAGACAGTCTTCAAAATATTAAACAGCTGATGGCATACCACTGTTGGTTACAAGCAATCTGCCAACACCCAGGTTTGAGCGATGGCTTTCATATGATAAGGGGATGGAAACACTAACATCTTATGGATGAACAGAACTGTTTCGAATCACTGGAATTTGGAGAGAGCCTTTCCAGCACTGCTTAGTAAGTTACTGAAGCACAGCAACAGAATCAAGACAGGTGATGAAGCTGCATTCTCCAAGCTAATTATGCCTCATGCATATTCATGAGCATAATATCTGAGTTTCTGAGCTGTGTCTACAGCATATATGGGATACATGAGAGAGTCTCAGACTTGTAAGATACTGTGTCTCTTGCTTTTAAAGACTGCATTTTTACAAATACGTTCTTTTGTTCTCCCTGAGTATGTGATTATAAGTGAGTGTGTATGTACACACATAATTATATAAAATTCAGTGTCATTTAAAATAGAACTTCTTATTTCATATGTCTATATGAATTATGCATTCATAGTTACGTGATGCGATGTAAAATAGTTTACGACAATGTAGTAAATGTGTATAAAAATTGAAATGAGTCCTTTGCTCGGGCGCCTTGATGAGCTTGGCCAATGGCTTCTGCGAGGGCCCGCCCCAGTGCTCGGAGCCCGTGGGTGGAGACCCTCTCCAGTGACCCTCCAGCGGACCCAGGGGACAGAAGTGGCTCTCAATCTAACACATGCGCATTGGAGCCATTTAAGGGTTTACTATGCAGCACAGAAGCAGATAGTGCCAAATAGCAAGCTGCTGGTTCACATTTGGTGAGTGGGGCAGCATTTTCTTCTCCCACTGCTGCTGAGATGGCAGAAATCAGTCAAATTCAGTATGTAGTAGAATACACCGAGGGTATTAGTCAGCCAATGAGGGTCCCAGAAAAATTAAAGGTAGCACCACCAAATGCTGACCTGGACCAAGGGTTCCAAGAAGGTGATAATGCAAGTCTCAGAGAGGATCATTGTTACGGGAAATAATGAAAACATTTCATTTTCAAGACCAGAAGATCTTGACCTTATCCAGTCCATTCCCTTTAAACCCCTGGCACTGAAAACACCACCACGTGTGCTCACTCTGAGTGAGAGATCACTAGATTTTCTGGAGTTAGAAAGACCACCCCCAACTCCTCAAAACGAAGAAATCCGAGCAGTTGGCAGGCTAAAAAGTGAGCGTTCCATGAGTGAAAATGCTGTTCTCCAGAATGGACAGTTGGACAGAAATAATCCTATGTATGGCATTTGGAACATAGATGCAGCCATTGAAGGAGCATCAGATGACATGACTATAGTAGATGCAGCTTCACTAAGACGTCAGATAATCAAATTAAATAGAGGTTTGCAACTTCTAGAAGAGGAGAAAAAACCTGCTAAAAGAGAAATGGTCATGTATTCAATTACTATAGCATTCTGGCTGTTGAAGAGCTGGCTCTGGCTTTGACACTAGAGGTAACCTCAGCATTCACATATATTGTCTCAATGCCTGGAAATATAAAAGATTGCAAACTTCATTGTTTCTGCCTTTGCATTGTATGCCATTTTATAGTCCAAGCCCTGAAAAGTGTATTTCTTTCAGAAAACAGGGGCCTGTTCTGTTACTGATCTGCATCCAGCTGTCTCTGCAGTGAAACCTACACACTCCCCTTTCGCATGTTTTGTAAATAGGCTCTAGGTTGGATTTTTTAGTTTTAAAGAAAATCATTTTTGTTTTGTTTTGGGGCCTCATCAGTCTGTACAGCTAATTCTCTAAAAAGAAATGACAGTCATAAAGAGTGAGTTTAGAAAACAATCTGCAAAAGAAAACAGTGTTTCTCAGACGATCAGCCCATTTCTTTGACACATGCTTTTTGTATATGCATCACAATATTAATCTTGATCACCTGTAAAAACTCCTAAGGATTCAGCAGTTTATCTGTGTGTAATATATTGTTATGATTTTTTTAGTTTTCTATAAAATATGTTTTACCAAGTCTACGTGTGAATGACTTTTTAAAAATCTAAAAAATAAGGTATAAATGTAGTGTACTTATTAAACTGTCAACCAAAAAAATTTGAAATGATAAATTTTGTCAAGATTTAACCAAGGGCTAAATGCATTCAACTGTATTTTGATATTAATTTTATCATTTGTTAAAACTGTCTAGTAACTCATATGAAAAACAAAATATAATGAATATGAAATAAATTTATTAATTTTTCCAACAAATGTTTTGCTTTCAAGTACAATGTTCACTCCTTGATTTCCAAAATGGGAAGACAACAATTTTTCCTGATGGAATTGGACTGGAGTGGAGGAGATAGACAAATTCAAAAATCACTATCAAGGACCAAGTGATCATTTCCATGGGATCAGAAGCATGCCACTAGGAGTTTGGTTGTCAGGGAAGGAGGAAGAGAGATGGGAGTATGAAAGGAACCCTGAAGGTAAGTTATGACTTATCAAGTATGCAAATTGCATTAGTAATTTATTTTTGAAAGCTTAATGGTTGTTTTTATTACTTTTTGTATTAGACTTTTATGATGTTTCTCAAATAAATTTCTTAGAGATACATTTTGAGTTTGTTGAAAGAGTTGACTATTTGAACACATGCAGAATAGTGGGTTTTACTTTTAAAGGAAGTAGTAGATGACAGTGTATTCTGTTTATGAAATAACTAATTTTAGAAGACAAATTACCCACTTCTAGGAGGGGAATTGTGCCAAGATAATATGCTAACTTACATGGTTTTAAATTTAAAATCTTTTCAATAAAGAAGACTATTTGAAATGTAAAAGTCATATGTAATGTTGGTAATGAGGTGCAATATGTTTGCATAAAATATATACAGAGGAAATTATACTCCTTGTGATATTAGACTACTATGGAAAAATTATGAGTAATGTACTGTTTCTAATGAATTATCAGAAAGAAATAAGGGAACCTGCTATTATATGTACTTTAAAAGACACATAACTTTTGAGAATATTGTTAAAAATATGCTTTTGAAGTTAGTTGCTATATAAAATTACAAGTCAGTTTCACTGAAAAGGCACACTTAAGGAAACTATTACCATAAGAGGTATAGACAGACAGACAACATTATAAAGTAATCATTTGTAGTTAATGGGATCCTGCACAGTCTTAACTGCTCCCTATTCCTTCATTTTCTATTGTTATAAAATAGACATGAATGGTCTTTACTAACATTATAAAGAACATATATATTTTGAAAACAAGGAAATCACTGCATGTCAATTTAAATACACCTTTTTAAACTAAAAATTTCTTCAACTTCAGTTTAGCATCATTGGTCCACGTGTATATATTTGACATGTGTGAGTGCAGGTCCATGCATGTCATGGCTTTCAAGTGAGTGTCAGGGGGCAACTACAGTCAGTGGTCTTCTCCCACTGTGAGATCCACGAGTTGAACTCAGGTTCTCAAGCTTGCACAGCAAGCACTTGTACTTGCTGAGTCAACTTGCTGACCCCAATTTTATATTTTAAAGAACTAGTAACTAAAAAGGAATCGGGGATCAAAAATCAGTCAAGAAGTAATTCCAAGAGATGGCTATGATCAGAACAAGTTGATCCATTTCAGATTCCTGCTTCACATCTTGCATTCCCGTATGTAGAAGGACCAGGAGAGTCCTTGTGGAAGACGGAAGCAACAGAGCACAGAGACCAGGCAGGAAATCTCCAGTATTGCTTCTGGGAATCCGAGTTCATGACTGACTTTTTAGCTTGTTGAGAATAGTACAAAGAACATCTAAAAGGAGAACTTAAAATACAAAAGAATCTGATAAATTCTGATAAAATCTGATAAATTTTGTCAACTGTCTCAAAATATGGTAAAGACATAAGAATATGTGAGAATCATTTTTCTCCAGTTCCATAGTGCCAGTCAACATCCGCTTTAGCTCCCCTGAGTGCCCCAGCTTCCTCAACGAATAGGCACTGGGCTGGCTGTACCTTTGCTAACATTTGATGATGTCAGTTTTTAAATACACCCAGCGTTGGGTCAGATAATAGCACTGGCTTTTCTGCTTCCAATAGATAATTATGTAGTTATTGACCTAAGTGTGTGTATTGTGTATACAGAAGATTAACCAGGTCCTGGTGGTATACAGAAGGCAGTTTTCACACAGACTTAGTATGGACTGTGCACATTAGATCTGCACTGACATTTTCATATTTGCTGTTGTGGGAAATGTTTAGTTCTCAAGATATGATCCCAACTTACTAATGAAGAACAAAAGCTGTTCGCAGTTTCACTGACACATTCAACTGAACTCAAGTGTGGGTTTCTTATTTTCCCATCAGTGTTACATGGGCCTAAACGTTAATTCCTAAAATTGTAGAAATTCATAGAAAGGCCCAGTTATTGTTTTGATGACTATTAGGTTACTATTGAGGGTATAAAAACAAGAAAAAGGAACCCAAAAAACAAACAATGCCTGTTTTATTAATATATGCAGCATGGCATATATCATATGATATTTAGACTTTCATCACTTACACAATTTATGGAGAAAATACCACATCCCTTTACTAGTTTTCTTTATATGTTGTGTTTCATTCAGTTATAGGGAGAAAATGTAAATAAGATGTATGAACAGAACATGCGACCACACTTCTAAACAAACACTCATTAGCAAAACCTTAATGTTTAATCATAAAACTACAAGATTCACATTGATTCACCATCTTACAGGGAATCACAAGACTGTTGGCAACATGGACCTCAGGAGTGAGTAAAGCAAAGAATAAAATATTAGGGATAGGACTACCATAAAAGAAAATAATAAATGAGAGAATGAAACACAGAGGGACAGAGTAAGGAAAACAAGTAAACTGCATAGGGAATATTCAGCCTTATTTTTTTATTAGTAAGACAAGTAATGAAAAATAAATGTTTTTTCCTGGTTTAAGGACAGACAAGAATTTCATTCATCTTTGTTTATCCTATATATATCCTATATAGTGCTATTTATTCATTAACTTTAGTAGATTCACAACAAAAATGAATTTAATGTTAATGAATCAATGAAAATACAACCATGTTTAATATCTAAAATAAATAAGTACTTTACAAAGCATTTATTATGCATACTATAACTTCCTTGAAATCTGGTATGAAATAATCATAAATAGTTGTAGACACATAAAAATCAAGTTCTAAAGTTGGAAGGCACTGTATCAGCCCATGAACACCAGTACTTTTCCCCCACTGGAATACTATGCATCCATTAGAACTAAAGAAATTTGCCTGCAATGGTATGAATGAGCATGCAGGACACTGCCTCAGAGATATTAGCTAAGAGCAGACAAAAGCCACATGATCTCACCACTGTGTAACATCTAGGATTGGCCTTACAGAGGTACATTGGTCATGATTCAAGGTGTGGTTGAAGACAAATGGAGAGATGTAGGTTAAAGGGTACCATTGCATTAGACAGGAGGGATGGGTCTTCAACTGTCCACAGGGGAACTGGGCTTGATCATGGTCCATTGTATTCTCTAGAGGCACTGAAATCAATGGGTCTTATCTGCTCTTAACACAAGTAGGTAAGACTTTTATTATTATCTAGTTTTAGTCATTCCATGATGCATATGTACTTCCGAATATCACGCTACACATGATAAAATGAAAGTCAACTAAAATAGAAAAAATTAGGGTACTTCTAGATATTAATAATTACCTATCTGAAAAAGAAACAAAAACAAAACAAAATTAACAAATGAAGAAATCAAAGCCCCAGACCAATTCTACTTCCTAAGGGATGAAGACAAATAAGAAGAAAAATGAAAGAAAGCCATAGGAAAATATTTAGTGATGAAAACGAAAGATCTGTACACCAGAACCTATAAAATATTAATAAAATAAATTTAAAAATACACAAATATAGAGAAGATGCCCTGCCTTCTTGGATTGGAAGAGTAAAGCAACCATATTACCAAACCTGATCTACAGTTTGAAATGCAATCCCTACCAAAATTTCATCGATACCTTCCACAGATACAGAAAAAATACTACAAGAATTTTTCATGGATGTGTGATTGATCCTAAAGTCTTGAACAGACAGAGCAAAGGCAATAGTAGGCAAAGTAGCAAGACACCAAAGGGAAAAAAAATGGAACATAGACAAGAAACAAGGTAAATCCATACACCAGTGGTTAGTGCAGCTTTGTCCTATGGCCTGAGAACCTACAACAGGGAAAGTACAATGTCTTCAATAAAAAATTTGTGATAACTAGATAGCCATACATAAAAAGTGAGAGTAGATCCTGTCTCACATCATACAGAAAAAGCAATAGAAAATGGATGTGCATAGGATCATACATGTCTGGGAAGGTTGGTCTGTATCAGTGGTTCTCAACATGTAACCCTTTGGGATTACATATCAGATATCACCCATATCAGATATTTACATTGTGATTTATAACAGTGGTAAAATTACAGTTATGAAGTAACAATGAAACAGCTTTATGGGTGAGGTCACCACAACATAAGGCGTTGTATTAAAGGATCACAGCCTTAGGATATTTGAGAACCACTGGTCTACATAGTAGTAATAATATTTAGAACAGTTAAGAGATAGGTCCCTATACATGATATGCATGTATGAAACTATTAAAGAATTAAAACAATAAACCTTAAAACAGAGGTGGGAAGTCATAAAAAAAAATGCTGCTTCAGAAGGAATTAGCATTTGTTGTAGGATTCAGCTAATTCTCACGAGAGGTTGATATAAAAGAACAAGCTTTAATCTTCAGCCTCTTTTGTCTTTAGCATACAATCTTATTCTCTTACACATGCTTCCTCCAAGATGCCACAAGCTCACTAAGCCTTAGTATATTGTATTTATGATGGCAACCTAATCTGGGAATTTCAGTCTCCAAAGCTGTGAATAAATAAAACTCATTTCTCTCTATTTTTCTCAGCCTTGGGTAGTTCATACAAGTAGCATAGAGTGAACTAACTGGGTTCATTAAAACTTTAATAGAAATGAAGTTATAAAAGAACCACAGGAAGCATGAAGGAAAAATTCTGCATTGTGGTCCACATGATTTTTTTATAGATATGTCAATAAAAGCTCATGTGTGAAAACAAAACCAGACAAAGTGGAGAACATCAAGCTAAAGATCTTCTGTGCAGAAAAGGAAGCAATTAGCAGAGTTGTTTATTGAATGGGAGGGAATAATTGCAAGCCATTCATCTGATAAGGAATTAGTACAAAATAAAGGAGCTCAAATGTCCAAATAATAAGGAAAACAGCCAATGAAAATGAGCAAAGACTGTGGTGTGTCTCAGAATAAGGGCACCAGGCTTATGTAAAAACTGACATATCATAAACCATCAGAGGAATGCAAAATAAAACCACAAGCTATTACCTCACACTTCTTAGACCTGAACCCACAATGCATGTTACATACACAAGTTTTAGTTTTCAATGAAAAATAATAAAACTTAGAGGCAAAATTGTAAGTTCTAGGAACTGCATGTACTATGAAAATTTGGCCAGTGAAGGACAGTCCAGACAGCATCATGTTCTGGGAAAGAAACTGCCTAGTCACAGATCACTGCCTAGATCACAGGAGCTCAGCCTGAGATGTCAATGTGATCCCCAAATCTCACCCACTAATGTCTTCTAATTTGATTGGGGGTTTCAAGCTTACATTAGAACCTAATTCTGACCAATCAATAAATGTACACAAATATTCTGATAGGACCTCAAACTACAGGGAGAGAGGGGGAAGGGAGGGAGGGAGAGAGGGAGGGAAGGAGAGGGAGGGGAAGGGAGGGAGAGGGGGATGGAGGGGGATGGAGGGAGAGGGACTGGGAGAGCAAGAGAGATTTCTCTGTAGTTTTCTTCTCTGCTCAGCTTCCGCATATCTTGGGTTAATATAAATGTTTCATTAATTATTAGAACCTGTATCATAAGTGTTCTATATCTCTAGTTCCATTGTTTGTATTTGGATATGAAGGAGGCATCTGGTGTTTAGTAGTCACTAATTACACAAGCAGCACCTATATAAAAACCACAGATCACTGTGTAGAATAGTAAATGATTCAGGATAATTTTTGGTTACCCAAGTTTCTGTTCACTAAGGAGTTTGTTGAAAGCATTAATTTTAAATCTGGAGACACTGAATTCTAGGAGAAGAAAATAAACTAAACACTGCATTAGTAGTCAGGAAAGGAAGAAAGAAGAAGCCACTGTAGTAGAGTCCTTGTAAAAGAGACAAGAATCTCAAACCCACCCAGATCTATATAGAAATTGCACACACTGGGGTAGTTAGTACTCAAAGCTTCCATCCTAGAGAAAAGGCCTGATTACTACTCAGTGCCATATGTATGCTGGCACATCGAGTTAATCTGGGTGAGTTTCCTTCCTCAGACCCTAAGCAGTGGACAATTATAGGCCCCCAAAATATTTTTTTGCAATGGAGAAAGTAAAATGTAAAGTAACACACACACACACACACACACACACACACACACACACACACACAGAGTCACTCAACTTAAATTTTGAATTTTCACCAATCAACAGGACATTCTTTACAAGATAGTACCAAGATTAGAGGGCAGATCACTGGAGAATAGCAGAAAGATGGAGGTCTATGGAGGAGAAGATTAAGAGGCCACTACCTCCACAGAGGAACTTCCCTTCTGCAGGATGGACACTTCAGTAGCTTAAAATTTCTCTTCATATACCCATAAGGAGTGGCACTATTAGGAGGTCTTGTTGGAAGTGATATGTCACTAGCATGTGGGCTTTGCGGCCTCAGAAGCTCAAGCCTGGACAGAGTGTGACAGTTACTTCCTGCTGCCTGTGGATCCAGATGTAGTATGCTCAACTCCTTCTTCAGCACCAGGTCTGCCTGCATACCACCATGATGACAATGGACTAAACCTCTGAAACTGTGAGCCAGTCTCAATTAAATGTTTCCTTTTATAAGAGTTACCATGGTCTCTTCATAGCAAATAGAAACCCTAATTAAAATAGACACCCTTCTCTATCCATGTCAACATGGCTCTGTGGGTAATTTTGGTCCTCCACCATCTACAGTTATTTCTTCTAGTCCTCATACAGGGAATAAGGCCAGCCATGAATTCACAGGATCTGGAACACTTGAGCACAGAGAAGCAAAGGAGAGGTCAAGGATCAGAGTCTGCCTTGTGAGAACAAAAAGAGATACTTCACTGCTATTTAGCATTCCTTCCTGCAGAGTGGTCAATCCCCCGTCCCCCCCCCCATTCTGGGGGAAGAACCAAGAATATCCTTTAGGGAAAGAAAACGGCTTGTGAGAAAAGGTCCCTTCATCCTTAGAACAGCTGTGGATAGAGATAAAAATCGCAGTACTCCTTATAACGACTATATGACAGTTAAAGTGACAGAAGTTGAGAGAAGGAGCAAAGTGAGCAAAAGGGAAGAAAGGAGAGAGAGAAAGTGAGAGGAAGGAACTGAGAGAGGGAGAGAGAGAGGGAGGCAGGGAGGGAAGTAGGGAGGGAAGGAGGGAGAAAGGAAGGAAAGAAAGAAGGAAGGAAGGAAAGAAGGAAGGAAGGAAGGAAAGAAGGAAGGAGGAAGGAAAGAAGGAAGGAAGGAAGGAAAGAAGGAAGGAAGGAAAGAAGGAAGGAAGGAAGGAAAGAAGGAAGGAGGAAGGAAAGAAGGAAGGAAGGAAGGAAGGAAAGAAGGAAAGAAGGAAAGAAGGAAGGAAGGAAAAAGGAAGAAAAGAAGGAAGGAAGGAAGGGAACCCTACGCAGAGTTGAAAAAATGGCTGAGAGGTCAAGAGCACATGCTGCTCTTGCAGAGGACCTGATTTAGGATCCCAGCAACAGTGCTAGGCAGCTCCCATAAATCCAACTCCAGAGTGTCCTCTTTTGGCTTCTGCAGGTACCTACACATACAAAGTGTACACTCACAGAGACACAGACATATACATACAAAACAATAAAAATAAATCTTAAAAACAACAAAAATTACTGTTTGACATAGAGTTTTGCATTCCAGATTCCACACCTTGCCTTCTATTCCTGTGCTTTGGGAGGTTTTGTTTCTGTGATCCTTGAATTGATGGTAGACTTTATCATTTGACTGTAGAAAAGTTGTGGTCTACTGATGGAATATAGTCACTACAATAATGTGGTCTTGTTTCGAAAAAAAGTTTGCTCTAGATTTATTCTCCACTATATCTGAGTATTTAGATTAATCAGAATAAAGCTGCTGGGGACTCTATAATGTTTTGTTTTGGATCTTCATGGTCTCAAAGATCTACAAGCTATTTACTGCTAATCCTGCTCCTGTGTTTGCTTAATACTCCCTGCCTTCTCTGTTTATGTTCCCATTTGTTTGAGGAATTGGCTTTCTATTTTGTTAATTCTAATGGTTTTTTCTATGTCATTAATTTCTGCTTTTATGTTTATTTCTTCTTTCATACTTTTTAAATGCCTTGAACAGAACTTCCGATTTAATTAGTTTCTTCTCTATCTTTTCCCAACATCTTCTGGTAATTAACACTTTACTTGTACTTCATAATTTGTCAAGTTATTTTTGCTGCATTATTTAGTGATTTCAAAGTATTCTGTGTCCTTTGACTCTTGAAATATTTGAAAGTTTTTTTTTTTTTTTAAGATTTGAACTTAGATTTATTTGTCTTTTGTAAATGTGCAAATTCTTGCATGTATACCATGTGTATGCATTCCTGGTAAATGTGGACGCCAAAAGCAGCCCTTGAATCCTCTGGAATGGGAATTACAGATGGCTGTGAGCTGCCCTGTGGGTGCTGGGTAAAGAATCTGGCAGGAGCAGCCAGCATTTTAACTACTGAACCATCTCTCTAACCCCATGATGAACTTGTTCAAAAACAGTTTTATGGCATTTCGTCAGTTTCTATTTATTTTACTGTCTATGATGACACCAGCCTGGATACTTTCAGAGTATCATGAGTTACTGGTCCATTCTTTGAGGTCTGCTTGGTGGTGGGGTTTTTTTTTTTTTTTTTTTTTTTTTTTTTTTTTTTTTTGGTTTGTGTGTTTGTTTGTTAAATTCCATGTGTACTTTAACTACTGAGGCATGCAGAATCAATTATCCTACTGTTGCAAAGCTGTTCACTAATACTGTCTATGACATACTTCAAACCTGCCTGCCTACATTTCTCTATCTGGCCTGCCAGTTTTAAGAGGCATGCTAAAGGCCCTCATGGCAGAAATAATGAATTTTCTCATTCTGATGTGTCTGTCTTTATTTATTCTTAGGCTCTTCTGTTAAGCCCTTGGGAATTCACCATGCTTGACTTTTCCAGCTAAGTCATTCTTTTCATTCTATTCTAATGAGTTTATTATTGTTCCCTAATTGTTGGAAACTTTAAAGCCGATTGCGATTGTTACTGTTAACAATGTGTTCCCAAACATTTTTTTTCTAATTAGATAGCCTTTGTTTGTATCTTTCTGATCCTTCCTTTGCAATCTTTCCTTATATTCACAGTTTAGTGGTAATTCCATGTAAGCTACGGCAATTTTATTCAGATAGGAAAATCACTCTAAGCTGACTGAACATTTTAGTCTCTTTGCATTTAATTATAAAGACAAGGTGTGATACAGACTTTTGATTGTCTTCATTTTGTACTTTCTTTATTCTCAGCCTTCCATGAGGCTAGACTGAGAACTGCCTCTTTTGGTCAATGCACTCTAAAGTGCATGTGCATGTACCCATGTCATGCACCATGTGGTGAGACCTGGAATGTTGCTTTTCCTCTCTGTCAGGACAGTCTTGGTGTCTGTGTAATGTGGTGTTAACCACAGGAGGACAGTGACCACACCTTGCACACTGGACTGTGATTTAAGCATAGGCATGAATTGTGTCCATCCAGGTTCTGAAAATTCTGGAATTATTTGTACCAACGAGTGAAAGCTATTCTGACTTTGATAATTGAATTACTTAAATTCTATCATATTTTCATCACACGTATACATATGTTCACATAGATGTGATGGTTTTCCATTTATATCTGTCTTGCTTTTATGGAACAAGTTAAACATTGTTCTTCTGAACACATTGTTTTTCTTTCTTCTTCCAGAATATGTTTAGCTTTTTGTGAAGTTGTTTCAATGTGTCAGTGTGGCTAGGCTATAGTTCTGAATCAAAGCTAGACTGTATCTTTGCTTTTTAAGCTATGGTTTGTGCATAGAGAGGGCCCCTAAAACAAGAGAGCAAAACAGCATTAAAAGGTCTCTGAATGTGCACTGATCAAAACTTAATTCAAAGTCAAATGTGTAAAAGTAAATCCCAGATGTGTCTGTGTGATGCCACACTGCTCAGCTTTACTGTAGCCTTGGTCCTGAGCACATGATATGCACACTTTGCATTGTGGATTTGGACACACCACACTACACCTGTGAAACATCACCGTTCATATTTGAGACTATTGTATGTTACAAATTGCACTGTTTTCTGTTCTTATAGAAACATAATGGTTTATAAAAAGGAAAATTTCTATTATTTTTATCTTCAGTATTTTAGTAGCAAATTATTATACCTTTGATTTGTTATGTTAGAGTCCTTGACTTAAAAATATGCTGACCCGAATAGCATAAAACATCATTATATAAAATTTTGTTCGGGACGAGGACAAACTTTCCAGCTATTTCTCAAAGGTTACCAAACATGTTTTTGCAATTTTGAGTTTTATGTGAAGTAATGTTCTCAGTATTGCCAATTATAAAATAAAAATATTAATTATTTCTGAAAAATGTTGAAGATTTTATGTTCTGCTATATTAAATATTGAGCCATGCATGATTTGTTTATGTAAAAAATAAATCCCATTATTATACAAATCTGTTCAAAAGTATTTATGAATTGTAAAATTATGTGTATATAAGACTATTATTTTAAAATAAATGTGTCATTTACTTTTAGTAAATGTTTGAGATACATCATATATATCATACATTTATCATATTGACACTTATGGGACCAACGACATGTGAAATCTATTTATTCACAAACTTGCAAGAATCTTGTCTTTCTGCTGATGGTATAGGTTTTAAGGTCACTTATGCTATGGAAATTTAAGATATCAATTCTTGATTATGTTAGGATCTTTTAAACACAGTTTATTGTTAGGATTTTTAGTTATGTGTATGTGTGTTTATTTGCAGGGATGGGGTGGGTGAGTGGTTGCATGTTGAGTGTAGTGCCTGGGGAGGATGGAAGAAGGCACTGGCTGCCTAGAGTTAGAGTTATGAGCAGTTAGTTATGAGCCAATGTGCATTCTGAAAATTGAACTTGGGGCCTCTGAAAGAGCAGTATATGCTCCAAACTGGTGAACCATCTCTCTAGGACTTGTTAGGATTCTGTTTTCAATATAGGGCTTCTCTGTGTAGCTTCGGCTGTCTTGGATCCTATGCTGTAGACCAAGCTGGTCTCAAACTCATAGACATCCATGTGCCTCTGCCTCACTGAGTGCTGGGATTAGAGGCATGCACCACCACTGCCTGCCCTGTTGAGATATTTTCACAGGATTCAAAGAAAAATAATTACTAGATTTTTATATTCCTTTATCTAAAAGTAACACAGTTTCTTTCTCCTTTTGGTTATATGCATCAAAGAAAAGTACTAAGATCAGACAGACTAGATTGAGAGAAATGAATATTTTATAATACATAACTTACTTTTAGCTAAACAACATAAATACATTACTTTCCCCATAATGCCACAGTTCTTGAGTAATATTTCTTCTTGATATTTAATGAAATTATGTTTTTATACAAGTAGCTGTTATTTGTTATATAATAATAGCATATTATAAACTTAAATTGGGTATAGTCTCTACTTGCTTATAAGGAATCAACTTATTATATTTTCATTTAATTCCATTCTTAATTATTGCTCTGTGTTAATAAATAGATTTTAAAATGCTGCCTTCATTATGCCTAGAGCTTATTTCAAACATTCACTTGTTTCTCTTCCTGTGGTATTTTCAGGGTTTTATTTTTCTTTCACAAATTGTCTCATCACTTTTTTCTTCAGCATTTCAGGGGGTTGCTTTATTACTTCTTTAACAAATCTTTCTCTAGTGCAAGTATCTAGTTTGTTTCTTGGATTTTTCTTTATAATTCATGATAAACATTTGCTTTTTCTCTAGATATAATTTACATGAGTAGAGGGCTCTCCCGTACTGCAATTCTTCATCTCCCTTCATAGTAAATAATACATTTGTGCTCCATTGTTATTTATGGTAAAAATAGCACTAACAATAATATGAGGTTTTAGACTCATGAGAATTTAGGTAACTGCTCAATTGAATGTTTTACAAATATGGTAATTTTGTGAAAGAAATAAACTATATTATAATGACCTCTTAAGATTAGAGCCCTACTTTTTCTGTTCATGAAACCTGCCCCAACAAATCACCCAGGACAATTTTTTACATGTCCTGATAGCTATTGAATAAATAATTGATTCTCTCTGCCTCACACTTTTTTTTAAAAAATTGTTACTTTTGCAGTTTGTAGAAAGAGAAAAAATAACAATAATGGAGAATGGGCTTTGTTGGGGGTTGTTAACCTACCAGATATAAGAAGTGAAAACTTTATGTCAGCATAACCATGAGGGTTTCCTATATGTAGTAATACATTAAATAGTTCTTTAACACAAAATGTTAAAAAAAATGAAATAATTACAATCACAAAATTTTTAACAATATAGGAATATGAATCTGTATAAATTATTAACTCTATCATGAAACACATGCTAGTATTTGCTAAACACTATGCTACAGGCTGAAAATGTTTATCAAACAAAACATAATTTAGATAACAGTGGTGAACTTAGAAATTAGGTTCTTAAAATTATAGCTACCTACTTAAATGAATAAAATTTATGTTACATTTAAAAAATAATCATTTTGTAAGGACAATATCTTCAATGATTATATCACTATTTTGAATAAGAAACTGATACTTTCCCCATACTTTATTGGATGGTTCCATACACACAGGTCTATGGGCAGTACTAATTGGATGCATTGGGTTATAGAGAAAGAGGAGACAGAGGGGTGCAGAGGGAGGGTAATTGATGGCAAGAATATATGGGGCTGGAGGGAGGAATGGGAGGTGGATAATACCACATTTCATTCTTTACACATAGGAAGCTCTGAATAAGAATAATGTACTAAATCTGGAAAGAGAAATATAGTATATGGCATTAGTTTAGCCCGTGTCAGAACAAACACTAATGGTAGCAATTGTGGACAGCAAAATGATGTCCTCACAGAATAATGTGTTAATTATTTCTGAAATCCATCATGGTCAAGACAGTGTTTGTGCTCAGTACCAAAGCCAGGGAATGTCAATTTGTCTCTTGCAAGCCATGGTTTATACCTATTTCAAAAATATTCAGTAAGTGTTTTCCCTTCAAAATTATTGATGTAGTTGTAGATTCTCTGTGAAGCAAAGTGATTTCAGTAATTGTTCCTGGAATTGTACTACACAAGGAATTCATTCCCATGAGGCATTTCTTCACCTAAAGCAGTCTGAGGGACACTTACTGGAGAAATTGCTCTGCAATAAACGAATTTTTGCCATGACAGATGATCAAGATCCTCAAGGTAGGTGCAGCACACTTAGAATCCTAACGCTCTAAAGTATTAGTTCCATGTGTACTTTGAACAATGACCAAAAGATAGCAGCTTTTCAGCTCCTAAAAACAGTCTATGTACTTTAGAAACATATTATCTGATGTGTTTCATAAAGGTGCACTTGACATTAAACCCAACACAATTGAAAGCAGAAGTGCTCTCTGTTCAGGACACTTTTCCAAACTAATGCCATTTGGACTAATGGTAATTAATGATTTCAGTTTTGAGTACTGTATTGGCTTGTTTTAATTTTGTGAGCTATAGCACAAATTCTGCTTGGCACTCGGCAGTGATCTCTGAACTTGGACAATACTAAGTAGTGGATGACTGCTATAGTTATAGATAGTAAGAAAATACTTAAGCTGGATTTTAAAATGAAATTTTCAGTAAATACTCCAATTTACTATGTTTGTCACGTCTCATTCACGTTTGAAAATTAGTGTTGAAAAGATTTGAATAGCTAAGCTACAGACTCAGCCTATGAGCTCAATAGAGGAACTGCTTGGGAAAAAAATGTGGGATACTTTTACACAACGGGAATTTTTTTCAGCCACAAAGAATGAAATTAAGTTGTTTGGGGAGGGGTGGATACAGCTGGGGATACTAATATTAAGTGAATTAAGCCTGTTCTAGAAAGGCAAATATTATATCTTTTTCCTGATTCTCAGCATGTAGATTTTTACATAGTGACATAAATCATGTATGCACATATAAAAAGGAAGTTGAGTTGAAATTGTGGGAACAAATGAGAGCGATGAGCGGTAAGGAATAGGAGGGGATAAGGATGAGAGGCATGCCCAGTACACAACGAAAAGAAGAACTCAGTTCTCAGTTTCGAATCTTAGCATATGATGCTCTCTGTTTCTTACCAGTTGTGTAGCTTCTTGGGCAAGATCTTTTGCTTCTCTGGCAACTTTCTCAGCTTCATCAATATTGTCCTTAATATTACTGTAAGCTCTGAAGGCTGTGGTGGCATTGAAAGAGATGTTCTTAGCCTCATCCAGGATTCTGTCACGATAGACCGAGAAAAGAACTTTAGAAGAATTAGCACTCAAATAAAGGACAGTTAAGTCATTAAAGACCAGTGTATAAGGGATCATGGCAAATATAACCAGGATAATTTTCCTGATTGTATTGTGTTCTATCGTTCCATTTAATCTTATATTCCACAAGACTTGCTGTGAAATACAGCTACTATGTCTTTTAAGATTTTTTAAAATATTTATTTAGTTTTTTAGTTTTTCCTCTCTCTCCTTCCTTTGCTCTTCTCTTTCCGTGTGTGTGTGTGTGTGTGTGTGTGCGCACACGCGCACAAATGCATATATGCACATGTTCACAGCTTGAAGAAGTCAGTTTTATCCTTCTACTGTGTGAGTTTTAGGGATTAAACTCAGGTCTGCAGACTTCGTGGCAAGTATCTTCACCCACTGAACAATTTATCTGGGTTTCCCCACCACACAACATATCTTAAACTTCTGTGATAGCCTGCCAACGCCTCTGCAACCATGTAACCAGGCAAGTGTATGCCTGGCTACAGCACTTCCCGTTGTTTGTGAAGCACTCTCCAGTTTCCAGAGCACTTGAATGCCATTAATCAAATGAATTTTACAATGTCTTCAGAGTAGGCACATTTCCCAGAAAGCATGAAGAGATCATAGGAAAAAGAAATCATGACTAATACATCCCTAATGGGAGATTTGGAATCTGGGTTGGATGACTACTGGCCAGGGACTCATCTACTACTCTTTGCTCTAGATTGGGGAAAGTGTGTTTACAAAATCAAAACAAAACAAAATAAACGAATAGTGCATGGGATGCTTGAGTTTTTCAATCATTTTTTTCTTTCGCATCAATGATCATCAAAGATGAGAATACAGGTTTGCATGTAGTGCATATTAAATAGATTTATTTTATAAAATTATTGCTAGGATGACTAGCTCTTGTTTTGTTTTTGTTTTTTTGTACCAATCATACATGTATAGAGGAAGTAAATAAGCCATACCTAGAATACTGTTTAATAAGGAAACCCTGTTCTCTACCTTTGTTATTCTGACCTATGTGATGATCCCAACTACAATGAGCTGTTATTTGTTTCATTTTTTTTTTTAATTGTTGACAGGGTTTCTTACAGGCCAGGCTGGCCTTGAACACACTGTAGTTGAAGCTGGCCTTGAACTTGTGTCCACCTGCCTCCACTTCCCAAGTGCTAGGGTTATAAGTATGCACCACCCAGCACGTTAATTCAGAGAGGTGCACAAAGTGTCTTACTGGAGGGCAGAGATTCTAAGGCTGTTTATAAGGTCACACTTTCAGAGGCATTTTTGAACAGTGAAGTGATTAGATAACATTAGAAATGTAAAATTGAAATTTGAAGTGGAATGTGTTTGTGTATTATTTAAAATGCTAATAAGACAACCCGGGTGCCTTCTAATAAAGAACAAAACACAATATTGTAATGGTAGCCTAAGGCTATGTTCGTTTCCTAACCAGGCATAGTTGCATCCTCTTTTAACTGTGACTTTTGATGCTTTTCCAGAGGATCTTTGCCTACATTCTCCTAATTAGCATCTTCCATAGAGAAGTCATGCAGCGCTTTTGTTCATAATTACGGAAATCAGGACTTGTAAGTGATTTTCTACCCTTTCTGCTCATCTAAACTTTTGGATGGGTTTCAAGCTATGCAGACAGTTCCAACCACACAGGGCTTACCCATCAAGCACAGCAGATGAGTCATTCAGCTGAGCAGCATGGCTCTCAGCCTGGAACACCTTCTCAGCAAGCTTCCTGTCTTTTATTTCCTGGGAGAGGTCATCTATTTTGTCACTAAGCTCCTCGGACAGTGGTGGCAACTTAGTTTTAATGTCTTCAACATACTGATAAGGAGAGAGAAGAGATGGCAATAAGAGCAAATGCATCCAAGCCTCCTTAAATTTGCTAATTTCTACAGTGGGTATGCTTTCTTTTCTTCCTTTGGAAAATTTTCAGTCTACTAGCAGAGCAAATAGGGAATAAAAGCAGTTATTTAATAGAAAAACACAGGACTTTCTGAAGCCAGTTTACACCATGAAAAGTCTATTTTTCTTGTAAGGTTACTTCGTAGCAACAAATGAACACGTGACAATCACTGGAACCTTTTAGGTCGTTTGTGACCCTTATCCCTGCACATCTCCATACAGCACATGAGACAGTAGGTCAAAGGTTTGCTTGCAAATTTTCATTTCTCTTTTAACTAATATATGAGATAATAAAACAGATGGTGAGTTCTGGCCTAGGAACAAGGAATGACCTGGTCACCATGGTAAGAAAAAAACAAAACAGAAACAAAAAACCCATAAGCTTGCATAAGTGAGTGCTTGGATGATGCTGGTTCTAACTGTTCCCAATAGGTGGGCATGTCCTCAGCATTATACTACAATAATATATTCTCCCCGAAAACCACAGAGGCTCTTGTGCCTCTTACTGAGTTTTGTTGCTGATGTGGGAAGGGATTGTGTCATCATCTTTCTCTTCATTCTGAGTTTTATTCAATACTCACATCTATGACTGAGTTGATTTCATCTGCAAGGCGCTTGGCTTCATCAAGTATGTCATTTCCGTCCTTCAAAGTGTTCTCTATTTGCCGTTTGCTGCTTTCAATAGCCTCCTTCTTTTTCTACAGCATGCAAAGAAAAAGATGATATTACAACAGTATGTGGGTAAACCTGTCTCTACTGTATATTCCCATTTCCCCTGAGCTGCATAAACAAAAGATTCACAAATAGCGTACGATATTGACAGTAGGGCTAGATGACAATGTTTGAACTTTCCCACTCAAGCCTCTTAAGAATTTGTCATCATAGGGCATAGATATATCATTTCTCCTTCCCATTCGAGAAAGCCATGCAGGCAAAGAAAAGCAATGGGGTAGTGGCTAGAGAATTAAAAGGATTGTTCAAGCAAAGTGGGACCTCCATCTTAACTACAATGCAAGTGCTGAGCATGTGCTACCAGGAAATAGGGTGCCAGATTAAACTAGAAAAATGTACCAAGTTCCAGAATCTAGACAAAAATTATCTGTGAGCATAAATGTACTCTAGGGAAATACCATAAAATTCACAAGGTGTTATTTCTAAGGGAACAGAGAGACTACCTTTCAGGAAAAAGAAACTATCCCCTTGGAGAATAAACCTAATGGATTATTTCATAAGATGAGAACATTAACTTCTCTTGTTTCAAAGCTACATGAACCTCATTCCTGGCCCAGAAGAGGAAAATCAATTACTGCCATGCCTTCATATGGGGTTGGTACTTCATTCTCTCTGTAATTCAAACTCATTCATATTCTGCCTCCCTCCATTCCCCCTACATGTTTAATGGGATCAATTAAAATGTTAGTCTCTGTGCTTTACATGTTTTTCATATAAATACTAATGATAGTTTATATTCATGTAGTTTTTAAAGATGTGCAGAGTAGCGCATGTGCCTTTGATTCTGTGGGTCCCATGTTCATCACCTTGAAAGGAGCAGGAAACTAAGTCATTGCAGTGCTATGGCTTCAGCACTTGTACCTCCATCAAATTTCTATGTGTCCTTTCAATTCTTTCTGGGAAGAACTGACTCAGAACCAACACTGTAACAAGAACGCAGGCTTCTGTGAAACTGGCTAAAAAAGACTTGGGTTATAACTGCCAGACACACAGACATAGGCTGTGTTTAAGGCTTCCTTCCTTCCTTTCTTCCTTCCTTCTAAGGCTCCTTTAAAATTTATTCTGTGGGGTATTTCACCAATTATAATGATATAAATACTTCCAATTTGTATACAGGTTGATCCATCTTGGTTAGTTTTGGGGGTGGTTCTAAAATCATGGGTTATATAATGGACAACAGAGAAACAAACATATCATAGATGCATGCACAGGGACTGCAGAAAAGACACAGCCTACTGAACTGTGCATAGTGATGGACATTGCATACGATGTATACTGAAGAATCAGTGATGGCTGTAGATCAAGCATTTGTATACCAACAAACCATTACTCTTTACATAATCTCTCATGCCCAAGCTTCCAACCATTTCATACACTTGTTAATTGAAACCAAGACTATATTCTTCACTACAGTGTGGATCCCATAGAAACTATCTCTCTAGTACCTCTATGAACTTTCCCAGTGAATAGTTTTATTGAGTGAATGGAAGTGAAGCCCATAGCTTGTGTTTCATGTGACACAGCTCATTGAGATACTGTGTCTCTGCAAGACTGAGTGGAGTATTTGTTTTGTGATTGCTGCTTTCCTGACAAAAATTGCAGGAGAAGCTCCTGTGCCACTAATTTCCAGTCACATCCATGCTTCCAAGGGTCTGGAATTCTTTACATAATAGCCACATAGCCCCTAAATCTTATATAAATGTATGTAAAGGTACATTGTACACAGTAATTCTAAAGTGCTCTTTTTATTGTGGCTTGCTTATAGTAATGCAACAGTCATTTAAAATACTATGTCAGGGCTAAAGAGATGACTTAGAGTTTAAGAGAACAGGCTGCCTTTGCGGAGGTCTTGATTTCAATTCCCAACAACCACATCATTTCTCACAGCTATCTATAATGAGATCTGGTGACCTCTTCTGGTATGCAGGCATACATACATAACAGTGTATTCATAATTAAAATAAAAATAATGTGCTAATGGGAGGGAGAGATGTTTCCATGGGTGCATTGAGCAAAGAGCTACATATATTTCTGTTTAAATAAGCTAGAAAGTATCTGTTTAAAGTTTTAATTGGGTTAGTTCCAGAAGCCAACTGTAATAGAAGGGTCACAATGTAGTCTATATCACACTAAAGCAAATGATGAATGAGAGAGTAAAGAAGTTTTAAAACTATCTAATTTCCAGATTAGATGATAGACTCTAGCTTTGAAACAAGGAATATGGAGAATTAGAGTTCCAGGAAAATCAGAGAAAACATTGACTTCTCTTTGCTTTATGACATTCTTTTGTTCTACTTATTGATTAATAAAAGCGTGTTTTTGTATTTGTGCTAAACACCATTTGGGGCTCTAAGGATACAATAAGAATTGAATATATATTTCTTTTCACTTCTCTGGAAGAGATATTAAATGTTCAATAAGGGCCAAATGTATTGCTAATGTAATTGAGCGGGTGACTTTTCCTCTTTCTCCTTCTCTTCCTCCCTTTCTTCAACTTCCTTCTAGAACACCATAAAGTTACCATCCCTTCTCTAAGGGACACCATAAGGTGACTATCCTTCCTCTAGAGTGATCTTCCCACCATGGTGTTCTACCCTGCCATAGGTCACAAACAATGGAACAACTAGGCCATGGACCAAGACCTCTTACAGACAGAATCTAAATGACTTTTCCTCATCATGTTTTTTTTTTTCAAATTTTGTGTTCATTCTGTTATAGCAATGGAGAGATAACTAACACAGAAATAGAAAGTGTATTAGAAAAATTAATGTTCCAACTTAAGCAATCATGAGATTAATGTTATAAAAATAAGTAAAAAGAATAAATAAAGATTGATGCAGGATATAGAATGTATTTACAGGAAGCTCAGAGTGTTTAAGAGACAAAAAAGGAAGATACATATATAGAGACAGTCAGTCTTTAAAATTATGCTAGGGATAGGGGAGGAGTCATGAAGTCACACCCTATGGAGTTATTGGCAACAAATGGCTGCTATGGAAGGGAGAATCAGTTTTCTTTAGGAACAAAGTCTCTGGTAGGTTACCCAAACTCTAGTCTATGGCCCTATATCCTTGCACGTGTTGGTAGCTCTAAGTGGACACTGTGAGCGAGAGAGAGAGAGAGAGTATGTGTGTGTGTGTGTGTGTGTGAGAGAGAGAGAGAGAGAGAGAGAGAGAGAGAGAGAGAGAGAGATATGAAGTTGGAATGAGAAAATGGTGTGTAGAAAGGAATTGTAGGGGAGACAATGGGTGATGAATTCAGTCAAACATTATATGCAATCATGACATTCTCAATAAGAAATACAAAGTATTCCATAAGCATAATAGTGACTTCATTTTGTTTAGACACAGATGTTGATTATTCTACCCTTTTCTTTCTAACTAGTTGTATCTTCATCCCTTCAAAGCCCTTCAGGAAGAATGTTGCCCTTCTCTTGTGCAGTTGTTTATCAGATGGCCTTTGGAGGTCCCTGGAAACACAATCTCCCTGCCTACCTTTATGTAGCAACTTCGAGTTTTCTTTTTTGCAATCTTTTCTTCAGTCAAGTTCTAAGAGCAGACACTGGTGCTGATCATCCAGTATGTATCCTTTGCTTCAGTAGTTTGCTCATTTGATCCCAGCCCTGTTTCCTCTCCACTACTAGAATGCCCTTCTCACTCAGCCACCCCCAGAGTTTGTGTTCAAACCCTTCTGGAACCTCATTCCTAATGGCATTGCCAGTGCCGTGTTTCACTACTTTTCATGTAGCTTGTAGGAGAGCGGCCTGCTTTATGTGACATTTCCTGCAGTCACCTTATACCTTCATAGTCCACATCACAGTGCATGTTGTTCTCTCATTTTTATCAATTTCTTACAATTTTAGGTGTGATGGCATTATTTCTGCAAATATTATGTTGACCCTCCTAGCAATATAAATTATAATATTAAATATAGGGAAAAGATAAACTATCTCGATTTTCCCCCACATTACAAGTTTGATCCAGTCAGCAATTATTCATACTCAACTTGAGATGACTGGGTTACCAACAGCAACTAGAATTGATCGAAATTTAAATGTTAAGTCAGTCCACCCTCTTTACCTAAAATCACATTATTGAATGACAAAAAGCTGATTTTTCAGTTTTCCTGAATCCTGAACAAACCACTTACTGTATAATTTTAATCCATATTTTGGTTGCTTCCCAGTGTTTAAGCTTCAAACAAAATTCTTTAGTCTCATAAGCCAATTTTCTTGTAACTCAAGATTTGGAATCTGCTTATGGCAGCATTCATTCACATATACTATTTCCTCTAATTCTACCAACCATGGATTCTCTACCAGGTACATTACATCTTTTCCTGCATTTTTTTTTTTCACGTGCCATTCCCCGTTTCTGAAATGTTCCTCACCCTTGCTTCTCCCGAATGACACTTATACTCTTGTCCTGGAATGAGTGTCAGAAGCCCCTATCTGCTTTGGTTACTTCCATGGTAATTATTGCAATGCTATTATGGTTTGCTTCTTTGCCTGTGCGTACCTCTAAGTAGAAACAGGTTATTAAAAACTGTCAGGGTTGTTCTTTTCTATCGGTGTTTCTTGGACCTGAGGCTGTATCTGAGTCATTGGAGGATTTGTTTTGTTTAGTTTGTCTTTGGAGGTGAGGTCTTAATGTGCACCCAGTATAGTTTGGAACTTGTTATCATTCTGCTTGTGCCTCACAGGTTGTAGATAGACGGTACAAGTGTGTGCCACTGTTCCTGGATTTGGAGGATATTTTTAAGAACAAGGTTCCTAGCTGGCCATTTGCAAATAAATACATAAATAAATAAATAGCCATCCATTTGATTTGAATCTTAATATTACCTTAATAGCAGGTGCAGTTCAGTGGAATTTTAAAGTCATTTCATTATCAAACGCGCTGTGTACAATATAGTCACTGTTTTCAAATCTATGTGGTGAGTAAATGAATTCAAGGATCTCAGAAATAAACACCAGGTAACACCATAGGCCAACCTATGCAGATCCTGCAGGGGAGACCATGAATCATGGGTATTGTCTATTTAATGAATTCTTCCATTGACGTGTGTGTGTGTGTGTGTGTGTGTGTGTGTGTGTAAATGTACATGTGAAAGTCAGAAAACAACTTGTGGGAGTCAGGTCTCTCCTTCACAAGGGGTCTAGGAATTGAACTCAGACTTTTAGGCTCAGGCTCAGGCTCAGGGGCTATTACCCACTGAACCATATCAAATGGCTCTAAGTGACATTTTTTTTTTTAAAGCTAGTATGACACTTACCAGGTTAGCATCCCTACCGATGTAAACAAAGAAAAGCAGCACCACACTTTATTTTTGACAATTTACTTAATTCACCAATCTTATCCAGAACGGGTTTAAATAAGCCTTTAGTTAGCACAGTGTATGAAATAAAAATTACACGATGATAATGTGGAATTCCAGGGCTGATTGCAGAGGCACAAACATCTGCCTGGGTGCCTAAGAATGACAGAGCTTGGTTTTACACATCACTAACTAATATCAGGAGCAGCTGAAGTCCCCATTCACTGTGCCACTATAATTCTTGAAATACTCAGTGTGGTTTCCACACTGGGAATATTAATTTCCTAAACTGATCCCATAAAATGATGAGGTAGAACTTTAGATAAGTTACAGCACTGGGGTGTCACAAAGCTGAGTGTGTTATGATGGAGCCTGTAGTAGGACAGCCATAGCATTTTCTGACTCTCCAGATACTGCTTTCTCTTGATCATTTCTAGTATGTCAGTGTTCCCCAATTTGGTTAAGATTAGATACATGACTTTAGAGAAAGTTCTCCTCTTCAGTTTTCTACTACTGTGACAAGGTTAAATCTCAGAAGAGGGAATGTCTCCCCCAGTTTTTCCTTTAATTTACTTTTCTTAGACCCAAAGGAAAACATACCAAACAAAAGAACAAAAACTAAAATTTGTGGCTGGTTTCTCTATCAGTGACATCTCACAGACATTTTAGAAGTCTTGCATAACACTGGAGTACTGAATTCTCGGTGATTGTGAAATTCCACATTAGCAGAGCTATGGGTTCCAGCAGTATTTAGATCCTCTGAGAAAGTAACAGCAAAAGATGTGTTGTGTATGGAGGAAAAAGTGTTTAAACACCAAACACAATTCTGTGCCATTGTTCATACTACAGTGGCTCTGAGAGAAGCCCTAAGCATTAGCCATGTTATGATCAAGAGAGAGAAAGAAAGGAAGAAACAAAAAAAGGAAGGGATGGAGAGATGGAGGGATAGAAGGATGGAGGAAAACAGGGATGCTGAAAAAACATAATTTTATTTTAAGCTCAGCATCTCTCTGGTAAATGGTAACTGCTCTCTGGGAGGGGAAGGAGGGAAAACAAGCTGGACTTGTGTGTCACGTGAGTTCAATTAAAAATGTCCATGCCCATGAACAGGCTCCAGAGAAGAAAGGAATAAAGGTCCCCTCCCTCTGGTCTCTTGAGTTTTTCAAAGGCTCAGCTTCCACACAGGCACAGGGACCTGGAGCTTGAAACTGTGTCTCTGAATTGAGTTTATGAATAAGGTTGGGGAGCTGCTAAATTGTATGGTACTGGGGCTTAGCAATTGTTTATGTATGCTCCATTATAATGTACTCATTGTAGAACTGAGGAATGGATTGACCCCATCTGGATTTCTGAATGGTAGTATAACTGTCCTTGACATGGAGGATCCCTGTCTCTCAGGGAAAAGCGTATTTCATGTCATCATTATAAACCTTCTCTAGTCTAAATGATACAGATGGACACATACATCCTCCCCCCTCCCTCCCTCCGTGTTACTTCTTAGAAAACCTTCCAGAGTCATAACCATGATCTTTGTAAACATATATCAACTTCAGCATCCTAGATATATTTAACCTGCTTCCCATTCCCAAGACAGTAATGAGAGGGTTCCTAGCTCTCACCTCCAAAATGGTCATATTTTTTTGATTGGCAGCAGACAAGTGATTAGCATCTCGTGTTTTCTCTGTGGCTTCTCTCAGTAGATCCCAAGCATCATCAAGTTTGTCCTTGTAACCTGCCAATTTCTCACGGAGATCCTTTTCCATTTCTTCATTTTGGGCTCTGGGTTCCCCAAACAGTCTGTTCACTCTCTTCAGAAGGCCTTCTGCTGCCCTGCAAACACACCCAGCCCAAGAATACATCATAAATGTTTGCATATATCATATCAAGCTATGTTACATGGGGATGCTAACACAGAAAAATTAAAAGTATGTGAAAACACGCCAACAGTTTCCCTACGCACCAAGTCAAGGTAGACTGGTATCTGACTGTGGAAGAATTTTTAATTATAATGGAAAAGACATTTGTTAAATTTACTAGTAAGCCTATACTTTCAATTGTTTAGAGTTATCATGCCATGGTCACAGTATGACCAATGAAAGGAAAAGTTTGGTTTTGAAACACACAACAAAAGCAAACAGATCAAAATGCTAGTTGCCTCATCAAAATGTGCTACTTTCTTTGACTATGAGGAGTGATTGTTGACATGTTTGCTTAGGTAACTATAGATAGAACTGTCAGGGTTTTGCCATGCTAGCATAATACCATAATTTTGTTATTTATTTTGTCTTTTTATTTTTTTAAGGTGAGGACTGAATCCAGGGCTTTGCACTTGCTAGGATCTATCACTGAGCTAAATCCCCAGCCCCTTGATTTTAATCTAGTCTATTTTTTCTTACAACTCAGCATTCTAGAAAGTCCTGACTTAAGTTACTGGCTTTTCCTAAAATGTCAAAGTAATGATGGCCTTGTAAAGTGTGGCTTATTTATCATTTATCAAAGTCTCTTCTTCCTCCTCCTTTCCCCCTCTCTCTGCCCCTCCTTTCTACTCCATCTATATCCTCTCTCTCTCTCTTTTCTTCTCTTTTGAGATAGGGTTTCTTGCATACCAGGTTGGCCTTGATTTTGCTATGAGGCCAAGGATCACCATGAACTTTGGATCCTTCTGCCTCACTATCCCACCAGTTCTAGAATTGTAGGGGTAACATCATGTCCTGTTTATGTAGTGTTGGGGGTCAACATCAGGCATTGTGTATGTAAAGCAAGCACCTACTAGCCAAGTCACACCTCCAGCCTTTTGAGTTTACTGATAGTTCAAACATTTCTAATACCAGTCATTAGCAAAGCAAGCCTATCAATCTACTTCTAAAAGATAACACCAAAAAAAGTTCTTTTACTTATTATTTTATGTATAGGAAAAAAGATGCATTTAATTAATATTAAGGCAAAGCTGATAGCACTAAATGAAGGCATGAAAAATGAATAATAGCAAACATCCCCAAATAAGATAACCATGTCCTGCTCACCTGTGTGGTAGAAATGTAGGGAACTCTTAATAATGCTGTTCAACTGATCAAATAAAAGACCCCAGAGCATCTACTCACACCAGCTCATCCTCGGCCACTTCCTTCTGTGTCTGAAGATCTTTACTTCTGAGTTCCCTCAGCATCTGGTCCATCTCTTGCTGAAGCTCTTGCAAGTTTTTCTCCACAGTCTTGTCTTGACTTCCTAACGTTTCATTTAGTTTTACAGCTTTCTCATTTACAGCTGTGTAGAGGGGGGTTGAGACAAATTTTGTAAATTAAGTAATGAAGACATCACATGCAAAACTGCCACTCAACATCTGGTTTTCTCACCATCTGCAGGGTGTTCCTTCTGAGAACCAGAGGCAGGTACCATGGCAGCCAGCACCAAAGAGGAATATGTGATATAGCTCTTCACCATAAACTTCTTTTGAGAAACCACAGTAATTAGACTACTGTGTGTCTAACCTCAAATGGAGGACATATAAAGAACAGATTCAGATTCTCTTTAGGTCATATGGAAAGGTAGGAGATATATAGGTTAACAACCTGTGGCTGATCATACAAGATCTCTTGTGCTGTTGACCAGTCATATCCAGAATGTCTCAGAATACTGTAATAGAAACATTATCAGCTGTGAGTTCACTGAACATGGACCTGCCTTCGCAGTTTTACAACTCCCTCAATCTCAATTTTTAAAGGCTGGAAGGAGAAGCAGTTTAGGGAGAGGACAGGTAGATTAGGCCAGAAAGATGCATGCCTTCAGCAGTAACATCCATCCTGGGAGTCTGTGTTTATGATGCAGTAAATGGAGCCTCAAGCTGTGCTCTTTGGAATGTTAGGATTCTCCAGGTGCTTTAGGTACTCTGTTAATGATGTCTGTTCTGCCAAGAGACTGCTTGATACGTTGGTGTTCTGGGCAAGATTTCATTTGGAAAAAGAATTCTCTGTCAAATAAAACTTTTAAAACTTAGCCAATTGAAACAGTCACATAGCTCTATCATTCATTTTTGCCTGGATGTTAATTTGGTGAGTTGAAGGGAGATATTTTCTCAAACTCTTTGTCTTTCCAATATATATTTCTAAAGTATTACCCATGAAAACCCTTAGAGCGAAGAGTCTGGCCTGCCCAAGAGGTATTTTATAACATCTAAAGGTTTATCTGAAGACCTCTTTAAGCTGTAATAAATCTTGGACTTCCTTATTGAAGAGACCTTTCTTTTTTTTTTTTTTTTTTTTTTCAGATTTGCTCTGTAGAGCTCCCAAGTCAGGTGCACATAGCAGTGAGTGTGGGCTTTGAGAAAGTGGCTCTGAAATGTGGTACCCTACCCAGGGGCAGCTGCAGCATACTGGAGCTTTTTAGAAAAGCGGACTCCCAGCCCCCATCACAGATCAACTAAGATGTCTTAGAGTCGGGGACCAGCAATCTGGCATTTGAACAAGTTCTCTGGAAGTTTCTGGGGTTTGCTGGGGTATAAAGAATACTGACAAATACCAGAAGCTACGTGTATCTCACGTGCTCTTTCCAAATCACCCCCTCTCCTTATAAATGTGTTCGATTAGAAAGCTGCTGCAGTCAACACTTGCTCCCGAGGGGCATAGCTAAGGACATAATGTTTCTTTCCTTCAAAAATCCTAATGCAAAACTTAATTCCTATGTGGCACTAGGTAGAGAAGAGGCCTCTGTCATCTTACAGTGTCTTTTATAGTCTGTTCTCAAAGATAAATCCCTGCAGAGAAGAAATTGATAGAAAAGAATGGCCAGAGAGTAAGGAAATACAGACCTCTGTTGCATCGTTTCGATTGTATATGTCACATCTTTTCAATAAAAATGAAGAAGTAATGAAAGTAATAGGGCACACAAAAATGGCTGCAACGACATGATGCTGCATCGAGAAGAAAACATCATTTGTATATAAGAGGGGCTGGATCAGAGGTCAGTGGTAGAGCATTACCCAGCATGCACTAGGCCGTCAGCTCAATCCCCAGCTCTGAAAGGGAAGCTAGTTGAGCAGACAAGGTTTGGTCCTTCTACAGCTTAAGTAGGTGGAATCAGAATTTAAACTAAAGATCAATGCTATTTAATCCTTTACTCCAAGGTATATAGAGTCCCTTTCAATACATTTCCTACAGAGTTGAAAATAGTTGCGAAATATTCCACTTGAATTGACTCTACTTACTCTGATCTTATTTCAGAAGAGGGTTTTTACAGTAATTAACATATCTAAAGGCAAGGTAAAATCAACATAAAGGGAAACCAGAGGAAAAGAAAAAATGAGAATGAGGGGAATGTTCCTAGATAGAAAGGTATGCCATGCTGTTTTTTTCTGAAATATCCTAAATCAGCTCCACATCATGACAGCAGCTGATGTGCAGCACAGGATAAATGAGGCCTTCTTAAGAGAAGTAGGCAGTATCCACAAGACAAACCAGCTCCTTGGAGGAGGAAGCAGACATGCTCTCCATATTAAATCTGAAAAACCCTCTTATGAGTAAATGAATCTGGAAGGAAATCTGTTCTGAGAGACAGACAAGAACGATGTCTAGTATTAATTAAGTCCTGCTATAAGTCACAATATAAACACTAATGGGCTTGATCTCTGTCCTTCATTAACTCTAACCCATGAGGCAAAATGCAATTCAGTCACCATCTGATCAAGAGTCACAGCGCAGTAGATATAAAATTACAGTAGATATAAAAATACATTGTGGTTGACTAGAAGTTGATTGTCTGTTAAGAGACAATGACTCATAAAGTAAGACTTTAAGATCGATCAGCATTTCATCTATCTAAACAAAGCTGAAACAGACAAATGCCAGGCCGAAGCATTTATTACCACTAAGTACAGAAGCACACACTCTCCATTACCCCAGTGCTAAAGTTTAGGTGAAGGAAACAAAAGTGTGGCTGGGTAGCATGACCGATTTAACCATTAGGCATTTGCTTTCCCTCCTCCCTGTCCTTCTCCTTTATTGTCTTCCGTCTTTCTTCCTTTACTTTCTCCCCTCTTCCCCAGACTGTTAAGTATCTCATAGCCAATCTCATATAACATCTTACCTAGAATTTAGCATCTCTCTGGTATATGAAATTTGAACTTTTATTTCATTGTGAGACTTGTATTAATTCTACCAAACAGAGTCTTCTGGCAGAAATGAGCCATGTTCCTATTTCCTCAGATACAGCTCTCCCACAGGACACCTCACATGAGTTAGGAAATGGTGTTATCCCTGGACAGTTGTGTTCAGTTCACCTGACCAAAGCACAAGGTAGGGAACAAGAGCTACCTCTCATGACTGACCATGCTTTTCTATCTGGGGGTGTGGACTCAGAATGTGATTAAATGCTGTCTTTGCACTGTCCCTCGTGGTGACTTTGTGTGGTGTGCAAACTGTAAGGTGGTATCTAGAAAAAGAGCAAAGAAGCACACAAAAATCCCATGCTGACCAAAGGAGCAGCTACGCGTGTGTCTCTCTGTGCGTTGGGAGTGGCAAATTCATTGCAAAGAAGATAGTAAACAGTGATGAACCTGGCATCCATTAAAGCGTGTATTAGCAGCTATGTTTCCAAACAAGTTGCTTTTTAAAAATATTTATATTCCATTATTTATGTGGATGCACACCTTGAGTGTTGTATCTACACCATGTGCATGCAGATGCCTTTCCAGGCGAAGAAAGGGTGTTGCATCTCTGGATCTGGAGATACAGAAGTCTTCTGTGCTCTCTGATATGAGTACTGGGAATCTAATCTGAGTGTTCTGTAAGAACGCAAGTACTCTTAACCACTGACCCCCCAAACCAAAGATGAAATGAGTTTAAAATAAATCACTCTGAGGCCATTGGGTATTGAGTATTTGAGACTTCAGACAGAAGATGGGGAAGGTTACCTCCAGAGATCCATGTGGAAGCAAGCAGCTCTCTGTCACACATTTGTTGTTAGGGGGCATTTTCAAATAGCATCAGTGGAAAATGATGCCAGGGAGAACACTACAGTTTCATAGACAAGATCACAGAGCACAGTGAGCTAACTGAGTAACTTGCTAGAGAAAATAATGCATTCCGCTTCAGAACAGGCTCATCTGAAAGGGCTGTCACAGCATGCAATGGGGAGTCAGTTGTTATTGATATTGGGCCACCAGTCAGAATTTGCCTTGAGGTTTAGCTCCCATGCCCTCTATTTTTCTATATCACAAAACAAAATAGCAAAAGTCCACAGTAGTGTAGAACAATAGGTGTTTAACTTTTTAATGAAAAAAAAAGCCACTCTTTAAACCTTCTGAACATGCATCCATAGTTAATGTTTATTTATAGAGGCTGAAGTGCTAAGGACTTCTTAGTCTGGGCTTTTGCCCAAAGAAGTGGCTTCTGCTTTAATTCTTCGTTATATTGGGAGATGCCAAGAACCAGCTCCTAGAGAATTGTGGACTACAAGCCAGGGAGCCTCTGGTGAACTTGAGCAGCCAAATCCTGAGCAACAGATGTTCTCTCACAACCCATACCAAGTACTTGAAGGACCATTTTGAGAAATGAAAGAGTAGAGCTTATACACCAAATGGAATTTTAAAAATAGCTTTCAAAGAGAAAGGATTAACAATTTGTAGTTAGCTTTGATTAGAAAAATAGCCAAGTATAGGTTTGCAGTAGATTACTTAACCATCCTTGAGTTTATTCCTGCTCTGTGCCCATAATCATCAAATCACCAACTGCCATTGCTCATTTAATGCTGAAGGCTGTAGATTTCAGCTAATCATGACACGAAATAGCTCAAGCAAAATACTCTTTAAACCTAAATAACACCTCTTTACAAGGGGAATTTAACCTTGTGCAATCCTTTTTTGTTTGTTTGTTTGTTTTTTCTGTAGTAGAAAAATAAAAATTAAAATGTGATTTTCTAATACCTTCAGCATCCTGGACAAGCTCTTTAATGAATTCTTCTAAGGATTTGGCTCTTGTGTTGGTCCTCTCAGCATCTTGTCCTGTTTGCTCGCCATCTGCTGTCACTTTGGTCGCCTAATGATCCAAATTTAGGAAAAGCATAATTAATAGAGATGATGATGTTAGAGCTAGACAAGCTCCCACTGGCTACATTTTCTTTCAAATTTTACTTTGAGCCAAAGGCAATCGATGAATTATTGATCAGATGTACCAGCAATGGCAGCCCGTACTTGAGTACACAATTAAACTTTTTACCTTTTTCCATTAAATGGAAATCAGAGAGCTGTATTTGGTCCTATTAAAACCCTTATTACATGTGGTGACACAAAGTGATAATACACAGTTATTTTGAAGCATCTTCAAGTTTCCTATGCCAAAAGTTTTTTCCTCCGCTAGCTGCATTTTTGTCTATATTTTGGTTTCTGAAACCATGTGGTGTGCCGCAATGATCTTTTGAGGGAGGAACCGGCCATCTGTCTCAATAAGCTTGATCCTATGGATTCACTTTAGATCAGTATGCTAATTAAGAAACAAAGGGGGTGGGGAGGGCTTAGCTACTCAGTAGTAAATGCCTGTTTTGTAATCCTCCAAAGATGCCAGTAAAACATTAAGGCAGACCTAATGCTTGCTTCTCTATACGACATCACCAGAAATATGGTTGCTAATGTGTGGAGTCACACACCATGGGCAACAAAATGAAACAGAAGCCTCAAAACAGTTCTACCTCCCAAAGTTTAACATTAAAAAAAAAAAAAAAAAAAAAAAAACACACATTCAAGTTGGGTTGTTGGGTTGCACTGTAAATGCCTTTGACAAAATGGGATGGATTTGAATTGTTAATTGTAAACATAAATAGACTGGATGATGTTATATATTTCTTTAACAATAATACAAAGTTTAGAGCTCAATGGCATGGGCTTAAGCTTTATTTCTCTGTGTAATAGGACTTCTCTTGTTCAGAAAAATGTGCTAATAATCTAGTTACTGACATAGAATCAGAGAATTAAAATGTGTCTCTGTGTGAAATTCACATAAGGTCCAAGTTTGCATAGTAGTAACACTCTACAGCAGAGCTTCTCAACCTGTGGATTGCAAACCCTTGGGGATTGAATAACTCGTTCACAGGAGTCACCTAAGACCATGTTGCATCTCAGATATTTACATTATGATTCTAACTGTAGCTAAATTACAGTTATGTAGTAGCAATAAAAATAATTTTATGGTTGGGGTCATTGCAACATGATGAACTGTATTAAAGGGTCGTAGCATTAGGAAGGCTGAAAACAACTGTATGGCCTTGTACTAGAGTGCTTGCACTCTTGCAATAACCAGAGAATGTGTGTGTGTGTGTGTGTGTGTGTGTGTGTTTATGAACACATGGTTGATTTTGAAAAGTAAATGTTTGTTTGGCCAGCATAAAACAAGGCAGGAGATGCCAGAGGAAGTGTTCTGCATCCCCTCCCCCCCACCCACCAGGGGCACAAGAAGTTGAATTAATGGTGAAATCTGAACTCCAAGTATTGTTACCCAATTTTTACATTTGCAAGTGTTAACACCACAAGAATGAAAAGGGCAGAAGTCATTGGAACCCTTTAAAACTCCTCTTTGCCACAGGTAACAATGGCCTGGAGAATGCTAATCAATGTATTTAATGCTCTGGTTTATTCTTCTAATATATTATTAATGGAATTGTTTTCTTTTAGTTTTTGACAATTGTTTTTATAAGTAAACTATGCATATAATTTCTAAGTATCTCATTTGCATGCTTCCATAGTAATTGTTATGTGTTCCAGTAATTTCTTTCAAATCAGGTCTCTGTAGCTATTTACACCCAAGACTTAGATGGGTCAAATAACTTCACACACACACACACACACACACACACACACACACACACACACACACACTTCAATGTTACTTTTGATTGCTAAGGTAAATTATTTAAGATATTGACAACCTGAAATACCTTACACGTTTCTGAAAACTAAACTATACCCTGACTCTACCCTCTAATACTACTCTGATGTTCACATGTCATGGAACGCCATGATGGATTTGATAGGCAATTTTGTCATCCTTCAATGTCTTATGAATGAATACATCTACCAGCATTAGTATGTACTACTACATAGAAAATTCATTTTGGAACTAAAGCTTATTTTTGCTGTAACCCTACCTTTTGATCACATAATAGTCACACCATTGGGTACACTAAGAATTTAACACAGATAACCCTTTACAATGTTTGTTAGTATGTTCTCTCTTATATTTAGATGGGCAAGAACATATCCACTGTTTTCTTCTCTTGACTTACTGCATTTATGGAGTATTGTGTAAGAGACTTCATTAACAAACACTTGAAATTCACATTACGCCAGGACTCCAGAATCACTCAGGTGAGAAGCATGATCACAAAGGTGGATCACTGAGGCCATATGGAATGAGTCTCCCCGGCTTCCTTTCGGCACTCCACATAAGCCAAGCAATCCCCTTTTCTGGATCCCTTTGTTTCTAATCATCTTTACCGAGAATGGGCTTCTCCTTATCACTGTCAGAGATTTTTCCTTCCTTCATCCATCCCATTTATTTTTTTTTTCTCTTCTTATTGTGGCTGTTAACTGGGTTCTTAATTAGGCCTCAGATTTACTGCAGACAAGTATTTCCTCCACAACACAATGTATTTTTGGAATCACACATATTTTATCGAATAAATAATTGACTTACCTACATGTCAACTTCCCCTCTCCTCTAACATGTAATCACTCACCACAAGGGCAAGTTTTGGTTTGTTGTGCTCATCATTTTGTACCTCTCAGTATAGTGCCCAACTTGAAAAAGTAACTAGTCCCTGAATGTAGTTAAATAGGTGACCCAAACCATTTTCTTCACAAGACCTGCCAGCTGGTTAGACAATTTGCCCTAATTTTCACCTTTTGGGTGCTCAGATTCCATTTCACTTCCTTTATTTCAGAGCAATCCAGTCACACAGTATGTGGCAATTTGCAGGGGATCTAAAAAGTTGGATGATTGGCTAGCATAAAAATAATGAAACCAAGCACCCTTCTGAAGTGCTAAAGCCTGCTGGAGGAAACCCAATGTCATTCAGACTGACCATATGCCTGGTGTTCTGCTTGCCAGTGAATGTGAATGGCAGAACAGGTTTCTGGGCATTTCTCACTGTTCACATGAAGCTGAGACTCATGAACTGCAGCTGAGTACTCGGAGGAGAGCCAGTCTACAGGCCTTCCATTTGCAGGGACACCATGTTCTGTCCCCTAGCCTCTTGGAAACTCAAGAGTTGTGATGACACGTGAGACTCCAGGATGTTGAAGGGTTAGGATGGGTGGAACCCACATACACTTTAGGGCTCAATTAGGATGAGCTACTTCTTTGGCAGCTACAATAACTTCCTCTCTTGGCTACACCCCAGCAGAGAAGGAGATAAGAAGTCCCTGACACTGAGACACTGGCTTGGGTGGACTGACACACCTAGGGACAGGTTCTACAGCCAGTCTTTGCCAGATTCTGTGCAGATTCACAAGGGCTTAAAACTTTCCATCTCAGCTCTCTTTCTTGAGGGACACATCAAAACATGGGCCCCATTTCTACAAGGTAGATCCTTAAGTACTGGAAGCTTAAATGGTCTATTTGATGTCACAGGTAGCAAGCTGATGGGGCAAAACACAGATTTATTGGATGCAATTTTTCTTGCCTGTGCCAAGTGCTATTGCATGTCTATCTAACATCCAGGTATATGAGGAATCCATACAAAAAATGCTGAGCATCCGAAGCGGGAAGAGGCCATGGTTGTATATTGTGTACTTATAAGCAATTAATAAATTAAGACATTTCAAAGTTCACATCAGAGCATCACCCAGATACAGATATTACAAATTATGTCTCATTACACTGTATACTGTAGCTAAGTCTTCATCTGGTCAAAACAACCCCGGAACAGACCCTACAAAGGGAAGTCATCTCTGCAAATGGTCTGTCACCCAGGGCAGTGGACACTGGCCTAGGTGTCACTTGGGATCATTTCAATTTTTGAGTGCTAGGAATGTGTTTTAGCTTTGTTTATTCCTAAGAGTACCAGACATCATCATCCCTACCTGGCATCATCATTGCAGACAAACCGTAGGGATTGAAACTCAAAGAACAAGTTCACCTAGAACAGGCTGTTGGCAATACTACTGAGAGATGGGAAATATCAGATGACAGGAGCTGCCTGTGGATTCAGTTTGAATATTCTTTTGTTTTTAAAAAAATGTCATTCCTATCTCTTAGTCATCCTCCCTCTTCACGCTTTCTTATCCTTTGACTATTTGACCAATACCTTTTACTTCTCCTAATATTCTGCACAATTTTCTTTTATCTTCTTTGATTTTCTTAATTCTACCCTTGCCTGTACGCTGTAATCTTTTCAGAGTTCCTTTTAAAAATGTTTTATGCACCAACACATTTCTTTACATTTGATTGTCTTTGGAAAATATGCTCACTCAACTAGATTGTTTCCCCCTGGCTTTTAGCTTTTGTTGATTCATTTTAGAGAATTTATACACAGACAGCATGCTTGACCATTAGGCAGAAATTAATTTACTTCTGAATAGTGTGGCTTTTGCATCCCTGTAGTAGCTCAAACAAGGCTCACCATGGCTCTTAAGTTCTGCACATCATTTTCTTGTCTTTCATTAAAGGCTTCTCTATGTTAAAACAAGAATCTAATGGAGCAAAAATAACTGCCTAGTAGACAACATTACTTAAATGCCATCCACCTCTACATCTGCAGACTTATATGGGGTTTTGCTATAATTAAATTTCAGATCTAATCATTTACATAATATTTTCAAGGGTCATTCTCAGACTCTATCTGTGCTGTCTATCTAAGTGGTAGCACACATTCCCCAGGCAAGCTGTTGAACCAACACCATATAAGAAAAGACACAATAAGATGTCACCTGGCCCTTTGGAATGGTGAGGGAGACATTTATGAAGGCATGCCTTTCTGAATATCTCCTGTGTTGATTTTCAAAGGTGAAAACCAAACCAGCATGATTTGTTACATATGCCCCCCACCCCTTAAAGACACAGGACAAAATATAAAGGAAGATGCTAACAACTTGAACTTTAATTTTTGAAAAATGAAAATAAAGCAGCATAAACACATGCCATTGTAGGCACTTAAATACAGAAAAACTAGTTTCCTTGCTTTGCACAAGCTTCATCTTCAATAGCTTGATTTTCAATAGACAGGAAAAGACAAAGCAAGGAAAGTTAAATTTAGATACTCAGCACTGCCTTCTCAATAATATAAGGCACATGGGAAGCAGCCATCAATGAAAGCATCCAACTTAATATAAGGGATGCTCCATTTTAGTACAGTCGTAGAGAGATTCAGAATCAGTTCTGACTTTGGATGTGTCTACACTTTTTTGTTGCTGCTCTGACACTAATCTTTTTAGCCAGGAATGTTAGGCAAATAAGTTTTGGTTTTAAAAATAAGCACAAAATATGTAAGCACTTCAAGGTGAAAGGGCATGTGTTACACCACCTATGCAGAGTGAAAGTGTGTTTGTCTTAATCTGTAGAAAGACTACACATCAGAGGAATGCAGACTTTGGGAACATAGTGGATCTCAACCTTGGTTGACTTCAGAATGATCTGAGGTGTTCATGAAAATCCCACTGTTCAGACTGGACCACAAGCTAATAGCATCATTATTCCCATAGGCCTGCGCCTGGGCAAATTCCTAGTCCAAGTTCAACACAGTGGGTATTGGAGAACAGGAAGTTGTAGCCATCACATGGATCATGCCCTGGCCCAATAGCATGACTCTTTGCTTGTGCACTAGCTGTGTAGCCTACTATCCCTCTGCTTAGGATTTCATGTTTCTATAAATGTTTGAATTTACAGGCACTTTGATCACCTACAAACTTGTTGGTTGGAGCAACTTAATAAGATTTCTACATGGAACAGGGTACCTTGAAAGAGGTCCTGCAAGGCAAAACACACAGTAGAAACTAAAAAGATGGGGAAATCAAGGTATTTTTCATTCAAACAGCCCATCAAATGTACTGTAACATAAGATGTAAAAATTGAGGAATCTGGGAACTGGATACAAGGAAACCCTCTGCGCTATTTTTGTAACTTCTGAAAAATCTAAAAAATATGTAAAACATTAAGTTTATTTTAAAACTTTCACATTGTAATTAAGTACAAATGGATCATAATGGAAAAATGAAAAACTATAAAGTTCTTAGAATATAAGACAACAAAACAAAAATATGGAGAGTCTTGGGTGATGGTGCTGACCTCTGGGTTAAAATATCAATGATATGCTAATGAGGAAACAGTTTTGATTAGCTCAACTACATTAGAAGAAAAACTCTCTCACTTTTAAGAAAGTGAAAAATATGCTGTAGAACAGAAAACTATTACCTATCATACAAAAAACCCTTAAAATGCAACAAAAAGACAGGTTGGGAAGAGGGGTGAGCAGATAAGGTACATGCTGCATAAAATTGAAGATCTAAGTTTGGATAACCCTAACCCATGAAAACAAAACAAAACAAAACAAAACTAAGCATGATGTCAGCCTCTATAATGGTCCAACACCCAAATATAACAATACCAGAATCTATTAAGGGCACAGAATGACAGCAACTCCTATTCAATGCTGCTGAGAATGCAAAATGTTCTACCCAGTTCAGAAGATATGGAGATTTTCTTACAAAGATAAACACACTCATTTAAAAACATGCCAGCAATTATGCTGCCTGATATTTACTCAAATGAGTCGAAAACTATGCCCACGCAAAAATCAAAATCTGAACAAAGATATTTATAGTCAGTTTCTTCATAGTGCTAAAACTTGGGAGCAATCAAGACATCCTTCATTAAGTATATGGATAAATCAACTGTGATGCGTGAAGACAGTATAATATTTATTATTCAGAGCCAAAGAGCAATGAGCTATTAAGCCATGAAAGGATAGAGAGAAACCTTAAGTGTGTATAACTCAGGGGAAAAAGCCAGTCTGAAAATGTTGCATCAATATTTCCAAGCAACTGTATTCTGGCCAAGACCACACTATGGTGATACCCCAGGGCAGGGAACTTATTCTGTAGGATAGGATCTGTAGAATATTGAATATTCTACATTTGTATGCAATGTGAAATGGCAAAAATTAATGTTAAGGCATGTCACAGACTTTGAACAATAATAATTTAGCACTGTAGGTTCACTGACAATGACACATGTCTCATTCTGGCTGGGCAAGTGAACAGTGGGAGGGCTGAAGGTATGTAGAAACTTCCTGCACTTTGCACTGATGGGAGATGTCATGCTGTAAATATGTTTCTCTTATTGGTTAATGAATAAAGCACTGTTGGCCTATAGGAAAGCAAGATAGGTGGGACTAGGAGAGGTGGAGGCTTCTGGGAAACGTAGTGGAGTTTCTTTGTAATCTCAGGAGGAGAGGAGGCATGAGTCTGGCATTCTCGGTAAGATTAGACCATGTAGAAATACATATATTAGTAATTATGGGTTAATAATTAAGACAGAGCTAGCCAGTAAGAAATGCTAGTCACTGGCCAACAGTTTCATAATTAATATAGTGTCCACGTATTTTTTTGGCCAGAGAAGGGAGGCAGGACCTGCTGGGCCAGAAAAACTCATGCTACATTCCACTTAATTTTGCTTCGAGCCTTTAACTTCTCTTAAAAAGCTTCTAAAAATATACAGATTTAGTCTGTTGAAAATAAAAAAAAAAAAAAAAAACAAAACAAAACATGGGGCTGAGATACAAAAGAGATCTGCCACTTCTGGTGAAATAGTCTTGTGTCTCTAGATGGAGGCCACTAGGCCACACAGGTCCAATGACAGCAGGCACTCTGCCAACTTTCCTCATACCTGTGTCTACAGGTCTGCCACAGTGCCAGCAACAGTGAAATAGTGAGACTCAGCAATCATCTGTGAGTGAGAGAATGCTGCCTGTTTCATGGACTTTTTTTTCTTTCTAATTGTTCCTCACCAGGTCAAACTGTATCAGTTTTAGGCTTGTCTTGTGTATGTTTTTGTTTATTTGTTTATGCTTTATGTATTTAAACAAAATTACATCATCCTCCATACACCTAAACATACACACACACACGTTCACACACATATACGACTAACAGCTCCAACAGGGTAGGTGGAGCTTCACTAGTATTTTTCTTAATCTAGCCATCGTAGGCAAACAGATGGAAATGAGTTGAATTGAATTGAATTTAGCAAAACTTGTTTAAGCTATCTTATTTGGTAACATTCATGTGACAAGCCAAAATTGATTGACCAGTATAAGCTAGAGTAACTTTAGCTTGAAGCTCTGCTTCCCCTGTACATTCTGCTTTGGTGGGCTGAGTCCCGAAATGGTTTTTCTGATGTCATATGGGACCTGGTGACTATGGTTAAGCTGCTTGTTTAGAAGCCATTTGGTTTTCCTGGAGGACTCTCCCTGGTTCAGTAGCAATTCATGGGAAACTTAGAAGGCCAGTGAGACTTAGCACCCTGGCTTTATCAGATTGTGTGGTCATTGTTATTTCCCTGTTAAGGCTGGGTGAGCCTTTCTTTAAACAGACTAAGTAATCTCCAAGAATTTTCTAGCTGCGACATATTTCATCATTTTTTCTTTGATAATTTTTTTTTAAAATTTAAATTTGAAACTAGCTTGTTTTACATGTCAATCCCAGTTCCCACACCCTCCCATCTACCCCCTCCCCCCATACAAAAGCCCATCCCATCCCTTTTCTGCTCCAGAGGGAGGGTGAGGCCTTCCCTTGGGAATCTTCAATGTCACATCATTTGGAGCAGGGCCTAGGTCCTCCCCCATGTGTCTAGGCTGAGAGAGTATCTCTCTGTGTAGAATGGACTCCCAAAGTCCATTTGTATACTAGCGATAAATACTGATCCACTACCAGAGGTTCCATAGACTGCTCAGTCCTCCTAACTAACACCCATATTCAGGGGATCTGGGTTGGTCCTATGCTGGTTTCCCAGCTGTCAGACTGGAGTTCATGAGCTCCCCCTTTTTCAGGTAGGCTGATTCTGTGGGTTTCTCCAGCCTGGTCTTGACCCCTTTGCTCATCACTCCTCCTTGTCTGCAACTGGATTCTAAGAGTTCAGCTCACTGTTTAGCTGTGGATGTCTGCTTCTGTTTCCATCAGCTACTGAATGAAGGCTCTAGGATGGCATATAAGGTAGTCATCAATCTCATTATTGGGGAAGGGCATTTAAGGTAGCTTCTCCACTATTGCTTAGATTGTTAATTGGGATCATTCTTGTAGATCTCTGGACATTTCCCTAGTGCCAGATTTCTCTTAAAACCTCCCTCTATTATGGCTCCCTCTATTATGGCTCCCTCTATTATGGTCTCTCTTTTCTTGCTCTCCTCTATTCTTCCCCTGACTCAATCTTCATGCTCTCGCATGTTCTCCTCTCCCCTCCTCTTCCTGCAGTTTATATAATCCCCTGGATCCTGGGTTACAGGCCAGCTTTTATGTTCGTGCATCCTTCTGTCCACAAGATGGCAGACTTTATGTTGTTTTCCACAGTCTGCAATGGTTAAAAAGAACCTCAACCCTCTTGCAATTTAGAAAATTTAAACCTACAGATTGCTGGGGAAAGTCTGATAGAAGCAGCATGGATTTTTACAGCCTGAATAAATGGTGTCTTAAACACTCCAGATTTTGACAATAAAGGTTTCATTTTCTGAGTAGGAGTACTGCTTGAGACTATATTTCTGTAAAAATGTAGAAACTCCACCAGGATTAAAGACACAAGTATTTTCATGTTTTTCATTTCCTTTACAAAATCAAGGACAGAGTTTTTGAAAGTTAGAATTGGTGAAAACTTTTACAATGGAGGCTACTAGATGAAGTTCTCAAAATACGCAATCATCTTTAACCTTTTTCCTTGACTCAGTGTGTCAATGTTGTTTATTTAGTGTGTGTGTGTGTGTGTGTGTGTGTGTGTGTGTGTGTGTGTGTGTGTGTTTGGAGGGGGCCACTGGGAAATAAGAATTCCTTTGGGGAAGAATTATCCAACCATATTCCCGGATATCATAGACAAAGCTGAAAATTAGAAAGAAGATTTCAGAGTAGCTCGGTCATTCTCTTTAATTTGAAGGAAACTGATTCCCCAAGGTCTGTGTGCCTGTGTGGTTTTCTAACTCACCCTGCTCAGCAGCTCATTCATTTCCATCACCAGGGTGTTCAGGTTGCCCTCTGCCACCTGAATGAGTCTTTCTGGTGCTCGCTGAGGTGAAAGCAGGTGCTGGAAAAGATTTCAGACCATATACATCTTAGTAAATGGGTTAGCAGCCATCCTAGGGTCGCACAGAGCACATTTTCCTGTACACACTGAATACTTAGGCATTTCTGCCCTCAATAGAAGGGAAACTACTTACTGTAAGTGGACACATGCTCAAAGACTGCCACACCAGACACTCACGTAAATATTGACCTACTGCAGTTTATTGAGAAATTACCATGTTCAAAAATTTTGTTTATCCCCACCACTCAAAATTCACTTCTTATAAGAATTCTGTGAAATAAAAGGTGCTTCATTTTCTGAATGAGCAAACTATGGACTGCAGAAAGTCTTTTTTACAAAAGGCTGGTATTTGGTTGTGTTTAGAAGGATCTTTGCGTTTGTTAAGGCTTCCATTCTAATCAGCATGACTGTAATTTACAAGGGAGAAAGAGAGCAGCCCCTGATACAAGGAACTTGCTAGCTAGGCTCGTCCTGTGGTCAAGATTGGTACGAGCTAGTGTTGCACACACAGCTGAGTCAGATTCCACTACAATCTACAGTCTACTTTCAGACAAGGCCACCCTGTGATAGTGATGAATGAAACAAGAATCTGTAAGCTTGTCAAAGAGTAGACAGTTCCACATCCTTGTACAGATCACAAAAGTATCCCAATGCCTGTTTTGTGCCTATAGGAGGGAACATCATTCCTTATTAATCACAATGTTAACCACCCCCTGTTTTAGCTAAGATTCACCAGAAATTCAGTTAGAGTTCCAGTCTCACTTTCAATGGCTGAAAGAACTGTAAGCTTCTGCGTCTGGGAACCTGTTCCATTCACAGAGGCCAAGTCCAAGTCTAAATGTTGTGTATCATTGTTTATGCCTTCTCACTGAGATACTGCATGATTCCCTCATGGTGCTTAATGTCAACGATGGTAGTAGATAAATAAACCCAGCTCTGGCTATCATGGGTATTGTTCTGATGGCCTTTGGCTAGAATTTGGGAACCATAACAGGATCAAATATAGTTCTCAAAGGTTGTAAAATATCAAAATGGGATCCTCAGTTTTCAAATAATAGATTTACTATGAAAAAAGAATTGAAATAATGAAGAAAGACTGGAATTAAAGAATCACAGAGATCATTTTCACAAACTCCAAGACATAAGAAAGAGGGTTGACAGAAGTCTTTGTATTAGTGATGCTCATGGGTAGAACCTCTTCCAGGCTCCAGGAAACTCACCATCCAATGATGACATACTATTTTTAGAAACGTTTATGCCCAACTTAATTATTTGCTTTTCTAATTTGTTTTCCAGTCCGTATTCTCTCTCTGTGTGTTGAAAATTGCTAGTCAGCCTCCTTTTCATAATGTCTTTTATGTTCGTGAATGTAAGACTATGAGGTAAATAGACTGTAGCCTAGCTTTCAAGGTTGTCCTTTATATTGGCCTGTCCTCTAGAATTCCAGCCTTATCTCTCACAAGCAGGCCTGATTTCTAATGTGGGCCAGACAGGTCCAATGCACATCTCTGTCATAGGTAGGTGGCTCTTTTAAGCAAGAGTAGGTAGTAAGAGTATGGCCTTTGGCCAACGAGGCCTCATTACTAGCTAACTAGATTGCCCCATCTGAATTATTTTTGTCTCTTTGAGGTTGGAAAAGATGTTCAATTTCAAAGGCCCTTAAGTCATACTGCCTCTACTCAAATCTCACCACTACATTTACTAGCCTTGAAATTGTGCTTCAAGCAATACTGCATTGTGCCTCAGTTTTTCTACTTAAAAATATTGAATATGGCACTTTTATTTTAGTCATTTCAGACTATTTCAACAAAAATTACCATAGACAAGGTCGCTTGAACAAAATGTACAGTTTTGGAAGCTGAACAACCGAAGGTTGTCAACTAATTTGGTTGCTGGTAAGGACCTACACATGGTTATATTTTCCCTGTGTTCTGAAATGGCTGGCAGAGAGACAGTCCCCTTTCCTATTCTTTTCAGGCTAACCTTGCAGCATGAGTGCTTCATCCTCTTCCTCAACTTAACAATGATCACCTCCCAAAGATTTGATTCAAAATACCATCATGAGGGTAACTAGGGCTTGTGTAGCTCACAAATTGATGTGTTGAAATGCTAGTCTATAAGGTAACGATGTCATTAAGTGTAATTTTGAGAAGTGATTAGGTAATAAGGGGAAAACCCATCTTCCTGGGATTGTAACCCTTAAATATATAATAAAAGAGCTCACAATTCTTGCTATTAGATGAGGCCAAAGTAAGGAATCATGTATACATGAGAAATGAGCCCTTACTAGACACTGAGTCTGCCTTAGATTTGGGCTTTCCAGGCTGCAGAACTGTTACAAATGTATTTCTATTGTTTATAACGTAGCCAGTTATGGTATTCTGTGAAAGCAACCAAACAGACTAAGACAAATTTTCCATATAGAAACTTATGGGGACACAAACTACTTATTAAAACTCCATTTTGCTTCTTGGGTTTTTATTGTTACTCTTGCAAGAACTACGTGTTGTTATACATGAACAATTTTAATTATATAACTTTTCAACAAATGTTAGTTATTTTTACTGCCATCATTAAGGTAATGGTGAGGATTAAAGCATATATTCCCTAGAAAAGTATCTCCTGCTAGCTAGTGAATGAAGTAAAGACGTCTTCCTCCAGTCGTCACCAGCATTTCTCTTCCTTTTAAAACCTCTGCCACTCAGGTCCCAAGAAAACTATGCTCTCATTACTGGTGGTTTTCCTAGTTGCCCTGAATCTTACCAGTTTCCCAGTTTTTGTGCATCAAATCTTTAGAAGGTACATGCTAACTAGATATTTTTGCTAATGGCTTAATTACTGTTTAACTTTTATTTTTTTTTAAACAGCAGAGGGTCTGTGTATGCTTCCCAAAGGCATGGAAAGACCAGAGGAGGTAAGAAATGCACAGGGAGCTGATTGTGACTGGGGAGCCTATGACTTCTCAGTAACTACTTGATAATTGAGTGAACAACATTCAAGTAACTACTTTGCACTAATTTTAAACCACATTAGTTTTCTAAATGTTGCTTCTAGCCTTTCACACATTGGAAGCTTTAGCAATCTTTTAGAACAGAGGGTCAGAATCACTGTCAAAGTTGCAAAACATTTTAATCTTGTTTTTCAATATTAATAAAGAGCAATGAAAGTATTCCTGACTCCCAGGATAGGCAGCTGGCAGATGTATTCCAGTACTTGATCTTAAAGCATATATTTGCATGGATCAAAGGTCAATTTTAATGTATAAGTCAGGTATGCTTGTCACTTCAGGACCCCCTGTAGGGGCTATTGAGTTCCATTAAAGGAATGTAGACTAAGAAACTACCAGTCACCTGTAGAAGAGTGGGGGTGTAGTCAATATCACATTCTCCTTGTGAGAAGTAATTCACTTTCAGCCGAGATCATATTACTTTAGATTAATGCTTTTAATTTGAATTTTATTGGTTTTGCAGACTTCTGTAAGGATTAATTTGTTTTGATTTTATGGAGCTATAAGTATAAGGGATACCTACCTGATTTTATGTTTGCACATATTCAAGTCACATAATAAAACCGATTTAGGCCAACCAGGGAGATAGAAGAATATTTGCCTTTAATAGGACTCTGCATATTGCAGTTCTCCAGTTTGAAGCATCGGTTTAGAAGTTTCTTTCCTACACTTGTTCTCCTGGTTTTGGGTAGTGAAAGGAACATGTACTAATGATGGCCAAGACCACTTGGGAAGCCTTTGTTATCTCAGCCCCTGGCCCTGAAGCTGTGAGTGCCCCCACCGACCTTGAGTTCTTGAGTTGTATTTTCAAGCCCATGGAGAATTTTGTATGGAGCAGGCAATGGGCCAGTGAGGTTGATGTTCATGGCCATCTGTTGCAGATGGGCTAGGTCACCAAGAAGAAGGCCTGTGCATTCATCTCCACAAACTGTAAACGGGAATAACAAAGAATGGTTACTCATGCTGAACAGTCTAACCAGATGTTCACAAAGATATCAGTTATGGGACAGTTTATTATCCAATCATAGTTCTATGAAAGATGGTGAGGTACATCTCAGATAATTACTGCTCTCACACTGATGGCAGCTGAAGATAGATAAAAACATCAGAAGATTAAGTTGTATCTGTCATGTAGAACCTGGAAGACAGAGGATGACATAACTAAAACGACCAAACGAGAAGAACAGATTCAGTTTGCACTGGGAAAAGGGTGAAGCATGTTGAAGAACTGGTAAACGAAAGGCAAAACACAGCATATAAATCTATGAGAACACAGCAATAATGCTGCATTAGGATATTCACTGTATCCAAGCATATTATACATATTCCATGGTATTGCACGGCATCTGTAGCGATTTCTCCTGCAAAGGCTTCATGAATTATAAAAAAAAAAGGTATATAAAAGTATTATCAAAAGATTTTGCAGGTGTTTGCACAAATGTGTTTGTATGTACAGGCACAGTCATACACGTGGGTATGCTGAATGGTTGTGTGTAGGTCAGAGGTAAAGATAGAAATCTTACTTTATAACTCTCCCTGGACCATGGGTTCCCTTTACGGCTATACTGGCTTGTCAGTAAATGTCAGAAATGCTCATGGGTCCATCTCTCCAAAGCGGGTGATTACAGGAGTGTATTGTCACACTCACCATTTTCCTTGGTGCTGGGGCTATGAACTTAGGTCTTCATTATTATGAGGCAATCACATTACTGACAGAGACCTCACCTCACTGCCCCCCCAGAATGTTTTAAGCCCCAAAGAAAGAACCTTTCTTTCTGCGATGATGTTTTTCCTTGTCTTGATGTTTACTCTTTTAGCCAGAATTTCCTTCTTTCCCCAAACATTTTATTTCTCACAAGAGCTGCAGTTCTACAAATCTCTACTGTGATGATAAACGTTAGCCAGTCTTGCAAATACACAGCTTCCAAAGGCAGGGCAAGATCTAATCTGAAAGTAACTGACTTTGGTAGTGTCATTCACATTATCCTTAATGGTCAGAAAAGGGAGCTATTCAAACCTCATAGTGGTAGAGAGGGTGCTGGGAGGATTGATGGAGGGCGAAATGGACTTTCGCCAGTCCAGATTAAACCTAAAGTAACATCACAGTTTTTTTTTTTTAAAGAGAACATCTTTATTATTTGGATAAAGTAAAGTATATTTGCTTAATTTTTCTTTTTCTTTCTTTTTTTTTTTTTTTTGATACCAGGTCTCAGATAGTTCAGGCTAGCCTTGAATTTGCTATGTAGCTGAGGATGACCTCAAAATTATGACTTTCTGTCATCTACCTCCTGAATGTTGGGATTACAAACATGAACTGCCATGCCTGGTTTCTGCATACTGGAAGCCAGGGTTCTGTGAGTGCTGAGTAAGTACTCTCTCATCTAAGGTACATCTCTAGCTCCACACTTCGAACTTTTTTGTAAGATATGCATCTTTACACCAGGGAGCACAGATTTTCATAATTATATTCTATCATAAATCAACGTGAACATATGCAGATTTTTCTTCTATCTGCTCATGGATCAAAACCATATCCATGTTAGAAGAGAAAAATATACATAACATGGAAAACACCGAGTTCTTGAGTGTGATTGGCTCATGCCCCAGACTGGCAAGAATTCAATTAGTTCTCTAAACAGCAATCCCCTGAGCACTTCATGGAGAGAAAACCATTTACAGAAGCTTGTAAACAAAGGGAAGCAGTACAGAGAGGATGTTTTGAAAGGACAGCAGTTAGAGGTGAGCTGCCATGTTCCTTCACCAGGATTTAACAGACCCAGCAAGGCTTTCAGTAAATCAGCTTTTTGCAGGTGGCAAGTACAAGGGTGGCATGTCACCTGAGTTCCTATGCAAGCTCCTGACATTCTACAAGTGAAAGGCAGGAGCTGAAGTCTAGAGTTAGAACCATGTCTCTTACTGTTCCAGCCAGGGTGAAAGAGAATTTCTGCACCATGGAAACACAATGAAAGGAAGAAAGAACAGTGACTCCATCACCCTTGGGCAATTAGAGCTTCAATAGACATGTCAGCATTCAATCATTCTAGAAAGCATATCACAAGAGACAATGAAGTGCTGGCTGGTCTAACGAGGGGAAGATTCTTAGTGTGGCTCTCAAGCACCACTGGGTAAATATTTGTAGAAGGCACATGGCATAGTAGCACACATTCATGAACAGGAGAAAAAATAGGGAGGTAGGAGTTTGAGATCAGAGAGAGAAAGGTGTTGGTCATATGGGAAATGTCTGAAGGTAAGAATGGCATGCTTGATAACCAGTGGAGAGCCATATGAATGTGTAAGGAATACTGCCTAAAAGGGCAGTAGTTGTCTGAGACTGAGAAAGATGCTAGTTCTTATTATAGTCCTGGGAATATACCTAGAGAATTTTACATTGCACAACCAATACACTTGCTCATCTGTCTTTATTGCTTCTCAACACATAGCTAAGAGATAGAATCAGCTCAGATGTCCATCACCTGGTGAATGAACAAGGAAAATACGGTATATGTACCCACAGAACTGTATTCAGCTACAAAGAAAAATGAAGGTAAATGGGTGGAATAAGGAAAACATAACCTAGACATGAAAACGCAAACACTGTATATTCTTCCTCATTTGTGGATCCAAGCTTCTCTATTTTCCACTTCCTGTATAGGCCAGAAATCTTAAGGGAGGGGAGATAGTATAATATAGATACTATGAAATAGTGTTGGGGGAGAAGAAAAGTTTAAACAGGGAGAGGAAGAGAGAATAGTATAACAAGGAGGCAAGGGGAAGGCTAAGAAAAGCAAAGTATGAAAACGTTAAAGAAAATCTACTATATTGTAACAACAACAGCAACAAAACCCAAAGAAAGAAAAACCAAATCAAACAAAAAGCACAGTTCATCCTAAAACTAGTTAGGGAGGAGACATCTTCCCACTGGGAAAAAGTTTGTCCTCAATGCCAGGTGTGGAGTATTTGGTCAAGGAGACTCTAGGCTCTAGATTAGTACTCTAGACTCTAGAGTTCTCCAAAGCCATGTAGTGCATTGTGATTTTTCTTGCTCAACCCCCGCCCTGAACTAGATTACAAGTGTCTATTGCTAAAGATGTGAAGCACAATAACTGAGTGAGAGAATTTGGATGTGAGCTGACAACTCCTCCCTGCTGGCTTATTTTTCATGATGCTGGAGGTGCTATTCAGGCAGTCAGGGGGAGAAAGGAATTGACAGTGTTACCTAGCTTTGCATGCCTAGCCTACAGGAGAAAATCCTGGAACTATAAACCCACTCCAAAGCACGTGGCGGGAGAGGTCATTGTCCCTGGTGAAGGGAACATAAATGTGTTGTTTAGCTAAATTGATACAGTGATGAACCAATCACCTTCTAAATGTATTTGTTTATACCCATACACAATCACAACTCTCAGCTGTAATCAGAGAAGCTTGTGTTCACAGAGAATTATGCTAAATGCTGAGACTCGGCTGTAAAAGATACTGAGAGGTAACAGTTGACTGTTCAGAGTTAAATAAGACATTTATTGTATTCCCTCCAAGGGTTAGAGAACATGGAGAAGAGGAGCATAAAGAATACAAGTGCCAGAAGACAGGGAGAAGAGCTGCAGGACACCATCTTTGGGGCATACAAAGATGCCATACATGCATCATTGCAACCACAGACTTGCAAAAAATGTGTATGACTGCACTGGATCAGCATGAGGCTGAGGCCATCAACAGTCAAGCATGGATGGGGGAGGGATTCAGGGGCCTTGCCCCACACTATTCCCTACCAATACATTCAGGAAATGGAGCATGATTGCTTTCAGGTGTGTAGCTACCGGTGATTCCCACCAGGTTCCAAAGGATAGTCCTAATCCAATGGTCATGAAGATTTTCCTGATTAAACTAAATGGCTTAAACTCAAAACCAAACCCAAAGTCTTAAATCCAGAAAAGGACTCTAAGAGAGGAGGGAGGTTGAAGGGTGGTAGAGAGGTAAGTGAGAGCTTGGGGAGAGAATGACCAGAATGAATTATACAAAATATAAGCACATGACATTGTCAAAGAAGTTAATGAGTAAAAACGAAAATGAAATCTTAAAGATAATGGTCCCAATGAATACATACAGAAACTGCTGTTTTCTGGTGACCCAGAGAAATGTACTGTAATGGAGGGAATGCAGGGATATGAATGACTAAGAAAGGACACATTTAGGTTATGAACTAAGATGTTCATTTCTGGGGGGGGGGTGAACAGAGCTACAACTTCTTTGTTTTTATTACCATTAAGAGGCAAGTCTACCTTACTTCCTCCCAATTCTGGATTGGATTTGCAACGTACTCTAATCCACAGAATGTGACAAGGAATTTTTTTGGGGGGGAGGGCGCTTAGGTCTCAGCTTCCAAGATTCAAAGATTTTACTTTCACATTCTTAGAACTCTGCTGCCCAGAGTATAATCCCAGGTTAGGCTCATTAAGAGACATGCAACATGAGAGAAAGAAAGGCTTATCCTCACTATCATCATGTCCGATACCACCATGCAATTAAGAGATAAGTAATACTTGCTCCATGTTTGGAGTTATGGTTTGGAATGTGGATTCATACTAGGGACTGTTAAGTCTCAGTTCCTAAGTTAAAAACAAGCGTGTATAACAATTCTTAATATTATTAAAGTCTTAAGGGGTTGGGGACCCAGCTCAGTGGCAAAATACTTCTTGGCTACCCCACAAATGGCCTTTTGCAAGAACTCACCCATGCCATTTTTTATGTCTCTGGGCCAAGGGTCTACCATTAGGTCCCATGTTATAGTCTCTGTGTTTGCTTCTTAAGGAACAAAGTGAGGCAGATTTTCATAAGTGAAAGGTAGGTTTTATAGTATGCTCCAGTTTTACACTCACATCTGTCCCAACAGCTAAGAAAGACTTATAGATACAACATCTATGGGGGAGTTTTCTAAACTTTTATCCATCTCACTCATTGAGTTTTAAGGTACACATTGATGGGAATTGTACCATTTACATAATGGTTTGTCATTTTATTCTGACATAAAATATTTTACTTATGCCACAAGCTACTTTTCTTTGACCTTAAAATGTATGAAGTGTATTGTAGCAGACACTTGAGAAGCCATAAAACGAAAAATAAATTTAATTCACTTTGATAGGAAGATCTGAGACACGTAGAGAGACATGGGGTATTCACCTTCTATAAACAATGGCTCTCTGACAAGGCTGCTGTGTAAATTAATACCTAGCTCATAATCAGGACACCCTCCAAACCTCTCTAAACCATTCTCCTAATTCAATAATATGGATAAGCTTATAAAGTGAGAGCTTGCCGAAAATGCATGAGAGTAAAAGCAAATATTTCAAGACTATGATTAGATTTTACATGACTAAATGTTTCCGAGTCTTTGCCTATAAAAGTTTCAGGATAAATTTGTGTTAATATTAACAAATGCAGTACTAAATTCAGGTTGTTATAGCTGGGCACATGTAAGGGGCAGATCATGCAGCTGATATTACACATCTTTCTGTTAGCAATTATTCCAAAATATTGCATTTCTACCAGAATCCCCCATGCATAGTAATTACTGGCTTACTATCACACAAAAAAAAATTTTACAAAGTGCATTTAAACCAAAGAAGCTGAAGCTGAGACTACACTGAGCATTTGGAAAAGGCCAAATCCTTAAACCAATTTTAGGGAGAAATACAAAAATTGTCTGTTCTAATTAACTAGAGATAAATGAATTTAAATTCACCTTCTAAAGAAAGGATAAAATTTATACTATAATGTGTATATTTTAAATTAATTAGGAAAACTAAAAGGCTTTGATACAGCTCTGGTTTTGAATTTTTTGTCTATCTTCTTCTTGATACCTGGAAAAAGGAATGTTTAAGCAGGACAAATAGTATATACTTGTGAGCCTTGTGTTGTAGAGGAAAAGGCAGCAGGAGACTCACAAGTTCAAAGCCAGCCTGAGCTATGACAATCTGGGTTGACACCATGAGATGCTTGCCTTAAGAAAAAAAAAAAAAAGACAACAGATTTGGGGCTTATTAAAACAGATTTGGCAATACTTCATTATTTATAAGTCATTATCTGACATAAGAATTTGAATTCAGACTTACTCAAAAGGTTTATTCACCTTGTTTCTTTGGTTAGAGAAATAAGTATTTGGGAAGTGTTAGAATAGTATCAGATGACCAATTAAGAGAGAGCTGTTCCCTCCCAGCCACCACCTCTAGGAGTGGACACGCATTGTCTGCTTGCTGAGCTTTAATACAGTTTCATGGGCCAATGACTTAGTTAAGGGACCACCCATAGGAAGGCAGGTTCACCTTATACCATGCTTAAGAGGCAGACAAATTATTCCTTTAAGGACATAATGTACTTTTTCTTCCCCGAATTCCTATCACCTTGAACAGTTCCTTTGAACCACCATGAGACCCTGCTGGGTCTTCTGAATCCCGATTAGATGTAACTCCTCCTTTTCCTTCTCTTCTGTCTTTATTTCGGGTGCCCATCAGAGCCTCACTCCGCTTTTTCTGGTACTTTAGGCTTCCTTAGCCTTCCTCCAAAGCCCACCTCCCTGCTGGGTGGCTGTCTATTTACGATGTAGCTAACATCCGTGCTGCCCTAACTTGGAGATCACTGCTTTTTTCTTCTCTTCTGTATTCTTCTCATTGGAAAGATGCTGAAATTCACAACTTGCCTGCCCTAAAGTCGTCTTTATTGTTGTTGCTGTTGTCATCGTCTACTTCTTCCTCCCCTTTCTCCTTCTTCCTCTTTCTCCCTCCTCTTCCTTCTATAAAACGGTCACTCCCAGGCTTCTGTTTACATTTGTTCTTAAATTCTTATATTAATGAGACTAAGAGTTCCAGCAGGGGTCCCTGATTTCTCTGGTATCTTTAGATAACAACAAAGATAATCTCCCAAAATTTCCAGTAATGTAAATTTAGGCAAAAGTTCAGACATTTATACCTGTACAAGATTCAAGGTATAAATGTGAATTCCATTTAAACTAAATCAAGTTATGTAGCATGGAAAAATAAATGCTAGGAGAGAGAGAGCTCAGACAGGACGGTGCTTGCCACACAAACACAAGGACCTGAGTTTGATCCCCAGACACACTTGAAGATCGGGATATGATGGCACAGACTTGTAGTACTATCACCGAGGAGCCAGAACCTGACAGTACACTATCACTGGGGTTTAATTGTTAGACAATTATGACTAAAGAGTGAGTCCTGGGCCAGTGAGAGACACTGTCTCAAAAAACAAAGCAGACAGAACTTGAAGAGGAATGACACTTGAAATTGTCCTCTGTCTTCCATACACATGTGCACATAATTCTGTGCATACCAGCACACATAAAATAGTCATGGCCCATGGTGGTTAGGTATGTAGAAAGATTGAATACAGAAACTCAAAGGAAAGAGACATTGTAGGGAGAGCCAAAGAGTGGTTTCCGGTGACTTATGGTATCTAGAATTAGAGATAATTATGAAAAAATGTGATTCCGCCTAAGCCAAAGAAATATTTCACCAGAAACTGATGAGATATTCAAAATACCTTACCTTTAGAGATGGCCAAAGAGTTAAAGGGAACAGTCAGGGTCTGCCCTGGCTTGCTTCCTATTGCTACACTAAATCATGTTCATAAGCCACATGGGGAGTAATGGTCTTAATTTATCTTACAGCTTATAATCCACCACCACAGCAAGTCAAGACAGAGCTCAAGGCAGGAACCTAGAAGCAGAAACTGAAGCAGAAGCCATTGGAGCATGCTGTTTACTGACTTGCTCCTCATACCTTCCTCAGTTTGTTTAAATACCCCAGGGGCCTCCTGTCCAAGAATGGCATCACTCATAGTGAGCTGGGCTTTCCCACATAGGTCTTTAATAAAAATAATGCCCCAATTTTTCCCTTTAGGCCAATCTGATGGAGTCATTTCTCATTTGAGAATCCTTCTTATCAGATGACCAAGCTTATGCCAAGTTGACATAAAATAAAATAAAATAAAACAAAAAACTAACTAGTGAGGTGATATCTTGCTTTTACAAATAAAGCCTGTCTGAAGATCAGAGAATGGAGCTTGCCACTAACTAACCATAGAGGTTTGGAAGTCTATACAGACAGGAAGTGAGATGGCTGAGCACAGACAGGAAGTAAGATGACTGGGAGGAGAGAGGATATAAAGGGGGAGGAAACAGGAACTCACTCTCTTGTCTGCTGAGATGCTAAGAAGGTAAGGTGTGACTGTGGTTGCTCAGTTTTCTCTGATCTCTCAGCATTTTCCTCTGTCTGACTCTGGGTTTTCATTATTTAGACCAATTAACAACTCCCTTTTACAAACTAGCACATGCCATCCTGATAAAAATACTTCCAATATGGACTTTTCCCATTCTAGAAATTATGAAATAATGTATAGAAAAACTGCCCCACTTTAATCAATATGTGATTATTCTCTTCTTTGTGGGGAGGGGTCATTAAATCTTTGGGTCTATCCAAAGTGAAGAACCAGAGTAAAGTTCAGTTTATTCTTAAGTAAAAGCCTGATTAAAAGCAATAATTATAAGTAATCCCCATGAATAAGGCCCAACTGTGCTGGGCCTTAATTTCCTTCTGGTGCAGGCTTGCCAATATGGCATGAGGAATGATTAGACTCATCCAGAATCAGCCTCACAAATACTGTTCCACACAATAGTAGCATAGAATAATGTTAAGTAGGCTGTTGATTAAAAAAAAATAAATATGTTCTACATTATAGTAAAACAAATAAATGGATGAAGGCACAAAAGCTGCCTAAATAAATTGCTCTGCACTTGGATTTGAACATGACATCATCATGGCTTAAAGTCCCAGAAAGCTATGGCAAACATACTTTGAATGGCCTTTGAAAAGGGAATCTACTTGATAACTAAGTGATAGTAAAGACAGCATGACATATAGGGGTGAGTATGAAGGGTGATCTTATGCAAAGTCACAGATTAACAAATCACTTCAAAAGATCTTTTCAATTCATCTTTTGGAGCAGTAAGTGTTTATTTTTACAATGATGACAGTGTTCCCCTATTTTGTTTCTGCATATATGTTATATCACGGATCAACAGTATTCTAGTGATGACAAGGGCCTGTGTATTGTGATGGTGAGATGTTTGCTGGCAACTAGCTACTAAGAATAAGAATTTTGGGGCCAGTAAGATGACCTGGAATTTAAGAATGATCACCACTAAACCTGATGATCTGATTTCGATTCAAGCGACTTACATGGTGTAAGGAGAGAATCAACTCCCTCAAGTTGTCCTCTGACTTCCACATGAATCTCAGAGCATGTACAGCAGTAAATAAACAAATACATAAGCAAACAAATAAAATGAAGCAAAATATAAGGAGGAGCACCTTCACGGTGTCTCTGCCTAACTGCAGAGTCAAGAACACTTGGTGATTTCTACTGTGATACTGACGAGAGAGGAATCATTGTACATGTCGTATTTTAAATATGCTGTGATATAAATAACAAAATGGATGTATCACAGATACCTCATATGCAGTGACTATGAAAGTAAGCACGGATTTGATATTTATAAGACACGAGATAGTATTTTGGTTATATTCTATGGAGGAATGTCTTGCCAAAGTTACTAATTTTAGTTGCAGCTCCCCAGACGTGTTCTATATTTTACTCTGTCACTCATGGTCTGTTTTAAACACTGTATGGGTTACTCTGTTAACTATACATTTTAGGAAAATGGGACATTAACAAGTCTAGTTTGGGCTTCACATAGAAAACTTTTTGCGTTTAATACATAAGGGCTTTCTCACTCATTCTCAGATTTCAGGGTAGGTGGATATTCTCATTGTATGAAATGATATGTCAATTATGAACAAGGGTTTAGAGGGGAGGATGAATTTGTGTAACTCAGCTTACTAAACAGAAATCCTGTTTCAAGCATTAAAATAAAATATTCAGAACTCACAAATACACCTAAGAAATAAAAAGTGTCCAGCTGTCTTAAAACTGATAAATTTGGGATGGGCTGTAGCTCATTAATGGACTGTTTGGATAGCAGGCAAAGAAACCTCTGAGTTTGATGCTTGCAGACAAGAAAAAAAGAAGAGGTATGAAATTAACGCAAGTACCAACCTAATGTATCTTTTCTACTTCAATGAAGCAATACTCTGTAGACAAGTTCTGATGAATATGCATGGATCGTAATTAAATATCTGATCTCTTAAAACCTACAGATAGCCTCTAAGAGAAAAAAAATATGACCTGGGGCTGATAAGGATGGCTCAGCAGGTAAAGCTCCAAAACCTAACAGCATGGGTTTGATCATCTACATTCATAAGGTGGAGGAAAAAAGCAATTCCTGAAAGTTGTGCTCTGGCTTCCTTACAAATGCTGTGCTCTTCATATACACACAAGTACATACCCCTCCACACACACACTAAATAAATAAATAAAAATTGCAAATTCAGTGAAATGTTAAAAAAAAGTATCATTTGCCTAGTTAAAATAGTAGGTTTTTCTGATTATTGTCCAGTCTTATCCTAATGAGTTTTATATTACTCTACTGCACCTTACTTGTCTTCTACACTGTACTCTGTGTCACATCTGAATTCCTTTTATGGTAATCATCTGGGAGTTAAGGTAAGGCCAAAAGCAGCTCTCAGTAACATGTACAAATATGCTACAAGAATGAACCAGAATGTGTGGAGGGTTGAACATTGTACCTAGAAAATGGGAAGCTTCCAAGCAAGGCGAGCTTCTAAAATTGCTGTTATGGTGAACCTGTTGGTGGTGCAAGGAGTTCTCTAGGGGATGCCTGGCATCTGAACTAGGAGTCTGAAGGTGCTGGGTATTCAGTGACGCCATTTACCCACTCTCTTTGATGGACTTGATCTCTGAAGAGGGGCTAAAATCATCATACTGTGAGACTCTGGGGTCTCCACATTTCCTAATAAAATTATTATTGAATAAATTTATTATTATTATTATTATTATTGAACTATAATATATAAAATGATTACACCCTGTGGGAAATTCTCCAATGTCCTCCCACTTGTTAACTGTTTGAGACAGTTTGTCTTCAAACTTATGAACTAGTCAAGGAGGTCTTTGAACTGTGGATCCTCTTGTTTTCATTCCTCAAGTGCTAGGTTATGAGCATTCACGACCACAACAGGCTAAGGAAAGTCCTTTTAATATAAGTAAAGTCCTAGCCTGGCTTGCTGGCCAATTTAGGCAGTGACGGGCATCTCATGATTTCTTCATTTGTTCTACATTCTTCAAATTCTAAAGCATAGACTTTTATTTTTTTATTGAACAAATAGTGAGTCTATGGATTCTACAGATCACAGCTCTTCTGAAATAACACAATGAAGAAGCCTAGTCCATAATCTTGTATATAAATGTCCTAGGAAACACAGTACCATGTGCAATGACTATACATAATGAAAAACATTTTAGAAATGAACAAAAAAACTAAAGCTAAACACCAAAACATTTAAGTATATGATGAGACAATTTCAATTGTGTTTCTTAAGGAATTCATAAAAGAGAACAAAATCAATTCTCATATAATCCATACGAATAAACTGTTGGTGCGGTATCGGGTTTCTACCAAGCAGAGCCATGATCTTTTCTGCAGTCAACACCAAACTCACTGACAACAGCAAAGACATTCATTTTTTTCTTTACTCCTTCTGATGTTCTGTCTCCCTCATGCAGGTCCTTCTCCTAACTCACACCCCTCAGGCCTTCTGAAAATCCACTGTGATCCCATATGATGAAGCAGGCCCCACAGATACAACATACCAGGTCAGTCTATTCTTTGGTCCCTTGATCTAATTTAGCTTGGGGATAGAGAAGTCTCTCATAAAGAGAATTGAGAATGAGCCAGAGTTTTGTCCTTACTGAGTCTTGTTTTCTTAAGTCATTTTAAAAGCAGGGGTAGGAGGCAGGAGCTGTGGGGTGGGGGAGGGAGCAGTGTAGGAAAACCACATCATGTTTGTTCTAAACTGTGGAAACTGTAAAAGACGAGAAAGGAAGAAAAGTCTAGTTGTTCTGTGGGGCAGTTCTTAGGATCAGCCTAAGGAAAGGTGGAAGACAGGACCAGAAGCAAGAAGGAACCACTAAGCCTGAAGGAAGGCTGTAGAAAAAATGTCTACCTGTACAACACAGCTGTAGATAATGTAGAACAGGTGTGTAAATGGCAAAACAGTCCCCCAGGTTAACATTTTTATGGTATAAAAATCACTATGGTATTCTAGAAGGAAATGAAAATTTCCAGGACACAGTGATGGATGGACCATTATTTTGAGCAGGGTCAAATGCACCACTTGTGGACAAGAATAATGGGAATGGACACTGAGAGGTCATGTGACTCTGTCACCAATGGGTGAGTACCTTTGTTAATGAGTATCAGATGGAACATGTGAAAAATTACAGATACAAGGCAAAGATGAGTTAAGCATTCTTATTGCTGGGAGCGATTGTGGCATAATCCTCAGAGATTGCCAGCCTTTTTTTTTTTAGACTAGCCCATTGAGTTACAAGATTGCTACCTTCAGTCCCAATCTACCTCCCCCCCCCCACAACTTCCTGTAAGTAAGGCCAAGGCACTTATGATACATGTACTAATATGTAAGCAAAGAACTGATCACCAGAAAAAGAACATGAAGCTAACTTGACTGGAAAAAGCTCAATTCTTTTTAAAATAAATGTTTAGCAAGTAAGCCTTCTCTTTCATCTTTGGCTGACTTTAATGTGCTACTGTTTAATTTTTGTATACCACATTACACATTTTTAAAATTGATGTCTGAATAATTAATAGAATTGATTATTTGTAGTTCAAAGTTATTGAGGTGTGTCCATATATCACTTAGCTTGTTGTATCCATGTAAATAAGGAAATTGGGAAGCAGTGTTGTGGGGTGTTTGGCACATACTAAAAAAGATTTATTTATTTAATGTGTGTGTGTGTGTGTGTGTGTGTGTGTGTGTGTGTGTACACGCATGTGCATGTGCATGTGTGTGCTATAGGTCAGAAGACATTGTGGAAGTTACTTTCCTTCTATATGGGTGTCAGGGATTGACTGAGATTGAGGCTTGATGGCAAGAACCTTTGCCTATGGAGCTCTCTTGCTGGCCAAGGGTCTACCTTTAAAATTATTTCTAAAATAAACGTAATGAGAGAGAGAGAGAGAGAGAGAGAGAGAGAGAGAGAGAGAGAGAGAGAGAACAACAGTACTATCAAACAAATATTTTGGATTATACCTTTATAGTCTTCCTTACACCAACCTTCTCATATATTTTTGCTTATTTTTCCCCATCATACTGCAAAGGTCAAATGTGAAGCTCTGTGCAGGTGATATAAGCACACAAACATTGAGTTGTATTCATAGCCCTTCTTATTTACTTCAAGCACTATGTGTTCTCATTAGAGTTGGAATACAAAGAAAATCTTGTTTTATATTTTTAAAAATTATGCATTTCTGCATAGGCACGTGTGTTTCTTCTTGGGTAAGCACACACGAGTGCACATGACTGTAGAGGTCAGAATAGCACTTGAATCCCCTTGAGCTGGAATTAGAGACAGTTATGAACCTGGGGTCTGGGCATCGAACTCAGATCCTCTGGAAAAACAGCAGTACTCTTAACCTCTGAGCTATCTCTTCAGCACAGTGCAGTAGCCTATTTTTTTTTTTTGATTGTTTTCTTAATGCATCTTCCCAAATGTTTCAGTGTTACTGTTTTGTTTTGACCTACTTTTCAACCCAGGTTTAGCTTTTGAAGTAATTTTTTAGAAACCAGAGCACAAGCAAAAGTGCTTCTTAAAATGCAACTCAGAATTAGACACACATAAAACATGAAACAGGAAAGACTATCATGCACAAACACATTGAAGTATGTGTGTAAATATTGCAATAAAATGTGCTGAAACATATTTCTTTAGGAAAAAGCATAGCATGGTCCAATACTCTCCTTTTAACTTTATAAATAACTTTCTCTAGATTTGAATTGATGTAAGATCCAGTATTACATATTTCAATACTGAATCCAGAATCATGAGAGAAGAAGGGAGGAAGGTAGGGAGGGAGAGTGGGAGAGAGAGGAAGAGAGAGAGGGGGAGGGAGAGAGAGGGAGGGAGAGAAAGAGAGTGTGTGTGTAGGAGGAGAAAAAAACATGCCATCTCCTCACTGTTTACTCTGTATGTAACAAAACTTAAACACTTTAGTACATTGTAACTGCATCTAGGGTTTACAGTTTGAGATGAAGTTACAAAGCATTATGTAAAAGCGGGGAAAAAAGTCAGTTGTAATTTGAGGCTTAAAATGCCTATCCAGCCAATTACAAATTCAGGAGGATTCTAAAAGATTTAATAGACTTGGATCTTTAATCTGTCACAAGGGCAATGCCAACTTTAGGAAAAATAGCCAATCCAGAGATGGGCAAAAATAAGACTTGCATGGAGAAGCTTTGTTGTAGGTCTTCAATGAATTGACTAGAACATGCTGAGGATTTTCTCAGCTGTTCTTGGCTCAGTGGGATGGAGAAAAATCAGCATGGGAGCTGCAGAAGGTGGGTAGGTAGCTCCAGAGAGGATGCAGAGTAGCAACTGCTACTGCAAACAAGGAAGTATCAGGCTTATTGGAACAGAGACAGACAAGGAAGCCAGGCCCACGGAACCAGCAGCTAAGTTAGTATACATACAGACACACTCCGTGCCCTCGCGTGCATGCCAGTGTTCGCAGCCATCACACTTCCTTCCTGTGGCTCCAGGACGGCACGTGCAGAGTCCTGTGACTGCATCACAAGGAACAGGCAGGGAACCATAAGGATCACACTCACATTCTTGGCAGGAGCCTCCCGGGCTGCTTGGACTGCCAGTGTAGCCTGGGGCACACCTAGGTTGGAATAGGACAAAGCAGTGAATATTAGTGAAAGTCACATCCTAAATCTGCTGGTGTGTGTGTGTGTGTGTGTGTGTGTGTGTGTGTGTGTGTGTGTGTGTTACTAGGGATTCAGCCTTAGGTCTTTCTGTTGTTTTGTTTTAAGAAAAGCTATCACCAAGTTGCCAAGACTGGTCTTGAATTCACTCTGGAGCCCAGACAGGCTTTGAACATGCCATCTGCCTGTCTGCCTCATCTCTCTGAATAGCTCCAGTGGTGAGTCTGTATTCCCAGGTCTGGCATGGCCATTACCATTCTAATATAAGGTAACAAGTGTTCGATGAAAATATCATTTGAATAATCCCCTGAAGTTATTTCTTAACATCTACACAAGAAACGTGTTCATTCCAAGCAAGTTCAGATTGATTAAATCTTCCAAGGGCTCATTACAAGGCTAATGAAGATGAAGCTCAGGAAGGAGCTTCTGGATGATAGGGACAATCAAGAAACTATAGCAATTTTAAACCCTGACTGCACTGGGCAGGTCAAAGGTGATTTAAATGAGCCAAGAAGCTCTCATAAGCGGAACACATTTATCGGGAAGGTTATAATAAAAAAATTAATCAAGACCTTTGGTTTAATGTAGCTGAATAGAAGCAATTTTTAGGGAAATATAATCTGATCACTTATATGTTAGAGATGATAAACTTGAGGCTGTAACAACACCCGAGAATTGCAAAAACAACTCAAACCACTCACATCTGATCATATATGACCCTGCTCATCCATAAACTACAAGAACTACCAGGTCCTACTGATTCTACACAAATGCATTTAAAATGATTGATTTCTGTGATTCACTTTCAGACAGCAATTGTGATCTTACTATACATTCTTCTAGTCTTTTCTATAAGTTTTTGTTGGCAGATAGTGAGTGATAATTTCACTTTATAAAGTTAGCTGCAACATAAAATATTTATATAATTAATTGCTAAACATGATCTCACTGGTGCCCACGGTTGTTTTTAGTCATGATGCTACTGGTGTTTACAAGAGCATTAAATGAATATTCACTTAAATATAATCCCAAAGTGCGTAGCAGACATACAGAAGATATAGCCTTATCATATATAATCTATGTCCAAATGATGCTGACATCTTCCAAATAACTGAAAATGTTTTTGGATGTTTGTAGTATAAACTGTTCAATTTCTGTCAAATCCCATTGGGTGGTGTGAGTTCACCTTTCTGTACATTTATAAAAATTCTGGATATTATATGTTGTTATCATATACAGATTTTTGAAAGCATATCTTACAAACACATGCATTTTATTGGAATTTACAAAACTTACATCTAATTACTCCATTTTTATTGCCATTATTCTTGTAACCATTGATGATTGTGTAAAAGAATCTTTAAGTAGTTGATAGTAAACAATAGCAAATGGTTATTTAGTTTTCAGAAATGATAAATGGTTTCAGGCTCTCCTAGCAGGCTCTGGTGAAGTGGGCAAATAGGCTTTGGAAAAGAAAACTAGAAGTAAGTGTGATTTCAGATGAGTTTTCAATGTTAGCTTTATTATACATAGAAAATTCTAGAATTTAAAGAGGTTATTGAAATTCATTCTGCTTTCAGTCAAAGGATATAGTGGTTTGAAATTAATCCTTTCTTGTTAATCCTTTGCTGTGAGCCACCAAGAGAAAGATGAGCGTAAATCCTAAGGGCAGTTACACCTCTTTCTGTGAAGGAGCCTAGGTAGGTCACAAACAAGGTCCCTTACACATCTGATTATGAGGAAGGCAGGGTTAAGTAGATAGGAAAATGGGACCCAGATAGGTTGCTAGAACTAAGCTAAATCTACAAATTGTCATGAAATTATTAAATTGCTGCCAATTATACTAAGATGACAGAATAAGAACAGCTTGATAATGGTTAGTATTCATTTCCCTGCAGTTTCTGAAATACTAAAAGTGGTAGTAACCATCTGAGCATCAGCTTTCTTGGTCTCATGTAAATGCATACATATCTGGAAGATATGAATTTATTGCGTTCAACAGACAGTCAATCTGAGATTGTGTTCCATAGCTTAGTGTTTTCATAAATTCAGTTTAATGGTGTTTTATCATATTTTGTATGCTTGGACTGCAAGAATTCTTTGAAGAACATCAATAGCCTGCTAACAAGGGGGCTTCATAACTAACACTTTATTTTCTGGGTAGGACTAAGCAAATACCCTCATTATCACCTAACTCCAGAATACACAAAGACCCACTGGTACAAGGCCAAAGTGCTATGAACAATGGCATGTGTGAAGTTATGGTTAGACACTATTGGTCAATGAACTAGTTGAGAACTCTGTGAGCAGTTCTCAATTTCCATAGCTACTAAGAAGCTTTGGGAAAAACCCAAAGTCTGCCCTTTTAAAACTACATCTGACTCTGTTTATATTAAAACAAAAATGACATAATCATGAAATAATTTGGGATCACTAGGTCTCAACATGAAGTAAAAATAAACAACTTTTTAAAAGAAGCAATACTGAAGCTATGAAAATAGTCTGAAGCATTAATGACTAGAACAGAAATGATGAGATTACAGAAACAATGAAATCATGACCCTTTATGATCTCCACATGTGACTGTCAGTACCTTTCACAGTACTGTCCTTCATATCCCCTCGGGCAGGCTGTGCATCGGTAATCATCCAGACTTTCCAGAACACAAGAAGGGCTGAAACTGAATAAAAATAAATAAATAAAATGTTAATCATTCATTTGATAAAATTCAGTATTTCCATTACCAAGGTAGCTGGGACATTTTTGAGATATGGGATGTTAAATATATTTATAAAGATTGATACAATTCTTATGGCAAAGATAATTAAATACTATTAATGATAACAAAACTGTTTCATTTTTGAGGAATTAATAAGGTACCATATTAAAAACATGAGTATTTTGGGTTTTCTAATGATTTTATGAAACCTACGTGAATATTAAATATTCAGCAAAGATATCACAGAGACAATTCTGATGGGAACTTGTGTGTCTCTATATAGTAAACCAGGGATCACTGACTGCTTTTCAGGCTAAAAACCAAAGAAAAATAAGAGGATGCAAAAACCATATAGATTTTCCCCTTAAATCTCAGTCCATCTTGCCTCTGGCAGTCTAACATGTGGAGTGTGAAGAGCTGTTTCATTCAGAATGCAACAGCATCTTTCCCAATCTACATGCTAACAAATTCCATGAAGTAATTTGATTGAGCATGTGGCAAGATGACAGCTTCCTGTATGAAAATGAACAAAATTAGCTCACTATTCTATGGACTTTGAAATAACCACCAACTTCTCTATCACATGTACAAACCACAGCCAGACCACAGCTCTCAAGGACTGCCTGTTACCTGGCCGTGAGGGAGTGGGAGGGGAGACTTGAAAACTAACTAAATTATTATGTAGTTTGGGGTTGTAGCAAACTGTTCTTAAGCCAGTGCTTTATTCCAACTGGGTAAGACTTCATGGAGCATTAGAAACTTAGAAAGAGAAAACTTCCTGGTTGCCAAGCAATGATACTTCAGATATTCCATTTTATTGCTTGAGGTCTTCCAAATCTGTCCATATAAGGAAGAAATAGGATGTAAAGGCCAAGAACCAGATAACAGCACATACTATGATCATATTCTTGGGCTTGGGCAGCATTAGTGTAGCAATGTCAAATCCATATGAATGCATGGTTCGTGAGTGGATGCCAAATTTTAACTTTCACAAAATGTGTGAACAAATGAATCTACTACTCACAACCTTGTTATCTAACCAATTAATGTATATTGGTGTTCCCAAGAACTCAGCCACTAAACTCATAACTGGAACTTGTGTCAAGTTTTCAGTTCTTTCACTTAAAACTAGATGCTGAAAAAGTGTGTGGACGCATGCACACAGACATCACGTTAATATTCCTACATAGGCCTAGGAAACAGCTTCTAGACATTTCAATTAAAGTTCTAGACTGGTCAGTAGAATGAAATTATAATCCACTTCTGTAAAATAATAAAGTCCTCAATAAATAAATATCTTTTAAAAATACTGTATGAGAATGTAGCAGTCCCGGACAAGCTGACACAAACTGTTGAATGGTGGTTTTTGTGATGGACCTTGACTTTTCCTTCAAGCATACCAAAAGGCTTTGAAAGGAGCGTGTAGGAATTGCTTCTCCCTAGAGTTAGTGTTCAGTATTTCTCCTCGAAGTCCCCACTCCCATCTCTCTAGCCCTGCCTCTCATCTTGTCTGCAGGATTACTTGGAAACCCTCGTGTGTCTCTCTTAGTGACCACCTTTTTATTTTCCCCTGTGGTGACTAGTTTCAAATGTGCCACTGCACAGTTTGTAAAATGTACGGGGTTCATTCTGTGGGAGACCCTCTGTGGATTCCAGCACTGACTGGCCTCCTGGGGACCACTTCCTTCTGGTTTCAATCCCAGTTCACAGGCTGCTACTTTACTGCATCTATGTTGTGCTCTTTCTCTGTTAATGTGATTTCCAGTTCAGATTCAGAATTCTGCCCTAAGCCACCTCCTTCGTCCTGAGGGCTTTACATATCGAGTTGACTCTAACATCTAAAGCTGATTTTCTCCTCCTCTGAAAAGCACACTTGATTTTCCTCAGCTTAGTCAATGAGTATGCTGCTACCTCCTCTGCTAAATGCACAGGGTCAATGCTGTCCCCTTCTTTTGATGTACTGCTTTTTGATGTACAAATGTCACCCGGGCTACTTTCCGTGGCTTCATCACATTATCTCATATCCTGCCACCTCTGGCCTTCATGAAATTGTGAGCATTTGCCTTTTTACCTTCTTCTGAGTTCACTGCAGTCCAGCCACACTAACCTGCTGAACAGTCAGCACACTGTTTCCGCTCAGCTGGACTAATCTTGCAGCCATTCCAGTAGCTCATGCGGCTACCCCCTTTAGCATCACTGCACCAGCCATATCTGTCTGTGGAGGTTACTGAAAAATGGTGTAAGCTCAGTCTTTGTGGCTACTTGCTTTTCCCTGGAGGCACTGTCTCAACCAATATTACATTACATGTCTGTTTGTTCACTGTCTTACTCATGAGAAATACAAGCTCTGGGAGAGAAAGACATGAGATTATTCTTCTTGCTTAAACATTCCCAGAATGAGAAGGTATTTTCAGATGGTGTTGATTTGGGCCCTCAGTAAATATTTGTTGGGTAAAGGAATAGATAAAATACCTTTATCTTCATGGAATGTACAATTATTGTGTGGTCCATACATAAACATAGCACAGGACACATGTTTTCTCTCTTATTCGGGATATTAGGATGGACTATTTATGACTTAGTAAAATTTTAGCATCTGAAAGAGAATCTGGTTGAAGTCAATATGTAATGTAAAATTCATTGGTAGTGTGAAAAAGGACTAAAGCATGCTGTGCTGGGAAAACCAGTTCAACTGAAGTGGCCCCGGAACTGGACTGGATTTTGCATGGATTATCTCAGATCTCAGTGAGTGTGACGATTTCTAAGCATGTTTGGAAATGAGCAAGAAGCTGTAAGGCATCTCATGGGAAGGTGCTGTGGGGCCACAGCTTGCAAAGGCAGGCTGAACTAGGTTTCTTATTTTATTTTATTCATTTAGTTTGGTTTTTCGAGGCAGGGTTTCTCTGTGTTGCTTTGGAGGCTGTCCTGGAACTAGCTCTGTAGACCAGGCTCGCCTCAAACTCACAGAGATCCACCTGCCTCTGACTTCCAAGTCCTGTGACTAAAGGTGTGCCACCAATGCCCGGCTTAACTAGGATTCTGATGCTGTCTTCATCCAGTGGTGAGTAAGTGGTCTGTCCTTTCCTTGGGAGTGTGTAGTAGAACACCCAACTGCTAAGTAACAAACACCACAGAAAGTTCATTGTATTTGATTTGACATCAGATAAAGATGCTAACTCTGTGGTTGTGAGCTCACAATCACTGAGTCTTCCTTACTTCTTATTTCTCATGAACTACATAAACTGATGTTACTGAAATAAGATCCTTCACCTCTCCCATCTGAAGCTCAGAATCTGTTTTCACATACTAGGGGAAAAAAGTGCCTCTGTTTGCCCTGACTAGTTTTTCTATTTTTGCCTCTTAATCCTGCTTACTGTCCATTGATCTTTTTGTTAATTAGGCTAATATGTTTCAAGCTCCAGCTGGTGAGATTAGTGGGTCATGAAATCAGCAATGTCTTTTTGACTAAGAGTTCTCTAAAAATGTCTGATAAGAAAATTGAATAAATGGAGGGCTACAGGCATAGAAAAATCTGAATGCCATTTGGGGCTGCAACTATGATGTTCTGAGTCTTTAAGGCTCCTTGACATAAAATTTATACTGAAATAACACAAGTCAAACTATGAAATAAAAAACACGAATTAGATGTTACGTTGATTCTGCTAACCAATCAAGCTGGTATTGCATTTGTTCAATTTCCCAAAACTTGCAGGTTTTCCTAGAACTCCTTTCTAAAGTCCCCTCCCACTATTGTCTACTTTCAACAATGGCCCTCCCAGCCAGCTAAAAGCTGCTACCATTGTTCAGTCTTCTTTGGGAGAACAATATTGGACACTTGCTAAGTATTGCTCGTCTTTCCCTTGGTGCCAATGACAATACTGCCCGAGGTTCTGGTTTGTCTGGCTTCTCTTGCATTTGTTTTCCATTTTCTGGGGCTGGAGACTTCTATCATTTAAAGAAGCCCCATTTTGCCTTCTTTCTATGCACTTCCCTTGGGGAACATCCGCCTGGGAAATCCAATCTGACTTTAATTCATTTATTAACATATTTCTTCCTTCATCTGCTCCTGCAATTTCCAGATTTCCATTCCGTGCAGCTATTTGCATATTTCTATTCAGACAGACCTTTCACATCAATCTGAACCCGTTTAAACCATAAATTACCTGTCTTCAGCAGCAGCTCTCTCTTGATTTCCCTGTGTGAGTTCATGGCTCCACCATTTTCGGGGGGCGAGCTGGCTAAAAGCGCCACCCCTCAACTCCTGCCTGGACTCTCGCCGCTCACACCTAGTTAGGCACCAGTTGTGTAGGACTGTGTGTAACAAGCTCCTCACACTCATCTCTGTGTTGCTGTCTTGTGACTGTTCCCTGGCTTCCAGCTCTCATTATCTCTTGCCTGGGTTAGTGTAATCACCTTTTAATTGGTCTCTGCTTTTCTTCTTCCCCTACTCCATTTCATTGCATTCAATTACAGCATTTCAGGCATTCCTAAAGTGTAGCTCTGATCATATTTTTTTTTTTTTGTTTAAAAAAGAAAGCCTGTGTGTTAACATAGGAAGTTAAATAGTAATTTCATAGATTGGCACTCAAAGATTTCTCCAGTACAGTCTCTATTCTCCTGGTCATCTTTGGCAGTAATTGCAGGGAAACAGGATGGCCCTGTACCTGTGTAAGTTCATTTTGTCTGCATGGCTTTGTGGTTCTATTATACTTAAGGTTTCCAGAATTCCAATGCTAGACAAACTGTAAAACCTTCTTTAAGAAAACAAATGCTTAGAGGAAAATGGCTTTCTCATATAGATATTGAATTATACAAATCACCTAACAGAAATGCCAGATAGTCTTAGCAAAAAGGTAAATAAAAATATTGAAGGGTTTGCAATAGATATAAACCAAGGCAGAAGGTTCAGACATCATGAAAATAAGACACTTCACTGCTTCTTTCCCCTTGTGGTGATGTTTCCATGGTACCCAGCTCAAACCATCTGGACAGAAAGGGGACTGTGCTCCTAGCTGCTACTGACTTTTTAAAAAGAGCTTATTAGTAATATAGCAAATTTCATTGTGCTATGTTTCCATTGCCTTTTGTTAATTATTTATAAATATTTAACATATAAAATGACAGGACACAGCCACAGATGTAATTTGGTGTGCACTGAGACAATCCACCATGGCTGATTCACAGCTAAAGTGTAAGCTCACACTAGTCCTGTGCATTCATAAAACTGTGTGCACATACATCGCTTGTCTTGGATACCAATATAACGTCAATGCTGATATTTACATTTTTATCAATAAGTATTGTTTACTTGAAAGAGTATTTAAAAAAATGAGTGACAGAATATACACATACTGACTTTGGTTGTGTTTTTATCTTATTTAAAAAAATCTGAGGCTTGAGATTTCTTGTCTACTAGGAAAAATTGGCAAATCATAAACTGTCAATGTGCCAGGCAGATGGGATTACTAATGGGAAAATATGGTTAAAGTATCAAACTTACTTGTTGCTTGGAGAAATCAGAGGACAAGCACATGGTTGACAGTCATTTGGCAATCCCCTGACAATTCCATAGTAGCCAAGGGCACATCGCTCACAGAAATCACCAGCAGTATGATGTTGACAGTTCTGTAAAAGAAAATAGAGGAAGAGTTGCTTTTAATGCACAAGATATTACAATGTACTGTATCATATAATTCCCCAGCAATGTCTACGGGGGTGGGGGTGGGATAAAGTTTACAATGATAAGTTCTTGATTCAATTACTTTTAAAGGTAATTTTTCATTTAAGAACATGATGTCATGTGTGGTCGACAGATTATGAAAAAGATCTTTGGTTTTACCTAAATCAATTCCTGTGTATATTTTTATTTTATTCAAAATTAGTCAATATAAATTCAAGAATCTCTCAAATTATAGCTCTATGAAGAGCTAGAGAAAGTGCTAAAAGATCATGGCCCTGGTGCATGCCTATTGGGGGAATTCATTGTTAAACCAAGGTGGAAAACTTAGATGATGCACACAAAAATGGTGAGCCTTGTTACTACATCACAAGTGTTATTTTTCTATTTCCTGCATCTTGTTAGTGGTTCATTACCACTATAGAAAGCCCAATCTGCCACTGCAAACTTTGATAAATATTTACTTTGAATAATGAAAGGTATACCACTGATATATTTGAAGGTGTTTTCATAAAGAAATGAGAAGAGTAAGATAAAATCTGAGCATAAAAATTCTCATCAAGTAGAATCATATTTCATGAAGATCCATTAGTATGCATGTAGGAGGATGCATCTGTAAGGCACTCAGGTGATGTGAGTATAACATAATACCCTACCTTGATGAATTTATGTTTACTTTAGGAAGTAAACATGACAATTAGGAGTCGCAACAACAAAAATGCAACCACGAATATTGTGGAGTGAAAACTATGACACTTGCTGTTGAGAGTTGAGAAGGGAAACATGTAGAGCTGGATTGCTAATAGCTCACTTTTGTAAGGTAGAAGTTGGTGTTGTCAGAGCAATGGCTTATTCTTTAATATGCTAAAAAGTGGTGCTGAAAAGCAAAGCATAATTCAGTAACAAGATACATGTAGATATACACTTCCCTCTCCAGCCTCACATGCAGCCAGTGCTGCCTATATACATTGAGCTAAGCACAGGAGAGTACATGGAAGTTGCTATTTGTGGCTCCCCTCCTTTACCTCTAAGGTTTTCATTTGTAAATCCTTTGGTCAGTCAATATTATTTCTTCTTCTTAACTGGATAGCTCATGTCAGCTCTTATGTCAAATGTCTTTTTCTCTTCTCAACATTCCTTTGTGTCCTAAATATGGCTTAACAGCCCCTTCTAGCTTACCACCATAAATGAAACATCAGCATGCAAAAACTATTGTAAATGACTGAGTGAAAGAGCTCATGCTCTATGCAACATGAAAATCATGGGTCAAGATTGATCAAGTGGAAAAGGACAAGTACCACATCTAATAAGTATAGAATAGAAAAGAAAACTGGTCAGCAGGACAAAATAATCTGGTGTATTATTGTGATTTGAATGTCATAATCCTCCTTTACTTGACCATCCAGAATAATCCACCTATCTTTGTAGTGAAAGCCTTTCCCTACTTCATGGCAACACTCTGAGAGAGAATGATTACAAAATAAAATGTGTATTTTGGTTTTAAATCATCTAATAAGCAATTGAAGGAATGTTTCCTGAGGAAGGTATTAAGGTCACATTTTATAATTGCAAAAAATGCCCCAAAGACAATTTTTTCAATAACAGTTTTCAGCATTTTTTTGGCATTTGCAACAAAATAATTGTGTTTTTATATGATCTATATATACTAGTAACAGCTGAACTCAGTTGCTTAAATATAATAATCATTACTAAAAATACAGAGGTCCAAAATGTGGTTTTATTTTTCTTTAGTCTGCAATTTTTCATTATTTAAATACCAAGAAAATGAGCATATTTTAATTTCTCTGGATTGTTTCTCTTTCACAGATACACGTGGTTAAAAGAATAAAATATCCTAGCTAGTTCTGTAAATAAAGCATATAATTCACATTGCTGTTTTAGAAACTTTGATGTGTAGCTATTTCATATGACTAGTCAATGATTTGAAACAGTGTGCATAATATTTTATATAAAATTTTTCCCATAGGGATATTTATATACTATGGCTACCTAATAAGTTTGAGTACATTCATATAGGTCACACATGAGTTTTTTTTTTGTAGTATATTAGAATGTGTGAAATTTGCATGCTTGCTTTACAAGCTGCATTACAGGCAGTCCAAGTGACTTCGACAATAGCCAATACTTCATACATATTTTGTTATGAGCTAAGTAATTAACAATCCTAGTTATTCAGAGTCTCTTTGAAAACATGGGGGATTATAAGTGTGTTGCTGAGATTCACAAGCATATAGTGTCTCTCTTTCCTTGATTTCAGGAGCTTGTGCAATGCATGATATCCCCACAAACAAAGGTAAAAAGTCAAGCCACATGTTCACAGCTGATAGAATAATGGTGTGGACAAATGCTGCAAAAGATGGACATAGTTAGTTCTGGAGACATCAGTACCAGTATGATACATCCTCCATAGCACAGGTTCAAAGTGTTCACCACTGGCACAATAAGATCTTGCCAATATTACATTACATAATGCTGAAATGACTCCTAATGTTTTGCATGCTAGAAAACATGCTAACAGGTCACCTTATGACAAACAATTGACAATATGAAATCAACAGAAAAAATTAATTCAGTTCACCTGTCTGATTTTTTTTTCTCATGGCTTTTGTTACTAAATATTTACAATATGTCTGCTTTGTAGAAGGTGCTGGAATATAAAGATGAAGATGATAGCCATGTATAATATTAATTCATGTGATGTAGTGTGCTAGTTGGATTATAGATTTTTTAGGTGCCCATACCATAATCTTCAACTGATATCTATTTCCCAAAGAGAGGAACTTATAATTAAATTAGATACTGATAATGAGTCAGGCAGTACAGCAAATTAGAGAAGAGGATTTGTATTTTTTTCTTCTTAATTATAATTAAGGAGTAAAAATAGTACATTTTCAAACTACATGATCTTTAAAATGTAAGTTAGTTGAAGTGTCAGTAGGAGAGATAATATTGACGATGGTGTAGTGATCAAATGAGGACATCTCTTGTCTACTCCTCTACCTTTCTGTCCTCTTATCTAAATGGCACATTGTATATGTGTGTCTACTAACTTACGTTAGCACATACCTTCTCTTCTTGGAGTATAATATCACATAGGTATTAATCTTTCATTCTTAGAAAAACAAGTTCTATTGGGAAAGCAATAGCCACTGAGGTATTTGTAGTAAGAAACAGTGAAGAAGATCAGAACTTACCAAAACCTAGGATGAGCCAACTACTCTATTGAAAATGCTATATGGTATTAGAATGAGCATAGTCACACAGTAGTATTTGTTTGGGAGAATTATTTAACCTTATGTTTCTCTATAATTAGATGTGTTCTTTTTATTGCTTATAAATGAAGGGAAAAATAAAAATACTCAAAAGAATAAATGAGTGCCCATCTCTAAATAGCATCTCTTCATGGGCTTTAGCTTGGTATTAGTTGAATGGCTTTGTCATTTAATCCTTTTTTGAAATGCATACTCCTAATGTGATGGTCTTAGGAAGTATCTCTTTTGACATGTGATCAGATGATTTACCACAGAGCCCTCATGATTGGGATTTGTGCCCTTACAGAATCTTCTGTTGGAAGTCACTCTTAAAGTTCCTTTAACCACACAAGGACACTGAAAGATAGCGTTCTTTGTGACCAGCAAACAGATACACACCAGACACAAAATTTGTTGATGCCTTAGGGACATCCAGATTTTGGAACTATAATAAATAATTTTGCTGTTTATAAGACAATGTGCTTTGTGGTGTTTTTGTTTGTTTGTTTGGGTTTTTTTATTGATTTTTTTGTTGTTGTTCCAGTAACCCAAACAGACTAAGACAATGAGAAAACCTTGAATTGTGTTAGACATAATAATGATTACCTCTACTGTTTATTAATTACCAGTTTGTTTGTTTTAAAACATCCAATGAAGTCTAACATGGGCATTGTCATTATCATTTATAGTGCTTACAATTTTATTTTTAAATTATTTATTTATTTTTATTTTAAGTCTGTGAGTGTTTTGCTTGATATACATACATACATACATACATACATACATACATACATACATGCCCTGTGTGTGAGAGCAGCAAGTTCTCTTAACCACTAATCCCTGTTTAGAGGTCAACCACCTCCTAAGTCATGTTTTAAGTTATGTGTTGAGCATTTCATTGAATCTGCATTAAAAAGAAAACTCTCTGATGAGGTATTACTGGTAGTGTTATTGTTTGATAAATATGGAACTTCAGGTAACACCAAAGCTAAAGAAATTGACTGTGCTCATCCAGTAACTGAGAAGTGAAGCTGGGATTTGAGTCAAGATAGTGGACGTGCAGTTTGCCACTCCACCAAAGCTAGGGACACTGCCATGTGTAACAGACATCACTAAGCTGACGCCCAGCAGAAGAGGAATCGGTGTGCATCTGCTTCTTCAGTTGAATCACGAAGTTATCGTAGTTGTTTCCTATTTGCCTCATAGCCCTGTTGCTAAAATAAATAAAGTTGTCTATACTCAAAAGTTGTAAGTTCCCCCAAGGTCTATATAAAAATTTGAGGCATAACAATTTATATAATGGTGTGAGTTTGATAGAAGTATTTATTTGTTTCTTACTTCATCTAGGGATTTCTTAGGAAACAGACTTCCACTGAGGATTCTGGAGGCAGAAAACTATATATAATACCCATTTGAACAAAGAAAACAGCATGAAGACAGCAACTTTTATCCTAATAAAAATGAAATTAAATTGTCATTTATGGGTGCTTCTGAGTCAATTATATGAATCAAATGTAATCCTTTAAAACTACAGAAGAATCACACATTTAACTTGTGCATTGAGTCCTTCCCCCAAATTATCTGTTGAAATTTATAGACAAGCAGAAAGTAAGACTATGTCACCAAAAGCAAACATGATTATTTCTGGAATTCAAGGGTAGTTAATATTTGTTATTAAAGTCTCATGGCACTCATCATTTAGTTGATGAAACTATACATGATCACATCTTGTATCAGCCTTTACTCTTATCTCCACACTCCACAATAAAGTATATACTATATTTTAATATCTCAGCCTGATTGAAAGAAATATCTCTGAAAATACAAGAATAGAAAGATATTCCTTAATATGACAAAAAATGCATTTCTTAAATGAATTCCCCCCACCAAGCTTTATGATAGAACAATGAAACACTAATATTGAAATCAGAAATTAGGTAAGCTATTGATAATTTGTCTGATTAACATTTTGTGTACTTCCTAATATATAAAATTCATAAAATGATTATTACAGATATTGTTTATGATGAGAAGCAACATAGTTACAAGTATTTGAAAGCAATAATTTATAATGATAAAATAAATATAAATAATTGAACATTTATAGGTTGCAATGAAAGTGATTGAATTTCAAACATGTTACGAAAAATTTTACTATGAAGACTAATTAGTAAATGAACTGAAATGAACTACTAACACAAAGCTACAATATTTACCAATGAAATGAAACTGTGTGATATATTCAATTTTACTATATAAAATATATAACCCATATTTTATAACAGCTTGCTCTAAGACATGGTATGCTTAGAGCGAGAAGACAGTAACATTCCTGAGGTAAGAAGCATAACTGAATTGTACAAATATAGCTATTTTTATAAAGAAGTTTGATGCAATTTCATTCAAAATTCTACTAACATATTTGGGGAAATAGATCAAAATAATGAATAAAAATGTCACAAGAATGAATATATAGACATCTAGTTAAGAAATGAGAAGAATTAAGTGTGATAAAAACATTTGTTTACTACATAACACATTCTAAACTTAAGGGAAGCAAAGTATTGTAGCAAAAACAAAAATGCAAGTTGAACAGAAGCCTTAAGCATACTTTAATATGGAAAAATAATTATGCATATATTTAGAATTTATGAGTCATGAGGAAGAGACCGTATTAATCAATAAAAGGTGTCTTTACTAAAATAACTGAAAGAAAAAATACATTATTTTCCCACAGCATAAAAACTTCTAGAATGATTAGAGAAGATTTAAAGTTAAGAATCACATAAATACTGTGGGATCACAGGGATCACAGCAGACATGGGTACTGATTCTCACATGCTTGTATAATATCACCATGGGAACAAGTGTAATTAGGGATGCAAATAGCACTGTCTCCCACGTAATACCAGGTATTGATATCAGGGCACTGAGGAGAAAAGTAAAGAGGGATGAACATGAGGAGCCACAGAGTTTGAAAATTCTGTGTCATGGCTAGGAAATGAACCAAACTCAGACTTCCACAAGGGATGGGGAAGTACATGGTGGCCAACTCTGATGACAGATGAAGAAGGTTGACTTCTAGGGCAAAGTGAGTCATTGGCTCTACCAAAGCCCAAAAGTAGAAGCTTGATCTTAATGACAGGATTCCTTGTAGACTGAGAAAAACTGTGGACAGGGCATAGACAATTCTTTGAGGGTTTCTAGAAGGAAGCAGAGCCAAAAGGGGTCTTTGTTTCATTTTAAATTATGCTGTAGATAGGATAGAAGGTTAACAGTGTGGTGTTCTTGAATGGGAGAGAGAGAGAGATGAGATCAAGAATATGCCCGGAGAAGACTTGCTGTCTCCTTCCCAGACTTGATGTCTCCTTCCTTACTTTGTAAAGATTGAACACAAGGCCAAATGCAGGCTATGCTACTGCTCCACCATGAGTTACATGTCTAGACTAAGAGTTGGCCTTTTCCAGAAAGATTAATTCTTCCAGTGTAAGGAAAGGAGTCAAAGTATCCTTGACTTCAAGTTCTATTATAGAGCTATTGTCCTGAAAACAGCTTGCTATTGGCACAAAAATAGACAGGTAGACCAATGAAATTGAATAGAAAATCCTGATATTAACCCTCATACCTATGAACACCTGATTTTTGACAAAGCAGCTAAAAGTATGTAATAGAAAGAGGAAAGCATCTTCAATAAATGGTACTGACATAACTGGATGATGATGTATAGAAGACTGCAGATAGACCCATGTCTATTGCCATGCACAAAACTTAAGTACAAATGGAACAAAGACCTCAATATAAATTCAGCCACACTGATACTCTTAGAAGAGAAAGTGGGAAGTACCCTTGAACAAATTGGTACAGGAGACTGCTTCTTGAACATAACTCCAGTAGCACAGACATTGAGATCAACAACTAATAAATGGGACCTCCTCAAACTAAGAAGCTTCTGTAAGGCAAAGAACACAGTTGACAAGACCAAACAACAGACCACAGACTGGGAAAAGGTCTTCACCAATCCTACATCTGACAGAGGGATTATCTCCAAAATATACAAAGAACTCAAGAAACTAGTCACCAAAACACCAAATAATCCCATTAAAAAGTGGGGTACAGAAATGAATAGAGAATTCTCAATGGAGGAATCCAAAATGTCTGAAAGATACTTAAGAAAGTGCTCAACATCCTTAGCCATCAGGTAAATGCAAATCAAAACAACTCTGAGATACCATCTTATTCCTGGTGGAATGGTTAAAATCAGAAACACCAATGACAGCTTATGCTGGAGAGGATGTGGAGAAAGGGGAACACTCCTCCACTGCTAGTGGGAGTGCAAACTTGTACAGCCATTTTTCAGATCAGTATGGCAGTTCCTCAGGAAAATGTCAATCAGTCTACCATAGGACCCAGCAATCCCCCTCTTAGGCATATACCCAAATGATACACATTTATGCAACAAAGACAAATGTTCAACTATGTTCATAGCAGCATTATTTGTAATAGCAAGAACCTGGAAGCAACCTAGATGCCCCTCAACTGAAGAATGGATAAAGAAGATGTAGTACATTTACACAATGGAATACAACTCACCAGAAAAAAAAAACAAAAAACAAACAAACAAACACACACACACACACACAAAACAAAAAACAAAAAAACAATGGAATCTTGAAATTCCCAGGTAAGTGGATGGAACTTGAGAAACCATTTTAAGTGAGGTCACAAACAGAGGAAAGATGGTGTGTACTCACTCGTATATGGATTTTAGACATAAAGCAAAGGATCACCAGCAATTCACATTGCCAGAGAAACTAGGATTTAACGAGGAACTTAAGAGATTCATACAAGGTCCCCCACAGAAAGGGAAAGCAACAAGATCTCTTGAGCATATTGGTAGCATGGGGGGGGGCCAGTGAGTGGTGAGGGAGTTAGAAGAAAGAGAAGGGGAGGAGAGGAGAACATGTGAGACCAGGAAGATTGAGTTGGGGGACGAATAGATGAGAGCTAGAAAAGAGATACCATAATAGAGGAAGCCATATAGATTTAAAGAGAAAACTGACTGTACAGAAATTTCCAGTTGGGGATGACCCCAACTAACAATCTGAGCAACAGTGGAAAGGCTATCTTAAATGCCCTTCCTTGACATTGAGATTGATAACTAACTTACATGCCATTATAGAGCCCTCATCCTGTAGCTGTTGGAAACAAAAGCAAACACCCACAGCTCAACACTGAGCTGAACTCCTGGAGTCCAGCTGCAAAGAGGGAGAAGTGATAAACAAAGGGGTCAAGGCCAGGCTACAGAAACCCAGAGACAGCTGACCTGAACAAAGGGGAGCTCATGGACCCCCTAGACTGATAGCTGGGAAACCAGCATTAGACTGACTCAGACCCCCTGAACATGGGTCTCAAATTAGAAGGCCTGTGTAGTTTATGGGACCTCTGACCTTGGAACCAGGATGTATCCCTGGTACAGAAAAGGACTTTGGGAGCACATTCCCCAAGGAGGGGGAGGCAGGAGGGAGCCTAGGGGCAGGAGGGAGGGCGTAGCCCCTACTCCAAATGAGTTGACAGATTTTGATGATCCCTGTGAAGTGAGTGGAGAATGGGATGGATGAGGGGGGGGTCAGGGGGGGGCTTGGGATAATGGGAGGGAGAGGGAACTGGGATCAATATGTAAAATAAGAAAAGTAATAATAAAAAAAGAAAAAAAGAGGTAAGATCAAGGGGTCATTGAGGTCATGTGAGCTATGTTTCTCTCTTTTCTCTTTGTTCTTGTAAGAATCAACTCCAGGGACTGAGGCAATGTCTCAGTCAGTCAGAAAAATGCTTGCTTCCCAAGCATGAGGATCTGAGTTTGATCCCCAGGACATAAATAGGAGGCCAGGCATGGTGTTGTTTGCTTGTAATCCCAGCACTCTAGCGGGGAGGCTCTCTGGTCTGACAACATAGCTTACATGGTAAGTCCCATGCCAGCGAGAGAGCTTGTCAGGAAAAACAAAAAGAAAGAGAAAGAAAAAGAAAACCAAGGTAGATGGAGACTGAAGAATGACCCAGAAGATGTAAGCTGCTTTTTAAAATGAGATAATGGATAAAGCTCGATGGCAAGATTAGAATGTAGAAATATTAAGGACTGAACAAGAGAGAAACAGATGGTGACCAAAGAAGCAGATGATCAAAATTGAGACTGCAAAGACAGATGAAATTGAGAGGTAGCAGAATGGAGGGTTGATTTCATGGACATTAAAATCAAGAAGGGTTGCATTAGTAGCTTTGTTAAAGAATGGAAATGACACAAGGAAAAATCCAACAGGGAGTGAGGGGGCTGATCAGTAGGCTGATGGTCGTCTGATCAAGTAAAGACAGTGCAAAGACAGACTTGGGAATTAGTCAAAGCTGAGTGGTGTTACGGAGGAGAAGGGATGGGATGTGAGGCTGGCAGGGAGGGATAAGGACACCCATCCTATCTTCAGGGTTAGGAACATGCAGAATATGAGAAAACAATGACTACCAATAGGAAGGCCACAGGGCTGGCAGCCTGTAAGGGAACAGCCAGGTTCCTATGAGCAACCTGAAGAGAACATTAGGGCAAGAGGGGAGTTCTACATGTGATTTTGTTGCTGTCTAACCATGAATTCTACAAGACCCAGTGGAAAGATTTCGGAAGACTAGAGGGAAAAGATGGGACAGAAAGACGTTCAGAGCTATGAAGCGATTCAGCTGCAGGGAATCAGCAGTGCCAGGGGCCACCTGAAATACCAAGGGTAAAAGACAGGAGAGCCCTGATGTGGTTCTGGGCTCTGGCACCATCAGCAAGATGCAACACGGAGAATTGCCTCAATTAGATGAGAAATAGATAGGCTAGAGCATATGTGATCAATGTACTTAAAGATGGTCATGATAGGCACATGTAAAATGCAGAATAGAAAACTCTAGAAGTACTGCACATTTTATTTTTAGACACAGACAAAATTACTAATAAATAATTAAAATATTACCATTTTGTCTTAGGTTGAATTTGGGGAAATGTACTTTTGTAACATTTCCTTTCTTTTTGACCCTCCCTTCCTTCCTCCTTCTCTTCTCCCCTCCCTCCCTTCTCCCCTCCCCTCCCTTTCTCCCTCCCTCTCTCCCTTCCTCCTTCCATGCCTTCCTGCCTCCCTACCTCAGTTCTTCCACTATTCTGTTATTTGTAACACTGAAAATCAAAACCAAGACCTTATATATGCCACATGCTCTCTACCATTCCAATTCTGTAAAAATTTTGGTATAATTTCCAAATTCCATAAGAAAAATCTACTACTCTTGCTTATAATTAGAAATTAACACATCACATAATTTTTGATTAGTGAATTCTCCCATACACTAAGCTGATATTATTCTCTTTTTTCTTGAGAGGAACTGAGTTTTTCCCATCATAATTTTTCATTATATCTTATAATGACAAACATGGTAACCATACTTTGCCCCCATACATTCTATTAGAAGCAAACAGCCATATTCCCTATAGATGAATCAGACTCTGTGTGGAGGACCTGCAAATTTGGAAAGAGAAATGTATGCACAGGTCTTGTCCATGAAGCTGCAGGTGCCTACCTGGCATACTGAAGTCTCAGGATCACACTGGCTGCTGTGGCCATTACACTGACAGGGGACACAGGTTCCTAGGGTTGGTCCAGGAGTTCGGCCACCTGGCTCAGAACGCAACCGGTAGAATCCTTGTGCACATGTCTAGAAGAAAAGGAAAGCAATTAGGACAGGCACATTAGCTTCATCAGTACTGAAGACCTCCAGTTGTTTTAAAGATGACCTTGGTCCATGCCCCTCCATGTGTGTATGTGAATTTGGGGAGCACCACTTATATATTTCTGTTAGAGCCTTCTGTTCTCAGATGAAGGCAGTCCCCATGTGTTCAGATTTGAGCAGAGGGAAAGCTTTCATTTGCATCTTCTGCCTTTAGTCTGAGAAGGCCTGAAAGTATATTTTTCTTGCTAGTATTTTTTTTTTTAACTAACATTGTCATATGGACTAACATAACAACTCCACTGTCCTCAACTGCCAAAAAATATACTTCTCTGTGCTTGATGGATAATTAGCAAATGTCCAAAGAAACTCAGCAAAGCAAGATAAAATATTCCTGGGTGCATTATTTATATAAATATGATTTAAAGATTATAAAAAAAAACATTCAAAATAACAAAATCTCTGTGTCTTGAGACCATTGGGCCATTCATAAAATTTATCTTCTCCTGATTTGTATTTTTTCATTTTGCAATAAAAATCCAAAACCAACAGAAAATTGCTGGCAAAGCTGACACATGCAAAATCAAGAGTTTCATTCTCATGAAGGTTTCATTATATAAATGTATCAAAAACATCACTGGATTTCTCTAAAAAGGGCCTCAGCATGAGATGAGACTGCCTGTATTCCAGGCTCAATGGTCTCAGTAATCATACAGCATTTTATTTTTGATTAAGGAGTAGGCATTAGTTTTCAGATACCACGGAGGATTGTAAAGAGGCTGTTTTACCACCTGGTTAAGTAGTGTTTTTTTCTTCTCTTAAAAACCTCACTCTTACCGAGCAGTGGTGGCACATGCCTTTAATCTCAGCACTCCTGAATCAGAGGCAGGCGGATCTCTGTGAGGTCAAGGCCAGCCTGGTCTACAAGAGCTAGCTCCAGGACAGCTTCCAAAGCCATAGGGAAACCCTGTCTCGAAACAAATAAGAAAGCAGACAAACACACACAACACACACACACACACACACACACACACACACACACACGCACGCACACGCACACACACACACACTCACACACACACAACAAACAGAAAAACCTCCCTCTTTTTGACAACAGAGTGACATCTGGCTAAGTAGGGCAAACATGTTCTACCAAGAACTTCTTAATGATTGTACATGTCTTTGATCTGGTCTAAGCAGCCCAGGATGAAATCCAGAAGTCCCCCAGAAAAAGAGAGAGAGAGAGAGAGAGAGAGAGAGAGAGAGAGAGAGAGAGAGAAGGTCAGTACTCTCCTGGTGTTTATTTTGATTTGTTTAATGTGTACCTCAATTAAGCACTTAATTAAGAGTCTCTTGGTTTTTATTAGCTTACAAGAAAATATAATGAGATTTAACACCTTCCCAACTTTGAGCAAGCTAAAAGAAGACTGATTGTTACAGAAAAAGTCTAGAAATTACACCTGAAGAATTCACTTCTGCATAACTCAAGGAGCAATCCTAGGTGCGTTTTAAAGAGGGAGATGATGGATAGGAGCTGGCCAGGAGGTGACACACAGGGGCTGGGAGGTGTTGTATAGGAGACTGGGGAGGCGGCACAGGGCCTGGAGAGGTATCTTAGTAGGCAAAGTACTAACCACTTTGATTGAGGACAGGAGCTTGGATGAGTTGAACTATGTAAAACATGGTGGGTGTGTTGGCCACATGTAAACCCAGATGAAGATTTGACCTTTGAGTCAGTGAGAAACCCTGTTTCAATTCGTAAGATGGAGTATGATCAAGGAAGACCTATCAACCCTAAACCTCTACACTCATATGCACTCACACATATGAAAACATACACAAAGAAACACACACACACACACACACACACACACACACACGTCTCCTTCCTAACCCAAAACGGTGCATGGTAAAGACTGCTGCAAATTGTTACTATAGATCTAACACTTAAATATCTTTCTAAATATTGTTATTTTGTTGGTTTATCTGCTCATGGTCTGTCTGTGTGTTTGTATACTGTGTATAAGTGTGAAACCTGCAAATTGGGAGGAATTTCTAAGATCTATCTTATATCCCCACCCCCAAAAAACAAGACTTATGAGAACTAAGTAAATAAAAATATACGTCATTGAGGAAAGTAAGTTCAGTGTTCTGGCTTGAAAATCCTGGAGTGGTTTGTATTGTAGTCCACCAGGATTTGTTTCTTATTGCTGTGGCTCTCTCTTGGGCTCCAACAAGGTGCCATTAGTGTCTGCAGCCCAGGTTCCACTCTGACTTCTGTGAAGGATGCTCTAAGTCTTTCCTTTTGGTTTTCAGCTATCTGGGAAAGTTTGAAACATGCTGATGCTTGGTTCCACCCCTGGAAACTACCATTGGTAGTTGGTAAAGAGAAGGGCAAAGAGTGGTCATGGCAGAGGGTCAAAAGCACACTCCTTATCATCTGTTCTTAAATTGTGTTTGGAAGGGCATGTTTGCTTCTTGGCATTGTGCCCTAATAAGTATGGGAGCTGTGGTGTCAAAGTTAATCTCTGTGAAAGTTGTGGACCAGTGTAGTAGCGTCTTTATGATGTGGCTTCCTCATCCCACAAATCAGCAGGTATATTAACTGAACTGAAATCTAAAGTTCCTTCTAACAGCTTACTATGGTGTCCAGGTTACTGTACTTCTTAACAAAGAAGAGAGACTGCTTTTCAGTGTAAGAATTGGAGATCAAAAATGTTTAAAACATGTCATATTTATTTCTTTACAAACCCCTCTTTTCTTGAATCCCTTTGTATTTATTCTTTCAGTTAAAAAACAAAACAAACAAACAAAAACACTAATGGGGTTTTTAAAATAGCAATTGTTATTGCCCTTAATGACAAAAGGGGCAAAATTCAACAACATAAGAAAGTTTCAATAAGGACATTAAAAGAGCTACTTTTAAATTTTCTTTAAATTTTTTTTTTTTTGGAACCTGATGAAGAAGTTAAGAAAAGACAACTTATTCAAACGTCATTTTGTTAGATTTTTCTCCCTCCAGTAGTTGAAACTCTTCCACAATTCTCTCTCCATGCCCTGAAATTAGGCAAGACTCCATTTTCTTCTGCCCTCTTTCCATCTCTCCTTTCCTAATACGGTGTCTCCCCAAAACATTAGTGTAGAATCAAATTTTTACTAAAATATGGGGCAGTCATGTCAATAGAATTAAAGAAGATCAGTGAGCGAACACGTCCAAAGTTGCTCAACACAGTCCCTGTCCTCGGAGACAATGGAAGTAGACAAGTGTAGGTCCCTCTGAAGACACTGCTTTGGATCTCTACAGGGGCTTTGCACCCAGGCAAACATAATCTGACTTTCTCCAGACAAGGCCTTCATTCTATTGCACATAGGAGTTTTGACTACTGCAGGCCTCAGTTTTCTGACCTGAAACATGGTTCTTTTATATCATAGTATTTGAATATAAGGTAATTTATATTGTAGGAAGCAAGTTTATCTCAGTTTAAGTCACAGCTTTGCTGCTGAACAACTATGTAATGGTGGACATGTTCCTTTAGCTGCCTGGGCCATAGTTTTCCCACTGGGCAACATGGAGATTATACATAATATAGTGCTGATGGTATAAGTATGTCATGAACTGTGTTTGAGATTATACAGGATAGAGTAAGTATGCAACAAATTGACTTCTGTTTTTGTATAGGGATGCTACAAGCATCATTTAATCCATGTATTTAATGCTTTCCATAAAATTAACATAAGTGCCTTTCCTAGAGAAGATTTAGGTGTAGTTGCTAAGAACAAACTAAAATAAAGGCAGCCATGATTGCTCTAAGCTTCTAGGAAAGGAAATGGCAACAAACACCATCTCTCCATGACATGTCCCTTGATATTTAAAGATATAACCATGTGTCACAAAACAATGTTTCAGTCAACTACATACCACATACACAATAATGGCCTCACAGATTAATTTGAGCAGGAACAAAACAGTCGTCTTGCTGTGCGCACATGCACGCCATGATGTTTGCATAGGGAGGTAATTCACTAGTGACACAGTTCTCACATATCTTCCCATCTTAAGGATGATATGGCTGCATGTGGGTCTCTCTCACATGACAGCTTCCAGCTACCAAAGTGATAGAGAACACATTGAAGGAAGTATGCATTGCAGGGGGTAAGTATATTTTCACATCATTAATTAGGGTTTTCTAACCTTCGAATAAACATACATTGGGGACTTAGAGGCTGGAGAGATGGCTCAGATGTTATGAGCACTTCCAGAGGTCCCAAGTTCATTTCCCAGCAACCACATGGTGGCTCCCAACCTTCTATAATGAGGTTTGGTGCCCTCCCCTGGCATGCAGGCATACACGCAGGGAGATTGCTGTTAATAGAATACATTGGGGACTTAAATTTACTTTGCCCAGATGGATAGGTCCAAATTGACCCAATCACATACCACACCATTCAACTGTGATTCAGAAGCCTTACCAAAATGAGGCCTAGGTAGAGGGGTTAAGAGAGTGGAACTTCCAAAATAGCAACTAGACATCATTATCAAACTTCTGTTCTCTATGATGTCATTGAAGAGTGTCATACAGTTAGTGCTAAAAAGTCATAGAAAATGGTGTCTTTATATACTCCAGGCTGAATTTAGGTTTAGGGAAGCTGATTCTGTAAACAAGTATAATTTGGAAAGAGAGGGCCTTTCACTTGACTTCTAAGGGAACTTTAGTTCCCAAGTTCAATCATAAAATTACATTAATTGGGTATTTTAAGTGTATGAAATTGTGATAAACGGAACAATAGTGTCCTGCCACTCCAGGAATTAGACAAAAGTGTAGTATCTTTATAAATGCCAGTATTTTAAATGGTAATACTCAACTCTGTCTTCATGCAATCTCTTCTTGTCTAAAAATATGAAACAAACATCTTACTAATATAAATGTCTATAGAATTCCACCCAGTTGATGAAGACACTGTAAAAGAAACATTTTGTGTATTCATAAGCCAAAGTATATGCTACTGGAATGGGGTGGATTATTTCAAAACTGTCTTTAGTTCTTGCTTTGATGATTAGATTTTATGCCTGGGTAATTGCACTTTAGAATCAAAATGAATTATAAATAAGATGTATAATGGATTAGAGGCGAAAGGATGTGAGAAACATGTCAGGTATCTTATTATGAAAGATAAGTTTTAATCTCCATAATCTCTTTACTAAATCCTCAGCATGAATAGCAGTGGCTGTGGATAGGAGCCCGAGTGGAGCTCACAGGACACAGAAAAAGCTTATATGGACACATTCTCAGTTTTTCTTAGTTTCTTTCATCTTCATTGGTTTAATTTGTGCTAATTCATATTTTCAAACGATGACAAATCATAAAAAAAATCAGTGCTACAGTGTGGTCTACTCTTTTTAAAACATCTCTAAATCACAATACAAACATTGACATGAAGTATGTGGAGGTGTACAGACTGCATTGAAATATTTTCATGATCTTCCAATATTTTTGTGGAAAATGAAGGGAATCATATTGAATAAATGGAGAGAAATGTAGACATAGTAACTTTTTTCTCATGATACCTGAGGGTCAAGCTCAACTCTGGGTATTTTCTATAGGAAAATTGCATTACTGAGTCAGAACTTTCAGATTGCCCACCTTATAGCTTAGATAAATATATAAGGGTAACTATGTACAATGGTGTTTGTGGCAGGTAAGAGATTTGGCCAAGGTCACACAGTTTTTCAGTAGTACAGTCACACAATGAAACCAAATTCCACTGCTTTAGAAAAGTTTAAAGTTCTTCATGTCCTGTATACTTTCATCTTCCATGCTCATAAAATGTTAGCCCATTTTGTATATGTACATTGCCTCATTTCCCAGCCATATACTGTATATGTTTGGAAGGGTACATAGATAAGTGTAATAAGTTTGTAGTGCATAAAAAATATACACAGGGGAACTATTACTTAATAATGAGAGGGGTTATTTGATTACTTATGATAACAAAGGGGGCATATTATATTTTACGCAGGTGATGGAGCTACCACAAAGCATTGCATTCACCCCATGAAGTTGTTCTTTGAACAATGTGGAGCCATGCAGTGGTGCCTAAGCTGAACAACACTGAGTTTCCAATGGGGTTTTCTTCCTTGAATTTTCTCTTATATTAATCCCTCTGTGAAAACCTGAGGATCAGCAATAAATCAGCAAAAGCACCCGAAGTGGTGGAGTGAGGCAGGAGTCATATCAAATTTCTATTTTTCTTCACGTAAGATATTTCAGTCTTAGGAAATATGTATTTAATATTTTAACTACATCCATTTATTTGTTCATTACTTTGTGTATATGTGCTTTGGTATGTGCATACCACAATGAATGCATGGAGATCAGAGAGCAACCTGAGGCAGTCTGTCCTTTCCTTTCACAGTGTGGGTCCTGGGAATTGAAGGAAGTCAAGTTGTGAGGTTTGGCAGCCAAGGGCCTTTGCTTTTAATGGCATCTTACCAATTTATATATTCAGTATTCTCAAAATATATTTTAACTTTGACCTGGAGACATGTATGCCATTTTCAACAAAACTTCCAAGATCCCATTTACAAAATAATATAAAATATCTGTATGTGTGTCATAGCACCAACTCTAATGAGCAAGACTGACTAGAAACTAGTGATATGTGTGTTGGGTTCATAGTTCACACAATCTTCATGAGATTTTTAAGCTGTAGGAGGGAGAGGTACAATGATATCCAGTTGTCATGCAAAGGGCACCAACTAATGTGACTAATGAGACAGTATTTTGTATGCTGTAGGTCCCAGAAAACTCTTTAAGGCCAGCAATTAAACTAGAGCTCTACAGAAGGCCAGATATGGAAGACAAGTTGTGATTCCATTAGTTATTCAGGGACTTGAGAAGAGCCAGGTGGTGGTAGCACACACCTTTAATCCTAGCACTCAGGAGGCAGAGGCAGGCAGATCTCTGGTAATTTGAGGCCAGTCTGGTCTACAGAAAAAATCCAAGACAGGCTTCAAAGCTCAAAGCTACATAGCTACATGGATAAACCCTTTCTCAAAAAAAAAAAATACCTAGATCATGATAAAGTTTAGGTTTAGGTTCACAATGAACCCAGTTCCCTATCTCTCCCAGCTTCCAGATATTATAGTATTCCTTTTACAACTTAATGCTTGTAGGAATTAATTAGCATACCAGAAGGTATTCAAAGGAATATCCTATCAATTTAAAAAAGAAATGGTTGTAAAATTGTAATGACTGAATGATAATAGCACTGTTGGAACAAATTTATGTCCTTTTGAGAAGACTGCATTGAATCGAACAGCCTGCTATTTAGTGCAGAAATTTTGTCTGTTCTATATAGAAACTCTCAAAACAGATATAATCATATCTTATAATCACTGCAGTTTAAATGCCTCTAACTGCTCAGAAATGGTGCCTAGAACATTGATGAGTTATAACACACCAGCCTTTTGAAGTACACTCACCTATCCGACTGTGACGTATCTTTGCAAGTCTCTTAATATTTACCAGATATTTCCCTTTACACGGTACGATATCATTATCATGTTGCACCTGTGTCTCATACTGTGCATGAAAGATCAAATAGCTAGGCTAAGAGTACACACGGAAGTCAAGTGCAGAGAGGGTTTGGGAAGGATTCCTATTTGCCTCTGTAAGGGAGCTGAGCTTAAGCAAGTTAGTGGCAGCTTGCTTACCTCACAGGACAACCCTGAATAGCCAGGAGGGCAGTCACATTTTTCTATCAAGTGTGCTGGTGGGCTTGATGCAGTCACATGTCCTGGCTCAGCTACTTCCATAGAGATTTCAGAAATGCTAGGGAGAGAGAGAGAGAGAGAGCAGAGTCCATGATCATGTAGCCACACACAGCCTCTCTGAATGACTCTGAAGGAAAAACCTCCTCAGGTTTCTGCCAGTTATGAGTAAATTTTGTTTTCTCATTTTCAATGAACCAAAACACATATATTTATCAAGGTTACATGATATTATACATTGTAGAAAAGGGGCCATCAAGCTAGTAACTACATTGTTTTGAAGCTGCTTAAATTCCAGGGGCTCAGTTGCCATATCTGATCACTATATTTTTATTTCCTCTAAGTCTGAGATGATGTATTAGGAAAATATTCACATAAATCCTAAGAAGTTTAGTAAATTAGATGTCCACTGTCCTGTTGAGAAGTTATTATAAAGACTTTACCCCCAGTTTTCAAAATGTTAGTAGCTTCATGCAGACATGGCCAATTAATTAGACATTTATATTACTTCAAACAGGCAACCCAAGGTCACTCTTAGAATGTCTCCTGTAGTCACAAGTAAAATTGCTTTTAATTTACTACTTTTTTCCTCTGGAGCCTCTTGTGTCCTTTCAAGAACTTTGGAAAGTCTCCTGGAAAACAATGCATACCATGATCTAACCCTGATTGTTAAGAGGATAAAGAGATTTCCAAATTAATATTTTATTAGCTTTATTAGATAGATCCTTCAAGTGACTTAATTTACCCTTCCTATTGGTGAGAAAGAAAAACTATATTCCCTTCATCATTAATTTGAAATTATGCATTAAAATATATATGCAGTCCATAAACCCAGACTATTTCATGACTGACTAACTGCAACATGAAAATGTTCTGCAAATAAACTTTTAAGTGAAACATTGAATAGTTTTGCCTCAATAAAAGACGCCTCCAATAGCTTGAGGAGGTTGAATCATAAACTTTATAACAAGCATAGGTAAGTTTTATTGAATTATGAATGCACATGCTGGTGTCACTAGCATTTTGATCTGCATGTGGGAGTCTTATTGACACCAACGTTGGGCTAAAATGAAGGTTATGCTTTCTCCTCTTTTGAGTAGCATAATAGTTGTGAGCTGTAAACAGTCACTCCTCTCTGATAAGAAAGCCTTTACTGCTCTGTTTTCCCTGGACTCTGTGGAGCAAGAAGAACACTTGTTACTTGTTTGACCAGCCTTCTCTTCACTGGAACCCCAGGGCTTCATTCTCTTGTATAGGCATGTGTACAAGAAAGCCATGTTTAAAAATCTAGAGACTCCTGAATGGTAGCAACAATATATAGTTCTGCCATAAGTAATGTTTCCCAGGTGATTAGAAGAGCTCATACGTAGTTGAAATGTTAGAGAGGTGAGATGGACGAAAGTCCAATGGCTTGTGTCTGGATATGGCTTCCATTTAAATGAGTACTGAGTTCTAGAAGTTACTTCCTTCAAACTACACGTGTAACTCTTGAACTCTGTTTTGGACACTGCTACAGTTGCTGTAACAATAAAGATGATGGATTATGTCTTACTGGGGGCACATTTTAAAGCCTTTAAACTTTTCTTAGGATTCCATTGTCTCAGATAATCAAGTGGGGTGATGTATCTGCCTTACTTGTTTCCTTAGTGAGCTTACAACAGTTTTGATAGGGCTTAGTAAAAGTGATGTGTATTGAAAAATGAAGACAACACTGGTCCTATTAGTTACATTATCAACATTTTCTATGAACTTCCAAGTTCTTATTGTGGTCTTCAGGAATTTGCTAAGTATTCTAGAGAGTATCTAATATGCAAACCTACTTTGGCTTCTATGACTAAGATAATTAGCAATACAGGTAAGGGTGTTGTATTTTTTCAGTTCCTTTAATTTTAATAATAAGTGAAAGGAATAAAAACGAGGAAATGAATTTTGACTTATGATTAACTCTTTCACTGAAAGTCCCTTTATCAATGACATGAACAGCATTAATCTTCTATTAGACAAAAAGGAGTTCTCAGGGAGATTGTGTATATGCTTAGCACTGTATAAATATCTGAAACAGAAAATTTTGGATTCATTAGTTTGATTATTAAAGGCTTCCTCTTTAGTGTTTATTTTCTTTAGCTTGATATATCCTTTGGTCATATGACTATTTTATAAATATGTATTGACTCCATATTTCCTCAGAACATGAAAGACTAAAACATGCAAAAGAAACATTGAATTACTAAGTAAGTTCAACACAATGTCCAGCCTCTGCACTAAGAAAGTAATTATATCTGTGTGAGTTCTCATTTCATCCCATTGGATGACTCTTCTACTAGTGAAGTCTCCTGGACCCTCCACTGTTCACTCTAGTCTACATTTTTTAATTCTATTTTCTCTTTCCAATTACTTTTATCATCATATATAAACATGCTTACCTATTTTTGAAATGAGACAAACATTCCTTGACTTTTGTCATTGGGTCATTCCATTATTCTATCATCAAAGTCATGGAAAACAGTAGTTGACACTTTCAGTATTAGGTTCTCTGCATCTCATTCATTCTTTAATTCTTTGTGACTATTTCTAACCAAAGGCATCAGAGTGTCGATATTGGAAGGCACCGGTGTGGTCCCAAAAGTCATTCTCAATGATGTCTATCAGTTGGCCTCTTAGACTCACATGGAAACATTCTCAGTTTTTAGCTCCCTTGGTATCACATATATTTCTTCAATTCATCTGTTTATTTTTTTTTCATTATGATTTCCAACCAACTTATATCATAGAATCCAGGGTAAATGTTACATTGGCATGGAGAGAAGAGAATGTTCCAGGATGGAGTAGACTGGACCAACTTGGTCTTGAATACTCACTTTCAAGGTCATTTTCTCAATAATCTCATAACAGATTTACAATATTGCAGTTAAATATATGTGACCAACAGTATGTGCTATCCTGAAGTTTTCCTGGTGCAATAAACTCACAATGACTGATGTAAATAAGAATATATTTTATGTCATTTATACTGGGGGTAAATTATGGCATCTTCTCCAAAGTGACCAAAAACACCTTTTGTTTGTCTTGTATTGCCTCAGTCCCAAATTACGCCCTTGTTGATTTCTTGTCTGGTGTCTCCATGACCAGCCCTGTAGACCCTAGAACAAGAATTTAACTTGAGTGCCCTCTGTTATACTTTACCGGCTTTGTCTCACAACATTTCCATAAGTAGCCTTGATAAGAATATAGTGAATATCATAGAGTATATCCAAGAAGTCTTCACGGGTCACAGTTCTACTGATTCGAGGATCATCTCCATAATATTTCCATTCTTTCTGTAAATAACAGAAAAAACACATTGTAATGTGATAAAACTGAATGAAAATAAATTAGTATCCTTTCACCAAACAACTACCAAATTTACCTCTGTCATTTCAATCTCATGCCTTGTCAACTGGCCAATGAGCGGGGCAGCCATGTGCCTGGTTATAATTCTAGCGTGAGTAGGAGTCCCACCTCGAATGATAACTTGAGGTTTGTATGTGGAGAAGCCTGTCTCATCCCGAGCCTCAAAATAGATTGCATACTTGAGTTTACCCCCATAGGCCTTCAACTGGAAAAGCAAAAATAGGATAAAGAGTGATGAATTAGGTAAACTCTCAAATGACCTGCTTCCCAAACCTTGTTTTACCTTGCTCACTTGTGAATTCACAGTTATTTTTACCTTTTTTCCTTCAAATTGTTCTGGGAGTTTCCAGTAAAAAGGTTCCAAATGGAGATCTTGCCTGACTTCATCCATCTTTGCAACAATCTCGGGGTGCTGGAAAGCAATGCCTTTGGTAGTTGTGTGCTGCAGGCCCTCATCCACCAGAGGCAGGATGGTCTGCTCATCACTCAGAGTTACCTGCAAAACATCACATATCAGCAGAAAGCTAAATATGAATTAATAATTAATATTCATATGAAACACTCTTTTAAAACTAAAGCTAAGTATGGAGACATTACCATCTGAGTTCCTGTCCCTACTTTAATGAGATGTCATGGAGAGAGAGAGAGAGAGAGAGAGAGAGAGAGAGAAGATGGGTGAGGACAGACTTGCAAAATAAAACATAATCTCTGAAAATTGCAAGATTGCAAGATTTTTTTCACTAATAAAAGTTGAAATTAAATTCTGGAGAGATAAAGGGAAATTAAAGTCAAAATAAACATGATTCCAATGCAAACAATGGATACTTTCCTATGACTGTTGGAAGGAATACATTAGGTTTTGGTTTTCAGGGCTGCCTTCAATGTCAATAGCCACCCTCTGACATCTCCTTCCTCAGAATGTAGAGACTTCCCAAGCCAGAACACCATGCCTCCTTGGCAAAGTTTCCAGTTTCCACTTGACATCTAATTCCTTATCAACAGCAACTAAACAATCTTCTAGGAGGAATTTTAAAGAGGCATTTGTGCCAACTGCCTAATGGCACTTAGAGCCTTTACCATTTCGGAATGCACACAGGGAACAAGGTTACTTAAATGTTTGCCATTTCCTACTGGCCCTCAGGGCCCGACTAAAAGATTCCTGCAGGAATGAACATTATACCATTACATGGCTCAGCGGCTTCTTACTCACCCACATGCGGATCAGACCCTCTGCTTCAGAGCACTGACTAGTAACTCCAAAGCAATAGCAGCTGCTGCAGCCAAGTGGGTTCTTGGCATCAAGTCCAAATTTGCCAGGCCGGCACCTGTCACAGTGGACACCTTCTACATTCACCTGTAGAAAGAGTAGGGACCTTCAGGGTGCATTTTTATGGAAGAAATCAACTTAAGAATGAATAGCAACACATTTCTTTTTCATTTAGGAAAATAAAACTAATGAATGAAGACTATGGTATATATAGCTCACATCCCTGTCAGGATTTCTTGGGACTTTAAAAAGTACTTGATTACTAAATGTACCTGTTACTAAGGGTGCTGTATACTGTTGTTGAGATCTATAGCAGTGCATTTCCTACAATTCCACTGTGAACAATAATATTTTCAGGAGCAAAAGAAACCAATGATTGCTAGATATGAAAAAAGTCAGGATTCTAAAATGCAACATTTACATCTTTAATATTATACAAATTCTATAATATAATGCATATGAAACATGAAGCAAATATAACATATGACCATAACATAGCGTGTATGTGTGGAGTGTGTCAATCTGCTTAACTAGGGTCCTTAGTGCACAGAATATTGTTTTCTGAAATCCAAGGCTATTCCCTTTCTGGATTTCAATCTGCCATTTCCTCTGGCTTTCTTTGCATGGTCTTTGTCTTGAAAAGCTATCTGTGACACTGTTTTAACCACACTTTTCTTGGGATTTATTATTTTTGCAGGAATATATAAGGGACAAAAATATCCCTCTAACCCATTTTAATTGGCTGTTTTTCTACATCATTTAACAGTATTAATGAGGACTGAAATTTGCACATAGTTACCCACTGTCTGTTATGTCAGCTTTTATATGTGATGGAAATTCACTGAATTTCTATAACAGCAAATATGCTAAAGTGTTCAGTGGCTGCAGATTAACTGCAGGAGAAATGGTTTGTTATATTTTGGTTCAGCTGTGGTTTCTCTCTGACTATGCCTGAAAGCCCTCCCTACCCACTCCACAGGCATTTATTTAAGCAAGAAGAACACAGAAGAAAAAATAACTTCACTCACTATAGATATTATACCCTGTGTGTTGACTGGGAACAAGGTTGGGTTTGGGTTGAAAGTAAGTTCTTGAAGAGTGGAGCACATGCCGATGATCTTACATCAAGGAAACCTGTTTGTTTGTGTTGCTTAATGAAGCAAGGTTAGCCAACAGTGCATGAAGGGATAACTGAGTAACAGAATCCACAGTGAATGAGGGTCTTCCTTGAAGCCCCTTCATGTTCATACCTTACAGGTGCACTGTCCCGTTTGATCGCTACAGGCGCATTTTCTAGTCTCTGAATCGCAAGTTGTGGCATCTGTCCCTGGAAGGAAGCATTGACAGAGACTGCAGCGAGGGTAGTTCCAGTGACCTCGCTGGCACTCCGAGCATCTCATACCAGAGAATTTTGGATGACAGCTGCACTGGCCGGTGTTTGCATTGCACTGTGAATCCAAGGACCCAATTGTGCTGCAGTTACAAGCCTGAGGAAGAGAGAAAAACATCAGCTGTTGACACACTGCAAAAGAAACAGCTTAATGTTTTAACCTTAATGTTTCTATCCCATTACACACATATGAACCATGTGTCTATTATATGCTTTGTAATGGTGGAGTTCAGTCCTGCATGTAAGAAAATGTATGATAACCTAGAAACCACATTGCTATGTGATAAGAAAAAAAAATTAGGTTTTGTTTTACTGTTTTCATTTTATTCTGTTATTTTAAATTACATTATTTCATGTGTGTGCACCCATGTATGTATATGTGTACATGTGTGCTTGCAAGTGTGTATGCTCATGCTCCTGTGCGTGCATATGGAAGCAGAGGTCACCCACAAACGTCCTTCCTAAAGTTCTATTCACTTTGTTTTTTGAGACACCGTCTCTTATCGGAAACTGTGGGTTCATCAAGTAGGCTATCTCTGTGGGTTCTGGGGACCAAGGTTAGGGCCTCATGCTTGTGTGGAAAGCACTAGAATGACTGAGCTACCTCCTTAACCCTGGTTGCAAACTAGCTTTCTACTCTTCTTTGCTATGCAGGCGGGAGGCTCTAGAAGGAACTGCCATTTAGAGTTATTTTAGGGCTAGTGAGATGTCTCAGTGGGTAGGGAGTAGTGCTAGAGTTCAGGCCTAATGACCTGATCCTACAAGGTGACAAGAAAGAACTCTCTCCAGAGATTTGTCCTCTGACTGCTGTGCTCGTGCTGTGGCACACATATGCCTGTGTGCATGCGCACACCCTTAGAAAGAATTTTAAAAAGTTAATTTAAACTAATAATATAAACTGAGGTTATTATCATATCACAAATATGGCATCTTTCTTTCCTTTTATTGAGGGGGATGGATGGCTTCCACACTTTCCATTTATTTAATTACAATAAGTCCAACATTAAAATAACAAAAAGTATACACAAACCCCCCAAAAATCAAAACATTACATACATACACACACACACATATGTATACACACATTATATGGTTTGTATGTGTATATATGTATATATAGTTTGTATATATGTATACACACATACATATATACATATATATATATATATACATATATATACCTCCTTCTGAATATAGGAGAAATCAAATTTAAAAATAAATAAGCTATTGGGAATTGATTATGTGACTGGAATTATGTGAACATTTTACACACACACACACACACACACACACACACACACACACACGCATGAGAAAGAAAGACAGGAGAGGATTAAGTGCATGAGTGAGTGAGTGAGTGAGAGTTTCAACCAATGTATAGATTCTCAGGTATTCTTCCAAGTCTTCTGGGATAACAGTTGTCAGTGTTGGTGTTTAATGAAGACTTTAGCTGCCTGAAACTGACACAGAGTGGATGGATGACACACTTCCAAGATTGCCATGGCTACTGATAGAACTCAGTTCCAAACACACACTTACACTTAAGTGTTTTCTCAAATTCTTAGTCTGGTTTGTCCCTTCTAGTCTTCTCTAACCACGCATTGCATTTTACACAAACATTGCATTTTACAATTACAACAATCCAGTAAAAGGCAGGACATATGGTCCAGTGTTAGCTAACACTTGTATAGTAGATCAATAAGGTGTCCAGACCTAAGTTTCACGTACGCCTACCACTTATTCGCCATATAACCTGAGTCAGGTTAATTCATCCCTGGGTATGTCAGATTTTTCTATCAAAAAAAAAAAAAAAAAAAAAAAAAAAAGATACAGTGTATTTTTGTTTTCACAGAAAATGAAAAGATGTGGATTCCTTCCAGACTCATGTGGTTTGATCAAGCCAGACCACCTGAAACAGAGTACCAGGTGATCCTACATTCAAAACAGCTGGGCAAAGCGGCCTTACAGGCTACAGCCAGGATTTCTGAATCTTCTTCGAATCCCCCATGAGAGCGCCCCTTACCAGCAGGAAGTAGTTTGGAAAGAACAACGCCCAAATTCCCAAATATTGTCTATAAATGTTTGTTTTCATTTAAATGGACTTGGCTATATAAAATAAATAAAAAATAAATAAAAAATTGAAGAAGAAGAAAAAAAAAAAAAAAGGTAAAGTGTTCACCTCATAGAGATGCTGTGAGAAGCAGACACAATGGATGAAATTCATATTCCATGGAAGTAGTTTCATGTTATTATTTCACAGATAATGAAAAAGAGACTTAAGAGGTTTTCAAACTTTCACAGTCACAGTTAAGTGGAAGGACATGTATGTTCTTTAGTAGGCTACAGGTTAGCAAGAAAGTCAAAAAGTAAGGCAGCTGCACCTTTCCTTAATTTAGAACTAGGATATAGTGATATTCATGACTGTCCAATGGTAAAACAAGGGAGGGGCTTCCAACTCAACAAGGTGCTTCCTGAAGGGAGAGACGGAAGAAGAAGGGGCCTTCTAACAGATACAGTTTCTAAGACCCATTACCACATCTGTGGTGGATAATCTTGATTGTCAACTAGAGTACATCTTGAATCAACTAGAACCCAAGATCTAGGCTTTCCTGTGAGGGGTTTCATTTTAGATTACTTGAAACAAGAAGACCCCCCCCATAAATCTGGTCTATGCCTTGTAACAACCCACCCAAAAAGGACATAGAAGAAGGAAGCTTTGCTCTTTGCTTGCTTGCCATTGTCCTGTTGCTGAGTCATTTCTTTGCGGTCATTAAAACCAGGTTTGTTGGCATTCCAATGTAGACTGAAGACCAGTAGCTCTCCAAGAATCCTCCAGGACACCAGAGCCTTATTAGGACTGCTCAGACATCCAGCTTCTTGAACTGAGCAACTACAGGAGTCTCTGTTCTCCTTTGTGAGATGACCATTGTTAGACTAACTGGACCAAATCTTGTAAGCCATTCTAATAAAGCCCCCTTTAATATACACATATATTCATATTTATCTATCTCTTTGTGTTCCTTTAGAGAACCCTGATTAATACAATAACCCTCACATAACTCACTTAAAGACTAGCAGATGCAGAATGTACTTTGAAAAACAGGATGATTTAGTAAATCATAGAAATTTTTTTCTTTGCCAACTTCACCGAGTATGTGTGGACTCACTTAAATAAAGTAGAAAGAAAATAATGATATGGTTTGGAAACTGTAACCATGGGATAGATTTTAATGGGTTCCAAAAAGCATCATTACTTTCAGATGACAAAAAAATATAAAATGTCTTCTAACCAGTTTGTTGTATACAATCAAATAACTAGCTCTTGAGGATTACTAACAATACAAATAGACTTTGGAATCATTCCAGATGAGGAAGTTTATTTGAGAAATTACGGTGGGAATAGATGATCCAACTAACTGTGTGTTTAGATAGCACTATACCAAACATCAAACTTAAATTATAATTGGATGCAATGTTTGTTTAGTAAAAGAGGATTTATTCACCTTCACTCTGCTAGTGAAGAGTGGCAGGCTTGGCATTTTACTGCAACTGCAACAACAGCTCAAATCACGTGTGTGCACACTTCCATATGGAGCGTTTCTCCATGGCAGGAAAGGAAGAGACTCTCAGTCCCCATCATTGTTGCTTTAAATTACACTCACCCGAGTTTTAAGATAGGAGAATGTCTGCTCATAAATAATTTCTAATAGACACAAGGTTTTTATAAATCTTTCTAATAGCAAACTGTGCAGTTACTCAGAAATTTGGGTTGCTTTAAACAATAGTTCAAAGAAATGAAATTCAATTGAGACTTAATGTTTATTCAATGACCAGTAAAAGGGTAAATTCCAAATAACTCTTAAATACACTAAGCCATATGTGTATGGCTTGATGTTTATACTGATTATAAAGACTAACCTTTGACTTCAAGAATTTCATTAAAATTTGGCTCTGTTATAAGATTTGTGAATAGAATTTGCTCTGATGACTTTTATTTTTTTTTAAATTCCAAGTGACAGAGTGAATAGACTTAAAAATGCAAGTAGTAGTAATAATAATAATAATAGAAGTTTCGAGCACTGTTTATACTCAACAAAAACTTTCAAATTCTTGAAAAAATATTGTTTTTCAAAATGTAACATGATAGAATGTCAACCTTAAGACCACGAGAAGTTAGAAAATGAGTCTTTTTCAGAGTGTATGCTTCCTAGTCACAGATTGGAGTGTGGTCTGAACTTCCTTAAACACTTATTGATACTTAATTTTTTTGAGATCAGTGTATTCACTTAATTTAAAATTTTTTTCTGAGAATTTTGTTAAATGTATTTTGATTATATTCACCCTCAACACTTTCTGGTAACTACTCCCAGATCCACCCCCAGTTTTTTCCAACCTCCTGGGTTTTTTGTTTGTTTGTTTGGTTGGCTTTTCATGTTTGTTTATTTTTTTAAACCCATCAACTCCAATTTGTATTGACAGTGCACTCCTGGTGTGAGCATGGGTGCTCTCGGAAGAACCACACCTTACATAAAACTAATGCTTCCCCCCCTAGAAGCCATCAACTGCCCATTTCTCCTCACTGGGAGGTGGGAGCTTATGAACACCTTCCCTTTTGCCATATGTAAAGATGGTTCCTATATACTCAGTCAATAATTTAGTGTACCTGAAGAAGGTACACTTTGTTGCCATATTACAGGATTTCTACACTCAGAGTGACTGGCTGGACTGACAGTTACCACTTTTTAAAAATGCCTTTATTTACCATTTCAAACCATGCAGGTTACAGTTTGACTCTCATCTTACCTGGACCTGTTACATTTCACAACACCCCCAAAATACCTACAGCTCAGTTTCAATGATCAGACTATAAAAGCAAAAACAAAACAAACAAACAACAACAACAAAACCCCAAAATTGTTTTAGGCATTGGATAATAAAGTATAAAACTATTATTTCTGAGAAAAGAGAAAGAAATGTCAGTTGAGGCATCTTCCAGGATGGAACACTAAAGAGAAAAATCAAACAAATAAAAGCCCAGCAAAAAACTGAGCTGACAGACAGAGGAATTTATTTTGAAAATCGGAAGAAGCTAGAATTTACAGGAGCAGATCTAATGTGCTCGGAATGGGAGTTTTGCTGTGAGAAGTCTAGAGACATCCAGAGGAATGGTTGAGATTTTGGATGAATGCCAATGTGCACGGGGAAGAAATGGGAGTCTATGGTGGGAGAAAGTAACACATTGAAGACATCTAGGAAGGAACCTTAGATTGTTTAATGTTCTGAGTATAAGCTGGGAGAAATTGTACAATTAATTCTGTTATCAGAAGGGTCAGAGGGTGGCTCACTTGTCCTGGATTTAAGGGTTTTGTTTTGTTGTCACCTTCTCTATGAAAACAAACTTCACGAGGGTCCAAATGATCAGTGAATAAACAGTGTAAAGGACTACAACAAAATATAAAGTCGCCCCAAGCTACTAGGAATAGAAATAAGGCTGGAGGGCTTGTAATGTGATTTGTTCCTTGCTAGAAAACCACACTAATAAAAACATTTTACTATTCACACAATTATATAAGAAAATACAAGAGTCCAAAAATCATGAACATGAGACCAATTACTTTAATAAAGGGACCAAGCTAATTCAATAGAATGCAGTCTTTTCAACAAATGATGTTGGAAAAATTGGATGACCATAACAAAGGGAATTTTATTACCTCAAACTAGATAAAAAATTGATATTAAATGTGGAATGTGAATCTAAATTTAGGAGCTAAAATTGTAAAAATACCACCGGAAAAAAACCTCTATGCTTAGGCAAATACATTCTTCCAAGGCAAAACATAAGAAACAGAAAGGAAGTGATGCACAAAATGTACTTGTCATCTAAAAGTAGGTGAGATACTAAGTAAAAAGCAAATTATATTCTTGGAGTGTGTGTGTGTGTGTGTTAAAGAATGTGTATCTAGAATACACAGAAGCCTCTTTAAATTATTTTATTAATGAAAAACATTCTCAGAGTAAAAGTGAACAAAAGATTTGTAACAACTTCCTAAAAGACTATACCCGAAAGGCAAATAGCTAATTAAATAAGCAACATAATCACCACCATTGTTTAGCATTAAAGAGTTGCAAAAGATAGGAATATACAACCAATTAAATAAAATTAAAATAGAATTTCTGGTGTTGGCAAAGATGTAGAGTATTCTCAAGAGGAATTAAATTTTATGGTTTATGAATATACTGGAGAATCCGACACTAATGTTCATAGCAAAGTTATTAATGAATGTTTCAAACTGCCTATCAAATGTACACAGATTAAACAAGTTACGGTGGAATATACAATGGAATATTATTAAGCAACTAAATAGAACAAACGTGTGATGTTTGCAGTATGACAGATAAACTTCAAAAGCATAACACTAAGGGATGGAAGGCAAATCAAATTTTCTCTCTCAAGACAAGAATAGAAGATGAAGAAATCACTGAACTACGCTGTTAGAAAGCATCACAGTAGTGCCATCATGGGTGAAGGAGGGCTGATTTCAAAGTGGCCCAAGGGATGGCTAATTTGCTGCAATTGTTGGTCAAGGCTTATTGCATCTTAAATAAATGAGTTTTAATCTCATTTAATTCGTGTTCAACAACAAAAAACAAACAAGGAACCAAACAAGCCCCGAATGCCCCATCTTCCTGAAGCTCCTCCTTTTCCTGGGCTTTCTATAGGACTAAGTGTGTGTCCTCTTCCACTTTGTCCATATTAGAGCCTAGAATTCCTTAGGATTTCTCCAGTGTTACCTCCAAATCAGTAGGCTCAGATAAGCTTAGGGTGTCTACACCCTTCAGCCCACACCAAACTCACTGAAGTCACAGGGCTGTGGCCTGTGGAGTCTTTCTTGAATATTTCTAATATCTCTATAGCAGTTTGTGGGCGATTATCCAACGCTGACACTAAGAGTGAGTATTGTTTTGACATTTTCTGTGGTCTATCCATAGGGGAACAGAGGATGAGGGTTTTTTTTTTTTTTTTTGACTCAAGGTAGTTAATTCGACTCCTCAGATTCCTTTTAACCACTTCTTAAAAATAAAACCAAGTTAATATGGCACAATTTTAACAGGATATTGACAGAATAATTTTTCAGTCCCTAATATTTCACAAATACATTTTCTTATGTCTAAGAATGAGATAGTTATTTGGGGTTTTATTATAGACTTATTTTCCCATTCCCGTCTATTTTGTAGACATCGTGGGTTCAATTAATTAGTGTCTCTGGCACAGTGAAGTGGAAATAATGACCAGTGTCTTTAAGATAGTCTTTGGTAATTGTATGTCGTCTTTGGTAATTTTATGTTATTTTGGGATGTGATATTGGATTGAAATGTACAGTTACAGACTTCAGCTGAAGGGAAATTCTATAAGAAAATGATCAGGTGAAAACAGCATTCCACTTACCTTACAGCCGGTGACAATGCTGTGGCCCCAGGTGTTGGGAACACACTCAGAACATTTTTCTCCAATGGTATTGGGAGGGCAAATGCATTGGCCAGTTTTTGGGTCACAATTGTTGCCCAGATGGGAACAGTCACAAGCTTCACAAGGGAAAGGGAGAAAGCAAAAATGAGTCAAAGATTCATAATGCATTAATTGGTTCTTTCCATTTTTTTTAACACTACATTTAGGAATTCTTTATTATTTATACCATAGTACAGTAACTTTCACAAAAGTGTCATGTCATTTAACAATTTAAAAATTTTAGCACTTTTTGCTTTGCCATTAACTTTCAAGAAGGAAAGGATCCCTGTTACCAAATCCTCTCCTATTTATTTTCTACCCAGATACTACAAAGTCTAATATTTTTGTTCATGTGTTTATTTATTGATTTTTAGAAGCCAGATGTTCTTTAATTAGAACAATGAAGGACAACAGTCTCTAGGGGGCAGTGCATTCTGTACTGAGACTGAGGGAGCTTGAGGGCTTCATAGGGCAGAAAAGGGAATTTCAAGGTCTATTCTGCTACAGCTTCAAAGTTATAATCCCAAAGGAACTTGGTATGCTGTCCCTTTTGTCAGGTGCTCCCTAACTACCTGTAGATGCTATCAGTGAGTGACTTACCTGTTCAGGGTTTCTTGACTTACCTGAGGCTTTGAGGTTATCAGCTCTTATTCTAGACCCTAAGAGAGTGCAAAGGGATAGGGACTTGGCGCTCATATGGCTGTTTTCTGCTGAGTAGGGGTGGGGTCAGATTTCTAGGGATTGTCCTAGGGTCTAAAGGGGATTTAGGTAGTATTTATTTCAAGCTTATGAATATTTTCTTTGCTGTAAAAAAATTAACTTTTTTCTTCCTGAGAATGACTTTGCTTTGCTTTTCCATAAAACCAACAAACCCAACATCTTAAATCCAGTACATCTTGTGTGATGTTACAAATAACAGAATATATTCCATATATATATATATATGTATGTATGTATGTATGTATGTATGTGTGTATATATATATATATACACACATACATACATATGGCATTCATTATAAAACTTTCAAAACTTTCAAAGTAGAATTATTTCTATTTCTTTATGACATGATTTACTATTTTAAATCCAAAGATTTTTTTTCTCTCTAGAAATGAACTTGTTCTTGAAGAATTTAAGAATTGGGTTTCAGAAGACCCTCAAAATTAACCATGAGAAGAGATCCTTGCCACTTAGTGTGTAGACTTGATTCAACTTCTAAGAATACAGTTATGCAATACTCGATTTAAAAGAAATTATTAAAAGAAAATAAATACCAAATTCTTTTAATTCAGTTTGAAGATCAGCTTTTACTTGGTTAGCTGATGGTTAAATCACTTTAATTGAGTCTATTTAGGTATTTGATTAAGTTAAATTTTAATTATCATTACTCAAAGGATTTCATACCAGCTGTGAATGTTTAGCACTATGATTGACAGAGTAAGTTCCAAATAAATGCCAGTGGTTATTATCTTTGCTATTGTTATTGTTTTTGCTAATGCTAAGAGGATGAATTTATTTATATATGCCATTCATTAAGAAAAAAAATATCAATATGTTGGAATCTATGTACTAAGAAACACGTTGGGCCAGTTTGAATCATTGTTTGGAAATAGAAATTCTCCAGGTAGAACTTCAGTGTAATCGTAAGACAGGAAAACTTGAGCTATGACTTAAAGTTTTCTCTGTGAAAGCACAATGTATTCTATAAGTAACACTGTTAATAAAGACAGTGGTTAGAATTGCACAATACTGGTATTCAGCCATCACTCTAAAGCCATATTAACATGATCCTACAAATCCTCATGATATAGATATTATTGATATCCTAAGGTAAAAGACCAATGTTGCAGAAAGAAAGCATAGTCAAATCACACATCTAATGTCATAAAGCTAGTTATTTATGAAACCACTAGATACATATAGGCTATTTGGTGTGAGAAATAATACTCTTTTCTTTTGTATTTTTATTAACTAATTAATTAATTCCCAACCTGACCCTCTTCTCCCTCTTCTTCTTCCATTCTTTCCCCCAAACTTGCCCTCCCCACCCCATCCATTCCTCCTCCATTCTATTCACAAAAGGGCAGGCCACCCATGGATATCAGCCAGCCATGATATAGCAAGTTGCAATGAGACTAGGCACCTCCTCTCCTATCAAGGCTGCATGAAGCAAACCAGTAGGAGGGAAGGTTCCTAAGAGCAGGCCACAGAGTCAGAGAAAGCCCCTGCTGCCACTGTTGGGAGTCACACAATGAGACCAAGCTACACAACTATGACATATGTGCAGAGGGCCTAAGTCAGTCCAATGGCAGTTCAGTCTATGTGAGCTCCTACAAGCCAAAGTTAATTGATTCTGTGGGTTTTTTTGTGTCATCCTTGGCCCCTCTGGGTCCCATAATCCTTCTTCCCCTTCTTCCATAGGATTCCCCAAGGTCTTCTAAATGTTTGGCTGTGGGTCTCTGCATCTGTTTTCATCAGTAGATGGGTACTCTCTAATGACAACTGGGGTGTGCAATGATCTATGAGTATTGCAGAATATTATCACGAATCATTTAATTGATTCCCCCCCAGTCATGTTTGGTTCTATCCCAGGTCTTTGTGCTGTTCAGGCTCTGGGTCCTGGCACTCCAGGCAGTATCAGGAGTGGGCTCCTTCTTATGTATGTGTCTCAAGCTGTGCCAGTCATTGGTTGGCCACTCCCACAATTAACCCCAGCATATCTTGTAGGCAGGACAAATTGTAGGTCAAAATTTTTGTGGTCCCTCCACTGGAAATCTTGTCTGGTTACAGGACAAGGCTGGTTCAGGTTATAAAATATCATCCTGTGTGAGGTAACCCAGACCCAGAAAGATAAATATGGTGTGTACTCACTTACAGATGGATATTGGCTATTAAAAAGGATAGCCATGCTCTAATCCACAGACATAAAGAAGCTAAGTAACAAGGAAGGCTCAAAGAGGATCACATGAATCTCACTGTAAAAGGGAAATCAAAAAGACATCACAGGTGGACTGGGAGTGGTCTGGATGGGGGTGAGGATGAGAAAAGGAGGGATCAGATTAGGGAAGGTTGGAGGGAGAGAGTCCTGGGAAAGATAACTAAAATCAGAGGCACCTCTAGGATGAGCTAGAAACCTAGTGCAGTGGAAACTCCCAGGAATCCATCAGGGTGATGGCTTCAGCCAAGTCTCTTAGCAAGAAGGGATACAGAACATGAGGAATATTCTTAATTTGTAAAGAGTGCTGTGGAATATAAAGAGAAAATCTCAGCAAGATGAACAGCATCATTCATTTCTCTTCTCCTGGACTTCAGACACATTGTTACCAGCTTGTTCTGTACTTCTGACACTATGCCCACTTTGACAGGTTAGAATATAAACTCAATCTATACACAAACAAACAAAAAAAAAAACCTTCCCTGTCTTAAGTTCCGATTATCATCTTTTGGCATGAAAAAAAAAACTATCTTATATACAGTTATAATCTTACCCAGTGTGATTTTTTACTTCTCTCTCTTCTGTTTCTCTGAATTGCAATGCAATTAAGTTTGCAGTTTGGCCCTTTATAATTTTAATTATTATTATTTTTATTAAAACTTTTTTCTAGTAGATTTCATTGAATATATAATAAGCCCTGTGCTGGATAGTATTTGTCAACTTCATATAAGATAAGATTATTTGGGAAGAGAGAACCTCAACTGAGAAAATGCTTATAGACTGGCCTGCATGCAAGCCTGTGAGGAATTTTCTTGATGGATGATTGATGTGGGTGGGCCCCATCTCAACACTCATGCTGCCTCCCTTTTTCAGTCGTCCTGAGATCAGACCGTGCAGTCCATGAGGAGCAAAGCACTAAAAAATATTACTCCATGGCCTCTGCATCAGCTCCTGCCTTCTGATTCCCACCTTGAGCTCCTGTCTAGACTTCTCTTAGTGATGGGGTGTGACCTAAGTATTGTAAGCTGAAATAAACCCTTTCTTCTACAAGTTGCTTTTGATCAATATGTTTTATCAAAGCAATAGAATTCCTGACTTATATAGCTCTGCTTTAATTCATATCATGTTAAAATTTTTATGAGAATCACACTTAAAGATCAGAATATTTTTAAGTGGTTCTTTATAATTTTAGTGCTTACAGATATTAGCTTGGAGATCACACAGGTTTAAGGAGATCTCCATCACATCACAAATGTCTCAAAATGACTTTCTTTGATGAAAACCACTTTCTTTGATAAAAACTATATGCTTAAAATTCAGGAGATGCTCTGAAAGATACTGGTACTTTAGAATATTATTTCTATTCTCACATGAATGATAACATTTTAAAAGCTTGCCATGGTGCTGAGAACACATTACAGCAGCAATATCTGTCAGTCAGTGAACATAGTAAAAAAAGGTGCAGTTCATTTTTGTGGTTGTTGGAATGCCACCAATTTCAAATTAATGTTCTATAAATAAAAGCTAATTTCAGTCTATACTTTCACTCCAAGTGTGATGTGTGTGTGTGTGTGTGTGTGTGTGTGTGTGTGTGTGTGTGTGTATGTATGTATGTGTGTGTGTGTGTGTTTAGTTCATGATCTGTGTGAAATCTCTGGCTGGACATAGGACAATCGCTCTTTCAGGAAATCTTGTCGAATATTACAACCTGCATTCTCCCATGAACTAAATAACAAGATCCAGCTTGTTTCTCATCCAGAATGTAAAGCCTTCTAAGTCATCTTTGATACAAGCATGGTTTTTGTATCAGACAAACAAACAACAGCTACAAAAAAAAAAAAAAAAGACAAAAGAAAACCCTTCCTTAATTCTTGTATCCATTTGTGGTAGGAGAAATTGAGATGTCTTCCTTTGAAAGGGACACTAAAACAACACTGACAATTTGAGTTTTCAAGTTTTCAAGTCCATGGGAATGGAGGATACAGACAAGGGATCACCTCTGCATTGGGATCTGCTTGTGTTTGCTCAATATCTGAAAGCATAGTTACAGGCAGGTAGTGTTTCCAATTGCTCTGTGTTCCATGTGTCAAATGTTTCAAATTAACATATTCATTACTTTAAATATTCCTCATTACATATTTGCTTTCGACATGCATTTCCATGCATTTCCTTTAACAGAGCAAACTGTTACAAGAGCCAGGAGTATAAAATCCAAGAACGAATGCACAGTAAAGTAGTCTCGTTTACAAACCTGTACAGCCTCCTTCTTGGAAGTTGAAGTAGCCATGGGCACAGCGGTCACATTTCTTCCCTGCTACTCCAGACTGGCACCAGCACTGCCCACTCTCTTCACAGTCAAATGATTTGGACCCAAAAGAATTGCAGTTGCAGGGAACACACCCCCTTCCCAATTGCAGACCAAAGGTTTCAGGCTGGCACGGAAAAGAAAAGAAAATATAAATTTCAGCAACGAACTCATATGGAAGCAAGAAGCAAGAAATCTAGAGAGCAGTTGGCAGTGAGGAACACAGGGCTCAGCAGGCTGACAACTGTCTATTATTCAGAAGATTTTTCCATGTTAACAAAGGGAAAAGCATAGTTACTTTGAAATGTCATAAAAATTAACTATCAAAATAGACATCATGTTTCCATCTTATAGTTTCATAAGCCTTTCTATGATCTTCCATGGTTCTAATAGCAATGTAAAATAGATTATGCATGACCTTAAAAATTTACTCACCTTACTGTTAATATACTAAAGTAATTACTTTAAGTGTGGTTTAAATGATTTCAATATTATTGAGCAGTGTTCTAGTCATCAAAACCGGTTTGTGAGAAAATATTATGCATGAGATAAGAAAGGTAAGGCCAGCCCTTTCATTCGAGTTTGAAGCTATAAATCCTGCATCTACCTGTACTACATCATCTTCTTAGCCAGGCTTGCATTACCATCTGTGAAGAGTTTCTTGAAATACATGTTACCAGGCCCAGGGTAACTATGATTAAAAATACTGGTGGATTCAGAAATCATCACTACTATTAGAAAAATGAGAACCATATATCATACTTAAAGCACACCACTTTTCTTTTTATAAATATAAAATATGTCACATTATTATGGCATTTTAATCTAGAAATTACTCTCCATAATTGCTTCTTTGTCAAAATAATTTGTATTTTGGAAAATTAGACTTCATAATTACTTCTTGGTAAAAATTAATCTTGCCATTTATTGGGAATCACCAAAAGAGAAATGAATAAGATTCATTATATTTTTAATATTATTGTTAGCAGTATTAGAAATAAATTTGAGAAATTAAAATTATAATGGGAATTAGACTTAATATGACTAGCTAAGAATAGTTGTATTGTTTAAAAGGTACAATGAATTGATTGAATGTGATAATCATGTTAATTTTTATAGCTGGCTTTATTTTAAGTTCTAGTTATAATTCAGATTTCATCCTATTAAAGTAGGAAGTATGTAAGCAGTAACAACAATGAATATATATATAGCTAAAACAAATTTTATCATAAAATATCATTTCAATGTAAAATCCTTGACCTTAGAGAGATTATCAGATATTAGAACAATGACTAAATAACAATCATGCTCATTACAAATTGTTTATCATAGACTGTAATTATGGTGACACTCAAATCTTCAGTGTTAGAGAATGAACTGAATAAATTAAATTACAGTACATTCATGTTATAAAATGAGAGGCAATTAAGTAAAATCTATTTTGAAGCAATTTTAATGACAGGAATACATTTATGATCCAACACCAATAAAAATTCTAAAAAGCAGCATACACATTGTCTAGGCTGTGATTCCAATTACATAATGCACAATGACACACACATACACATTCAAATACACACACATACATATCCATATACATGCACACAGACACAGACACACACATGGAAATGCACTCACACACACACACAGAGAGAGAGAGAGAGGGAGGGAGGGAGAGAGAGAGAGAAATACAGAGACACACATAGATACACATGGATTCCAAAAGAGTCTAGATGATAATGTGCTTGTTTTTAATCAAAGCAGAAACTTATATTTCATGTGCCTTTGTTATTAATATTGAGTGTTTGCTGTATACACACAATAAAAGTCAGAACAGGTATTCTGTGGAGATGGAGTAGTTCCCATGGGCTGGTCTCCTTCCACTGTGAGTGGAAGCTGGAAGCAGGGTGTCAGTTTTCATAGCAGCCATCTTCCTGGCCCACCAGACTTACATTTTTTTAAGCATCTGATTATAGGTATAAAACTTTCCATCTGTCATTGTATTATAACTTCCTTTATATACTTAGCTTGACTGTAAACACAGGACTTTACAATCATCTTTATTTTCTGAATTGTCCACATTTAGCAAATATGCACATGCATATGCAGATATGCACATTCCTTTAATGGACAAATCAAACATATATATATAATGGATTTCTAAGTCACAGTTGTCACTAAAAAATTCCAAAGGAAATATAGAAACAAAGTGTTGCTATAATCTTTTTCTAAAATTTATATAATATAGTTTAAAAAAACTGAATTACACCCAAATAAAGCTACCAAACTTCATAATAAAATAATAAAAGTTTAATAACTTTGGTACTCACAATTCCATTCCCGAGTTCAAAGAAAACCCTTTCTAATAAATAAATCTAAGGAACAAACAGTTCTAGTCTGTAACTGAGATTACATGGACAGTCAGATACAGGAAAGGGTTTTCTTCCTGGTCCCACTGGAGGACTGATGACTCCACCATTAACTCTCACTTGGGGCGGTAACAAATGCTTATTGCTGCCTATGTGCCAAGCACGGCTCTCCAACTCTAACAAATATGAACTCCCAGGACAACCCTCTCAGATGGCTATAGCTACTAACCCCTTTTTACATAGTGATGCAACAGAGGCAAATAAAAGTGAAATCTGAGGGTCACCACTGAGACAATCAATCAATCGGTCAGTCAGTTTCCCAAATCAGTGAGCCTGGCTTCAGAATCTACACTTCATTTTTCAAGAGTTATTTTTAATGGTATGTACTCTGTGTGTGTGTGTGTGTGTGTGTGTGTGTGTGTGTGCGTGTGTATGTGTGTCTGTCTCTGCGTATGTGTCTGTATGTATGTGTCTATGTGTGTATGTGTATATGTGCAGGTGCATGTGTGTCTATGAGTGTATGTGCCTGTTTGTATGTGTGTGTATCTGTGTATGTGTAGTTCTGTGTGTATATGTCTATTTGTATGTGTGTGTATGTGTACATACGCATGCGTGCAAATGCTGGGGATTCCAGAAGAGGGTGGTTGATACACTAGAACTATGGTTACAGGTAGCTGGCTGTCAGCCATCCAATGGGGGAGAAAATTTCAAAAGTGGTAAGTTTTCCTTACTTTGTGTCTGTTGTACATTTAAAGAGTGAGTATGTGTTTGTTCTGTGCTTGGAGTGCACATGAGCAAAATGTTAGCTAAAATGAAATGTCAGGCTTATGTTACTTTAATGCTCTTAATTCTCCAGAAAAAGTCACTTTTGATACCTTGAGCTCCCTTAAACTAAATTTTTATTTGGTTTGTCTATAGACATCCTTTTAAAAATATCTCATTTTATGTGTATGTCTTTTGCTTGAATGTATGTGTGTACTACATTGATGCCTGATGCCTGCAGAGGCCAGGTATTGGACCCTTTGGAACTGCAGTTGCAGATGATTGTGAGTTAGGTGTTGGATACCAAAGCTGGGTCCTATGGAAGAGCAGTAAATGCTTGTAACCAGTAAGCCATCTCTCCACTCCCCACAGTGATGTTCAACAGAAACTTATGCACTTAAATGCAATTTTAAAAGGATAAAAACATCAATTTTTAAAAGGCAAGGCTTTAGTCACGCATTGTAACTTCTGCATTTGCAGTTTGCACACTTAAAGACCAGGTTGCACATTTAGCGACTAAAATTATTTGGTAAAAGCTTTGCGAGCCACTTCGGCTACAGCCCAGGAACACAGCATGCCCACACAGCCATGCAGTGCCTACCGGCACAGGAGTCCAATAGGTTCCCCTGGGGCACCCGCTGGAACTGCTGGAACCCCACCTCCGAGGAGACCCCAGCACCCGCTGCACTCTGTGTGGCTGTTCTTCAGGATGATGCACCTGCCTGCTGAGGTCGCACTGTTTCCCTACAAAGCCTGATTTACAGACACATCTTCCTGTCATATCACACTGCGGTGACACAGAGCCCAGGGGACTGCAGTCACATAGCTCACAGAATTGCTTCGCTGAGTCCCACCACGTACTGAGCTTTAAAACCCAACAGAAGAAAAACAAGGAAACAAAGCAGAATGAACATATGGTATTATTCAAGAGATTGAAGCAGGGGTACTTTGAAACTTTCTACTAAAGGCCCGTCTGATGTCTGAAAATTACATGTTTGTTGTGAATAAGAAAATGTATCTACGTGACAGGATCCAAAATTGACAGGGTCTCCTAAAAGAATCTCAATGCAGGGCAGGACCATCACTACAAACTGATACTGAAAACAACATTCCAATGGACGGGATATTCCATTTTAGCCAACTGATGTTTCTAAAAGTATATTGATATTTCTTTTTTCACTACCATGAATGGTTATCCACTGAAGCTAACTTTTAAATGACAGAACTTAAAATGTGTTTATGGGGTGGGGTTGGTTGGGAGCAAAAGGAGTTGCACATTGTAACCTCCTCCAAGGTAAATTATTTTACTCCCCACCGACTAGAATTAGATTTGTTATTTGTCGAGTAAATAATTATATTACAGCAATTATTATACAAATTTGCATGTAGGAACACAGGCCAACTGCAATGTATAGTAAATTTTGTTTTTGTTGAGAAAATGTTACATAGAGTACAAATACAGTAAATAATTCCGAATCCTATCTTCAACTTGAACATGGAATCCATCATGGAAAGGAAATGAGGGTGGTACTTACCTTACACTCATCACAACGCCTCCCCTGCACATTGGGTCTGCATTCACACTGCCCGGTTCTAGTGTCACATATCTCTGAGAAAGAGCCATTGGTGTTACAATGGCAGGCTGCAAAGACAGGATGTATGGCAAATGAAAGTGTGGCCCTACAGATCGAGTAGCTCTTATCTGAAATACTTGTGACCAGCAGCATCTCAGGCATAAGATATATCTTAAGATTTGGAATATTTGCACAGGCTTCTGTGGATGAACATCCCTAATCTAAAAATCTGAGACTCAAAGTGCTGCAAATAAGTACGGGATCCTCTGGGAACATCAACACCTGGGTTCAGTGTTAGGATGTCTTCTAGTGACCTGAGTACTCTTTCAGACATTCTGTTATGTAATCACTGTGACATCTCTACATTATTAAAAACATTGCTGACATATGCGTCGCACATCACATCACTAAAACACAATTGTTAAATATACAATGTCACAGGCTTAGTAAGTGTTATGGCAGGTCCAGGAATCTGCTTGAGTCATGGAGTCCTTGTTTCCTGGCTCAAAGCTATTTTACCTCTTCAAAGACACACTGGGTAACAGCTATTTATTATAATCACATATATAAAATACATACCCCTGAAAAGTTGAGGCAAATTGAAGAAATTTTCAATATCAATCATGCTATTGATATAACAATAATGTCATTTTAAACATATTTTCAATATGATGTTTATTTACTATGTGCCAGTTTTTGACCTAACTTCTAATAATAATAATGAATATAAATGAATATATATATATCATAAAAGGTATATATATACATATACCTTTTATGGTATAAATGCACATAATAAAATGAAAACATTACTTCAAATCTATTAGGAACTTAACATTATAATTGCTAAAATTCACTTATATTTTTTTATATGTTTTAATTTCATCTCCAAATGTAGAAAACACACTGGCTTTAGTTACTTCTCTATCACTTTTGTATTAGAAAAATTTTACAAAGTTATTCTGAAACATGTAATAACTGAATAACCCTAAAAACTATTTTACAGAGGTAGTAATTAATGGCTTACTATGCTTTTAGCGAGCATGTTTTAATGGTATACATAATTGCACTGATACCAGAATAATGTTGTGGGGAGAAGATGACATGGGATTTATTCATACATGTCTTTTGCAAATATGGTACAACACCACAGTTTATAAATACATTAAAATAGCTACCCTGTCATCTTCTGGTTCTATCCTGCTCACTTGCCTCCAGATTCTACTTCTCTTAAACATTTTTTCTAAAATTTTCTTGGTTCCCTTCCATCAAAACTTGGTCTTCAGTGTCTACTAACTTGAGGCCACACTAAGAAACTGGCCCAGCCTATTGACCATGTCTTTTCCTTGTCAAGAGCCCAAAGATAGTCTACAGGTGAAGTGTAAGAGCAAGTACAGAAAATGTATTATTATTAAAAATTTGTTTTCTTGTGTACATGAGAATTGCTCTGCATATTGTAACTTTACATAAATTTATTGTGCATGCTATATATAAGCTTTGCAAATTTCAAATTGTTTAGGATCACTAACTCCCTCTTTTAGAAGTAGGAACTACAAAATTAAATTTACCATAAAGATAGTGGTAACTTATTAATGTCATCTAAAAATAACAAGAGCAATAGATTTTGTAAGTATCTATAGAGAAACAGGACATTCATGTAATTTATCTTGACAAAAATACTTTTTTTAATCCAGAAATCTTGTGTGTGAGTGTGTGTGTGTGTGTGTGTGTGTGTGTGTGTGTGTGTGTGTGTTTTAAGATGGTTTCATTATGTAGCCCAAGTTGGCCTCCATCTCTGTGATCCTCCTGGCTCAGCTGAATTCGGTGATTAGAGTGCTTAGCACCACAAATTATCAACTTGTTTTGGGTAAGAGCTTACTGTCTATGTGTAGAGAAGATATTATAACCCTGAAAAATATAAAAATATTCACTAAATTATTTTATAGATGTTAAATCAAGTAATATACTGAAGAGCCTTGAAAATCACAGCTAGACCTATACTTCATGGCAAGTCATTCATTTTATTTTGGCGGTTCCTATTCTCATATTTTCCTCTGTTGTCATAGGATTTCATGCCACAGGTTATAATAAAACAACTGGAATGTCTAGCCTTGCGGAGGGAGTTATTACATGAAATGGATAATTAGACCTAGAATTAGTGAGCCACTAATATACACAATTGCCACAGGGACCACTTCCAAAGATTGACAATGGCAGCCACCTCCATCATTAAGTGCTCACTACACCCCCTGTATATGCTACATCCATTAATCCTCAAAGAAAATTCATGACCCTTTGGATATGAGGAAACCATTCCTAGAGTCCCACAGCTAGAGACTAAAACTCTTAAGTGTTCTGCATGAAAATAAGATGTACTTGTGTTCCTTGATATTTCACAGAAATGCCAAATTCCACAGTGTTTAAAGTCAATCTGGTCTTGCGGGAAATTTTGTTGAGAAAGTCAGTTTGTGATTTTAACAAATGGCAGTTGCTCCAGAGAGTGAATTGCTTTGACTTAACAAATTGTCATCCTGAAAGGACAAAAAGCTAACACCCAGATTCTCCATTTAGGAGAGAAACATCTTTTCCTGAAAGAGGGTCACTGCTGTTTGCAGCAGAGGTAACAGGAGGAGATTCCTGTGGTGCCTCCAATTCCATAGGTCCTGGGACCCACCTCAGCATCGAGTCTCTGCTTACCACATTAATTCAGCAGAAATGAACTGTTGTTGGTCTTAAAGCTTTCTTCCTAAGGACTTTACTGGTGAAGTGGATAACCGCCAATAAGCTCCAGAACACTGAGTAACATTCTACAAGTAATTCTGGCACAAGAATTAATTACTCAACTATCACATACCAGTGTGTGAAATCATTGTCATGTTTTTGCACTTGTGAGGAAATTACAAAAACTGTAATGTCTTCATATAAAATCAAAAGCAATTAACACCCACTGACAGGTACCATGAAATAATATGGACAGGTGAATTTATTTCAATCAAATGACTAAGTTGATACTAATGGGAAAGTCCAAATAGACTATCATTTCTAATTTCTTCTTTTTCTGTTACAGATTTAAGTTCATTTAAAAAGTTTCATTGCGTATGGGAGTGTAAACATGTGTATAACCTGAAAATCAACAACAGCATTATAATATATTTTAAAGGGTTTATTCTGTTCATTACTACAAAGAAATATTTTGGAACACGCAAACTTCATGTCTTCCCTGAGCATTCATCATCCATGTATTACAGATAATTTCCTAGTCTCCAATCCCCACTCAAGAACTTATCAGCTTCTTTGAGGTATCATACATCAATTTTGTCAGGGACATCAATAGTTCACAACTTACGTTGACAGTTCTTTGCATCAACTGCATCTCCAAAATATCCATCAGCACAGAGCTCGCAGTACCGGCCTGTTGTACCTGGCTTACATATCAGACAAGAGCCAGACAAGCTGTCACAGCTGCCAGGGATGGAGAAGTCAAGGTTGTCATTGCATTGGCATGGCTGACATGATCCTCCAGGTATGGAAGGTTGTCCAAAATAGCCTTCTGCACACCTAAGGTAATAATTTCCAAAAGTGAAATTTTAGTGCATGTTGGGGGGGGGGGAGGGGTGGCTCAAGAAACCCACCCCACTCAATGTTTACATATCTTTCATAGTCCTTTGGCAGAATAATGGATTTTCCTCTTAAGCCCTCCTTTTTTTCAAATGCAAAGTGATTTAAAAAATGCTTTTCTGTAACTGTGGTATAGATGTAAGACAAAATCTGACAGCTCCACTCATAATTAGATCTCAGCAGATAATAAAATAAAATCTTGTCACTGACATTGAAGATTCAACCAAAGCATAATAAGAAATCTGTGGCTGGCATTATGAAAAAAATCTAAGCCCATACTGCAAGGCCTTTATAATATAAAACATTATAGCTTCAAGTCCAATCAGTCATTCTGTACACACACACAAAGACAGAGAGAGAGTTCATATTTTTGTTGTTGTTGTTTCTATAGCAAGAGCTTGTTATGAGTAAACAAACTCAACATTTATACATTTATTGAAAGTAATTGTGTCTCAGAAAGTATTGTAGTCACTTGGGTAGGAGCTCTGGTCATCTCTGAATTAATAAAGTATTTGTGTACATTTGCACATAGATTAAGAGTCTGTTTTTCAATGAAGAGTCTCAATTCAGGAGAAGTCTAAGTAGGGTTGCCTGCTTATTACAGTAGTGGGCTGTAGGCTGGTGCTGACCTGTGACTCAAATCCACATTCTAGGAATTCTAGGAAAAGTAACCCAAACTATACATTTATAAACTGTGGCATAAAAACTATTTATGAGTTATGTTATCCATTTCCCCTGATGCACATGTTTTTTAAATGCTCAGCTCCACCTTTGCCAAGATTTTCCATTTATACTTTGAATGGTCCACTCAGTTACATTTTTCTCAAGCTTTGTACCAAAGAAGAGATGAGAGAGCATTAGGCTGTGGCCACTCTACCTCTGCTATCTGTGGCAGCTTATCAAATAAAATATGTTGTAGCAGGGCTCCAGACTTAGAGGGAACAAGACCACTGTAGGAAAAAGCATACGCTTCTTATGCTCTTCTGCTCAGATACGGTCTTCCATTGGAAATATTAATGTCTCAATGACAATATGCATTAATAACATTATTAGGTCAAAGTTGTTCATTTGATACAGATAGATTAATATAAGTTTCATAGAAGCTTTATAAGTGGGAATATAATGTTGCAGATTTGAGATTATATAATAATATTTTAAGAGGAATTAGAAATTAGAAGAATATTGCTACTAATTATTACTGCCAAAAATTACTTATTAGTTCCCTGTTATAGGCCATGAAATAGCATTGTAGTGCATAAAATTTCATCACAATTCCTTCTGGAGCATTTTAAAAAATAAATAATAGGATAACATTGAATTTGTAACCTGATGTTTGCCTTATTTGATCTTAGGATTCCTATTATGATAATATCCACATAAGTTCATATCTCATTCTTTTTTCTCCTAAGATTGCCTTTGCCTCTTAGACTAATGTTCTACACCAATCATTATCGAAGCCCCCCCCCAAAAAAAAACAAACCCATTACTTTCATCTTGCTTCTTTAAAAATGTCTTACAGACCTCAGGAGAGATGGAATTACATGTTGAAGTATTATATATTTTCTTAACAAATGTACCAACTAATAAGTCCCATATTCTCCTGGAATTAAAATATGCATGCAGAAAATACAATTAAACAGAATAAGCCGGCACCTGCCATTTTTATTTCAGGATCTAGATGAGGAAAATGTGTGAATATACATGACAATTTATATACTATACTACATGATTGTTGTGGGATTCTTCCCTCCTGCAAGTGCACAGTCACATATGAGCAACCTTTAAATGTTTAATCATTTGGTGTTTATTACTGATGTATATGTGTGTGCATTATACTTTAAAAAGAACTACAGAGATTCCATTAGGGATTAAAAAGTATCCCAGTGGGAGAGAATGTCATGCCATATGTCTAGTATTAATAATAACATTTACTATTGTGCCATCTATTTAAAATTAGTAAATATTATAGCCCTATAGGTTATCCCAGCCTCCCAGACTTTGTCTTTCCCCAAACCAAGTATAATGTGAAATCTCCAGACCTCTCATTTTCACAGAAAAGGCCAAATGAAGACAGTAAAAATCAGTTTGTAGGGTTCTTTGTTAAATATGGTGATGTTGACTATACATTTTCATATTTGTAATTTATCAGGTCAAACCATTAATTGTTTGACAAAAGAATTTCTAAATGTAAATGTGAATTCAGGCTACATAACAGTTCTGTAGCTGATAGTTTGGGAACAATATCATTTACTGTAGGAGGAGAAATACTAATGAAGATGAATGGCAGAAGTAGAGGCCAAGTATAATAGGAAAATTGTAATAGGACTGATAGGACTTTTTTCTCATTCTGTTCCATCACTCTTTAATGCAGTTTTCAGTCATCATCTTTGGCCTAATTTTTCATTCTCTATCTTCCTAAAAGAAAAACTAAAATAGAAAAGGAAATAAATCATCAGAGCAATTTTATATTACACTAATTTAATAAGGCATAATATTACCCTAGGGTCTAGGCCCAAGAAATAGACATTTAAAAACCTAACCACAGAACAACTAGAGATGTGTGAGAGTTACAAACAATGTACAGAATCATCAAAGACCTTCATGGGGGATGTCCTTCTGTATATATGGTTTCTCTTATTGGTTGATGAATAAAACACTGTGGCCAATAGAGGTAGGGAGATAGGCAGGACTAGGAGACGAGGAGAATTCTGGGAAAAGTAGGCAGGGAAAGCCCAGCAGAGAGAATCCATATGGAGCTTCCAAAGGCGTTAACAGGTCCGGGCATTCTCCAGTAAGCCAAGACCATATGGAAATACATAGATAAATAGAAATGGGTTAATAATTAAGACAGAGCTAGCCAATAAGAATCCCTAGTCATTTGGCCAACAGTTCAATAATTAATATAAGGCTTTGTGTGGGGCTGAGAAGGGTGATGGGACCAGGCCAGACAAGAAAACTTTCATAACAGAGCTTTTCAGGATACCGAGCTGAATGTTGGTTACTGAACAGGTACTGGTGTCTGGTTTAAAGGCTGAAGGAGTGTAGTCATCTTGCAGAGAGAACTACATCCGCTGAGGAGGAGCCTGTCATCTAATGGGTTTCCCTGGGCGGTGGAGCTGTATCCTCCCTATTCCCTACTTCCCATTCAGGTAAATACTAGGCTATCTGGCATGCTCACAAGGTGCCTTTGCCAACCCTGAAAGCAGTGCAGAGCCAGTGGGCCCAACTGGACACCCGAGCACAGCACTGAGGCTCCATTGGCCAGAAGTGGTTCTTGGGCACAAAATCTGGTGCTAGATCCAAGAACCAATCATTCCCTCCTCCAAATGCACAATCACATGTGAGCAGCCTCTCACAACCTCAGCTGGTACAATTCTAATTTTGACAGAATTATTAACAAGGAATAAGTATCTCTCTGCAGCCAAGACCTAAGGGCCGAAGATGGAGACCTGGTCAGAAAATTTCTGCAGCACTGTAATTGAGAGTGAGTGTACTTGATCCAGATTAAGACCTCTTTGAAGTAGAGAATATCTAAATGGCTTTTTGGAACTGAAATTAAAGAAAAATGTCCTCCATTTATATCCAGTGTGAATCTTGTGGTTAAAATTTGGTAAATTTTAAATGTATGCCAATTAAATATAAGTTAAACTTAAATTTAAATAAAGTTTTAATTAAAATGTAGTAAATTTCTAAATGTTAAGCCTTTGGGGTCAGTTATCATCCACAGTTTCAGTGGTTACTACTTTAAGAACTCTTTGGGCTTCTCTCTTTTCAACTAGTGAGTTCTTAGTATTTGCCAGCTGGGGAGGAGATGGTGTTTAAGGAATCCATGTATCTCACTATTTCACCTTTTCCTGTAGAATTAATTCTCCTAATGTGTCATGGTATTTCTCGGTGTCTATGTGTGCAATATGTTGTTGAAGCTACAAATACCAAAAGTCACTTAGTTCTGTATTAAGTGCCACTGCCACTTAATTAGCTTTGTGTTCTTTATTTTAATTTTTTCTTTATAGTCCAGTGCCCACTTAATCCCTTCATGCCTGTCACGATGCCATTTTCTCTGCTTTCCCAAATGCTATAAGCCTAGAATCTTAACAAAGTATCATAACAAATGTCTTTTCTTGATATCCTAGCTCTATTTCCTTTGTGTAAGTCTTCCACAGCAAAGAAGGCCTGTGAATGCTTGCAGGCTACGACTTAGCAATTGCATCCCAAAGAACATCCTTAATTATTTGATACATTGTTCTATTTACAATTGTCATCCCACTCACTAGTTTTATTGGTTGGCTGCTTTGCTTGTATTTTTATTCCCTCAATTCAAGGGACAAACCCATCTTGTGCTATATGCCCTAGTAAAGGATTTTTACAAGTAAAAAAGCAGGAATATATGGAATTCCTAGACTTGGTTTGTTGTTTCTATTACCTTCTCACTTCTTATAAATCTTGCCCAGAAAAACAAAAATTGGGTGATTTCTCAGGACAGAGGAGGAGAGATGGGAACTAAGTTCAGGTCCTGCTCTAGCTAAGGAACTATTGACATTTGGTTGCTGCTGGAAGAAAGTCAGTTTTCTACAAAGGATGACACCTTGTGTATTAACCACACTCAAGAAGTAGTCCCCCCAAAAAACTGGACTATGTTTTGGCATTTGTTCATTTAGATGGCTGAGTGGTTGTGGGGGGTTTGTTTTTTGTTTTTGTTTTTGTTTTTTATGCGGGAGGGATAAATGGGTGAGTATGGAAGTGGGAAAGTATCTGGAATGGGCTGCGGGAGAGGCATGAATATGATTAAAATATATTGGGTAAAATTTTAGAGAATAAATAAAGGCATTATTTAAAGGAAAGAGGAGGGAGTCATAAAATGACAAATGAAGATATAGATGATGTCTATTCCCAATATTTGATTGAGGATGTTGAACAGTTCCTGAACAGTTATTCCTCTAAGAGTGGGAAGAAAAGAGGGGAGGTAGTAGAAAGATCTAAAGGGAAAGCTAATTGTGAGGACCAGGGAAAGGAAGAGGTTAGCTGGAACATAGTTGGATGAATTACTCATGACTTGTCAGTCACACTGTGTGTCCATTTTTATGAAACACTAATAATCTTAGACACTCACCTACCACACACACACACACACACACACACACATACACATGCAAGCAAACACCCTGAACTCTGAAACTGCTTAGAACTTTAATTCAAGATGGCTTGCAGAAGAGAATACAGAAAAATTCTAATTGTTCAGTCCATGCCTGTAAGTTTTCACAACTCTCATAGAAGACTGGAATCTCACAAAGGAAATGGTTTGAGATAGACAATATAAAGTTATAGTTCATTCTTCTCAACACATTCATATCCTAAAAAACAGGCAGAATATTTAAGTCTGCATACATATAGTCAATGGCTGGGCTTCCTCATTGTCCATTACCATGTGTATGGGTATCTCCCTCCTGAACTTAAGTGATTATGGAAGTCCTTACAACAGGAATAGTGACAGCATGGAAGACACCCTGTCAGTTGTAAAATGTTTGGTTTGGTTGTTATGTGCAGACAGGGATCACACAAGTCTTTCACAGAATGGTTTTAATCATAAGATACACAATGTAATCAGTAGCCGGTCCTGAGCCTGAACTCTGTATCTTTCCCTTCAATATCCACAAGTACATCAAAAATATTTCCATTAGTATTTATGATCCATCTGATGGGTTTTTGACTCAAAAAATCACTGAAATGGCAAACCCATTTGTTCAAGGAAAATTTTAACCCAAATGCTCGCTAAAAAATATAGCATCTCATTACCTCTCTAATAATACTAGTAGATTGTTTTTGGCTGACAAATTTAAAGTAGAATTAAGATATAATATTTGTTACACCTTGTATGTATCTCACTCTTTTAAATCTGATTAACACGGATTTTAGACAGGGCATCATGCTTTCTGTCAGCTGCTTCTTTGCTGATTTTTCATCAGTTAATTAGAATTCTCCCTAAAACACATGAGACTATTCTTACTCACATTAAAGAAAGTTGTGAGCTACTTGAGGACAAAGACAGAAAAACACATCTGTTTGTATTTAGTGTCTTACCTTGTACCTAACATATGGTACTTGCAAAATAAATATTTGTTACATAAAATGTAACTTGTTAAATTGCAGAAGTCTCAGAAACTGTCTAATGTGTAGAAAGGACAGTGTACCAAGCAAAGCAATATAAATACATAAGAGGCCATGCTCACCCAGCAGATTTAATAGCCTTGTATGACAGAGAAGCTGTCATTTTCCAGTTGCTAAAAAAAGATTACCTGTAGTGAACTGGGGTGAGGGTACTAGATATTGTTGCAACTCTGTCTCAGTGATGGTATGCTGTCCTACTAGAATGTCATATTTACACGTGCCTTTCTTTTTTAAATACACAACTGAAGATGTTCAGTTTCTCAATTGCAAATCAATCCCTCTTACTTTAGGTCTGTCCTCCCCTTCATCATTTACAGATGCTGCTGCAATCACAGACAGGACTTATTATTGCTGGAAAGTGCAGCTGACGTGCTGTGTGCAGACTACTAGCTGCTGGCCAAATTCTCCCTGGGCGAAGGTTTGAGCATGTAATGGCTGCCAAGAAAGCAGGAAATGATGTGTAGAAAGAGCCCTCCTTATGGTTAGCCTTGGGTAAGAGGAGTGAAGGAAGGCCATGCCCATGATATGACTTCTCTTCCTCTGCCTCACTCATATCCCCAGCAATGGTCTTCAAGAGGGATTCTCAGCATTGAACATAGGGGGAGGAGGTGTTCTGTTTGTTCACATCTTCAAGGAAGAAACTAGTATCACTTTATAAATTTGGAGTGACCACACATAAAAAAAAAGTTCTTCAAATATATTTAAGGAAGAAATGATATTATGGAAATTGTCTACAACAATATTTATGTTTCTGGTGTCCAGAAACTCAACAGAAATTAAGATACCAGTTTCAGAATGGTTAGAAGGGGATATAAATCATGATAATAAATTGCACTTTGTTTTTGTTTCAAATATATTTACAGTAAATTATAGGCCACTTGCTGAACTATGAACTATGAATTTAAGCCACATTTTAAGGACAAAAAGCTAATTATGAAAAATAAATGGTGCCAAGGGTAGACAGTAAGATAAATCTTACCATGACGGCTTTCCACTTGAGCAAAACTTTTTTTAGAAAGAGTGTAGGTTAATGCTTAACCTTTAAGATTAAAACATTAATCAGATATTCTCAGAGTGAATGGAGATTTATAGACCAATTTCCAGAGAATAAATATACTATAAAAATAGAATGCATTTGTGTGACAAGTGTGATAAGAAAGTTTATTTCACCTCTTTTAGCACTGCGGCTTTTCTAGAGTAGGGGAAGAGCATGCCTGTGGCTTTATAACTCCCAAAGTAGAAATCATTTTGCAAGGCAATATGGTATGTGCTTACCTCTCACAGCGTGGTCCTGTGTACCCGACAGGACATTCATCGCAGATCAATCCCAGACTCCGGTCTAAATGGCACGTTGGACTAAAGCTATGGTAATGTTTGGGAGACAAGGAAAAAGCATCCGTGAGGTCATTAGCAGTGAACCCTCATATCTCTTTTTCTACTACTGCTGTGACCGAAGGGTACAGGCTGGCCATTCTCATTTGCCAGGCAGAAATTAGAGTCTGGCCAATGGGGAGTGAAATAGCATCACTGTTTTGAAAGATATGAATGTATCCCAGTGGAGAGCAGTGTCCCCGTGGCATGTTATTAACTGACTTTCGACTGTTCTGAGATCACCAGTAAGAAGAGTGAACACAGCAACTTATCAAGAATTCCACAGCCCCGACAAAACCTACTTTCACAACCTTCCTCTCCAAGCATACCCTTCAGAATTTGAAGCAGCATAGAGAATTCCAAGACACATTTAAACAGCAGTGGAGTCATCATAACTATATATGGGTTCCTATATCCAGACCAGCTACCATGGGGCGGAGCATGCATGATGAAGGCTGCTGTGCATGTTTGCCTACAGGCATGTGTTACATGGATGGACAAGCTTTCAGTAAAGATCTAATGCATACATTCTGCTTATAATTACAAAAATCAAAACAAACCGGCTTTGTTATCTCGCATCTTCTGGCATGTTCCAAAATGTACATGTCTTTAAATACAGTTGTAATTTGGGGCTTAAATGACAGTGGGTGATATCAAGTGAGAAAATCAGCAGTTATATGGCAGCATCACCCATTTTTACTCTGTCCAGGGTTAGTACCACTTCTGGTAAGAGACACCTCTCAAGCAACAGCTGACTCTATGTAACTTCTGGTTTTCCTAAGAGTCAGTCTCTCCTAATGCATTCTCAGTTCTCTGATACATTTTTCTTTATACATTTTATTTTTACCTGATTTATAAAGTTATATATAATACAAGTTTATGTTTTTATATTTACATGATAATATAATTGCATATATGAGTGCTATATTGTGTTTAATTCTATGCCTTGTACCTATTAAAATCAGGTTAAACATATCTCCTAAAATGTCTTTCATGTCTTTATGTTAAAATTTTTCAGAGCCTAATGATGCAGATTTCTGAAATTATATATATGATAGATAGATGATAGGTACATGTTGTTCTTACCTTAGAGCCCTTATTATATAATTTCATGTGAGAGATTCTTGGTACCAATTAATTATAGCTTCATATCTCTTGATCAGTTTTTCTCTACTCCATCACTTCCCATCACTCTTCCAGCCTCTTCTCATACGAATGATCTCTGGGACATCAGTTGTTCTAGACTCCACAACATCCACCGTTTTAAAAGTAACTGCCCACAATCTTACTCCAATTATGTTTTCCCTATAATATCCTCTAATCTAATACAAAACTGTTTAGTAAAGGCTTGCTTAAAAGCCAAATAATTAAAGATATCACAATAAATTCAACACTTTGGGCCCTGGTCTATTTCTGCTTCTGATACTCTGTACGACTCAGGAATATTTTTCCAACTTTGGTGCCAATCAGATTGTTACTACCACTTAAAAGTAACCTCCCTCTGGCATAACTCTGAGTGGTCCTTCAATAATTCTCATTTCTCTATAGCACCAAGTTATTATGATCCATTAGACCCTCCAGACTAGCTATTTCAACTCATTGGAAAGCCTAAATGAATCTATGAGGTAAGAGAGAAACTCAAGCTAGGAAAACCTTGAATTTATAAATGTTATGCAAGTGGAGAGGTTCTTATGTGTGCTGTGGGAACTCAGCTTGTGGTCTAAGAGGTCTTGTTAGAGGGGAGTTCACAATGAAGGTGTTCCCATGTGTGATATCTTGGCACTTATTAAAACAAATACATGGAAAACTGATTTATCCCATTACTTGCCATTTGTTACCGTTTGCAAAACTTAAAGAAGGAATGGAATTCTGACAACTCACTATTGTGTACATGTGTGTTCTTCCAAAATTGACATTCTAAAACTGCCTTATCTTTATGGAGAAAGGGACCCCAAGGAGAAGCTTGAGTTTACCAAACTTGTTGAAAGAACTGAAAGTAACTGAAAGAAAACCAAGTGAACTATTCTTTAAAAATCTAAGTCAGTTTAACATAAAGACATGTCAGAGGTGGTTGACAGGCATCTGACATCTCAAAACATTTCTAAAATAAATTTTAAATTCTGAAAAATATTCCCTTGTCATTTAATACTAACAGCATTATAGTCAACTGAGCTTACTGACAGAGATCGATACCTTTTCAGGAAAAAATGTTAAGCAATAACAATATATTCAATGTGATGAAGTCTTAACATTTCAGAGTACTTTTATCATAATTGTATGGAATTTTAACCTATTCTTATGAGTTGCTGAGACAAACTTAATTTTTCTTCTTCAAGTTATACACTAATTTCCAGGAGAATTTACATGAGATTCATGACTTCAGGATCTTCATTTGATCCTCTTCTCTCCCTATAACCATCTGTCACTCAAACTTGCTGGGGAGATTACATAACTTTAGGCTCCTGGTAATATACATACTTGCCACAGTGTATTCAAATAAAATCTCCTCTTAAAATATCCCTCTATGTATGCTTTCATATTCTTTAAATAATGCTAACTGAGCACTGTTTATTTTTTAGAGTAATTGTAGTGGTAACTATAGGAGAAGGTGACAGCCAACGACATAAAAAATTAGAATGAGAAACTAAAGTGCATATTACTGATTCCCTTAGACTCTGGACTGGCATCTCTAAACTGATTCTGGTCCAAATATGAAGCTAATTGCTTTGGGACACAAAGAGGGAATGGTAAAATGATCACTGACTTCAAGTGATTACCTTATGCCTTTCAACTCTAGTTGGCTCACTCTTCTCCAACAGAAGAAAAAGTCTTTCTTCCTATATTTTCCAGCCCATGATACCAAACATGATCCTAGAGCAAAGATGTTGCAGATAGGCAAGCTACTGTTGTGATGAACTGTAGAGCCCTTCTAGCTAGCCAAGCATATATTATTATATGTACAAAGACTTTCTATAAATAGACCTCTAAACACTGCATAACTGAGGGAAATTTCAAAATCTTCAATGCTAGTTTCTTATTTTTTTTTTCTTACATCCTAAGTGTTCAAGCAAAAATATTCATGGATTTTTTGTGTTTAAACAATGAGCTATGTAACTAAAAATTAATGGATATAAACTGAAATATTTATACTCTATGTGCTTCTTCACAAGGAAATTTCATTACTTTAGTTACTGTCTATGGTTAAAATGTAGGTGTAGAAGAAATAGAGTAATAAAAACCCACATAAAGATGGAAAGCACAGAGGAACTTTGGATACTATATGCTGTTCTGTTATGTTTAAATTGTTTGACTGCTGAGGAAATAACAACAACTGTTAAAAGAAATACTGCTGGATTAATTCAAATTATATATTTTAAAAATCCGCTTCAGACTATCTAGTTCAGACCGGTTTAGACTGGCTCAAACGGTCTATCCAGTTCAGAACAGTTTAGACTGGTCCTATCTGGTTCAGACGAGTTCTATCCAGTTCATACCGGGTTTATCCTATTTGGACCGGTTCAGACCAGTTTGATCTGGTTCAGTCCAGTATAGACCTTTTTTATCTGGCTGGATCTGGCTCAGACCAGTTCTATCTGGTTCAGACCTGTTTACACAGTTTCAGACTGATTTGGTCTGGTTCAGACCAGTTTTATCTGGTTCAGACAGGTTGGATCCGGTTCAGACAGGTTCAAACTGGTACAGACCTGTTTTATCTGGCTCTATCCAGTTCAGACTGGTTTAGACAAGTTCGATCCAGTTTTATCCTGTTCAAGCCAGTTCAATCAGGTTCAGACTGGTTTAATCACTATAGATTTGCTTATGTGTTGAATTTAAGTTTTACTACATCATGTTCAGACAGATACACTGATATATTTCAAATTTTATGGCGCAATAGTTCTTTTCACAAATCAACAAATTAAGCCAGAGAATTAAATGATATACTGAGGCTCACATACAAATCAGTAAAACACTGAAATACCAAATGTATTTCCCAGATGCCTACATTTCCTTAAGCACACCGTTTTTCTTTACACAGGTTAAAATACCAACATCTCTTTAAAATAATAAGCTCCCTTTTCATGCTAATCTATTAACATACAATAATCTTAACTCCTTTTTAGGGATAAGGTAGAATAGACATAGATAAAAATCAATTCAATTACAGGAAGAGAATATTTGAATATTAGTCTAAAGGTTTTTAGTCTAGAAGTCAGTGTCTCATATAGAGCAACCAAGGAAGAATAGTTTCACCCACACCAAGTGGACACCAGTGTCACAATGTGTCATGCCATGCCTAGTACTTTTGGGGACCATCACCATCCTCACAACCTCAGGTTTCTCAGGCAGAAAATTACTGCCTCTTAAAGAAATAAACAGAAGGTTCAGCAGAACATTCCAAGGTACAGGCTTGTGGTCTCACAGCTAGTTAAAGAATAGCTCAGGGCTCTCTCTCCTGCAGCAGATTAACAGCCAGCTAAAGAGTAACTAACCAGCTCAGGGCTATCTCTCCTGCTGCAATTTACAGCCAATTACAGGTTAGCTAAACAATTCAGGGCATTTCTTCTACTGACCTCATCTGTGACTATGTGCCAGTGCCCATGCCCTGGCTATGCTCAAACCCTGCTCACATCCTGCCCACAGTCCTATATAAACCTCCCCTGAGAAAACAAAATTTATCAACTTGAAAAAAAATGCTTTGACTTCAAAATTTAAATCTAAGGACAAGTTATTGGGGAAGAGGATTTATACTTTTGTTTCCACAGAAAATAAAAAGCTGAGGATTCCTTCTAGACTAATGTGGTTTGATCAAGAAAGACCCCTTGAAACAGAGTCCCAGGTGATCCAACATTCTAAACAGTCGGGTCAAGGCAACCTTACAGTTTACAGCCAGGATTTCTGCATCTCCTTTGGATCCCCCGTGATAGCGCCCCCTACCAGCAGGAAGCAGTTTGGAAAGAATGACAGCCAAATTCCCAAATATTGTTTATAAATGTTTGTTGTCATTTAAATGGGCTTGGTTATAAATGGTTAATGATCACAACCAACTCTTTTAAAGGTAAAAAGGGGATTATGGTATATAGATGAAAACTTTGTTTTAAAATGGATTTTCATTTATTGATACAATTTAAGGTCAATTTTGTAATGTGTATATTTCTCCTCTTGTTTAGGTATTGTGTTTATATAGCTCATTTAAAAATATAATGTATAATTTAATACATATTATAGATAGTTACCTATGGTAGTCAAAACTTAGAGTTAAATTGGTTAGGTTTCCAAGATACACAGAGATGTATATGAGATGGATAGGCATTCTTCAAACCTTTCAAAGACCTACATAATATGGCATTTAAAATGGTTTAGGGTTTTTTCTTAACAGTGAGGCACAACTGCTCCTGGAAATACCACCTGCATTAGAAAGGAAGATGGACCTTGAAGAAACAAGTTATGGAATTTGCTTTAATAAGTCAAGACTAGCAATTTGGGCAAGATACTGCTCTTTCCCGGACTGTCTATAAATTGCACATGCAGCATCCACAGAAAATGACTGCTGATACAAGATGGACATTGCTACAGGGTTCTTCCTTCATAGAAGAGTCTGCCAGACAGTCTGACAAACTGCCAGTACAGATGGACAGTTTAAAGTTTCCTGCTTTGCTGAAGTGTCTGCTAGACACACTATGGCCTATGGGATGAAGATGGAACATTACAGAAGAACTTCAGGTGACTGACCAGGCGGCGAGTTGTCTCTGTCATTTCTAGAGTTTATATATTGTCTTTCTGTGGTCTTTGATGGGGTTGAAGACAGATAGTTATGGTTATAGTTTTCTTTAGTTAGGATGAAAGATAAGTTACATATAGGACTTCAGACTCACCAAGATAGGATAGATAATGAAATATTTTCTTTAAATATTGCTAAATGTTAATGGACTAAATATTGTTAACTGTGCTTCTTATTTGATAACTGTTTTGTTATACATTTTGCTATGGTAAGGTTAAAACCTTTTTATTATTTTAGCCAGAAAAGAGAAGGTGATGGGAGATGTCATTCTGTAAATATGTTTCTCTTATTGGTTAATGAATAAAGTACTGTTGGCAAATAGCAAAGCAAGATAGGTGGGACTAGGAGACAAGGAGGAGAGAGGAAGTAGGAGGGAGGAGCTCCAAGATGGAGGATAGAGAAAAGAATGCCAGCCACTCTCTCCAGTAAGATAAGACCACGTGGAAATACTTAGGTTAATAGAAATGGGTTAATAATTTAAACAGAGCTAGCCGATTAGAAACAAGTAACAGGCCTACAGCTTTAAATCTAAAAATAAAAAAATGTATACATCAATAAGATGAAAAGGACAGTGTACACTGTAAAGAGCTGATGAAGGTGATCTATATTTATAATTTAAATAGAGCTAATGAAGGTGATCTATATTTATAATTTAAATATCATATACCCATCTGTATCCATACATCTTAATAATCATACCAATCTGTTTTTATCTCCCTCACATTTGATTTATTTCGCAATATTATCTAAGAAATTTAGAGCCAAAATGCCTTTGATTTCTAGGATTTATGACCAAGGATTAAGAGATAAATCACTAAGATAAAACTATCACTAAGCCTTACTTCAGATGGAGGTTGCAGCAACCTTTAACTCTTTTTTATTATTTCTGAATAACCTGTGAAAATTCAAACCTCATCTTATAAATTAAATGTGATAAATTATACCTGAGTCTCTAGCTGAGATTACAACAGTAAAGTTTTTTAAGGTTCTTTATTCCTCATATAAAAAGTTGGTTTCCTTCATCATTAAGTGCCTACAACTACTGAATAGTTTTGGTGAAAATATTTATGCTATTAAATAAAGATGCTCTTTTCTCAACATGGTTGTACAACTAAACCATAATAATTTTTTAAATTGTTTTAAATTTAAAAGAATATATGATTTTAGTCATAAGCACATTGCGTATTATTAATTTTCTGTTTACAAAATAACCACAATTAAGTCTGTAAATTAAAATAGGTAGCCTCTCTTCCTACAAATCTACTATTAAAAGTAAAATTATTATTTCACAATTAAATATTCACTTTAATAAATATAATTTAGCCAATTCTGCCCTCTGTTACTGATGTTATTGTATTATATTATTTTTATTTTTTAGAAAACTTGATCAATGTAATCAAACCACACTGGAATATATTTGTTTTAGGAAATGCAACCATTAGACACTGGTACTCCAATTCCTTTAGCAGATGGATGGGATTTTAATGTTTGATAAGTTAGTTTTCTATAGAAAAAAATAATTAGAGGCCATTATAAAAAGAGACACACAGTAAATATCAAGGGAACATGGGTCATGAATGCTAGTAAATACCAAGCAACTTCTTTCCCAAATGATTCTTTTCTTATGTAAAACATTGATCAGACAAGAGGGAATATATAATGTCTATACATTCAAATATTTCTACATTTGCAAACTGTACTGGGCTGGGATTCATAAGACAAAATGAATGGCCAATATTGCTGAAATGATACCTGTGCAAATAGTGAAAATATTTGGCTGAGATGTGATGTAGGGAAAAATCAGGTACCACCTGCCTGTTTTTATCAGTAAAGATTTGTGTGTAATAATGATTTTTAGATGAGGGTAGATGGTTTAAACAATACCTCAGACACAGTGAACATGGAGGTGAACCCTTCAAATATGCAGCTGGCAGAAGTCTTGTCACATCATGTGCAGCACAGGTCTATCTACTGTGTCTATCACAGGCCTGAGAAGTCAGTCATTACTTATGAAGGAATTCCTTTCCATTGTTTACTTACAGTCTGCTTTCCAGTTTCCTTTTTTTCTTTTCTCTGACAACTTTAGTGGTTAAAGGTTCTGTAGTTCTGTACCTGTCCAAATTTACTCCCTGAACGCTAGAAATGTGTAATCATTAAAATATATTAAACCATCTCATCTGTTTTCAGTGTCTCCTGAGGAATCCTAACTTACCAGGCAGATCAATGAGTTGTTTTTGTTGTTCTCAGTTAAAAAAAAAAAAAAAAAAAAAAAAAAAAAAAAAAGGTCATTAATATGTACTGCAGAGGGTTGGAAATAATAGGGACATTAAGTAACTTCAAATTCCAATAGGATAATTTAGATTATGACTTTGAAGAGTTTATTTTAAAGTAGTTCTCCCTGTCATCCACTATTTCAAGTGCTCAACACAGTTTGTTTAATTCACACACAGATCCACAAGAGGGTCAAGTTGGGGAACTGAGTGGCATTTTGGTAAACTGCTCAAAATTTTGTATCTCCAAGTGTGAAGTTAGCAGGAAGCCAAGGAATTCTCATTCTAGATATGCATAAAAATGCCATTTTCTCAGAAAGTTTATTTATTCACATATAAAATGGAGCAATACTACCCATCCACAGGGTTATTCTTGGAGATGAAACACTGATACATGGTGTTCAGATCTGTCTGACTCCGATAGCCTGTCTTCACTGAACAGTAGTTTGCCCTTCTCCTGTTGTTAGTAGTGAACTCTGAAGAGAAACATGGTTGGAGAGGAGGGTGAATATTTCATCATTGTGAATATCAGGAACCTCAGTTCCCCAAATGCCTTGAGTAATGGCAGAATTCTTTCCAAAGTCTTTCACTTAGAATATTATTCACTGAACCTAAAAGATAACCATATAGAACAGGGACTTCTTGGTTAAGGCCATAGAGTATGCGCTGTTTGATCAAATTTTTGCATTAAAAGGCTACAGCTGACAGATTCCCTTAAGAATATTTATAATTTCTGCTCTGTGTTATTATCATAGCAACTGTAAGAGCCAACAGTACATACTATAGCAAAAGTTTTATTAAGCATCAATTTTGCCTTTCATGGGCTTCTTCAAAAAGGAATTTCTTACTTTGAATTTAGTTAGGGGTAGGATTGTAGTTAGGGGTAGGATTGTAGTTAGGGGTAGGATTGTGGCCTGTCAGTATGCTCAAGACCCTGGGTTTAATTTGCAGCATCAGAAATGAGAACAATAAAGAAATAAAATTGCACCTTTTTATAAATATTCATTAATGTATTTTCTGTGTGGTGTACATTATAGTAGGGTTTTTTATTTATTTTATATAACCAAGTCCATTTAAATGAAAACAAACAAACAAACATTTACAGACAATATTTGGGGATTTGGGTGTCGTTCTTTCCAAACTACTTCCTGCTGGTAAGGGGCGCTGTCATGGGGAATTCTAAGAAGATGCAGAAATTCTGGCTGTAGTCTGTAAGGCTGCTTTGTCCAGCTGGTTTTTTTTTTTTTTTTGTCATTGTTGTTTTAGGATCTATTCATATAGACCTGCCTGTGCTTTGGGAATATGCTATTTTAGTAACTGAAATATAGTATTCTCATACAGTCAAGAGAAAGACTCAGCCCAGCTGCATATTGTCTCTTTTTTCTAAAATGTCTGATTTAATAGATTGTTTCTGTAGGTGAAACAATGCGAAAACTTTATAGAAATTTTATGACACATTTTTTTCAAAATCCACAATATTTATGCAAGATAACATAGCAACCACAATCCACAGTTCAATGCTCATTTACAATGCAATGATGCCGTGAAACATGTTTAACATAAAGATATATTACAATTGATGATTATTTGTGAGAAGTGTAGATCTGCAGAAAGTTGTTGTGTTCTTTGGAATTAATTTAGAAATTACATTTGAGTTTTATCTCTTCAGTTCTAAATCAAATCTAGAGCCCAAATAACAATGTCATAGGAAATAGTCATAATTTTAAATATTTAATACTTTAAAACTTTTGTTACCCTCTTGCGAAATCCACACATTATCTTTCTGATATCAAAAGTGCATCTGTAGACGTGGAGGTGAAGCTCTACAGTAAGGTCAACTGGTACTCACTTATTTGATGGGATACTGAGTGGACAGGCACAGGGTTGACAATCTTCAGAGGTTCCTCGAGTGGGATCACCATAGAAACCAGGAAGACATTCATTGCAATATGGGCCACCTGTGTGATCCTTACAGTTCTGCGAAAGCAGTAGACACCAGTTCATTACTTTGATTTCAAGCATAACCATGCTACCAAAAACACTTCTCCAAAGTTATTAGTGTCTTCTCATCTGGGAGAGTAATTTCCCACATTAAATGTTCAATTTTACAGTACAAAAATAACACTGGAAGTTAATTAATTACATATTTAATATTTAGCTTCCAACTACATTCTAGTTTCAGCACAACATACTTTAAAAAAAAACAAGAAAAACTAAGAAAATTTTGAATATGAAAATTTTATTTCCACAAGGGTGTGTGTGTGTTTAGGCATAAAACCCTAATAACATTAAAAATGCTGACCTAATAGGAACTGTAGCTCATCATGTAAATCCTTTGAGACTTGCTCTCTTAACACAGACTATAATTTGGAACTTAGAGGATTCTGATGGATTGGACAATGCATTCCCATATTATGTCTGTGAGGAGACTACTTGGCCCATAACTAAATGTTAAAAAACAAGATAATTTTAACATACAACAGTGTATAAGGAAGCTACATGTATGTAAATATTGCCTTTAGAAATAAGATAATAAATAAACAGAAACAAATGACATGTTCTCACCCTATATTTTGGGAAACATGCCTTTTTTAAGAAAAAAAAAACCAGTAATTTACTTTTAAATGTCTTCATATTTGCTAGATGAATTTTCTTTGGTTGGGCTGTATTTATAGAAGTCACCAATTCTGTGATTAAGTGAACAATTCAGCCACCAAGTTCAGAATTATCTTTGAGGCTTCCAAGAGTTCAACATGCTTAGTTTCCAATAATAAACTAAGGGTGTTTACTTCCTTCCAACATGAACTCATTACTACTGAAATATATTTTAGTTTAATAAGGATATACAATTAATCATTTTCTGAATACTAAAAAAAGAGTTCATAGAACCCAGGGGATATGCATCCTTTATTTTACAATCAGTGGAGAAATTCAGTGAAAGAAATAGCTAAAATATAAATTAACTTTAAACTGAGAGTATAAAGTTATTAACCTGCATGACCACTGGCAGAGTCTAAATTAATGCGATTCTGAATATTATTTATTTTGAGGTTTTAAAATAAGAGTGATTCCAATTACATTTACTAAATGGACTCTACAGAAACAGACATTAATAAGTACAGATGCGATTCTGAGACAACTTATTAAAATTCCTGGGAGAGGTCAGGATTGTTTGTTGAAAGATATCCAAAATATAATTTATTAATTTAACTTCGAACTTCCCATTCAATTCTGTGAGGTAAAGGAGCCGAAGTCTGCAGTTCATTAACTGTGAATAAGTACATTAAAAAAAAAAAAAAACAATAACTGGTATATTTAAAACGGGTTTTTCTTTATTGAAAATTCTCAATTTGTTTAGCAAACATTTTCAAAGTAAGCATAAATGTTACTCTTGTTGCTAACAATTATTACAAGATACTTAAGGAAAATGGGCTCATTTGCAGAAAATCGTTTTTCCTTTAATCTCGTCTTCCTGTCACTTCCTTTCACTTTTCAAATTTACCGTAAGTCACCTATTTTTTTTTCTTAAACCTAAAATGTTTTTACTATTCTTTGAAAAATTCTTTTCCTTTTTATATTTTTTCTCATTTTACATACCAACCACAGTTCCCCCACCTCCCCCAATCCACCCCCCCATCCACTCCTCAGAAAGGGGTAAGGCCTCTCATGGGGAGTCAACAACACCTGGCACACTCAGTTGAGGCAGGACCAAAAATTCTTTTCATATTTCAATTTGACATGATGAAAACTAGATCTATAAAATCTTTTAAAACAGGGTCATTAAACTGATTGCACAGTAACTAGGCCATTAGAATTTCTGAAATTCATCTGAAAGTCTTAGATAATTTGCATGTCTACAGCCACAGATTTGAAAGAGAAATAAATGGACTGAGTTCCTTATATTTTCTATTTTTACTCTTCAAGTAATCTTAAAATTCAAGTATGTTTGTAATCAAGCCGAGACAACACTAGGCAACCAATGCAATGGAAATCAAAACTGGAAAAGATAGATATTCAGCTCTGATGAACTGGGGTTTTTCATAAGTAGCTTGCCATCCACGTGATTTTTAAACAGTGCTTGCAATTCATATCATGAAGATGTTGAGACCCACAGAGCTTTCCTAGGTGACTTGAAATACTCTTTGAGTTTTCTTCAATATACATGAGTTAGGATGACCTTGTCATACAGAGACACTCCACAGCAGAAGCCTGGAATTTGTTCTGAACCCCAAAATGTTCATGTAAAATCAGGTTTCAAAGGTAAGTCACACTAAATCACCCTTTTAAAAAAGGAATTCCGTGCCAGACATGGTGGTACATATCTTTAATCCCAGCACTCTGAAGGCAAATGCAAGTGGATTTCTATGAGTTCAAGGCCATCCTGGTCTGCAAAGCAAGTTCCATGACACCCAGGGCTACACAAAGGACCCTTGTCTTATATATATATATATATATATATATATATATATATATATATATATATATATATATATATATCATGTTATGTTTGCTAATATGAAAAAAAATTCCTGTTGAATAGAAAAAAAAGGAGATAAAGTGAAAATTTGGCAGACTGATAAGAATTCCTTTCATATACAATATCTGAATGTGTTGTTTCTGTAGATTGTGTAAGTACTATTACATCTGGAATGGGGTTTCAGCAGAGTTATCAGCACCAGTTCAGAGAAGTGGCACTTGACCTTCCGCAAAAGTCTATAGAATCACCTGCTTCCTTGGGAAACCCAGGGAGAAGAGACTGGGTCTCAGCTACTAAGAATCTGTGGTTTCCCTCAGAGCCATCATTGGAAGGTTGGCTTCTCATTTCTTGGCCATCAAACTTTCAATAACCTAGTGGACCCTGTCTATCAATTCTCTATTTCTGTTCTCACCACTCTGCAGAAAGAAACTATTCTGCTCTGAAACAAATGGTTCCTATTCTGTAATGTGCCTGTCATATCATTAAACGTACCAACTTCAGGATTTGACTTAATCCTAATGAACTCAACTTCATAGAATACCTTAGGGGACATTATGAGGTTGGTATTATGGCATATTTATTTTTATTCTTTCATGCTAAGTAAAGCAAATTAATGTTAGCTTAGAATTGGATATATTCTACTGAGTGTTAATAAAGTGTTAAAGGTGGTTCAATATTTCCACCAGAGTCACTTTAAAAGACTGTAGTATAATTAAAATGGAAATCACTAAGTCTTTTTTTTTGTAAAGTCATCATTGGAAAAATCTACTGATCCACAAATTAGGGCTATCATGCTTTATGCTGCTCTGCGATTGAAAAAATATCTTATGCAGAGAAAACAGAAAGTACACCAATAAACTGAAATGCCAAATTATATTGGAACAGAAGCCCTGATTTTTTCACTTCGGATTTCTCCTAGCAGCATTTAAGTACAGGAGAAAGCAGAGAAATGAGCAAGAGGAATACAACGTAAGCATTACAGACAACAGACTGTGCCTTAAGTTCTTCAGAGAGATGAGAATATGATATCCTCTCAAATTCGCACCATCTCAAATTGTGTTTTGTAAAACTAATGGCATAAGAGGTGTTCTTTCAAGCTTCATGCCTCGTCAGATAATATAAATCTAACATGTCCCCAAGTTCCTCTGAGTGTCTGTTCAGACGAACTCTCCAGACCTCCAGCTACTTAGCAGCACAGACAGTTCCCTGATCTTTGTGCAGCTTCCTTTTAGTTAAAAGTACAGAGTCAACTGTAGAATGAACAATTTCACTGAAGCTGCATTATATATGCTCCATATGTTAAAATCTATGCACAATGTTTTAAGTGATCTCAATGCTCAAAATTTTAAATAAACATGTGCCCTTAATTTCCCAAGTGAAAGAAACCTCTAATGTGAAGAATGTGATTTTTCATGCTTTTTCATATTATGGAGATATAAATCATTTTATGTTTAAGAATTGTCCACTTTTGGCAGATTTATAGAAGAGAGAGAAACCATATATATTTATAGTAGACGTGGGCCCTAGTCTTTAGTTACATTTTATAATAATATATTTGACCCTAATTCAGTTTTTACACAAATATGAAAAAACACTGCCTCATAGTTAGGCAGATCACATATGAAGAAGCATTCTTGGCTTCCAACTCAGTTCTGGAAAAAGATGTTTGACACATCTCTTCTTGACCCACATTCTCAAGGTTGCAAAGGTAGCAACAGAATTCCAGGGTTTGTTGAACAGATTTCAGCCTTGTCAATCAGCACCCAAAAGAGAGAAACACTTACCAGACACTCCCCTGTGATGTCATCACAGGATTCTGCATGACCAAAGCACTGACATGGTTCACAGATGCCACCGAAAATAGTGCCATTAACTCTTCGGTGCCTGGGCCAACATGACTGAAAAAAAGACAAGGTTTCATTCACTGTTCAGTATTTTAACAGGGAAGAAGTTCCCTTTTTCCTGATAATAGAAAATAACCCAGGTAGCAAACTCATCAAAAGTGCTTGTCAAAAACGCAGAACCGTTATTGAAACATCACTACCGTGCTATTACTTCTGACACTGGGGCTTTGTACTGACCTTACTGTTATTGGCAGGTATGAGATTAGAGGAAGCGTTAGCTTGGTGTCTCTTCTGAAATGGTAAAATAAAGCACAGATATAAAGAATTGAAATGTGACAGTCTCAAAGCCAAAAGCACAGGCAAGAAAACAGAAGGAAAGGCACGGAGAAAGGCAGCAGGCATGAAAGGAGCTTATAGAAGCTTAGGCTCAAAGAGCACACGATGTCACCACAGATTGATTCTCCGCATGGAGTACCTTACCCCACATTCCTGCTGCCTCTAACATCTTCACTTCCAGAGAATCTTTGGAATAATTTGGGAGTCATACCCAATGTTTTCCATTCTTTCATTTCAAAGCATACCCAGTGGCTGTTGCACATTCATAATTTATATATTTCACCTCTGTCCTTTATGCCTTCTCAAATTTGTAGAAAATAGGTTATGATTTATTTAGCATATTGCCTTGCTAGCTCATTTATGTTATTTGATTATAAGCACACTTATCTTCACCACTGATACTTTTTTTAAATGTGGAGCAGAATGACAGCAGGCTATTTGCATGGTGTGTAACCTGTGGGTCAGCACCTCACATCTACTGTCACCACACATCACCTTTCCTTCCTTTGTGGATTTTCACAGACATGACGAAATGTAAAAGCAAGCAAGCAAGCAAACAAACAAACAAAAAACCACAGACAATAGAGTAATGTGCAAATATTGCTGCCCTCTGAAAACTTATGACACCCTCAGGTTGCAATTGCATCTTGTGAGTTATTTACTATGTTTCTTGATGGTTAAATATACCATCATATGTCAAAAATGGTTCCCTTTCTGGTTGGAAATAGAAACTAGAGAGAACCTCTGAAGTAATAAACTCCACAGAACCATGCTGTGTAATGTGAGAAATGACCCTTTTGCCCCAGGATGTGAGGAAACTTCCATTTGAACAAGAATAACAAACATGTAAAAATGATACAATAATATTTCTTATCTGAGAAGAAAATAAAATCCACATTCCTCTTAATCTAAACAGTACAGAGACAATTTTCTAACTTCATGTCTCCTTCCAGTATGTTTTTCTCCATTCTGAAACAAGTGATTCCTTCTCTAACATATATTTTTCAAAACCAGTAAGCCTCCACAATCCAGGTGGAGGTAAAATGTAAGGCTGTTGACAACATGATTAAGGTGATTTATTGTTGTCAAAACAGATCTCCATGTTATTCTCTTTAACAATTTTATAAAACATAATTTTGAAATTTGCTTGCACCAATCTTCTTTGTGTAAGCATTCCAATTCCATATACCTTGCAGTGGTTTGGATAAAAGTGACTTCCATAGCTCATAAGTTTGAAGACTTGGTCTCCATTTTGTGGAACTATTTAGGAAGGCTAATTAGGAGGTGTGGTTCTGCTTAAGGAGGTATGTTGATGCGGGCAGTGGGCTTTGAGCCTTCAAAAGATCAGCTGCCATTAACAGTGTGTCTTCTGTCTGCTGCCTGCAGATCAAGATGCAAGCTCAGATCTGTTCCTGCTCCCATACCTTTGCTTTTACATCGTGGTCTCTAAGCCTCGGGAGCTGTTAGCACAATTAAATGCTTTCTTCTATAATTCACCTTGTTCATGGTGTTTTTTATCACAACAGTAGAAAATTAATATACAAAACTTTTCCTTTGCCATTGAATTTACATTAATGTTCATGGAAAAAAAATTAAAGCCGTTATACTTATCTTTCCACTTGTAAGCCAATAAGCACTAAGATGTATATCCACACCTCTGTACCTATTCCCTGTCCAAAATAATGGAAATGGGGAATAGTATTCTAACAAGAATATTACTTCACCCATATTCTAGAACCCTGTTTATGTTTTTACAATGTTTTGTCTCTTGGGTTTTTATTGACTAATTTCCATCCTTGTGAAAATATTGTCTCCAGAAAAATTACTACAAAAGACAAAACAGCAAAATCACCATCACAATGTTATTTAAATGGAAATTTTGAAAATGTGATGATAGCATAGAGTTGAGAAGAAGAATGCATTTGAGGGAGAAAGGAATCAATCGGGTTACAATGATAAAATGTAGTCATAGGATTTGGCTACCTTGAATTTGGTGGCAAGAGTAAAAGAAAGCAGTTTTGCTTGAGTAGACATAAGAATAGAAGTGGCATTGGAAACAAAACAAACATTTTTGCATGCCCACTCTTGTACATCCTTTCTCAACACCTCTAATTTATTTCAGCTACTTCAAACTTGTATTTATTTATTTACTTTAAGTGTATGGGTGTTTTCTCTGCTTGTACATCTGTGCATCATGTGTGTCTGATGCCTGAGAAGGTTAGAAGACAGCACAGTATCCGTTGAGATGAGGGTTACAGATTGTTGTAAGTCACCGTGTTCGTGCTGAGAACAGAGCCAGAGTCCTTCAGAAGAGCAGCTAATGCTCTTAACTGCTTGTCTGTCTCATCCCCTTCAGTGATGTTTCTAGAGTCCACATCTGTAATTCTTAGAACACGGTTTTCCATGTTTAAGGCTTTAGTTGTCTCAAGTGTATATAAATAAAAGTATAAATACTTCTCAAATGTACTTATTATTAAATCAATTTAAAAAAAAAAAGAAATCATTCCGTCTAAAACTTATATTAGTAGCCCACCATTTTCACTTCATCTGGCAGAAAAGCAAATTACAAAATACTGGGCACAGAAGAAAATTTTCAGAGACTAGTCGTAGAAATTTAAAGAAGTAAAACAAAATGAGGGGCAAAAAAATAAAGTAGAAAAAAACATGAGAGCGGTGTCCACCGAGAGTAGAAATGTGTGTGATGAGTTACTAAGGTAAAAGGACTATTTTATTACTATATACAGTGAACACACAATCTACATAATTTTTATTATTATAAGACTGATTGCAATAATTCTATTCAACTCTCTATAGGTCAAAGTACTGCTGTAAGTCTAATATATGTCCTTGTTTATTTAAAAGGTTGTTACTCTTCATGCAGAATTGCCACTACTATTACGTTACTAAAGCAGTTGGAAGTAAAATTTGGTAATTACAAAATTAAAACCCAAACCCCCAAACAAAAAGCAGTCCTAATCAACATTGTGACCTTTTTAATAGAGTCATTGATGGACTGTTGACTGGTCAGGCCTCACTAAGCTAGGACCCAGACATATTGTCCTTATAATTTACTCAGCTTTGAACACATCCCAGAATATTAGTGATAACAACACTAGAGTGACTGGCCCTAAGAATTAAGTTCAATGGAAAACAAAACAAAATAAAACAAAACAAAAAACAAACAAGCAAAACAACAACAACAACAACAACAACAACAACAAAAACAAGTTGGGGTCAGTGATGAGTGATGGAGAATTATTACATCTAAGGGGAGAAAGTTTTGATAAAGACTTCAGTGGTTAACAGAGGCAAAATAAAGAAAAAAGAGGAAGTCCAGAGTTTAAAACATTCTTTGCCCTGACATAACTACATGCTTTTTATCCATTCAACAATCAATTATTGTAATAGAAGTCCTGGAAGCTTTTATTTTCCCTTCTACATTCCCTTGTTCTTTCCATGCCTACACACTTCTTTGTTCCTCTGCACCATCACTTGTTAACTTCTCCATGATGTTTTCCCAGACATCTCCCTCCACTGAACTGCTCAGCCCTTTGGATGACTATCAGCATTATCTACTACTCACTGCTCCCTTAGTTGTAGAGTACCGTGACTCATTTTCCAATGGTGTTTGCTCTCTATCTAAACAGATTTATAGATCTGTAAGGACAGAGGTTGTGCTGTATACTTATTGATAATTTAAACAGAAGAATTTATAAAATTTACTAAATATATAACTTATCAACAATATTCTACAGTATAAAAGAAGGAAAACATATAATTGCACAAGTCCAATATTCAGATGACTTTATACTCAATGGGCATTTAGTAAAAAAGTTGATGGGGAGACCTGAGAATAAAGTGGAACTATATTAAAAGCAAAAATAGAATGAGGGCATTTATTATTCCAACTGAAATAGGAATTTAAAGCTTCAAAGGGATCTGCCTGGTTTGAAATCAAAACTGGGGAACTTGTAATAAAGGAATATTTTATCAAGTACAGCATGTGTTTTATATGTAAAATCAAATTTGAGTTGACATGACTAATTCATATCCATGATTATTTTTCCTCTTATCTCTATAAATTTTGGAAAAGAAAGTACTTCAATGAATCACATTTAGTTTCACTTCTAGACTGGCAAACCTCAACCCAGTTTAAAGAAAACATATTAGTCATGAACATGACTTTAAGCTCTATGTAGCCTCTGGAAGCATGTATCTCTTTAAAGAACACAAGAGCAAACAAAGTTATGCCTGGGGTGTTTCTACAAATGGCATAAGTAGTGTTGTAGAGTAGAACATCTCAGAGCACTCAGATATCACCTTCAAGTTACCACCTTTGAGAAACTTAAGCTCTTATTTATCTACACGTCAATCCTTCCACCAAGAAACACACACACACACACACACACACACACACAGACAGATCGAGAGAGAGAGAGAGAGAGAGAGAGAGAGAGAGAGAGAGAGAGAGAGAGAGAGAGAATTTCAGGTAAAGTTTCAAACTACAAAAACATCAAATTAATCTTTTTAAAATCACTTTAAAATGATATGGCGAGCTATTAAGAAGTATTGATTTTTTAAAATGACAGCTATAGAACAATGAGGCAAAAATAAAGATGTCAAGCCTCAGGTGCTCAGCAGTAGGCAAGTTTTTAGGAATAATTTATTTCCCCCGCACATTCTGCTCTTGAAGTTTTAATGATTGTATTCTGGGGCCAGAATGCTTTCTTCAGAAAGAAATAGAAAGAGAGTGTGATAGGACTTAAAAAATGGGTAAGAAAAGAGAAATGAAACAAGTGTCTATGTCTTAACAGAAATAAAAGGGAAATGATTTTTGAAATATTATTTTGCCACCATCACCCTAGAGCTGGCTGAAAGAGAAAGAAACACACAAATTGTAGTAACAGTAGGTCAAAATATTTCAAAGGACTCTACGGCTTTGAAAATACATGGTTAACTCTACCAAAAAGCCATGAATGCTAGGCCGACATGCTAACTACTCCTTTAATCTAGCATGGATGAAGGAGGGGCTATCAAAGATCTACACATAACTGAGGAGATATTGGCAGCTGACAGCTGCTAGGGAAGAGAAAACCATTCTTTTCTGGGGTTATAGCCACTGGTAGGTTGTCCATGCTGCTACAGATGGCTACACCCACACATATTTGGGAGGTGCTCATAGGACACAGTATATTAGTAACAGCAATCAAAAATCAGATACAAAGTAGAGAACATATTGGGGAACCCAGTGATCTGAAGGAGAGAAGTAGAGGTTGTTATGATCATAATACATTGAAAGCATCTATGAAACCCTCAAAGAATTAAAAAAAAATGAAGCCAAAATCATATTCTTTGAAGAATTTGTTCAAACAGGTATGGATTGAAATTTTCAAAACATTATTTTGGAGCAGTGTTTTGGCAACACTGTCCGAGGGATTGGTTCCTACAAACTTACTTCACAAGAGCTGCCACTGTACCCAGGTGGACATTGGCAAACTTCCACAGCGGTTGCGATGCTTCTATCAGTAGGATAGGGGACGGCAGATTCGAGATTGACAGAGCTCAACCTGGGAAGAGAGAAATTAAATAGAGGGTCAGTAAAGAAGCCTTGAAGTATTTTAGATCTAGATGAATGGTGATTTGTGAGTATCTATAGCAATGAAATATGAATAAACTACCCATGTTCAAAAAAGATGCTTCTGTAACTTGGAGCTTCTGTCATTCACTGTAGAGTCATTATTGGCTACCCAAGGCCTCTGCATCCATGGAATCAAATCAACCAATGCAGACTGAAAATATTTGAAGAAAACACTATTATTTGTACTAAGAATTTGTAGATTTTTTTTTTAAAAAATAGCATTTGTCATTATTTCCTAAATAGTACTGCAATGCCTCTATTTATATAGCACTAGCCTTGTATTAGGCACTGCTCATGGCCTAGCAATAATTTCTGACTATGATTTGAATTTAAAGTATTCTATATCAGTACAAATGGAGCCTTGAACACTTGATATCCTATCAGTGGTGGAGCCTGTGGGAGCCTATGGGATCCTCTGAACACAGGCTTGAGGTAACAAATGGAGAACTGCAGTTTGTCCTCCATGGTTATTGTTGGTCCCTATTTTTGCACCCAACGCTTTTTGTTTCCCAGTCCACTGAGATGCAACAAACCATAACATATGTAATAAAATAGAAATAATGACAAAAAAGAATTAAAATGTATCCAAGTCCTAAATGGAAGAAATTATAAAACTAGGGGAAGAAAATAGAGGTTGGTATGGGTTACACACCAAGACCCTGTCTCAAAAAACAAAAACAAAACAAAACAATCAAAAAAAACAAAAAACAAAAAAACAAACAAACCCAACCAACAAACCAAAGAACAAAAACAAGAAAAGTATAAGGGAATGCTCAAATTTCAATATTTTAAAAACTAGATAACTTCCAATGGAGGAATTGGGAAACCAATCCAGCCACATAATATATGGGATATGTTGGTATAAGGGTTGTGAGAGTGGCTAAACAAGGACTGGTCCAGCCTGAGACCCATGCCTCAAGAGTGAGCCCATCCCTGACTCTGCCTAAAAGCACCAGGGCCTAGAAGGTGAATGGCCCAGAGACCTAGGATAGAACCAAACACAACCAGAGAAACAAACAAACAAACATCAATGTAAGGGTGTCTAACAATATTCTGCTATACTCATAGGTTGATGCCTAGTCATCATAGAGGCTTCATCCAGAAATTGATGGAAACAGATTCAGACCCACCCCACAGGTAAACATTAGGCTGAACTCAGGGAATCCTGCTGAAGAGAGAAAGGAAGGACTGTAGGAGCCAGAGGAGCCAAGGGCACTACAAGAAAGCATCCAGAAATCGCTAACCTGAGCTCATAGGTACTCACAGAGAACAAATCAACAACCAGGGAGCCTGCATGGAATTGACCTAGGCACCCTGCATATATGTGACAGTTGAATGGCTTGGTCTTTTTGTGGGATTCCTAATGGTGGGAACAGGGGAGTCTCTGACTCCTTCACTAGATTTTGGGACCCTAGTCCTCCTCATACTGGGTTGTGTTGCCTAGCCTTAATACAAGGCTAAGTGCTTAGTCTTGCTACAGCTTGAAATGCCATGGTTTGTCAATATCCATGGAAGGTCTGCAATTTCCTGAACCGAAATGTCAAACATGTGTGCGGTTGGGAGGTGGGGAGGCAGAGGGGAGGTGGGGGGACGGACTGGGAGGAGAGTGTGGTTGGGATATAGTAAAAACAAATAAATAAATAAATAAAAAATAGATAAATGATAAGATCATCAAACAAAAATCTAAGTCTGACATATGGGATAGCTCTCTCTGTAAGCTGTTTGTACGGAGATGTGCAGACTACCCAAAACAGTACAAGTATTCCCAGACAAGGTTTATTGCCAATGTCTTTCATTGTGCACCAAAACCAGACCATAAAACCCCATTGCTTAAGACACCACATACTTGGACTGAAGGATATTGAGAAACCAGGCTATCTGGGTGGAATTTTCCTCCTTCTGGCTAGCTTTCACAGTACTGAACCTAATCTTCAAGTTGTTTGAGGAAAAGATCCATTAATAGTTCTACCTAGATGTTGAACCCATGAGGTACAGCTATGACCTGCTTGGTAGTAAATGCCCTCCAGAATGATATGTTGTGATTGTCAGTGGGATAATCAGTAGCTAAACACATTCTGATTGGATTATGGTAAAAAAAAGTCATTGCTGGAAGAGCATACTCCCTAGGGGTGAATTTCTACTACTGCTTTGCTAAATGGGCATGGTGTCAATTTACCTTCTAAGTATTTGTTTATACCTGCAGATTACTGTTTCTCTCAACTTTCATCAGTTTGCTGGGTGTGGCTTAATGCAGAGACTCAAAACTGGTAAAGGGGACGAGAATATGTAACCATGGAGTGTCCCTAAATAGGGCATCCCTCCCAGACTCAGGGAACATTGTGAAACAAAGGGCAGAGAGGATATACAAGCCAGGGGCTGGAGAGGAATGTTGCAAGTCCTTTTCCTGCTGTCATAAAAAGACAGGGCAACAATAAATGTCAATATGCAAATATCTCCTGGATAAGAATACTTTGGTTATATGGATGCTGAGGAGTAGTATAGCTGGCCGTGTTCTTTCTAGCATTTTGAAAAGCCCCACACTGGTTTCCCCAGTGGCTGCCACTCCCATCAACTATAAATAAAAATTCCTCCTTCCGGAATCCTCGCTCTCATTTGCTGTCATTTGTTTTCTTGATGATAGCCATTCTAGTGAGTGAGATGGAATCTAAAGCAGTTTTAATGTCTGTTTTCATGCTGGCTAAGGATATCAAACACATTTAAACTATTGGCCATTTGTATTTCTTCTTTTGAGAACTGTCTTTTCAGTTCATTGGCATGCTTATTGGTTGCAAAGGCTTACTCTTCTTTTTCTTCTTTTTTTTTTTTTTTTTTTTTTTTTTTTTGCTGTTCAGTTTTTCCTTCCCATTATCTGGCTAGATCCTTTGAGTATGCATTATTTTCTATAAAAGGGAAGTTAATTTGAGTCTTTGAAATACATAGATGGATGGAATCTTTCTAAGCACTGAATGACATCTGGAACTTCAAAAGATCAAGCATTATTTTTAACTGCATATACACACAGCCAATACTATTTTTGAGTACTTTGTTGGAACATCTTGGTAGAAGGTCTAAGACTGATAGGCCGGCCATCTTTATAGAGTTTCCAAACACAGGTCACTTAAAAATCTCAGTGGAGTTTTTGCTCCTCAAGTAACCTTGTACATACAAGATCCAATTTCATGAGCATTTCATTTCTCATCTTTTACTGTTTAAGATGACATTCATGAAATAAAATTAATAGCTATTTATTAGTTGAGAATCCCATTCACACATATAATGAATGCATTTTGATGAAACACACTCCCATTCCCTCCCCCTCAACTTCTTCTCTGTCCCCCAATACTTTCGTCTTCCTAAAACACAAAACCAAACAAAAACAAAAAAGAACCAATGAAATAATCCTTAGTATACTCAGTGCTGCCTATACATGCACAAGTATAGAGTTCTATCTATCTATCTATCTATCTATCTATCTATTCTTCATTTATGTCTCTATGTATCTATCAATCCATCTGTCTATCTATCTTTCTAACTATGTCTCTGTCTCTATCATCTACCTATATCTCTATCATCTATGACTATATGTCTCTGTATCTATCGTCTGTCTATCTATCTATATATATCATCTATGTCTATCAATCTATATCTCTATGTCTCTGTGTTTCTATGTCTCTATCATCTATATATCTCTATCTCATCTCTGTCTCTTTCCATTCCTCTCTTCTTTGATCTATTCCCCCAAGAATTGTCAATAATTCTACAACTAAGGGCAGATTTTCATGAGCCACTCTCTCATTTTTGAGGGTATGATTTTGTAATTTAGGATATTCACAATATCATGCATCAGCCACCTCTATCTAGTGCAGTGGTTCTTAACCTTCCTAATGCTATGGCCCTTAAATATAGTTCCTCATGTTGTGATGATACCCACCATAAAATTGTTTTTTGTTGCTACTCCATACCTATAATTTTGCTACTGTTATGAATAGTAATGTAAATATCTGATATACAGACGGTCTTAATTGATCCCTGAGAAAGGGTCATTCAACCCACAAAAGGGTTGCCACCCACAGGTTTAGAACTTTTGCTGTCGATCCAAGACAATTTATCAGCCCTGAACAACACCTGTCCCCAGTGCCCAATCAGGGATCCCCTCTAGCTTCATTCTGCTTTCTCATTACTAATTCTTAATGGTAGACTCAGTATTGTATAACTTTAGTGTCTGCTATCTCTTGTTTAGTATATTTCTAAGATTCAGCTTCACTGCTGTACATATCAATACCTTTTTTATATTCTTAAGCAATACTCTACTACATGCCAAACTTTGTCTTCTACTCATTTGTTGATGGATATTTGAGTTTTACTACCACTTGAATGCTATGAATATTTATAAACATGTATTTTCAGTATCTCTTTTCCATTTTTTCATGGTTATAAACTTTGGAGAATGTCTAGGTCTGCCAAGTTTTCTTAACACAATGGGTACACAGATACATGAATTATTCATTGATTACACAAACCATGACATGCTCTTTCCATATGCAGGAGTACTGTCTTTAGATGGATACATGGATGGATGGATGGATAGATGGATGGATCCATGGATCAATGCACAGATACATTGATAGATATACTCAGGACTAGTTAAAATACACATGTTAGCAGATGAATGGAATACAGTTATAGTAGATATGATAAATAAAATAACTCCACTAAAACCTGCCATCCATATTTCAGAGAAATAAAATGCAGCAAATAAAAATTAAATTGTGTGTTCGATCTGACATAGAAAACAAATGGGGAAAAGTTAGGGCTTCAAACCAGATGCCAGAAATGTCCTAAATATATCATGGCATCCAGCTGCCTAGAATCAATGTCCCAACAAATGATAAGCCTATAATTCTGATCATTAAGAATCAAATGGTTTCACTGTTGATAAATTAGTTGATTGCCACATAAAAGAGCCACAGCTTACTAACTAGCAGCTTGATTGATAAAGACAGATATGTTTCAGGACTTTCATTACAAAACTTCATTACCAAATATAAAACCCAAAAAAGGGACATTGTGGAAGAATGATTGTCTGAGTACTTTAAGACACAATTTAAAAATGAAGATAGAAAACAAGAAACACTTGCCGTGAACTGCGGAGTCTCCTTTGTCTTTTGAACAGCAGATGTTCTTAATCTGTATAACCATTTTGAGCTTTGAGAAGTTTCAACACTAAAACATCTCTCCCTGTAATATTCCACATCAGTATTCACTGAGAAAACCCAATGTTCATTAAGTTCTGCTGTTTTCTAAATGGGATTTTAATGCGTTTAACAGTGTTAAGTGTTACCCGTGAAGAAGGCGCTACTTCTTCTCCCCCTTCAATACGGTCATTTGCTTTTCCTGGTACCAGACTACATTCATTTACATACAAAGTATTGGCAGCAGCACAGTACCAAATACTGAAAATGCAGGAACTCTCTAAGGTTTGTCAAAAGAGTCAAAGGCTTTAACTGATTCTCATTATGACTTGAAAATACAGATAAGATGATGGATGGAGAGAAGAGACATAACTACAGGAATTGCTATGGGAAATACTAGAGTCACATCAAACACTGTCCTGTTCATTTATTTCTGTTTGATTGCATTTCTCAACAGAGTTGGCTAAGTCATGGTACTCTGAAACCACCAAAACATAATGAAGTACTTTGAAACAACAAAACCCCTGTGATCTTAAAACTTAGTTAAATATCCCCCCTCCCATCTTTTTTTCTTTGCACATTACTCTTAATCAAAAGTTTCATTTTATTCAACTTTAAAAAATGTAACTTAGGGTTAACCACCACAGAAAGATTTTATTGCTAGTAAAATATTTCATTCTGTTTGGCATTTGTCAAAGCCTAAGGCAATGATTTGGCATCCCCTCTTAACTGGGTCTGGCTGTATGTGCTTTGGATCCCAGCACTTGGAAGGCCCAGAGACAGGAGCAGAGAAAGTTCGAGGCCTGCTGGAGCTGCAGGAGGAATGCAGAGCCAGTCAAGGCAATTCAGAAAGGCTATGCTTTGAAACAGAGAATGAGAAGAGATATGGAGCTACATCTCAGTGCTGCAATGCTAGAGTAGCATAGGCAAGGCCAAGTTTAGCTGTACCACAAGTCCCTAGCCTCTGCCCTGTGGAACTTCACTGTCCCTCTCATTAGAGATGACACATTGTTTCTACCTCACTGCTAATGCAGCAAGCAACAGAATGACTTAGTGATCCCGGATATATCTGAAGGAGTTTCTGAGAAAGAAGACTTCCTTCACCTTTACTTCAATCGTGTGTGTGTGTGTGTGTGTGTGTGTGTGTGTGTGTGTGTGTGTTATGTGAATCTGTGGTATGTATGTCTGTGTGTGTGTGCTATGTGTTGTATGTATATATGGTATGCATGTCTGTATGTGGGAGTCATCTGTATATGTGGTGTGTGTGTGGTGTGTGTAGCATGTGTATCTATGACGTATGTATGCGTGGTATTGTGTGTATGGTATTATGTGTGATTGGAGTGTGTTTGTATGTGATATGTGTGTGTGGTGTGTGTGTATGTGTTTTTATGGGAATATGTACTTGTGTATGATATGTGTATGTGTATAATATTGATGTATGGTATATGTATATGTGTGCATTGTTGGTATGTGTGTGGTATGTGTATTGTGTGTGTGTGTGTGGTATATATACATGATGTATGTGGTATATATGTGTCTGCTTGTATATGTGTATGTGTGTACTATATGTGAGTGTGTATGTTTGTGGGGTATGTGTGTGTGTAGGCATGTATTTATCTGTGGTAAGTGTGTACAGTATGTTGGTGTATGTGTGTAGTGTGTGCGTGTGCATGTGTGTGTGTGTGCTAGATGCACACATGTGAGTATGTTTGAGGCTGTGAGGCTTGAAATCAGTATTGGATGTCTTCCTCAATTTTTCCCAACCTCAGCAGTTAAAAGCAATGACTGCTCTTCTACAGGACCTGGGTTTTATTCCTAGAACCAACAAGACTGTTTACAGCTGTTCATAACTCTGGCCTCTAAGGACGCCAATTATGCATGTGGTACATTGAAACAATATACAACAAAATAAATGAGTATTTGAAATATTTTTAAAGATTCTGTGTTTGTTTGCATATAATGAATACATATGAACTCTGTCTTGATAAAGTCACAACAGCCTTGATTCTGCCCTGGTAGGAACTCCAAATTCTGGAAGCTGATCTAGGACTGTAAGAGGATTTCCAAAAGTCAATCTTTCTTCAGTAATTAGAAAATCAAAACAAGCAGGGCACCTCCTTGAACTCCAAGTTGTTCATCTTCTGGTGCTGAATAAACACTAGAAAGTCTCATGCTGGCAATTCAATGTTCCTCTTCTGGGAAGACACTCATTACATTGGTTTACATTGTATTGGCTAAAATACTGTTTTGGCTCTCAGGAGTTACGAAAAATGTCATATCCCCAAAGGAGTAAAATTTGGTGAACTTTAGCAATGTCTATTGTAGGGCCACAAAGGAAGACAATTTGTGAAGAGTTCTGTGTCTTATAGGTATTTAAGAAATATCCTGCTTAAGTTAACGGTCAAGGATGTTACTAAAGCCAAGATTCAGAGAATTTAAAGAACACACACACACACACACACAGAGAGAGAGAGAGAGAGAGAGAGAGAGAGAGAGAGAGAGAGAGAGAGCTTGATTTATTTTATATTATTCTTTATTTGTGGTATGTGTGTATACATATTAACATATGTAGGAAGGGTTATACATGTGGATCCAGAGGTTGATATTAGATGTCTTCTTAAACAGATATCTACTTCATTATTGGAGAAAGGTCTCTCACTTGAACCTGAGGGTCATTAATTTGGCTAAGTTAGCTTGTTTTAGGGACCAATGTGTGCTAATATATTGTTCATGATCTAATGAAGCCACTGAAGATCAGAATACAAAGCTAGCCATAGCTATAGAGGCTGGGCAGTGGTGGGTGACACATACCTTTAATCCCAAGATTCAGGAGACAGAGGCCGATCAATTTCTATGAGTTCAAGGGCACTTAGGACTACATAAGAGTGAATCAGTCTAAAAGAGAAACAGCTCATGCTTGTAATCCCAGCATTAGAGAAAATATAAGAACCTCAGTGTAGTCTCAGAGGCCAGTCTAGGATCCTGAGGCTTGGTGGAGAGCAGTGCAATCTTGAGATGCATTCTGAAGCTCACTGGCTTTATTAGATTATAAACAATATATCACCACACCAATCCCATCTCCACTTCTGAAGGCAAGTCACCATGCCCACCTGGCATTTATGTGGGTGCTAGGCATCCAAACTGTGGTCCTGATGGCCTTTGTGCCAAGCACTTTACCTACTGTTTCATGACCTTGTGTTACATTGTCTTAAAAACAAAATTTATGTTTTTCTCCTCATCTTAACTAAATACGATAATAAAGAGGATATAATTAGCTACACTTTGTGAGTCTTTTGGTACTCAGGAAAAGCATGGAAGTAAGCACTCTCATAGTTGTGGAAATGGCAGAGTATGTACCATATTCTAGATGTCTTTAAGCCAATAGGATGTTTAGAGAAAGCATAATCACTTGGAATGAGATCAGTGAGATATAAATACTTCATATTTGTGAGCTGACTTTCTGTTAGAAAAGTGTTTCCACAATTCTCTAATTTCATTCCCAAAGTGACCTTTTGAAGTTGGCAAGGCAATTGTCTTTCTATTTCAGAAATGAAGTGACTGAGGTAAAAAGAGGTCAAAGCCATATTCATGTTTACAACTATTAAATAGCTGTGTTGGAAACGGAAGTCAAAATCCTTGACCTACAGCTCAGTTCCCTACCCAATTCCACCTAATCATGCAAATGGGCAAACCATAGCCCATTTTGCTGAGATAACTACCCTTCAGCAAGTCTAAAATTGAAGTGTTGTTGCAATGCTTGAATTTCCTTGTGCTTGCAAACAAGCCATATCCAACTCTATGCCTAGTATGCAAGCAATGCTTTACAAATAAGAGTCAATCTAGTGGTAGATCAGAGATAAATAAAATATCTCAAGCTCACTGATTTCAGGATTCATGGTGACTTTTGGCTCTCCTGGAGTGGGCTGGAGCTTCCATCTCACACTGGCTCTGGGCCACGGTGCTTCAGTAATAAGGGTGGCAAAGATCAGTCACCTTCTTGGAGAACCTCTAAGTCAGTACACATAGACACACACCATGACCACATTCATAAGTTCAGAGAGAATGCCAGAAGGTTTTAAATGAAACCATTGACTTTAAGATGGGCAGACTTTGAAATTGTCTGACATGAATCAGGAGGGTGCCTTTGAATATACTAGCCTGAGAAGCGATGCAACAAAAATAAATAAGCCCTCCAGCTACTTTTTGTCAATTTGGTTGTCATTCACTTTCAAAGCTGGAGGACTCATTTCTTTATACTGTTTGAACATCATGACAATCTCTATTTACTAAACGGAAAAAAAACATAATTAATTCCTAAGTGCTGCATCTCATCTTTAGAGCACTTTAACCCAGCTTCTAGCAGAATTGCCTATGCAAAAGAGGCATATTGTTTGGCAATGGTTTTGTTTATGAACCTGAATCTCACTCTTTTGGTAATGGAAATGGTAATGATGATTGTACTTTGCTGAAATATTACAAGTGAAAGACAAACTCGGCAGCACTAGCAAATTATGGGGGTAGAATCCACAACTGAAAAATCCAGAGCAGGAGATAGAGATGTTGCTCTGAATAAAGGTATGTGAGTTGTTAGTGTGGCATTGAACTTGATCTTCTAACTTAATCTCATTGAGAATGAAGGTGCAATAGTATCTTATGTTAGTATCTGGTGTGTCTTTTTAAAAGGAGGAAAAGCATATTCCAATATATCTGAAATAAAAATTTTATCATACAAAATGTGATTGTTTCTACAACAATAAACATAGGAACTTCTAGTCAGACTTCTGTGATCAAATTTGACTCAACTCAGGGCTCTTTCCTTATACTGCAGTATACAGAGAATAAGAAGGAACTAGCTTTTGAACATTTCCAAGTTAAAGCAGTTTATCATTTTTAACCACATTCTTGGTTAAAATAGGATGAGATAGATACTATTATGGGCATATTACACTCAAAATCAAGGTTCTACACATACCAATCACTTGCCAAGAAAAGCAGAGCTCATTTAAGCTCTAAAATCTTGTACTGTTTCCTCTAAACCATGTATCTATTATACTGTCATAATGTTTCATAGAGGTACATAATTATGTAAATAATAAGCTTGAATAAGCTATTGGTAGTTGAAGAAAATATTTTACACACCACTTTCTGATTATGAGAAGCCTGAAATAATATATCTTGAATATTTCACCTTCTGAACTGTTATAAAAGGAACTGTCTTTTTGTTTCTCAACAGGAAGTTACTATCAAATGCTCTGTCAAAGTTGCAAAGGATTCATCAGTGTTAAAAATTCAATACATTATTCTCAATATTTACATTTTAAAGGTTGCATATGATTTTCTCCTAGAAAACCAGACTTATGCTTATCTTTTACTTGAAGCCACAAAACTAGACCTTTTAAAATGTATTCCTGGCACACTTTCGTTTGCTCCAGATACACATTGGAACATTGGGAGATGGAGTTCTAGATCTTACCTGAAGATGGCATCCATCCCCAAGTTGTATGTGATTTGCAGGAGGACTCTCTCCAAATTCGAAAGCACGGTCATAAAATCTCTTCTACTGACTGGTAAATTTGTTCCATGTATGATAAAGGACTCTTCTTTAAGTGATAGCTCCTCAATGTGTTCTTCAGTTGGATCCAGATCCACCTCCTTATAGACTGTGCTGATTCTCAAATTGTTTCCCTAATGGGGATTAAAAAAAAGTATATATAGATAAAATTTCAAGAAAAGTACATAAATGATAAAAGTTATCTGAATTTGGATTCTCTATGCCATATTATCCTCTGGAGGGTTTTAACTTAAGGTTGGTGTTCTCCAACATTGTTTTGTTCTTATTTTACATATCAATCCAGTTTTCTCTCACTCCCTCTCTCTGTCCCTCCCTCCTTCTCTCTCTCCTTCCCTGTCATGTCCCCCCCCAGACCACTCTCCAATCTCATTTCCCCCACCACTCCACAGGGAGGGTGATGTCTTCCAGGAGCGATCAACAAAATCTGTTAAGTCATTTGGAGTAGGGACTGTCTCTAGGTTAAGGGAGTATCCTAATGGACCTCTGACAGTGGAACCAGGATGTATCCATGGTGCACAAAAGGAATTTGGGAGCACATTTCCCCAACATTTTGCATATTTGTGGTATACATGGATCAAAGACAAAACAATGTAAAGATCAGCTCTCATACACTACAAAGTCTACCACTGTGAGTTTTGCATGAACTTTCTTTCTCCATCAACTAAAATATATTTATATATATATGAGATTATCTATTATTTTATGTATATATATGTATATATATATGTGTGTGTGTTGTGAATATAATATATATATTATGCATATGTTACAAACTGCTTGGTTTATACAATCATGAAAATATGTATTTATGGCAGAGATGAGAATTATAGGACACCAGGGAAGGAAATTTCATTAATAGGAGCTATAAATTTTTGACTGCACACTAATATTGAAAATAGGATAACAACACCATAAGACTTACTCAGATTTACTTAGGACATCCAAGTCTTCCTTGTTCATTTAACATTTTAATGATACATCATCTCTCAACCTTCATGGTTAAGAGAACTCCTTTCATCTTCAAGGAATCCCAAGATACACATGCGGTTTGATGTTGATGTGAAGCCTAAACCATTTCATTTGGTTCTGGAAGAAATTTGTTCTGAGGGAGTAATGCTGTCCTTCTCTCACTGACCCATAAGCAAAGAAGACTTGGCACAAGAACAGAGACTAGAGCTCAATTGGCACCTTCTATCTGGAACCACTAGCACACAAGCATGTGTGTGCAGTGGGTATGCATGTCCCTAATGGGAGGAGTATCCATTATGGCAGTACAGGGAAGTAAGACGGGGCTCCAAGCACATTACTAGACCCAGCATTTGGCATTGTGCATGACTTTCCAGTTCCCACTGACAGTTTCTTTTGCATGATTTCTCCCTAAAATAAGACTTTTGAAGTCAAGGGTTACCAACAGCTCAACAAGTTACTTCCCCCTTTCCCTTTGACTACACAAACAAACAAACAAAAAAGCATACCATAAAAGCTACAATATAATGGGTTATATAAATTAGTATTGACCTAAACACATGAACCATATAACCTCTTAAGTGCAAAAAAATATGATCATGTTTTAAGTTTCAAAATGTTTCTAAATGGTCTCCTTTGCATCAGAACCCATTCTGGATTTTCTTGACATATTTCAGATTGAAGCATGGGCATGGTATAAAATTGCCAGGGTGTATTTTCTATCATAGTATGTAAATCAGTGCAAGCCAACCAATTAACAGTGTGAGTGACCTCAGATGCCATGACGATATCATATGGCTGTAAAGTGACATGCTTATTTTCATACCTCTAAGATTGTCATCAGCTGAAGGATTTTTTCTGTGTCTTCTTCTTCCTCTTCCAGGTCATATGAGATAGTAAATGTCAACTGCCCTCCCACAGCTGGGAGCTAGAAGAGAAGAGGCACATAATCATTTCAGCTTAGGAGATGGTTCATTGAATCATCTTTTATGTACTATTTTAAAACCCCTTTAATTGTTCTAGAGGGAAATATTTGGAAAAAGCAGTAATCAGTGCAGTGCAGAGTGGCGAAGATAGACATTTCTGTAGGACTAACCTTAATATAAACCTTTGCCCATCAAAAGAAATCTTGAGAAATATATAAATTCATGGGTTATTTCCCTGGTAATGCAAACTTGATAAAATAGGGTAGGTTCTATGAAACCAATCACAGATTTCCATGTCATCTTTTAGAATCTCCAAACAGAAGCATTGGCATTAAACTGGACAATTTCTATCTATCCCTACAGTTGCTTACATTCTTTGGCTCTGAATACATTCAACAAAGACATTCATCCATTTGAAAGGCACTTGAGCTGAGCTGAGAAACATTGTTGGTCAAAGAAAAATTAAGGTTAGCTGCAAAATTTACATATAAATTCAATCAGAACTGCCTGAGACGGTCTACTTTTCCCTGTGTAATCAAGTAAGCTAGTTTGGGTGAATGTTATTGCCCCTTTTTCATTAAGCAAACTTCATTTCTTTTAACGTCTGCTTGATGCTTATGTTTTCTGACATTGACATTAACCTTGTAAAATATGTTTTCCCTATGAAACACAAGATCATTTTACAGATCTGTGAGTGACAGACTGAATGCACATGTGGCAGGCCCTTAAAAATTCTACCCTGGTACTGTAAACACAGAAAGTCCTAGAACAAAGCTGATGATGTGTATTCTGCTGTTTGCTTTGTGCTGACACGCTGACGTGCAGAGCCACAGCTTCTCTGACCTGGGATTTCTGTGTGCCCTTTCATGGCAGACCTTGACCAGAAGGCACATCCCAGGAAGGCAATGGATGAAGGAGGTAGAGGAGCCCTAATCTCTTGGAGATGTCCCATAGGGGCCACACAGAGCTTGCTATGGCTCATTAAACAGGATTTTCCATTGCAGGTTAGCATTAGCTTAAAAGAGCTCATTACATGGTGCTCTGAAGGGACTGAACTTCAGAAATCATTTATTCCCTTGCTCCTCAGAGAAATATGCTACTTTAATGTCTTTCTGTACCTAAAATAATACATATCTGCCTGAACAATGGCACTTGGCATTATTATAAGTAATGGGGGAATGAATCAGTACACCAAGGTTTTGGCTCTTTTAGAGTAAGCAACAAACATTTCACATCGTCAGCCTGTTCAAATCAGCTTGACATCAGTAAGATGCTAAGAGGCCTGCAGCTGCTTTTTATTAATATCTCAAAGAAAACTGAATTTTTCAGTATTTTCTAAATCAATAAAGGTATAGAGTAGGAGGTAGACAGTAAAGATCCCAGTTTGGAACATAGGCAGAGTTGGAGGTGATGAGAATTAGGACTTCAGCATGGGAATGTGGGGATGACACAACTGAGCCCAGAGATGTACACTAACAATGTCTCATGTATTCAACATGCCTAAGTTTAATTTCAATACATGAGTCTTTCCAGGAGTGAAACTTGATCAGTTTTTCAACTTCCATTACCAGATCAAGGCAATTACTGCATTTATACAGTAACTGAATACAACTCAACATTGTTTTTATATTATTAAATAATTTTCCAATTAGAATGGTCTTGCTAGAGATTTCCTGATAGAATCCCTGTAGCTTCTTGTTAGCTCAAACACTTTTCTGTTTGCCTGATTAATGTCTCAACAGCCAAAACACTAAGGGAAACCATTTTTAATCATTTTGAAGCATAGTAGAAAATCATTATAAAACATCATAAGTACTAGAGCTGAAGGATTCTAGAAAGGATACAGTTGTGCCCCAAGCCCAGCTATTATCATTCACTGAATAGTTCAATAAAACATGGTATTCATGGAAAAACATGTACTGAATGCAATTAATTTTCCATAATTTTGAGCTTTCTAAAATCCATTTATAAATTTTATCTTTGGGACTTTCAAGTTAATTTGGGGACAGCATCAATCACTTTATCCTTTTATTAAGCCTTGCATAAGTCAATAGAACCTACTCCCATGATTTATGAACTCCCTTGCAATTACACTTGGTAAAGAAATGGGGCTTTTCACAGGGAGAAGCAAGACACCTTTGGCTTGCTCAGGTGTGATTGTAATTACTGGGTGGATTAGACTATCCCCACAATTGGTGAATGCTGTATGCCTTCTTAATCCTAGGAGAAAGTAAATGTATTGAGAATAGGTCATTCTGTGAGATTTCCTATTGACTAAGCTTCTTACTTTTTTCTCTGTTATTTATTAAGGAAAAAATTCTATGGGGAGATTCAGCTTCCAAATGGAGAAGGAATTCCCCATTGGAAGGCAAAACATTCTATTCCAGGATGTAGTACAGGGTAAACCTGTACTTTCCAGTCTTCAGAGGCCTCAGTTTCATACCATTAAGAAAAGAATAGCTCTTTCCCATGAGTATTTCCTTTAATTCTACCTTCATTGGAAAGAAACAGCTTGCAATATGGGACTCTTGTCTAGCATAATAATGTGGTTGAATGGAGCAGGAAAACTTTCCACTCAAGAGTGAAAAGGACTGAATGTAATTGGCTTTGCCAACAAAGTATCGGGAGTTGTGTGTTTTACTAAATTTAAAGAAACGGATTGAGGGAGTGTGGGGTGGGGCACACCACTGAGGACATTGCACCTGGAGAGCAAATTCTTCTCTGGAAATAAGCTAGGGATATTTGGTTTTCTCATGTCAGATTATCATCACTGTTATCCCAGTAAATGGAGTGTAAAACCTAATATTTGCTTCTGCTTACCAGAGCAAATATTTCAAGAGGAATATAGTAAAAGTGAAATGAGTAAAAGGTTTTGTAATAATGAGCCAGATAAATTAAACATAGCTGTCAGTTTCTGTTTAGTATCACTGACAGAACAGGCATTTCCTCTTTCTAGATTCTGAAAACTTAGAAACCAAAATTCAGAAAACTTAACTCCTTCCTTCTATACAACTATTTCCAATGCATGTGTTCAGTCTATTTACCGACTGAGTAACAAGGTTCCATTGTGATCCTTCAGACATTTATGGCACTGAAGTATACACACTGCTTTTTTAGAAATTGTAAAGTATTAGAACAAAACAAGGCAGATGGTATCAAGGTATAGAAGACGCAGAATCAACAAAGGATATTTAAGAAAATGTCCCCTTTTAACATGTAGGAAACTGATGAGGGTCTGAGGCTGCCAAAAAAAAAAAAAAAAAAAAAAAAAAAAAAGAAAGAAAATACACAAAAAATCACTGGTTTAGAAGGCAAGAGAGCTATTTTCTCTGCAGAGATGTAGCAGGCAAAGGAGATGGAGGTCCACAATTCCCGACTAATATGGTTTGATGAAGCAAGACACCCTGAAGTATTGACCAGGTAATCCAACACTGAAAAAACCTGGAATGATGCAGCTTCAGACTATTGGAACCAACAGTTGACCAGGTTTCTGTGTTTGTCATTATCCCTATGGTATAAACAGTGCCCCCAAGCAGCAGGAAGCAGTTTGGAAGGAACAATGCCCAAATTCCCAAATATTATTTATATATGTTTGTTTTCATTTAAGTGGGGGTGGTTACAAATGGTAATGATCACAATCAATTGCGTTTTAAAGGAAAAAAAGAATATGTTATAAAAATTAATACTTTGGAATGTATTTTCATTTATTAATACAAATTTAAGGTCAATTTTGTTATATGTATATTTCTCCTCATTTAGATATTGTGTTTATACACTTCTTTTAAAATGTATGATTAAACACAGATTATAGTTTAGTTAGGTTTGCCAGGTATGTATTTGAGATGGATTGATAGACTTCAAGCCTTTCAAAAACCTACAGAATATGGCATTCAAAATGTTTTAGGATTTTTCTTGGCAATGATACACCACTGCTTCTGATACCACCAATTACTTCAGAGAGGAACATGGGCATTGAAGAAACTCATTATGGAGTTTGCCTATGACATGGCAGAAAGAGCCATTTGGGAAAGAAAGGGTTCTTGACTGGACTGACTAAAACTGGACATGCAGGACCCACAGGAAAGTGACCGCTATACTTGCAAAACAAACTGGACAGTCCTGACAGGTTTCTGCTTCATGTAAGAATCTGGCAAACAGTCTGCAGGACACACAGAAAGATGACTGACAAACTGCCACTTCAGGCAGACAGTTTAAAATGTCCTACTTTTTTGAGAAGTTTGCCAGACACACTGTGGCCTATAGGCTGAAGACAGATGCCCCAGCACTACAAGAGAACTTAGGGTGACTATCCAGGTAGTGAATACCTCTGTCAATTCTAGAGTTTATATACTATCCTTCTGTGATCTTTGATGGAGTTGAAGATAGTTATAGTTATTGTTTTCCTTATTTATGATAAAACATAAGTTATATATAAGACTTTAGGCTCACAAAGATAGGATAGATGCTGAAATATTTTCTTTAAATTTTGCCAAATGTTAATGAACTAAATGTAATTATAGTTCTTGTTTGATAACTTTTGATATGCATAATTTTACTATGTTAATGTTAAAACCCTTCTTTTTATTTGGACAGAAAAGAGAAGATGATAGGGAATGTTCTTCTGTATATATGTTTCACTTATTGGTTGATGAATAAAGCACTGTTGGCCAATAGGGAAGCAAGATAGGTGGGACTAGGATATGAGGAGCATTCTGGGATATATAGGCAGAGAGGACTTGTCATAAGATCCCAGGAAGTGACATAGCATCGCTTGGCAGAAACTGCCACTAGCTAACCATAGAGGTCTGGAGGTCTGTGTAGACAGGGAGGAAGTGACATAGCAGGACAGAAAGAATATAAGCAGAAACAAACAGGAAATCACTCTCTTCTCTGTAGGCAAAGGAGCTGCAGGTCTGGCATTCAAGGTAAGCCAATACTACATAGAAATGGATGGTAGTATGGGTTAATAATTAAGTCAGAGTTAGCAAATAAGAAACCATAACCAAAGTCCAACAGCTAACAGCTTTATAACAAAAAAAAAAAAAAAAGAAAGAAAGAAAGAAAGAAAGAAAGAAAGGCAAGAGACCTCATTCCTCATTGTATAGTCTCTATAAGATGAAAGATGGCTACTTCCATAGTACTCATGCCAATATTTCATCAATGGGTATTTCCAGGCACTAATATAGCTCTCAATTTTAAGCTGAGGAACAGTGAAGACTATTTTTATCCTCTAGTAGCCTACATCCCACCTTTTTAAAACTATGAAAGCTAGCCAGTAGGCATGATACAGGTCAGTATCAACTTAATTTCTCCATGTTTTATGATTCAAGTTATGGTGTTTTTAGCAAAAGAGTCTTACCATCAAGTTCAGGAGGATAACTAAAAGAAATGGCAATAGCCTACAGAGATTAGGTCATCAACTCAAAAAGACATCTTCATCCTGGAAGTTTTATTTGTAACCTGCAGTGTCTATTAGGGGGCATTGTTACCCTGTTATGTGGTAACTCCATTTAAATTCTTTTATATATGTGTAGGGCATGTCTATAACTCTAAAAGGCTTTACAAAGCTAGAAATAGATCTACTACATAGTCCAGCTAAACAGCTCTTGGGCATCTACCCAAAGCACTTACACCCTACTGTAGAGATGATGGCTCATCCATGTTCATTGCTGCTTTATTCACAGTCTCCCCAGAATAGATAACAAACTAGATATCCATCACTTTATAAATATTATTCTTCTCTTATGAAAAATAAAATTATAAAACTGGTAGGTGGATAGATGAAACCAGAAATAATCACTCTGTGTAAAGTAACCCAGACACAAAAAAACAAATATCATCTGTTTTCTCCCATATGTGGCTGTTAGCTTTGAATCTTCAGATATGTGTTATTCATTTGGAGTATCTAGAAAGGTTATAAAAATAGTAAGAAGCCACAGGGTGTCAAGTGGGTTTTCAAGGGAGGGGGATAGAATGGAGTGATATAAAGGGGATTAATACAACAGGAAGGACAAATGAAATGGGTGGAGAAGGAAGAGCAGGTAGCAGAGGAAAAATGGGGAGGGACAATTGGCACTAAAGGCCTTTGCAAATGCTAAAGTTTCTTAAAACATACACATGTATAAAATCATATGCTGAAATGTCTTACACATTTTTGCAGTTATTTGAATTTCATGTTATGAGATCTTTGTACTTAGTCCTTGCCCCCATTTTTATTGTTTATTGCTTTTTTTAAAATGATTCTCAGTGTTTTCTAAATACTAACCATCTAGCAGGTATACAGATGGTAAAGATTACTATGGGAGGGACTAATCACTTTCTGATTGTATTAAAGCCTGTTTAATGAGATGGTTCCCAGGCCTGGCACCGTTATCTGGACTAAGAACACGAGATAAGATAGGTCATAGGCTGTATGGTAGAACCCACTGCTATTATTCTGCTAAATGGGCATAGAATTAAAACAATTCCTAATGACATATCTCTATACTGATAGGTTAGTGCATTTCTCAAGCCTCATCAGAGAAGCCTTTTCCCCTGCCAGTAGATGGTAGTTAAGACAGAGACCCATAACTAGTCAAAATATAGAGTAAGAAACTATGGGATGTTCAGCCCTAAATGGGATATCTGTATCATGTCCCTCTCCCCAAATCTCGGAGATCATTGTGGAAGAAGCAGCAGAAACATTTTAAAACCCGGAGGTGATGAATGGCCCTAAAGAAAAAGTGTTCTTTGACAGAAACAGGAAGTTGCACATACAAGTTAACAACAGTTGCGACAGTGTGTAAAAGACCTGTGTAAGCTGAAGCCAGATAAACAGTCTCAGCATAAAGGTGGTGATGTGAGAACAAGGCTCTGTCCCTAGCTGAGAAACTTTTGACAACTAATAGCTGAGGGAATAGAGACAATTAGTTTTCTATAAGGGTGTCATTGATTGGTCATATATTGACTGCTTTCCAGGACAGCTCCCAATACCTAGGAGTGTATGGCCCACATAAACTGGATTCATGGTTCCTCTCCCCCTCAAATAGAACACAAAATTGTGGCTAGGAAAGTGACATATCTACTGATGTGCTGTGTACAAAATACGCTGTGTAATATTTTTAGGAATTAATAAGATTTCTTTTTAAAGAAGAAGCAGCTTGGAGGCTATGTTCTTCCTGAATGAAGAATTCCATCTTTCTTGTTTCCTACCTGCTTGCTTTCGCTTCCTCCCTTTTCTCCAATCCTTTGACCCATTACTTTCTTATTTTCTTTTATTTTTTCATAACCAAAACAGAGGTTTAGCAGTATTTTCTTTCATAGTAGCTCTATTAATTTCATTAGTTAGAACTGGAAGATGCAAAAATTGACTTTAGGATCTGCCCTTTAGCCATCACCACAATCCGTCCAATCTGATAATTTTATATTTCTCAACATCTGGTGGCATCTAAGGATTGAAAGCACAAAGCAGTGGTGAACATGCTCTATGTGACTAGATCAAGAACAGAGTTCTAGGGCTGATGACCACTGACAGTTCCTGAATGTCACCAACAATGAGGGGATCACCAGAACCCTGCAGGACACAGGGTCACCACACTAAACTTACTCTGCTTAAAATTGGAACACTCAATTTAATGGTTTGATTGACAAGGAGGAGAAAATACTTGTGAGAGACATATAATGATGGACTGAGAGGGCAGTGTGAGTGAACCAGACACATGCGGGTAAATTTATGATACTATGTATACATTCTTCATACATTTGTTTTTCATGTCACAAATAAGGCCAAATGATATGGTCCATATACTCACCTATAATTCAACTTAAATGGGGTTATAAAAGATTTGCCATATCACAATACTATTAATTGTAGTTGAAAAATCACACTATTGGTAGTTCTCCTAAAAGAAGAAACCCTGTGAGCTCATTTTAGTGTACTACCAACAGGTTATAATTTCTTTTCCTCATACATTAACTTAATTGGGGGCTCATGAAAATATCAATGACCTGCAGACATATTACTTGTGTATATAAGATGGACAATAGTTTAAAAGAAAGAAAGCATTATAGGGTTAGGGAGAAACCTAGGGCTAGAGAAATTCTCAGGAATCTACAATAAGGGTGAGGCTTTCTGAACAGGCCCTCCCCTTTAATCAGATTAATGACTACCCTAATTGTCATCATAGGACCTACATCTAGCAAATGATGGAAGCAGATGCAGTAACCCACAGCCAAGCACTGGATTGAGCTCCTGGAGCTTAGTTGAAGAGAGGTAGGAAAGATCATATGAATGAGGGTGGTTAAGACCAGGATGAGGAAAACCACAGACAAGGTCTTTGCAATAGCTGTTCACTTTCTATCTACTTACGGTTTCGATGGACCATTCCACTGCCACTCTTACTATGGGCCAGAATAATTTATATGCAAAACTCCTGTACAAATATGTGCAATACATAATTAAACATTGTTTTAATCAAATAAACCATAAAATATAATTTTATATATGCATAGGGTTTTCTTTTTTTTCTGACTGTGGCTTCAAATTTTTTCAATATCCGTGCCAAGAAAATTGTAACTGTGGGCTCATGACACACAACATTGATGGTGGTTAAAACAACAGGACAACAGGATGCATTTTGTCCAAAAGTTCCATTAAGTTAAAAATAAACAGACTTACTGTAGCATAAACGACAAATGAGTAATAACAAGATGTACAATCCTTTAAAAGTGTTCTGGAAACACTGGAGAGAGGGGAGAGAGGAAAGGAGAGAGAGAACAATGGAGGGAGAGAGACAGAGAGAGAGAGGAGGGAGGGAAGGAGAGAGAGATTGCTGTTCTCCTTGGAAAGGAGAATTTTAATCTTCCAGTTTAAGGAACTTTGTCTCTTAAGGATATTTATTGTCTTTGATAGTCTGTGGCTATCATTTAGCTGACTCTTGCTCTACTACCAGAAGAGAAACAAGAGTGAAGAAAAAGAGGTTTCTCTCTCCTCGATATTTGCGCCTTTGGTAACCCTGGGGACAGTCTGCAATGCTGTCTGTTCAGTTAATTTGTGTTTACATTATCCAGATGAAGAGTGTTTTGAAAGAGCAGCTAATATTTTCTCCCAAAGCAGAAGAGAGACTATAAAACAGAGAATTTTGATTGGATTCTAAATGTTACTGATCTGCTACTATTTCATTTTCCTCTCCTTCCTTGTTCACGAACACTGCAGGAGATTCTTTATTAGGGCTGTAGAAGTTGGTTGTGAATTTTAGAAGATAAGAATCCCGGAGGTTCAGAGGGTGCTAAGTCATACTCCAGAGAAGAATCAACAGGCCAACAAAAGACATTCAAGTGTCTTCTTCCAGAATAAACGGGCAGACTTGTGCCAGTGGCCTGATACGTCTATTAATATTAGAGTCTTATATAAATCACAGAGATGAAGCTCATTCCTGGAGCTTTAACTTCCTAATTTGGGATTCAGACTTTGTCCTTAGGTGATGTGTGGCTCTTAGGAAAGTTATTTATGCTTTCAGAGGTTCAGTTATTTTTCACTAATATGAGCTAAATTGTTTCTTCCTTAAAAGCCCACATTTATTTGATAATAAAATGAGAAAATACACATGTAGTCCTTCACTTGGCACCACACATATCATAAATGAATGTTTTCAGCCTTAGTATTGTAGTAAGTGTCATCTCCCAAATTAAAATTCTACAAAGAACCCCCACTTAATGGTAAAAATATTTATTTCATGATTGTTAATGCTTTAAAAAAATGTCAGGATTTCTGGGAGATCATAGTGATGGAGGACTCGTCTCCTGCACATGTCTTAATGCTTCTCTGTGGTATTTTGCTAAAGCATTTCACAGGCAGTAGACCCTGCATAAATATCTGCTGAATTTTAATAGCATTCATAACCATATAACATTTCAATATATTATATATGGAGGCAGCATAAAGAGCAAAGTAAAATTGGGTGACCCCAGAGATAGTTTGCAGTTGTTTTTTAAAACATGTCTCTATTGGTTTCTCTATTCTTATAAGTCCTAAAAGTAAACCAGAGCAAATAGATCCACCTTAGCATTTCAGTAGTTACTTATGCCCATTGTACTGCTGACTGACAAACCATAAATGCATTAGTCTTAAAGGAAGAAATTTCTACCATTTAGAAAGTTTGATTGGCAGTTGAAGAGGAAAAAAAAAACGATATTTATGTCATTTAGACATTCACACATATAAATTAACTTTATGCTATTCTGTTTTGCCAGTTTCTGTGTGGTAGGATAATAATGTAAATCTCAGTACCCAATACATATTTTATAAGTTGTAAATGTATCAGCAGTGCGTTATGATCTGTGGGTAAGCCACATACCACTTGAATTATAAAGACAGCAAGTACACAGGCTTAAGGAAGCAGAGATGTGCTTGTACTTGTAGCTAGTCAGAGCACATCCAGCACCCCATGATCCGTTCCTGACACCGCCATTTAAGAGGGTAGCTGACAAATTAGAGTTCAACCAAAGAGGTGTGACCAGGATGCTGATGGCTCCAAGAGCTGAACAGGGGCTTAGAAAGGTAGCATAAGTACTTAACCTTAGAAAGAGGAGACTTTAAAAAGCTGTTTTCCCAGAACACTGGAAGATTTATCATGTGTAATAGAAAGGGCTTATTGTATGAACCTAGAACCTGTCAGGGAAGGGTATTTTTTTCCTTTTCATCCTTCTTAAAATTAACATCTAACTCATAGAATTGTCTGACATGCAGTCCAGTAGTGTATGAGCTCACTGTATATCTGAAGGTGCAGGAAGAGAGGTCTATTTGCCTGGGGCATGGAGAAATACTCCTACATCAGCTAAAGGTGGGACTAGAACTGATACCTTGGTAGGACTTGCAGTTCTATTCTTATAGCTTTGTGGTTATCGTATTATTAGTAGACTGCTTAGAGTGAAATCATTTGCAAGTTCTAATGGAAAGCACTGGAATAGTGCTTTTATGCAGACCTGCTCTACAATTTTAGAGTTAACCCTATGCAGAGCAGAGGGTTATACACATACAAATAAGTTAATAAGATACATGAAAATGCAAAGACATACTCCATCTCTAAATGTACTCTATACATTTACTCTGTAACTTTGGGAAAGTTAATTTAACTTGAAGTACAAAAGAAACATGTTCCCACCTCAAGGATGACAATACTGACCTTCAAATTTTAGGTTTCTTTCTGAAGTAAGGAATCTATGACAGGAACATGTGTAAAATATATTCTATATGTTCTACATGAGAAATATAATTTATTGAAACATTATCTCTTTTACTTTTTGTTTGTGCTGGAAATTCAATTTAAAGATTTGTGAATTTAAAGTATATAAAAGTAAAATATTATAACATACTGTTTCTATTAGCAAGGGATTCCTAGGGCAACATCTTTCACTTACTATACTGTTAGACTAAATTTTTAACAATATGCCCTATTAGTGAGTTTGGGGGAGACAAATACATTGGGTAAAGACTGTATAAAAATAGAGGATCAACTGAGGAGTAACTATTATGGTAGAAAAACCTTGAAAATACCCTCATATTCATCAGTATGGATTTCTTGTAGAAATAAAAATGACACCAATAAATGTGATGGCTAAGTGATGTGGTTCAAACAAAGTGACACTCTCTGAACCACAGCTTTGCAAAATTAATATATTTAATTATCAAAACAATATGCACACAGCCTTGTGAGATGAGAAATATTATTGATGATGCCTTTTCATTTCAACCATTGGGAAGTATTAAAATGATAACACTACCTGTTCAAACATATGATGTTGTAGGTGGTGAAACCAGGATTTGAACAACTATCACAGAGTAGCATAAGAATCAATAATGAACATTTATTCCAATTGTTAAGCAAATACAAATTTATTCATTCAATTGAAGTAAATGAAGTCTTCCAAAATTATACACTGGTATTTTTTCAAATTATATCAAATGAAAATAAACTATAACATTATAATAAATTGTGCATGGCATATGATAAATTAGTATGAGTTTTAGATATCTATGTATAGATATATAAATATGAAGTTATATAAAGAAAAATAAATATTAAACTAACCAACCCCAAAATAGATATTATTATCTATTCTTTTTTAATTTTATTAGATGAAATAACTTTTCCTAAAAATGTTAAGAAAAAAGAAATCAACATTCTTATGTAGGATACGTGAATAAAGTAAAATATTTGAGAATCTTTAGCACCTGCAGAATGTCATTATTTTCTAATGAAAATATGGCTGTTACATACAGTATTTTCAAAATACATTCAGAAATTCAGAAAGTTTCTTTATGGCTGGCACAGATAACACAAGGGAAGCCATTCCAGAAAACAGTGGTGTTTAGTTAGCTGTTACTTAAAAAATAAGCTATGTGTTTCTGAACACACACACAAACAAAAAACAAACAAACCAATATATGGTATATGAACTCAAGCTGAGTATTGGCGGCAGACGCCTTTAATCCCAGCACTTGGAGGCAGAGGGAGACAGATCTCTGTGAGGTCAACCTTGTCTGTAGAATGAGTTCCAAGACAACCATGGCTACACAGAGAAAGCCTGTCTCAACACTCCCCACCAAAAAAGAATATCAGTGTTAAAAGAGCAGATATGATGCCCCATTTTGAGTATTTTTCAGAGCTATGGTTTGAGGCAATATTTGTTTGTTTGTTTATTATTTATGAAGGCAATGAGCTTCAGCAGCATTATCTTTCACATATAAATTTCAACAATTTTCCTATTTGCTTTGAGATCTGTTTGGTATATTTGGGAAGGACATGTATGCCTATTTTTTATGAAGAGCTTTTTTTAATATTTGATGAAATTTCCTGTGTGTGTAATCTATTTTGGGCATATCTACCTATATTCCCACTCATGTCCACCTACACATCCTTTTTCCTCCCATTTCTTCCTGTGCTATTATTTTATTCCCACTGACTCCACATAGTAATACTAACATGTACATGGGTGTCAGACCATGGGTAGCCAACCAGGGACTCTTAAAGAAAACTGACTCCTTCATCCCACAGCTGCCAGTTTTCAATAGCTCCTCTAGAAGAGGTGGGAATTCATAACTCTTCCTCATCCATGCTGGGATTTTGGCTGGCTTGATCTTGGGTAGGCACAATTTTACTGATTGACACATTCAATTACACTGAACCTAGCTGACATGAAATTTAAATTTTCATCAACAGGAACATCACGCTCCTTAGAGCACACAACTTCAATGTAGTTCTCAAGACCTCTTGTTTTACTGGAAAATTCTTCATCATGCAGCTCCCAGTGCCTTCCAGTAAATGCATTACATAGCACTTTAGACTCGCCTTTATTTCATTTCCTTTTATTTTCTGCTAGTAACATATTAGAATAAAAGGCTTTTTAGGGACAGCCCTTGGGAGGAAGAGGCAGGAGGATCTCTGTAAGTACAAAGCCAGGTATGACTTTCAGTCTTTTCAGGATCTGCATATTTAATCACATGTATATTACTAAGTAGTTCGAAGATGTCATCCCTAACCACAAGGAATAGAGTCAGAAGAAGGAAGAGGAAGACAAGGAGAGGAAAGGAAGGAGGACAGAGGATGCAGAAGGAAGAGAACGTGGACAAAGAAGAGCAAAAAGGAAATCAACAGCCAGTTTTCAAGTAAAGCTGAGCATTTGCTGGAGGATGTATGAGTAAGTTTGGGGTTTTGTTCTAGGTACCCTCTGAGAACAAAGGGAAGGCAAACAGTATTCTTTACTGTTTTCTAACAAAACAGTGTCGGACACACAAAAGCAGACAGCCCCTTGCGGCCCTCCACAGCTCCTGCTAAGAGTTCAGCCTGGGCCAGGAAAGAGCCCCATCAATCACAACATGAAATGCACTTTCTCACACTCTCATGGGGGTGCAGATGTCTGTGCAGCTTGGGAAACTTGCTTTCTCCTTGCTCTTTCACATCAGCACAGTACTTGGTGGGGAGCTACCTTCATGTGTCCTGTGAACTTTCACCTACTGCCTTAGACTTTGCAGCATGTACTGGATTTTATATATAGTTTCTGGTGATTTTTTTTCTTGATTTCTTGTTTCTAAATGAAAATCCTTTCCACACAGGCCAGATGTTTCTCTACTTGCAAGAAGGCAAGTCATTTCACATCATAAATACTGAATCACATCTCAGGGTCATAGTCAAAAGCTTTTATGTCTCATTAAATGTCAGGCTTCTCATCAATTTCCCCCATTGGGCTCCATTTAGATCTTGGGATGTGAAAATGCATGGACCTGAGGTTATTACTTAGAAGGCTTCCAGGGCTAGTAGCAACTAATATAAAACATTTCCAATTACATGTTCAGCACTTCATGTACTTGTTTTAACAAAGTACATGACGGCAGCAAACATTTTCCGAACTCCAAGTTCCAGGAGTTTTCTGGTCTGTGTAACAGCAATTTGTCTCATGAAGGGAGAAGAAACAAGATGCCTTTATAGGTTAATCCATGGCCTAACTACTGAGATACAAAAATATTGACCTTTACCTTTCTTCCAAATCAAAGCAATTTAGGCTACTCGTGTAATTCTCAGAAGTGACTGTTACAATTCTTATGTAGCTAAATAAAATCTTAAATTCACTAAAGTCAGAAAAGGCAAAGTAGCATTCACTCACCTAAGTCTGATAATCAATTTTCATGCACTCGGTGATAAATGAGTGGTATTTTGATAACATGAACAACCTCCCAGTGTTTCATAATCTACAACCTAATTTCCAAATGTAATCGTACATCATCAGGTAAACAAAATCAAATGATTATATCCATATCCTCATTTGTCAAAGCATCTTAGATTATCTTTTTAAAAAATGAAGTGCTTATTTTAACAAAAAGAAATCAGGATATAGGGAAGATACATAATCAGATAAAGCAAAAATTGGCAGAGAATCTGGGTTTTGGGCTTCAGTCTCCCATGTCCCTATGTGATCATATATAATTGTTTGGTTTATTGAAGGGTAATTTGTTTTAATGTGTTTTCTTTTTTGTTTTAAAATACAGTCAAATATTCTTTGCCATCCATTCTGGTGAGTGTCACTGAAATCCTTACCCCATAGCCCAAGTCTTTACGGGGTATTTGCTTTGACTAATGAAATACTATAGAAATGGTGTCTGAGACTTCTGAAGAAAAGTTCCAAAGATCACTGAGCCTGTGCCTTGTCTTAAGAGTACACTTCCCTTTGAAGCCCAGCAAATGAAATTAAATCCCCGAGTCATCATGTATTCAGGAGGTCTGAGCCACATCTACAAATCATGTGTGGGAGACCTGTTGGTCCCCTCAGCTAAGCATACACTGTGCTTTATACTCCAAGCACAGATAGGTAAGTGAAAAGATTTCCAACATTCAGCTCACCTATGGCTGTTCAAGTCTGCCAAGATGAGACTCAATACAGCATGGAGTAATGTAAGCCATCCCTGCGAAGCCCTGTCAAATCTCACTGTTGGGAAACACAGAGCAATTTCAAACAGTTGAGAAGTGTTTGCACTCCCACTTGTTCTCCAGTTACACTAAAATACTTTGATTTTTCAGTTATTTTCTACATGATTGGATACAATGGTATATTTGACAAGTTTAGCTATTATCATTTTAAAACTATGAGGGTCAAATGGCCTTCCTTTCATTAGTATTTATGCAGAATCTATACATCCTCTGATACCTGTTATTTTTAAAAGCACAAAAATAGAGCAGTTTTGTGTTTTTATTATTTAGGAGTTCCAGTTTCTTTATAATCATGTTACTTATTTATTTAAAATAAAAATGCCTGCAGCATATCTGTCCAGGCTCTCCAGCAGTCTCCATTGAGAACTCAGATGCCAGAACAGACTACAATATCCAGAAATACTTACAATTACCATATATAAGCTATTCTATGATAAAGCATAATTTAACAGTGTCTATCCACAAATCCAGCACTACAAAAGGTAATGAAAGAAAAACTCCAACTTACCTACACCCATGAAAGCAGAAGAAATAATAATCTCACTGCAGCAAAATCAAAAGAAGGAAAACACACACAACAACAACAATAAAAGTAACAGATATCAATAATTATTGGCCATTGGTACCTCAATATCAATGGTCTCAATCCGCCCCAAAAAAGACACAAACTAACAGAATTAATCCAAAAATAAGATCCATCCTATTGCTGCATCCAAAACAATCTCAACATCAAGGATAGATATTATTTCAGGTAAGTGGTTGAAAAAAGATATTCCAAGCAAATGGGTGTAAGAATCATGCTAGTGTAGCCATTTTAATATCTAACAAAACATACTTCAACCATAACTAAGAAAAAAGAGACAAGGAAGAAAACTACATATTAATCAAAGGAAAAATCCATAAAGGTGACATTTCGGTTCTTAATATCTATACTACAAACTCAAAGGCAAACACGTTTATAAAAGAAGTGCTACCACAGCTTAAATCACACTCTCACACTGATAGTGCGAGACTTCACTATCCCACTCTCACCAATGGACAGGTTATCCAGACAAAAATTTAAATAGAGAAATGCTGGACCTATGGGATGTTATAAACCTGGCAGGTATTTATAGAACTTTTCACACAAACACAAAAGAATATACCTTCTTTTTGGCACTTCATGGAACTTTCTCCAAAATTGACTTGAAAACAAAGCAAGACTCAAAGATAAAAGGAAGTTGAAATAATACCCTGCATCCTACCAGACTATTATGAATTAAAGCTAAATATTAACAACAGAAACAATAGTAAACTTACAATCTCATGGAAACTTAACAACTCTCTACTGAATGAAAAACACAGCAAGAAGGAAATAAGACATTAAAGACTTTCTAGAATCCAAAAGTATGAATACACAACATTTCTAAACTTATGTGACACAAAAAATCAGTGCTAATTGAAATGTTCATAACATTAAGTTTCTACATAAAGAAATGAAAGATATCTCATAAGTGCAACTTAACAGCACACCTGAAAGTTTAGAACAAAAAGAAATCACAACCAAGAGCAGTAGATTGCAATAAATAATCAAACTGAGGGATGAAATAACAAAATAGATACAAAGAGAACAGTACAAAGAATCAATGAAACAATGAGTTGTTTTTTGTTTTTATTTTTATTTGGCAAAATCAATAAAATAGACAAACTAACTAAAACTAACACAAACTAACTAAAACATACAGAGAAAATACCCAAATTAACAAAATAAGAAACAAATGGGAGACATAACAACAGACACTGGGTTATCCAGAGAATCATAAATACACACTTTAAAAACCTATCCTTCACCAACGTGGAAAATCTAAAGGAAATTGATAATGTTCTGAATTTCTTATTTGTTACTCTTAAAAAGTTAAATTAAAATCCGATGGTTTAAATAGTTCTACAATCTGTAGTGAAATAGAAGCAGTCATGAAGTTTCCCCTACCCACTCACCCATCTCCACAAACCCCAGGCCCAAAAGGTTTTAGCTAAGAATTCTACCAGACTTTCAAAGAAGAATTAATACTTCAGATTATTCCACAGCACAGAACAGAAGGAGCATTACCATTTCATGTGGCCACAGTTACCCTTATACCAAAACCACATAAAAACTCAACAAAGAAAGAGAGTTACAGACCTATTTCCCTTATGAACATACATGCAAAATATTTATAAAAATATCCAAGATCACACAAAATGATCAAGTAGACTTCATCTCAGAGATGGTTCAATATATGAAAATCAATATATGCATTTCAATATATAAACAAAGAAAAATTACAATTATCTCATTAGATGAAGGAAAGACCTTTGACAAAATCTAATACCCCCTCACCTGGAGTGATTAGGGATATAGGGGACATACCTAAATATAATAAAGGCAATTTAGTGCAAACCTATAGATAACATCAATTTAAATGAAAAGAAACTTAAAATAATTTCACTGAAACCAGGAACTAGACAAGATTTTTCACTTCATATCTATTCAAAGAGTTATCAAAGGCTTATCTATTGCAATAAGACAACTAATGGAGATTAAGGAGATACAAATTTGAAAGGAAGAAGTAAAGCTATCCTTATTTGCAGATATATAATAATATACATAAATTGCCCTAAAAATTCTACCAGGAAAGTCCTAGAGTTGATAGACACATTCAGTGAAGCAGCTGGATACAAGATAAGGATCATAAAAATCAGTAGTGTTTTATATACAAATTATAAACAGACAGAGAAAAAAATAAGGAAAACAGCACCTTTCACAATAGTCTTAAATAATGTAAAATAGCTTGGGGTAACTCAAACCAAGCAAGTGAAAGACATGTATGATAAAAACTTCAAGTCTTTGGAGAAAGAAATTGAAGATATCAAGAGATGAAAAGATCTCACCTGCTCATGGATCAGTAGGATTAACATAATAAAAATGGCCATGCTACCAAAAGCAATCTACAGATTCAATGTAATCCCATCAAAATTCTGTCATTCTTCCTTACAGACCTTGACAGGACAATTCTCAACTTCACGTGGAAAAACAAAATTTCAGGATAGCTAAAATGACCTTGAAAAATAAAAGAACTGGTGCACATCTCACCATTGCCTATTTCAAGTTGTACTATAGTGCTACAGTAATAAAAAGCACACAGTACTGCATGACAAGAGGCATGTTAATTAATGGAGGTGAATTGAAGGTCCAGACATAAGTCCACTTACATATTAATATTTGTATAGAGAAGCCAGAATTACACCTGATTTTTTTAAATAAAGAAGCCAGAATTACACACTGAAAATAAAAAGACAGCATCTTTAGCAAATGGTGCTGTTCAAACCGGATATCTGCATGTGGAAGAATGTGGCCCTATCACCTAGGACAATGCCCACACAACTTGTTGAACAAGGAAAAGTCAAGCTGGTGGTAATATGGAGTCTTCACCCCTATGTTCTTGTCTGTTTGATGTGGAAAGGTACCCTGCAGGCTACCAAAAGAGAAATTTGGACACCAACCTAGCCACAAAATCTTTGAACTACAATCTGTCCTGCCTGCAAATATTTTAGGTCAATGGTAGCACAGAACTTGTAGAAGTAGCCATCCAATGTCTGGTTTGATTTAAAGCCCTCTCCATGAGAAGGAGCCCATACTCAGCACAGCTTGAGTAAACCATACACTGGAGACCAGATAGCCAGAGACCAATAGTAAAACCAAACACTATAAAGTATCAATAAAATGACCCTAACAATATTTTGCTATACTCATAGATCACTGCCTTATCCAGCCCACATCAGAGAGGCTACCTCTGAAAGTAGATGGGAATACTTGCTGAGTCCCACAGCCAGACTTTACTCAGAAAGAGAGTCTAAATGAGAGGTCTTCATAAAATCCCTTCCCTCACTGCTTAGGGAAAGCTGAGGAAGTGGAAGCAGAAATACTGTAAAAATCAGAGGGCTTGGAGGACACCAGGAGAATGTGACACTCTTTATTAACCAAGCAGGGCACCTATGAGCTCATAGAAACTGAAGCAGCAATCACAGGGCCTACATGGTCTGCACCAGGTCCTCTGTGTAGACTGTAGGTTTTAGCTAGTATTTCTATAGAACTGTGAGAACAAGTGGGGCCCTGCTTCTTGCTCTTGCCCCTGGGGCTCTTTCCCTTTATGGGATTACCATGTCCAATCTCAATATGATAGATTTTGCTTCATAATATTTTATTTTGTTTTGTCATGTTCTGTTGCTATCTCTTAGAATCTGGAGGGAGTGGGAAACTTGGAGGAACTGGGAAGAGTAGAGGGAATGGAATATTTAAAATGTATTATATGAGAAGACTATCCACATTCAATAAAAGGAAAAAATGAAACAGAAAATAACAACAAAATTATTCAAAAAAAATCTCCAAAAATGATCAAAGTTAGCAATACACATTAAAATCATCAGTAAGAGTTGAAAAGAAAGAATCATCTAGGGAAAGTATTTTATATAACAAACATTTGGCAAATTATTGCCAGAATAGATATTTTCGGAGCTGCATTATAGTTAACTGATGAGCACTGTAGAAATGTCAATGTGCATCCTACTCATTAAATGGAACACTCATCATATTATTAATTTTCCTAATAGCTTATTTTATATAAATGGCATTCAAGAAACTCCAATTATTTTCCTGGGTCAAATAAAATCCTATTGTAATTGTAGTTATTGTCAGATAATCCAATAAGTGTAGTGCTGTATTTGGGTCAATGATAACTCACCCCTGTTCTAATCACACACAATCTATAGAGACAGTGAGGAAAGTTGATTGTCCTATTTTGCTACAACTCATAAAAAAAACATATTTTATGTTATGGTAAAAGTATAGAAGATCCTTGAACTCTGCTGATGGATGGGAAGGGTAGATACAGAAAGTCTGCTCTTTGGGAGAGGTCCTGGATGTATGCTGCAAGTGAAATAAGAAAGCCAGAGTCCAGTGGGATATTCACTTTGTCTCCTTCTGTGGCACTGACCACGCCCATTGGGGGTGGAGCCAGGGGCAAAAGTGACATGTGGAACTAGGTCTCAGGAGGAGCCTGGGAACGCTGTTTGCTTGTCTCTGGTCGATCTACACTCATTTGTCCAGTGTCTGCCTTTGCCACACCTTCTACATAACCCAGAAGGCTGAGGCCTTCTGTTCGATTCATTCCTGGGAGTGTTATTTCTAGGGATGCTTTGCCTACAATTTCTTTTTAGATGTCCTATCTTACCACAGTTATAACATCTGGCATGATGATATCTCTTCAAACCTTTGGAGATGGCTTCTCCTACCCAAGCTTCTATGTCACCATAGTTAAGACCTCTGTTATCTTGATGTGTTCTCAGACCTTTAGATATGGCTTCTCCTACCCATGCTTCAGTGTTATTGTCATTATACTCAATGTTGGCTGTATATAGGACCCATTCATCCAAGGATACTGATTGGATTTTTAAAGGCCAAATCACTTGTTTGCATTGAGGTTTTGCATTCTCATAAGCTAAAGATTCTATGATGTTTTATGCATGTTATTTTTACCATATTCTATGTATGTATACTTTTGCTTGTGTTCAAGACATTGATACAATTTGGGATATTTATCATGCTGCCCTTTATAGTTCTAGCTCTTGTCTAGGCATTTCTACTCTACCTCTATTTTAGGGATTTATATGTATGTATATGTACATAGTTATATTGCTTAGATATTTGTCCCTGCTTTACGGAAAGTTTCAATCAGTCTTTTAGCTAAGTTCCTGAGTATTACAGATTATCTTCACTCATTTTTCCTTTACCTATGAGATTAGTCAGACATAGATGCTTAATCTTCAACCACTTCATAGACATGCAGAACATGGCATTTAAATGTTTTAATATTAGTACTCCGTTGACATGAGACACTGTTACTCCTGACAGCACCATGCACTTTCCTGAAAATACGTTGGAAACTGTTGTTGCTCCTGCTGGAGTCCTTTCTTGCCTCAGCTAATGGCCTCTTGGGCAAAGAACTGCCTCCACCTTGACCACTGATATGGACTTGCAGTCCTATGTGTTTGCAGGAGACAAATATAGAAGACTGCTGAACCTTGCCAAGTCAGGGTAAGACAGCCTTTCTACCTCCCTGCTGTTGTTGTGGTCTGTCAAGTATTCTTGGCCTTAGTCAAAACTGGGTGTACCAACGTTGCTGTGATGTACCAGGTAGCTTGATGGTTCTGTCCTCACTGCACCTTTTGGAAGTTGCCCATCTGTACTTCCTGTCTACCCTAGTATTGTTATTTCCCTTCTCAGTTCTTGATGAGATTGAAGATTAAACTATCACAACTATTATTCTCTCTTCCTAGTTAGATATATTAGGTACTAGATTTAAGTTATGCCTTCCCCCTAGGACTATATATGTAGGTCATTTTGGTCTCAATTTTCCTTTTCTTAGAGCACACTTGTTATTCACTGTTTTGTATATAGTTTTGTATCAAGCCCAACTCTTTTCTTTAGACTAAAAGGGGAATTGTAGTAGGATATTCACTTTGTCTCCTTCTGTAGCACTGACCACGCCCATTGGGGGAGGAGCCAGGGGCTGAAGTGACCTGTGCAACTAGGTCTGAGGAGGACCCGGAGAATACTCTCTTGCTGGCAGGACACGGAGAGGAGAGCATCTGGTGGAACTTGCTGGTGTTCATCTGTCTAGTTTGTAAGTTATTTCTCCCTGAATAAACATCTGTTCGGCCTATTTGTTTATCTTGATCCTTATTAAACCGCAATACCAGAGTACTGAGTTTTTAGATCACCCTAAAATGTCATCATCATTTACCCCTCATTAAGGGTTAATCCAAGGAAAATTAAATGCAAAATTCTGAATACACTAGCAGTGCCATAACTGGTAAGAATGTATGTGTTGTTGTTGTTCCAAACCTATGTATTTAAGGACCCAAAGACCACTTTGAGTTCAATGCATTATAGGTTTCTCAGTCTCTTGTACTTTCTTGATTGTAAATCACACAAACATCCAATAGAGAATATAAATCAGGAATTAGGGCTAACTTGGCTTTGGTAAAATGTTTGTTCTTTTAACATTTCAAGGTTTTACTTCCATTTTTTTTTCAACGCACACATTTACTAAGTTCATTGAATTTTATCCATTCAAATTTATAAGATTGCCATTTTCTACTGCCGTGCCTTAAATGTGTAATGTCCCCAACAGGCTAAGTGCTGGAACACTCAGTCACCAGTTGGTGACACTGTTTTGGGAGACTGTGGAAGCCTCAGTGCTGTGGTATAGTTAACAAAAGTGGGTCACTAGAAATAAGCCATGATGAGTGATATCCACTCTGGTTCCATCTGAACTCCTCCTCTGACCCATCAAGATGTAAGAAGCTAATGCTGCAAGTTCCTCTTGTCAACACTAACAAACTCCCCAGCCCAAATGCCTTTCCTACCTCTGAAATCATGGAACACAGAAAATTCTTCCTCCTGAAGTCGTTCCTGACATATATTTATTTTATCAATGTGACTAGAAAAATAATTAATGTGTCAGCCTCATAGATACATTTGGTTAATGACCAGTTTCATGTTTCTAATTATATGACTGAGGTGGTTAACCTATTGGATATTTAAGTTGAATTGAGTAAATTGCCCAAAAATGCACACACAGTTAGCTGTGAGCCTATTAATATTAACTTAAATTGATAGTACCTAATTTCAAAAATATTTATAATATGTGCTCATCAGAATAAATATTTTGCTGCTTTAATAAAAATTAAAAAATGTAACTAAATCTAGACTGAAAAAATAATACCAATATAATATACTGGGAGAAAAAAATAGCAGTTTCAAAATCTATTTTTTTATGTTATCTGCCTTCTTTTGTTATATTTTAAGTATCTGGACTCTGAAATAAAAAGTAAAGAACTCAGAAAAGTTAGAACGCGTTGCCCAGTGATGGGATCCATGTGTTGTTATGGTAAATGATCACTTTGGTTCTTCCATGTATGCTTGCATGGCATCACGTGGGCAGCAGTGAACTGGCTGAGTATTTTGAATTAAGTACTTGTGGACTTTCTCAGTATAAAAAGAATGCTTTTACACAGTGTGCACGTATCCTGTCCTCTAGCCACTAAGCTCATACGTTAAGTCCCCTTCATATCTCCAATGTCAGCCTGCTCATTCTCCTCATCAAAATACTTCTTCACTAGGTCATGGGTACATACCTGAAATGACAGATACTCAGGAAACTATTTGTGAGGCAGGCAGATCACAAGTTTAAAGGTATCCTAGGATTAATAGTAAGTTCCTGGTTAGCTTGGGCTACATTTGAAAACTTGTCTCAAAAAAGAATCAGTATTCAATGTTCATAGCCAGCCTACAGTTTTAGAGAAGCCTGATTGTTTTTTAAAATAAATTTATTCATTCATTTATTTATTTTACATTGGCCACAGTTTCCCCCAACTCCTCTGCTTCCAGTTCCTCTCCGACCCCCGGCCTCCTCTCTTCACACCCCTAAGCCACTTCCCTCTGTTTCTGTTTAGGAAAGGGCAGGTCTCCCATGTGTATCATCAAAATATAACATCAAGTTTTATTAAAACTAAGCACCCCTCCCCACAAATATTAAGGTGATTGAGTAAGAGAAGTAGGGTCCCAAAAGCCAGAAAAAGACTCAGAGACAGCCCCTGATCCCATTGTTAGTAGTCCCGCAAGAGGACCAAGATACACAACTGTAACATGAAGGCTGCTCTCAACCTGGAAGGTATGAAAATTCCTTCCCAGCCGAATGTGGGAAAAGAGGCCCTCTTGTAATCTGTCACACAAGATTTGTCACAAATGCTTTTCTTTCATTCTTTAGTGCTCAGTTGTTTGCAGTGAGGCTCCAGATAGTTTTCTGAGGCCTTGAGTGAATGGGAGAGGGGGGAGGGCAGAACATATTTCTTCTCCATTTTTTCATTTCACCATTTTGACTTGCCCACAAAATGTTTCCTAACTCCTTTTACCCAAGGAAGGCATCTATACAGTGTTAGTATCCAAATATTATCAACAGGGCTTCCTTATAGCATTGGTGTATGATCACAGTCTAAGGAACTTAACAACTTAAGTGTATTGCATCACAGCTCCATAAGTGAGGATTCCAAAACAGGTCTCCCTGGGGAATGTGATTAGAATTTCAGATTATGGCTTCTCTGTAGCCTCCCAGGGTAAATAATGCTGTGTCCTTGCCTGTGCAGAAGGTTGGAGGAATCCAGCTGTTGTGGTTGTGTTACTGAGGTTCCCATGGACATGCTGGCTGGCTGCCAATGTCCATTCTCAGATTCTGAAAACTGTCCACATTCCTTGGCTCCTGGGTGTCTCTCTTTTCAAGGCCAACAAGTCTTACTCATCTTTCAACTCTCACCTCCCTGTTTCTGCAATGTGACTTCATTTTGAAGCTCTCCCACTCCTCTTGTGCTTTCAGTGGCTCATGTGATTACACTGTGCACCCGACTTCATCCAAGATAATCTTTTGCTTCACAGTCACTCAGGAGTTAAGGGAATAACTCAGCCAGTGAAGGCCATACACAGAGCCCAGAGTCAAACCTCAACACTGTAAAAGTCTAGGAGTTCATGTCTGTAATATATGTCTGTAATCTTACCAAGGGAGAGGCAGAGAGGCAAGATTTTGTTTTATTTTTTAGACAGGGTTTCTCGGTGTAGCCCTGGCTGTCCTGAAACTCTCTCTGTAGAGCAGGGTAGCCTCAAACTGTAATCCACCTGCTTCTGCTTCCTCAGTGCTGGGATTGAAGGCATGTGCCACCGTACCCAGCTACAAAACACCTTTGATCACATTTAGTAACATATTTCCAGGGTTGAGATATTAAGATCTTGGTATTTTTTTTTAGTGGACTGCCATTTATCCTACCATATTTATCAACAGCAATTTAAATAAAAATCATTCTAGATCCATACAAAACAGTGGTTTTCAACCTGTGAGTCATGACCCCTTTGGGTCACATATTAGATATCAGATATGTACATTATGATTCATAACAATAGCAGCATTACAGTTATGAAGTAGCTACGAAGTAATTTTATGGTTGGGGTCACCCCAACATGAGGAAATCAATTAGAGGGTCACAGCATCAGGAAGGCTGAGAAACCACTGATATGAATGAATGACCTTGAGGAACTCCCTGGCTAGGAGTTCTGCAAACATATCCAGAATTTCAGTTTAGAGTTAGGTGCTTCGATAATAGTTTTGAAATGAGGCATTATAACTTTTGGGAGAGGTTTTGTTGTAAGATATTAGACGGCTGCAGAGCTCAGGGAGTAACAGAGTTTAGCAGATTAAATCATGACATGCAGAAGAGGAAGAAGGATCACTGAGAAGTCTCACAGGACTAGCAACAGGGCTGAGGCCCAGGCAGACACTGCTGTAATAGAAACATAGACCTTCCCAGCGAATGTCTCTCTGCTGAGTTTCAAGCAGGGAGAAGCTGAGATCAGCTCACAATATAAATCATGTCAAAAGTAAGAGTGAAACACCAAAATGAATTCAGTAAAATTTAAAAGGACTTTGCTAAACCCGGCACAAACTGACAAAAATTAGGAGTGTATTGAATGCCTTGTTCTGCTACAATAGAATTCAGCCAAACTAACAGCATGTCTTTGCTAGACAGACAGCTGTTTTCAGCTGAAAAAGCTGAAAAAGGAAGAACATTACAAAATCAAGTTTTAATCGAGATGAAATAGGTGGTCACTCATATTTACACTGGTTTGGGGAATGTTTGTGGAAACCCACGTGTTCTGAGGGTATGCCAAAAATAACTGTGTAAATGCAAACTATAACCATGCGTTTATAACCAAATGTCCCTGGTCTCTAATGACATCCTGTTTCAGAAGTCAACATTTTTCTTCAAGCTATTAAAACATTTGATGTTTAACATACTCTGAGCAAAATTATGGAGAACATATTCACCACTGGCTTGTATTTTCTTCAAAAGTGTAAAGAACTAAATTAATTTTGTTACTTATAAATATCTTGTTTTACATGTCAATCTCAGTTCCCCTGCCCCCCACAGACCTGCTATTTCATCTCCTTTCTGTTCCCCAGGGAGGGTGAAGCCTTCCATGGAGGATCATCAAAGTCTGTCACATCATTTGGAGCAGGGCCTAGGCCCTCCCTGGTGTGTCTAGGCTGAAAGAGTATCCCTCTATGTGGAATAGGCTCCCAAAGTCCATTTGTACACTACCGATAAATACTGATCCACATAACTCATAGATTGCTCAGTCTTCCTGACACCCACATTCAGGGGGTCTGGGTTGGTCCTATGCTGGTTTCCCAGCTATCAGTCTGGGATCCATGTGCCCCCCTTGTTCAGGTAGGCTGATTCTGTGGGTTTCTCCAGCTTGGTTTTGACCCTTTTACTCATTCTTCCCTCTCTTCAATTGGATTCCAAGGGAAGAACTAAATTCTTAATCTTAGTCATTGCAGTGAAAAAAGGAGTAGAATGTGGGTGAACAGTGTGAGGGACTAAAGAACAGAAAATAAAATGTATTCATGACTAGAAAAAGGGATATTTTCTTTTTATTTTGCTATCCTAGATTGAAAAGTATCCAAAGACGGATCCAGTGTGAATGAAGAATGAGAACCCATTCTGTATCAATGTGAAGCTCATCTTTCTTCCTTAAAGGATGAGCACACTTCATACTGTGTGCAGCGCAATGGAGGGAATGGAAATACAACAGAAAAATGATCAAAGACCAAACCAGATAATGCAGGTAACACAATTAGCATCATGCCAATTCCACATAAACATTTAGCACACCTACACACTTTCATGTTTAATACATTTAGATTATCATCACTATATGAGAAACAGAATAACTATGTACATCACCAAATAAAATTCTGCCATGTGAAGTAAAGTACATTTTCACATTCTTAATCTGGGTGTTCCTTGTGGAAATATTTTATTCATGATAGAACAAGCATGGGGTTGGGTTGATTTGGGGGTTTGCAAAGTACTATGACAGACTAAGTCATTTTGGCTTTAGATAAGAACATGTATAAAATCTCCATTTCAATGAAGATGAAACTACAATGTGTTTAAAATCATGTCAAAGATTACCTAGTATTCACTGAAGTTGTAATGAGGAAGCACAAGGTCACTCAATATCCTAAAGTGCCTTAAATGGGCTGGAAAAACAAGACTTGCCCAACATTCCATGACTGACTACAGCATGTAGGTTTTTTGTTTGTTTTCTGTGCTTGCTTTTGTTTTTTGAGACCGCATTTCACTATGTAGCCCTGGGTGGCCTCGAATTCTCTGTGTCAAGGAAGCTGTCTTTGAACTTGCAGAGATCTACCTATTTTTGTCTCCAGAATGCTTGAATTAAAGGCATGGGTTACTATGCCCATAGGTGTTTTGCCTGTGTACCCAGTGCATGCCTGGTGCCAGCAGTGGCCAGAGAAGGACATAGAGTCTCCTGGAAGTAGGGTTACAGATTACTAGCATCTGCTTTGTGGGTTCTAGAAATTGAATTTGGTTGTTCTGGAATGGTAGCTGGCTTTTAGAGGTTGAAACAACATTCCAGCTCCAAGCATAGTACTTCTTAATAAGAGGGAAAGAATGTTCTTCTGACTTAAATGCATCTGTCATCGAGGCTCAAACATTCTTTTAATCTCCCATTCAGATTTTCCCAGGGAACATCAGACTTGTAGATTATCACTTTAGCACTTCTACTTTGATGTCTCATAGGCCTCCACAACTTCAAATAGCTGGCTAAGCTGAGCGTCTGATCACCTTCACATTGTAGGTTAACTCAGCTACTTTATTCTTTTAGTTGTTCAGACCTCGAGGCCAACTTTGAGTTGTCTGTTTTAGGCTTCTCAGTCAAATTGTCAGAACATGCTTGTGATGAATAATCTTCATTATCAACTTGATGGAACTTAGAATCTCTGTGTGGAAATACTTCTGGTTCTGTCTAGGAGGATATTTCAAGGGAGGCTTATCAAAGCAAGAACAACACATCCTTGATATGGCGGCACCATCCCATCATCTGGGTCCCCTGACTACATGAAATGAAGGAAGCAAGCCGGCCTTTAGCATTTTTTACTTACTGCTTCTTGACTGCAGGCATCATGTGATTAGCAGACCTCCTGTTGCCATGCCTTCTTCAATTGATGGCACCTGTAGACTGTGGGCCCAAGTAAACCTTTTCTTCCTTACATTGCTACTGTCTGTTACTTTGTTAATGCTACCAGGAAAAAAATCACTCAGTGTGCTTAGCTTTGTTACTTCCGCTATTTCCATTTTGAACCAAATCTTAACCTATGATTGATAATTACCAAGTCTCTTAAGAATAACTGCAAACTCTCTTATCTGACTCTTCCAAGCATGATAAATATTCGATGGTAAAATAAGTCAGAAGATGATAAGCTATGCAAGGAATTCTGACCTCTCGTTTCTTGAAAATAAGTAAATATAAATTATAATAGCAAGGGTTCACACATTACCCTCTCCATCCCTGTCATCGCCCTCCTCACATATCCTTTGAGCATCCAGACACACTTATGTTTCAGGGTCTTTGTATGTGTTTTTCTCTTGCCTTGGGATCAGTTTTAATGTGAGCAGTAGCAGCATCACATGGGTTGTGATGAGATGTGATGAAATGACCAAATAAGAAAGAGGGGTTGGAGAGGCATCTGTTAGGTAAGCACTAGCACGAATTGCTCTCTGCTTCCTGGCTGCAAACTCAGGGTAAACAGCCAGCTCACACATCTGCTGTGATGTCATTCCACTGTGATGGACTATATTCCTCTGAACAATAAACCAAGATAAATTTTTCTGTCTTCAGTTGCTTCCTGTTAGATATTTCATCCCAAAATGAGAATAGAATCCAAAATAAGTTTGTATGTGTGTATTCTACAGGTATACCTATTAAATATATATGCTATGATATCTTTATATATCATAAATATAGATTTATAGCACACACATATATATGCTATGATATATTTCTTTTCATTAAAATATATACACAATACATTTTTATAATAAATGAAATAAATACTACTGGTTTACAACTAGTGATTTAAAATTCCGTTTCACGTAGAAGATTGACACTATTCTTTTATCGGAGGGGCAATGTAACAAAATACGTTTTTACAATATAAGAAATTTTGCTATAGTATTTCAATATATTACTGAATACAGACCTTTAAAGATGTGTCTTAGATTATTTATTAAATATTCATGATTAATAATTTTGCACAAAATTATAAAAATGATACAAAATAATACATCCTAGTAAAAGAACTTTAGCAATGACCATCAAACTAATTATGATCCCCATCTTCCTAGATTTTTACCTATTATTTTAGGATCCAGTTGCAACTTAACAATTAACATGTTACTATTAATTGATAGTAGTTGAAAAATATTTTGACAGTGTGACATTTAGCATATTTAAAAGAAAGGATCAGAGTTTACTAAGATTTTGTATTCAGTGTGATTAAAAGTAGGGTATACCATCTTGCTTTTTATTCTAACTTACCAAAAGTGCATTTGTAGATGATAAGCCATCATCAGTTTGAGTCCTATTCACACACACACACACACACACAAATACACATACACATATGTATATATATTTACCTGCAAATATGTCTGTGCACCAGTTCTGAGATAATTCATAGATTCTAGAGCACAGTATAGAGTTCCCTGGGACTGGAGTTACTCTGTGGGTTCTGGGGCTCAAACACAGGTTTTCTGTAAGAATAACCAGTGCCGCCTCTCCAGCCACCAATGGTAGAAGCTCTTGAAATAGCCTCTGTATACTAAATACTTTCAATGTTGTAAGCTCATCCATTGTCTGACTTCTTCTCAAGCTTCAAGCTGACATTGCTATTGTTTCTCCTTGTGACTGGGGATAAATTCTAAGTATAGAAGAAGTCACTCAAATCTACTCTTCTCACTCTCTGTTTATATTCACATGGGGAGATATGCATACATACATACATACATACATACATACATACATACATACATACATAATGTAGGCTTTTGGTGAAGCCTCATAGGTTTAAAATTCTGGGAGATAAATTTCATCAATCAACTAATATTTGAGATATTCCATTATCTCAGAATTAATCTCACCAAGTGAGATTAAACATCAAACACACTCCAGTTTGCTACTACCAGAACAGCTTGAACATGGGACCAACCAAATAAATAGGCTAGTATTGATCATGTTAGACACTTGCAAAGCATTTAGGTCAGGTAGATGTGGTAGTACCAGCCTTAATCCCTGCCCCCAGAGGCAGAAACTGAGGATTTCTACTTTCTAGCTAGTCTGGAGTACATCATGAGATCTATGTCAAAAGATGGCTAAAATACACCCAGTTACTGCCACCATTTTACTACCCTAACTAACTGTGTAAGCATAGGGTCTTATATACACATCTTGGATAGCATTAATTTATCATTCAGTAATGCATTTAATAAACAGTAGCTTCTGCTTGACAAACTGAGCATACACCTAAATTTAAGCATTTGGAAATGAAAATATTATCTATCTGTATGATTTCATTGGATGTAAAATAGGGAAGTGAGCAACATTGCCCATCACAAAAATATAATTTCATCTTGTCTCTGATTGAAATGCTTTCTATACTTAGACCACCATAATTCTCTCATTTATTTTACCTCTGACTATATGACAATGTTATAATAGCAACAATCTTTTCATTATCATCAATTTTCAGAAGGTATTGGATGATATTAGGCATTTAATGAATGTTATTGAAGAATGTGAAAAATCATCATTTTAACATGGGCCTATTGCTGTTTTATATTGCTGAGATAGTTTGCATCTAATTTACAGGTTTCCCCAAGGTTTTAACAGCCAGATATAACTTTCTCATTTTTCATGAAAGGTTCTATAATTTTCATGAGTACACTGAATGGAAACACAAGTTTTTAAACTAAGATTTTGTCAGTTTTATTGGATACAGTGAGCCCATTGAACAGCTATTGTCTGTAAGGACATGAGTGGATTGAAGGCTACCATAAGATCATCAAGACAGTTTCTTCCAGTAAGCTGTTTAGAGTTCAGAGGAGAAGAAACACTCAAATTTCTCACAATAGAATAAGACAGTTCAGTTCAAACATCATTAGATTACTGCAAATATGAATCTACTCTTGTTTTTGATATATTATGAGTTAATTGGGACACCATCTGTAGTAATAGTGAAGCTGCTCTTAATGTCATGTGAAATAATGAATTTGGGCACATTATCTATATTAATGTAGTTCATATTTCAACTCTTTAAGCTTTGATTCATTACTCTCATTTTCTTTTCTTTCATTAAAATGACTGAAAAGATGATGATAAGTTGATGTTTCTGACTTTAAAAAAGAAATCAATAAATTCTGGCCAATTCAAATGCTGTGAGGCAAAAGCTTTTCGTTTTTGAATAGGTCTTATGGCTCACACATGGTCACAATTTCCCTGCCTGTTACTTCTAGGGGACAAAGGGAGTGTATCCTTTCAGATTCTACCTGATTCTTAGGAATCTGCTGCCTATGTATAGTATGTCATTGCCCCAAATGCATTGTTCTCAAAGGACAATGATAAGCATGCTGGGGAACTTTATGAGGCCCATTTGTATCTGAGCTTCAGACTCATCTCAAGTCACAGTTGTTGACTAGACCCCAAGCTATAAATAGAAAACTGTGTTCTTCTATGAATGAGTCTTGAATCCATTACATACTGGGTCTTCCCAGAAACTTTAGTTTGATTCCTTTTTCCATGAGAAATATTAAAAACTATCTACCAAACCCTCCAGTTCATAATTTGAAGGAGGAAACACTTTTTGTTGCAACATGAACAAAATAAAAGATTATAATTTGCTTGTGGCCTGACAACAGAGGATAACCATGTTCACAGGAGAAAAGTCTTTTGGGTAGAGCAATGCACTGCTTTCTGGTAGCCTTATTGACAACTAGTCTATTGACTCAGGTTATTTTGACTTAAAGAGAAAGCTAAATATGACACAAAGAGAGGAGCTACTTGCTAAAAAGTAACTGAAAGACTTCCCAAACCATTTCTGTTACTGGTGTATTTATATAATTAATATAATTACAAACTGTAGACTATAGACAACTGATATTTGGTCTTGCATACAAAAAGAAGTATTGTCTTGTATACAAAAAGAAGTATTGCAGAAACTAATGGTTCTAAAATTTTATTTTGTATTTTAAATGCACTCCTGATTTATCTAATGTTTTAAGAATACAATTATAGAGTTTACTTTCTTTCTCCAAATATAATTTTAAGATGAAGACCTTAATACAGGCTTATTAATTAATGAGTTTCTGATAGTTATGCCTCCTTCTAAGTATTTTAAATAATTTAAAATATTTTCTAATTCTACACCATAAAGTCTACATAGTAAATACTGCAAATTTTATCTTACTGGCTTTATTATATTATCTATTAATATTCACCATGACAGTAAAAAAAGTACAGCATTCCTTAAGAATGAAAATAGAAATCATACAGTTCTTTACAATTTTAGAGTAGCTTGCATCTTCATGATAAATACCTCTAGACATAAAGTAGATTATCCCATATCTCCAAGAAAATGTCCTTTGTATCTTAACTGTTAATTGATAATTACTGTTAACACAGCATGATTCATTACATATTCCAGAAAAATAAAAATCTATTTATTGTAAAAGCTAGCTCAAGGCTATTCACATAACCACGTGTCTCCATTTTTATTCCAAAGAATATCATTTTAATTACAGAGATTATTTATTATTTATATAATATGCCAGATTCTGCTCTAGGCAGTCCTAACATATGAAAGACATGTTTTACCCTCAAGGATGTTCTTCTACCATCAAACTGACAAGAAAACAAAAGAAGAGCATTTTCATGAAATATAGATGATTAAGTTGTTATCTCCACACTGGTATTTATTCTGTAGAAAGATGCTGCAGGTTATCAGGCTGGTACAAAGTTTATGTTTCCCATTTGCTTTGTGAGTTTTCTAAAATTCAAAAGTGAAATCTTTTTCATTGGAGATTCTATCACCTTGTGAGCTGATTCTGGACACAGCCAACCATCATTGTTCCTATTCACACTGAATCATTATTTTATCCATAACCTTGAGATGTATAGGTTACAGTTTTATCAAAAGTAAAAATCATATACTTAGCAAAAAGGTGGTAAATCAATAATATGACAAGCTACCGATGGGAAGAATGTATTTGCAAAAGATTATACCTAATAAAAAATCTTTTCCAAAATATTCAATGATTCCTTCAATATCAACAGTAGGAAAATGAATTTGGCAAATCAAAAATGGTCCAACACATGAAGACACCTTGTGAAATATTATATAAACATGCAAATTAAGCATATGAAGAGGTACTCAATGTCATAAATTATTACAGAACCATAAGTCAAAAAACAAAGTATTACTGCACACCTATTAGGATAGCTTATGTGCAAAACAAAATCAATAGAATGTCAGTAAAGATATGAAAACAAGAAAGCTAACATGCTACTGAGAATATGAAAATAGTATAGCAATATAGAAAGTTGACATTTTGTGACAAAACTATTTTCCATACTATTTAGTAACCACACCCCTTGGTCTTTACTCACACAACTGAAAATTTACAAAAACAACAAAAAAAAACCCAAAAAACAAACAAACAAACAAACAATCAAAAAACCAAGTACAAACAACAGCCCAGGTGTTTAGTCTTGTGAAATAATCTTTTTTTACTCTGTGAAGATTTGACACTTAGATTGGTTTATTAAAAAACTGAATGGCCAATAACAAGGCAGGATTGGAGAAGATGCTGGGCAAAAGTAGCACCACAGAGACGGCAAGAGTCACCAGCCAGATGCACAGGAAAGCAGCATGAGCATTGCAAAGTAAAGGTAATAGAGCCATGCGAAAGAACATAGATTAAAAGAAATTGGTTAATTTAAATTATAAGAGCTAGTTAGAAACAAGCATAAGCTATTGGCCTAGTTTTTGTTATTAAAAAGTCTCCACGTGGTTATTTAGGAGTTAGCAGGTGAGGCAAAAAAATCCACCTAGAAATGGAGCCATACATTGGGAGACAGATGACACATTTATCTAATTTCTCTTTAATGAATAAAATATCAGTAGTCAGATATTGGGGTAAAAACATGTATGATCAGAGGGGCAGCAGAGAAGTGACCAGTAAACTCCTATTGCTTTTGTTTGTCCATCCAAAAAGGCCAAGACCTTCTCTAAGCCCTGCCCTACTACTTCCTGTCTGTCTGTCCACAATCCACCAAAACCTCTATGGTTAATTTTGGTCTTCACTCTCTGATTCAAAGCAAATTTTACTATCAGAATGAGATCAAAATATCATACAACATTTACATTCCAGTTTTATCCATAAAACTAACAAAATTTGGATGTAACTAAGATGCTGTTCAGTAAACAAAGAGATAACTAAACTGAGTCCCATCCAGGGAAAGGAGTATTATTCATTCTAAATCAAATGAGCTATTGGCCATGAAAACACATGGAAGGAAGTTGGATGCACGTTACGAAGTAAAATGAAAGTAACATATGTCTTAGAAAACATATTCTGGCATGGCTGGAAAGATGACTCAGTAGGTAAAGTTCTTGCTGAGCCAACATGAGGACCTGTGTTGTCAGCACCCAAATAAAAAGCCAGGATAGTAGCACCAGCCATAATTCTAGCACTAGAGAGGGAGAGATAGCAGTTCCTTATGGCCCAGGGAACACCCAGTAAACCTCAATAAAAGAGTTGCAGTTTAGGGTGAGAATCTAAAATAGGATGGAGAGAGATTGATGAAGACATCCAATATTGAACTCTAGTCTCTACATATATTTGTACACACATCTATCTGTACACGTGTGTGCATGCACACACACACACACACACACACACACACACACACACACGCACGCACACAATCTGAGGAAAAAATAGGGCCATTTCTGATAGTGGATAAGAGTAATGTAAAGATGGTTAGATCTAGAAAGCCACAATGAACACTTGAAATACTTTAAAATGCATATACTTCTATTGCAGAGCATATTTTAGAACAAGGCAGACTAAACAGTATTAAATCAAGCCTCTAAATTACGAGCCACAGCTGATCAAATATTATTGTATCTGTTTATTTTAGTATCTTGAAAGACAGCTGCTTCCTAAATGTAAACAGATTAAGCTCATTTTAACCAAATTCCTAAATTTGAAAGCAAAAACTTGAAGTTTGAAAATAAATTGCTTGATTTTAACCCATCTTTCTGATAAAGTGACCTACTCTTTTTGTTTTATTTTTCTTACATTTTTATGTTGTCCATCAAAGCATAGTATGAGTTTAAGTGGATGTCAAGAAGTTGCATTCTGTGTGTGCTTGGATTCAGGGGAAGCTGTGAGTCTTTATTCAAATTAATTAATCACTTGGCTCCTCCCCTTCTACATTCTATTCCAGGTGTTGTCATAATGTAAAAAAAACAGGTAACAGATAAAAACACATTAACTTGAGAGGTGAAGGGAATCCCTATCAGCCCATACTCCCATCTGATCTGGAATGGATGGACCAGAGAGGACACCAAGATGCCACAACACGACACACCAGAGGGAAGAAACCACTTAATAGAGTACAACTCACAGTTTTCTCATCCCTGGAACTTGGCTTCCGTGTAAATGTTCACATCTTAAATTCCTCTAGTACCCATAGGAAAAGACTTTTGCCCACCTAGTGCTCTATAGGCTCAGAAAATTTGAGGGTTGGGAAAGGATTTAGAGGACTGTTCCAGACTTCCCTCAGGATCTGAACAGATATGGACTTAAATGACTCCAGACATATTTTATGCATGTATATATAAATTTAGAAGATCTACTCTGATACTTCTTAGTAAATTCCAATGAGGTAGTTTTTAAAAAGGTTTCAAACTTTTTCCATTTAAGAGAATTCAACCTATAGTTTTTCTTCCTCTTTTTCTAAGGAAATAGAAATAATAACTGTTAACACAGAAACATATTTATTCACTCAAAGGGAATTGTGGGGATATCTGAAGTAATCTGTATACTTCTGAAAGCACAGAATCCAGTTGTAAGTGTTGAGGAACTAACAAATTTATTAGAGTCAAAAGGGAATGTCTGTGTGTAAGGAGGTCTTAAGGGAAGACCTAACTTGGAAAGATCTGTCAGAGATGATTCCTATAGAACTCAACACCTGATCTTCATTGTTCAGGATTAATGGAAGCTAATCAGTCAGGAAAAAATGTGGATGAAATGCCCCACAAAAGGAATGCTGAATCATGAAACTGAGAAAGTATTAGATATTTATGAGTGTTTAATGGTGGACTACTGGCTTCTTGAGCTTCAAGGAGGCTGTGAGTGCAAAAAGCCCTCTGGGTTTCCATTTTATTAATGCTTCTTAAGGAAGGGATAGATGGTCAGATTTGAGGCTCCTAAACTATTTCTCCATCTGGTCTGTGTATAGCATTTTAGAGCTGGGAGGTAAAGGTAGAAAGAAAGTTCAATGGCTTTTTCTGCAATCTAGGCAGGAAGTGATGTGTCCCAAACACTGGTTGTTCAGGGTCTTGAATCATCTTAGTTGCTTGGTTTGACACTTCTCACATTGTCTACGGCTGGGCTTATGTTTCATCAGTGCATCTGGATGTGGAGAATAGCTCAGCTGGGTAAAATGTTTCTCTCTTCAACGGTTGTTAGATGGTGCCTTTCCCACACTTGGTAGAGTTATTATTTTCTACCTCATAGTGAACTGAGTGAATGATTCTGTATAGAATCAAAGGTTTTGAAATCTTCACAAGACTACTGATTCACACAATCTATTTGTTTTCACATGTTTCTCCAGAATTAAGCTTTCCTGAGAGGAAAATTATATGAGTATTGGAGGTATACATGTAGGTGGAGTGCATATCTGGGTCACCTGCATACCTACCATTAACACCACTGTCCTATTTCAGCCAGGATCCTAGTCTCCCACTTTACCTAAAACATACCATGTCAGATGCAGTAGCCAGGTCCTGTCCTGTGGCCCTGTAACCAACACCATCTCCATCTCCCCTGAAATCAGAGATTTTCTTACCTATCTTGAATCTAGTGTCATCTGTCAGCATTTGATGCCACAGCCCCATCTCTTAAACATATGTCAACTTCATCCTCTAACCAGTGTACTTCCTTCTGTCTGTCTGCATTTCTTTCTTTCTTCCTTCCTTCCTTTCTTTCTTTCTTTCTTTCTTTCTTTCTTTCTTTCTTTCTTTCTTTCTGGTGAAACAAGTAGCATCCATAACACCCCCCACACACACATACCTGAAAGCCAGAACTCTTCCTATCTCCTTCTATCCAGTGTGACATTCATGTCCCTATACAGTAAGTGCCACCCCTACCTCCCTCCAACCTGGGCTATCCCATTTCCTCTATATCTTCAGCAGAACTTCACTTTTGTGTTTTTAATGTCCATTCTATTAAAGATTTTGTTTAAGCACCTGCTGTTGGCTTATTGCACAGAAGCAACAGCACACAGACATGATGACCTGAATTTGAAACCCAGATTCCATAAGGTGGTCAAAGAGAACCTGCTCCAGAGGGTTGTCCTCTTATCATTCATGGGTGCACCACACACACACACACACACACACACACACACACACACACACACTTCAAAAACACAATTTTTTGTGAGAAAGTATAACCTTTCAGATTATGAGGAATTGAAGCTGTGAAGTCAAGGGTCTACCTTTGTTGGTACTTGTCTTGTAGTAGCAAACTCCAGATGGCAACACTCTTAACAAACTTGGGGCAGGATAGAAGCCCTTGTAGGATAAGAAACTGTTCCCAACCCCCTCAAAACATTCTGTTCCAGCCAAGTCTCCCTTCTTCCTCATTCCAAATATTAATGGCTGTGCATTTCATACTTCCTTCTTTAAAAGAAAACAGCTGCTTGCTGAGATTAATTTTCTTCCTGTGTGAATGTGTGTGCCTAGATTATTCTGTTTATAATGAACCTGATAAAAATTTAAATTGGCATATTTTGTAGTGGTAGCTAAAAGGTAATTATTTAAGGGATTTCTTGTACATTCTAAACTATTATATCATAAAGCTGTTCTCTGAATTCAAATAAAGCATATTATGGCATTTTTTTTCTTAAGCCTTGGAAAGCTTAAGTTTGTAGAACCAGCTACAGATGTAGTTTTAGAAGTCACCCTAAAAGAGTAGCTTATATTTATGGATGAAGAGTGGGATGGGAAGTTTGCTAAAGCTCCAGATTCTGGGGTTGGGGAGTTGGTTCCTTCAATAAGATGCTGGCACCCATATAGTGACCTGACTTCGAATCCTTATGGACCACATCAAAGCAGGGCACAATAGCTCAGTGTTCCTACAACAAGGTAGGAGGCAGAGACAGGAGTATCCATGAAGCTGGTTAGGCCAGAGAACCTTAAACCCACAGCTGGGAACAACAATAAGATTCCATTTCAAACAAGGTAGATGGAAAGGACCAACAGTTGAAGGTATCTTCTGACTTATACATACAAAATTGTCAACAAGCATCACAGACACACACACACACACATACACACACACAAGAGAAAGGAGAAAAGAGGGAGAGGGGAGGAGAAAGAAAAGAAGGGAGGGAGAATTTCAAGAAAGGTATAAGTTTTCAGGTATTTGTCCAAGTCTTCTCTTCTGGGGCAAGGTGTCAGCGTGGATGTTTATTGATGACTTTAGATGCTTGACATTGACACTGAGTGGATGGAGAGACACCCATCAGAGACTCATATGACTATTAATAGAACTCATTTTCAATACCAGATTTTGATTTAAGTATTTTTTCAACTCCTTAAGCTGGTCTGTCTCCTTGTAGTAAAAATACTACACTGTGTGAGTCAGGAAGATGGAGTTAAACCCTGACCAGGCTGTGCCTAAGGAATCAAGCTGTTGTGGGATTCATTCCCAGCATAGTTAACATTCTCTCTAGCCTAAATAGATTTACTGACACAAAGATCAAGAGCTTGGCACAACAGACAGGGTTTACTTTCAAACCAGTATGCTATCTATCACCCTTCATTTATCTGCCAGACAGTGAGATACATTGAACTACTATACTTAAAAGTTAGCAAAGAGTCATAATTAAGATTATGTGTTGTCATATTGAAATTGTATCTCTTGACTTATTTGGATGCAGGGGGAGGGGAGACAAATTACTTTAATCGTCAAACAATACTATTGAATCCAAACTTAAAATTATTTGATATCAAAATAGCAACAACAGCAACACACTGTTCTTTTTCCTCCTTCTGTGCTGTGGGTAGAAACAAACTTAAGGCAGAAACTGCCTGGAAGGCCTTTAATGGCCGCCAACAAAACTTCTTGCCTGTGGGTTGTTTCCACTCCATTTCATTACAGAGGACATTTTCTGGAACAATGAAGCTCCCTTCAAATCCAGCCTCAGCTGAAAACTGGACAGAAAGGTCACTGACTTTCCTACCACAGCATCACTTTGTAAATGAGTAAGAATTTCTGATAGTTGCTTCATAATTAAATTAAAATTAAATATACATCAATGGGCCCTTCCTTTCCACTTCCTTTTGTACTCTATTTTTTCACTCTGTTTTACCCTTTACTTTTCTGTCCTCTCTCCTTCCCTCTCCTTCCCCCTCTTCATACTTTACATTTCTCTTCCCCTTTCCTTTCACCTTCTCCTACTTTCATTTTTCTCATCTTGGGGAAAAGTTGTAAAGCCTCAGTGGCAAAAGGGGGTAATTAGCGTTAATAACACTAGCTTCTGGCAGGTGTTTAGTATTTTCCAAATCCTATCTTGACTGATGGATGTTTAATTCATTCAATCCTCACAATAGCTCTATGAAGTAGGTATTGATATTAATCCACTGTGTACTGGAGGGGAAGTGAGTAAATTGAAACAAAGTTACTACAGAGATTTCTGCTGTCTGTAAAAACTAAGGCCAGCAGGATCCCTTGTTCCCATGGTAAGCAATATTGGGGGTGTACATAATCTCTATTCCTTGTTTGTAAATAAATATATACATGCTTGAGTTAAGTGCCAAGACAGTTTTCATCCTCATCTAAGAGCCATCTAAACTAACATACTTACAGATTTATATCAGCTTCTTCAATATGTGGTTCGTGATCTTGGTTTTATGTCATGTGTTCTGAACAGTCCCAAAGAGTTACCTGTCATGCTGGAACTACTACAAAACTGTCCATTTCCCCCAACCTCTTCCCCTTCTGAGATGCTATTTCAAGTTATTCAAGATGTTATCTCTCCTCAAGGTTTCTCTAAAACAACAGTTATTTTTCAGAATGTTGGGATATATAAGCCGAAATTTGTCTAATACTTTGTAAGAAATCAGAAGACTATGTTATTAAATATATTTATATATGTATATATGTACGTAAAATATATGTATATATAATGAAATAATTTTATGTCTCAAGTTCCCCTAAGGCCAAAAAGATGGCTCTAGTCTCTTATTAAAACTATCTAACTTCAATAACTACATACAGAGTTTTTGACACTCCTTCACAATCCCACATCAAAGCATGTACCTTTGAGTGATGAAATTTCTCTATAAAGAAAAAGGAGTTTCGGGATATTTTCTCCATCCCATATGAAAGATAAAATGTGAAATTTAATGGGTGAAATATTCATTTATTCATGTGTATTCAGTGAAAAAATAATTTTTTTGGAACTTTTACATCTTTTACACAATCAAGGGACAGACAAGAATAAAATAGTCAAACACTGAAAACAACCAAAAACTTAACAAATAAAAATACCTATTCCAGTTATCTCAGAGCATTACACCCAGGGAGGGGTGTTTCCTAATGAAGGAAGCTAGTATGATAACTCTTTCAGGTATCAACACACAAGGCACAAGGAAGGTCCATTTCTTCGGAAATTGCTGTGAATATATTCATCAGGGTGAAGCAGTCATCTGTGTCTAGTCTTGTGTGCTCTCTGCTTCTATGGCTGTCACTGCTGTCGATCTGAGGCTGAGAGGTAATGGCCTCATGATTCAAGGAAACTGCTGAAGTGTGTACTCAGGCTTCAGTTTGAGAGATGGGTTCATTTATCATCATAATAAGCCATTACCATGGATAGGTCACAACTCATTGAAGAGACAGTCAGTCTAATTGGCTCAATTCTGCTAGCTTTCGATGTGCCTCAAGGAGATAAGCACTCTTTTGCAGGTAATTTTCAATCACCCACAAACTACCTGTTTAATAATTCATCACATTTCAGATTTGGGTCCTAACTCCCTCTGCAATGTGGCAAATGTGAGATGGGGGCCGCTCAGCATCCCAGACTCGGGTGATAGAGAGGGAGCTTTAGAATAAGCCAGCACCCTTTCTGATGTAGCTGCCACTACTGAGAGTGACAGGAAGACACAAAAAATAAAAATGTCAACTGTGCACTTCTCCAAAAGGCACCTGCTGCAAAAAGCAGGTTCTACTAAAGAATCTGGAAAGATATGAGAACGGCTATTTGAATCCCCAAGATTAATTAAGCATGACAAACACTGTTTAGCAGATAGGGCTGGGCCCTTAATACACATTAAGGGATTACATTTAAGGAACAATTTTTTATAGCAAAGTGTAGAAGGAGAAATAATAGCTTGTAGCAGACTAAATTATAAATATGAATTAAAGTTGTTTTAGTCAACATGTCTTGTTCTTACAAACTGGACAGTATTATCTTCTTGAGAAGGGCAATAGAATAGTCTTCGACACAAGTTCATTTCAAGTACGAGATGTGACTCTAAATAGCCAAGCCACCTTAATGTACAAATACATATTCTTTTTCTCTACTTGAAAATTAATACTAGTCATATATAGATAGATGTATATATACCACATCTGTTTAACCACTTAAAGACATTCTCTATATGTATTACTCCATATTATTTTACATTTACTAAGCATAGGAATTCTGGTTTACTTATTACATGCTGTTTAATTATATGGCTATTGCAACATTCATGTTATTAATCATTGATCGATGGACATTTCTGTGGCTAAGATCCGTTCATGACATTTCACACAGGTATATGATGAATTTCTAGGCTGAGCCCCCACAAGGTAAGTTCATAGGAACATGTGCATTTGTGACTTCAGTGGAGTCATCAATGCATATTCCAGTTATCATCAGATGAGAGTCTATTTCTTTAAGCCATCATTAAAGAGTATACTATCTACTTTCTTACCTTTATCATATGGTGCATGAAAAAAAATGACTACTCAGTGTAATTACCATATTATGAAACAAGTGGACACAATTCCTTATATTTTAGGGCCACTTTCTTTCCTCTCCTAGGAACTGTTTATTCATATCTTTTGACTATTTTTCCTATTTTACTCTAGGTCTTGCTCTTATCTATTTCCATGATTTCTTTACAGAACTGATAGATTGCCAGTTGTCTGCTAAATATTATGTCAAGAATGCAAACCATTGGGTTTTAAAATGAATTAATATTTTATTACCTGGTTTGCTAATGCTGCCATAACAAATGTCATGTACTGGGCAGTTTAAATAATAGAAATTGACACCCTCATGGTTTCAGAAGCTAGTCATGGCACACTGAGAAGCTGAGAAAGAAGAGTGTGTTCCAGACATCTCTGCTTGCATGAAAACAGCTGTCTTCATGTTCATAAGCCACTGTTCCTGTTTGTGTGTCTGTCTGCCCCACACTTCCTCTCATGCAATGACCTTGTTATAGTGAGTTAGGGTCCATCTTAATGGCTTCATTTTCATTTGTATTAGGATTGCTATGAGATACTGACTGCAGTTTTGGAATTTATTTCTTTGATCTTGGATTGAAGAGTATAAGATAAACAAACCCTTATACTGCCAAGTCTTCAGTGAAAAAAGAGTGTGACACTTATGCCACTTGTTTTGGATGAGGTGACATGGTAAGTATTATCTCTGCACTGAGACATTCAAGATAAAGTACAAAACATTCTACAGGTATGGCCAAGACTGGCTATTTATCTTTGTTGCAAAGCTGACATTTAAGTCATATAATCTCTTTCCTGGTTAAAAATCAACTTTCAGAACTGTTCATCTTCATTTGTAATGCTATCGCTGTCTTCAGACATTGTGTCAACAAGTAGGTATGCAAAAGAAGTATTCTTTAACAAAAATCTTTTCCTGCTATGAAGATTACATCTGATGCAAATTATCACAGAAAATAACTACAAAAATCTCAAAGCAAACTATGTTTGCTGAATATATTCTATGTTCCTAGGGCATGTTTTAGAACTTGATGTAATTCTGAAGTATGTTCTAGCTCTTATTTTGTAAATCATGGAAGCCAATATTGAGTGGTTCACAACACTAACAAATATTCACTGTCTAACTCATGTATAGGTAAGATATATAGAATAAAACATTATGTGCTGCTACCTCAAATATTACCAAACCACAGGTCATTCATTATACATGTACGAATTTCAGTCATTTCTCATGGAAATGAAGAGTGGGAAATTGGTCTGGAATCAAATTGTTGGCAAGGATGTTGGCTTCTGAGGGCTGTGAGGAAGGATCTGATCCAGGCCTCTCTTTTTTGGCTTGTTAATAGTCATCTCCCTCAGCATGACAGGTTCAGAATTAGCAAAACAAATTACACTTAAAGTTAACTCTTTCCCAGTGGCAGACTGGCATTTGGAGGATTTGTCCTATATAGAACTGACTAGTTTGCCACAGCCATCAATCTTTTGGCTCCCCATAATCTACTATTAGGCTGTACATGGAACTTAAGTGTAAATTTTTTATTGAATAGAATATAGAAAAAAGACATACCTTTGCACATTAAGGGATAGCTGTTAAACTAATAAGAACAGATACTACACTTGATCTTAGCCAAAAGTCCAAGAAGCAATAGGGAAGATTGTAGGGGTATGATGGGTTGAGGACCACACAAGAATGTGGTTCATGGAATCAACTAAGAGGGCTGATTGAGACTCAGAGAATGAAGGAACATTTACAGAGCCTGTACAGATCTGAGCAATACCCTCTGCACATATGTTATGGTTGTGTAGCCTGGTGCTCTTGTGCAACTCCTAACAGAGGAAGTCGGGAAGGTTGTGTCGGACTTTTACTCATTCTTGGGTCAATTTTTCTCCTCCTGTGTTGCCTCATCCAGTCTTGATATGAGAGTGTGTGCCTAGCCTTATTGTAACTTGTTGTGCTTTATTCAGTTGATAACCCTTGGAGTGGGGGGGGGCTGTTTTGTTAGTATTTAGGCATTTGTACCGGCCTGCCTTTGAAATTCTGACAGGATATTCCCTAGGCTGATGCCACTAAGAGCACTACCTGTTAATGGCGTCTCCCATCTTCTGTGCCTATTTACTATGTTCCCGTTTAAAAGGGCCCTGCCCACCTCCTAGCCCCCATCTGTTTCCTCCCCCCTCTTTCCTGCTGCACCTGCCCCCAGAGGCAGGTCTCCCCCTCCCCTTCCCCTTTTTATGATCCCTCTTAAAAATCACAACAGTTTTCTTAAGGAAAACAGAGGCGGGTGGATTGGGAGTAGGGAGGTTGTGGTGGGGGTGTCACTGGGGGGAGTGTGTGGATGGTGATGGGATGTAATGTATGAGAGAAGAATGAATAAAAAAGAAGGATAAATAATTGGCTTTTAAAATGATGCTTGGGTGTTCTCTTTAGTTTTGAGATAAGAAGTGTTGAGGGCATGGGAAGCTTTTTTAAAACACACTTGCTGTGCTGCTGTCTTCCTTTTTCCAAGTTGAGAGGAGTTTTACACAAGGAATAATTGAAGTTCTAACTGAAGTTACTGTCTTTGGCCATTAATTCAACAAACGTTGTATTTGACCTGAGGGCTAAACATAGTAGGCCAGAGGTCTTTTAGCTAGCAGTAGTAAGGAAGAAAAAAAATAAACCTTTTGTTTATTTTTCTAATATATATAATGTGTCTTATAGGACCAGATTTCCATCTGGTATGGCTCGTGCTTTTGCCTGAAGAACTTTCTCCATCTCCTGTAAATGTAGCCCTCTCAGTGATTTATTCTTGTGACAAAGTCTTTCTCTTCATTTTTCAGAGATATTTTGGTCTGCTAAAAATTCTGTACTGACAGTACTAGCTTGCTTATTTTGTTGCCTTTCATTTCTCAAAAAACCTTTAAAATACCTTTGTATTATATTTCAGTATGCAAAATGTTAGTCTACTCAACTACCATAACAAAATATCACAAACTGGACCACTTATGAGCAACAGACATTTATTGTTCACAGTTTGGAGAATAGTGGGTCTAACATCAAACCATCAGTACTTCAGCACCCGATGAGGGCTTCTTCTCTGCTATAGATTATGGCTTCTGGTTTTGTGTTTTTATGAGATTCCTGAGTATGCAAATGAGTAGGTCTCTGTGTCTATATCTCTTTCTTATGCCTTTTCTTGGGCTCTTTTCTTTCCGTTTTGTCCTATTCTGATGTGTTTGCTTTGGTTTTATCTTATTTTGTTGTATTTTAATCTCTCTACTTTCTAACAAGAGATGAAAAGGGGGGTGGGTCCAGATGGGTGAGGAGGTGTGGAGGAACTGGGAGGAGTCGAGGGAGAGGAAGCAGTAATCAGAATATAGTGTATGAAAAAAATATATTTTCCATAAAAACGCGTTTCAAAAAGAAAAGCACAACACCCTTAAGGGGCAGTGCAGTTCCTTTCACCATTTTTTTAAATGAGGGCACAGGAGCCATTTCCAAGAGAAGGAGTAAATCGAGTCCCAAAAGGTCCACCTATTAGTGCTATCACATGAGGTTGGGGAGTCACCAACACGAGGATCATTTTGCAAACTGTCAGTTTCTTACTTTCTTTTCCTGTTAGTATGATAAAGGACTCTGACAAAATCAGAAGGGATTTATTTGGCTCACATGTCAAAGCTACAGTCCATCATGCTAGGGAAGTCATGGGTACAGGAGTTTGAAGCATCTATCATAAGGAACCAGAGAGAGAGATGAATGAATACAGACATTTTGTTCAGGTCCATTTCTCCATTTAGGCCATCGGGGTCCTATTGAGGGAATACTGCAGCTCAAAAAGTGGGAAGGTCTCACCACCTCTATAATTAACATAAACCAGCTAATCCCACGGTCATGGCCAGGTGCCCACCTCCCAGCTGATTCTTCATTCCATCAAACAGACAGTTGTTGGCACAGATGGAATCTGCTATGTTTCTTGTCTTTATTCTTCTCTGCATGTTTTATCACCTGCTACATCCCTGGTTGCTTCCTCTTTTTCTGCTCTGTTCCTAATCAGATTCTATCTTTCCTAGTCATGGTTATTCTGTCATATTTGGGTCTCCTCCCTTGACCTAATATTGGATGTGATACCTGACATGGTGAATTTTGGATTGTTAAATTTAGTTGGATTGAAGTTGGTTTAGGTATGCAGTTTTGTTTTGTTTTGGTTTTTTAAGACAATTCCTTTTAGTCAATTCTTTCCAGGCTTGCCTTCAAGATTTGGTAGCATGGATGTAGGGTTGTTGTGGTCTGGTGGTAGTTTAGTCCCTCTACTAAGAAAGTATCTTATAACGTTTTAATAGATGTTTTCATTGCTATGGAAGCCTTCCAGGTTGGATTATGGGAAAGTAAACCAACTCCAAGGAACAAGTTCTGCTCCAGGCATTTTCCCAACCACTGCTTTTTGGTGACTTGTACAATAGTTTTAGCTGGTTTTCTTCATGCATTTCCCACTCAACAGTTGGGTCTCTTCTTGCAGAAATGCAGATTTCATGCTCTTTATCTCCACCTTCTGCAGCTGGTTCTTCCTTTGCACTCGGCTGAGCAGATTCTTGCTAAGTTGGCCTCCATGCATGTCAGCCTGTCTGCTTGGCATGTCCATGCTCTATAGAGTTTTCCTTTGATGTTCACTCCAGAAACCACTGCTCTGTCTCTAAGCTGAGGCATCTGTAAAACTGAATTCTTTGATTCGCCTCTCTCGGTGATTTCATCACCTTTGCAGCCAAAGCTAAAGTGTTATAAGCTGTCCAGTTGCATAATTTTGGTCAAGTGTTCTTGTGACTCAAAGGAGGGAAGTAAATCCAGACCCTATTAGCCAACCATGGTCAAAGCAGACATCCCAACGCATTATCTTCATAGAGCTTATTTAGCATGATTGTGACATTTTACTCTGTTTCCAGTTGGGATTCATTTTTATATACAATAAAAGCTAAGAGTGCATAACTTACCCTTTTCCCTTCAGATAATTCTTGGCCTCAGAGCCATGATCTATCCTACTGCTATCAATTTGCAATTTGGCTAAAAATTAAGCACCCATATATGAACAGGGCATTCATGGATTAGTCTTTTAGTTATATTAACTTTTTTGAATCTTTATATTAATAATGGTTGCTAAAAGGTATTTTTATACATGACTTTGGATGATTTCTATCTTCCTGATCAAGGTTTTATTCAGAACAAAAATATCAAGCCATATAAAACTGGATAAAAAGAAGCTCCCATTTTTTTTTTTATAAAACTAAAGTCAGTGAATGGGTTTTCTACCAAGTCCTTTCACTGTTTTGCATTTCATCATTTTTCAACTTATTCAAACCTAGTGTGTGAATTTTCATGTTTTGACCTAATTTGTCTTCTCTTATTTCCTCTGTTATTTTTGAAGTCATTTTAATTATTATTTTGTGTGTGTAGGCTCATGTATGCATTTGTATGTATACATGTGTGTTCTTGCATGTGGAGGCCTGGGGTGAATGCCAGGTGTCTTTTTAAATTAGCCTCCACCATTATTTTTTGAGAATGGGTCCCTCAGTAAACCTGGAGCTTGCCAATTTAGATAGAATAATTGGCCAGTGCGCTACAGAAACCTACCTAAGTGCTAGGTTTAGAGTTGAAGGTTGTTGCATGTGGCCTTTAGTTGGAGGCTAGCAACCATGTCCAGTGGACACTTTAGTGATTATGCAATCACCACAGATGCTATTACACCTTTTTGCTTAATTTTTTTCATTCTATTCCTTCTAATATTAAGTTTGTATCTGTGTCTCCTCAGATGTCCTTTGTTTTCTTTTATATTCAAATACATTCATTCGTGGTTTTTTTTATTTTCGTTTGTTTTTTGTTTTTTATTTTTGCTTTTTTCTTCACATGAGATAGGGTCTCATTCTATAGCCTGGGCTGGATTGAACTCCCACTTCCTATGTCTGTCTTCCACACTCTGTATATTGCCTCTGCTCATATGCTTTCTGTTGGACATGTTTGATGGGAAATGTCATTCTGTATATGTTTCTCATACTGGTTAATAAATAAAGCACTGTTGGCCAATAGGAAAGGAAGATAGGAGGGACTAAGAGACAAGGAGGAAAGAGGAAGTAGTAAGGAGGAGTCAGTATGGAGAGACCGGGGTGACCAGACGCCTGCCTCACTCCCCGGTAAGACCACATGAAAATACATAGAAATGGATTAATAATTAAGGCAGAGCTAGCCGATAAGAAACAAGTAACTGGGCCAACAGAATTATATCAAGTACAGAGTCTCAATATGTTATTTGGGGCTGGCGCAGTGGCGGGACAAGACCAGCGGCAGCGGGCAAAAAAACAGTACTCGTTACACGTTGCTTCAGTATTTTATTGCAAAGCTAAATGACTCAAAGAAGTTAAAAATGAATGTCTGAACAATGCCCAGCTGCAAAGGGTAGCACATATATAGATACACATTGTGCCTTCATTGTTTTCCTAGTTGAGATATCTTGGTTTACTGGTCAGTCATTTGACTGTGTATAATAGTACCACAAGTGAAAATACAAATTCACGGCTGAGTAAATGTATTAGATGGCACACTTTGTGCAGAATTATGGTGGCCATCAATCCCTCTATTGTTAAAGTGCTAGCTTTTGTTAGTTTTGTTGTCTACCAAATCACAACCTATTCACACTGAAATACCACTAAGGAAACTCCTTTATTTCCTGTACAACTTGTTATTAAACTGAATGTTTCCCTCCCCAGCTTAACTCATTTCGTTAATTATAGAAAGTGATCTTTTTGTCTGTTACATTTCAATCTAAAATAAGGGAAACAAAATGCATGTGAACATTAGAATGCTCTTTTATATACTAATTTAATGGTAGAAATGAGATACAGATCAAACTAGTTGTACAGCAAGGACATATCTTTGCTATAAGACTATTCTTTGTGTTCTTGACTCCTTGGGAACAGGTACTTTAGCATAGCAGATTGCATATTAATTACAGTTAAAAAATGATTCCTTGGTCTTTGTTTTAACATGGATTTTCTCATTTATCCTTAACAATTTATCTGGGTTATTCCAGGCAAAAATATTTCCTGAGTTCCACTCTATTTCTAAATCATTCTTGATCACTTTGTATATTTCAAATTAAAAAAGACTACCAGCTGAACTTACCCTTTTAACTTCTATGGCCAGGTCTTTCTCTGCATTCATGGTGATTTTAATTAATCCATTTAATCGGAAGTTCAAGTTAGGGGGAATTGTCAGTGGAGAAGAGAATGCAAAAATCCTACTTGTTTCTACTTGTTGGCCTTTTTTTTTTTTTTTTTTTTTTTTTTTTTGAGGCAAGTTCTCACTCTGTGGCCTAGAATCACTATGTACCCATGGCATGACTAACTTCAGACTCGAAGTGACCTCCTTCCTCATGAGTGCTGGGGTTCAGGCATGAGTACCCTGCCCTGCTTGAATTCCACTTTTGAACAATGTTGAGAAATGTAGAATGATGATTGTTAGTGTTTTAACTTTTTTAAACATATGAGCTTGAAATCTGCTTTCAGCTCCCACACAAACTCCTACTCAGGGGTCATATGTCAACAGCCTAATTTAAAAAAAAAATTTTTTTAATTTTTGTTAGTTTAAGCACGTACTATCACAGTCTTTTCTCGAATCTTTTTTATGTAGTAAGATCCACGCTGTCTGGACAATTTCAGCATCCATTTTCTTCCTATACGCAGATGTGATATGGGCTCTCGAAAGAAAGTCCAAGGCATACAACAAAGGAATTTACCAAAGATGCTCCCATATGGAAAGGCTTCATCAGAAGGTTCTTACAGCCTAATTGCAGGCCTTACTAGCTGCAGAAGCTATTGGATGTTTCTCTGAACTAGCCACAGAAATTTAACGTGAGGGAGTCTAATATAAGAATGACTATGTCATAAAGGTCTCCTAAGGTTAATTTAGTAATGTTCAAAGACAAAATCTTAAGCTTAACAGCCATGTAAGAACAGAAGCAAGCATGAGGGAGCAGCTTCTTGGAGCACTTACAGCCGCAGAAAAACGCTTTTGGACGCTGCACCAACCATTTCAGTCCACTAGGGGAACCTTAAGCAAAGGACTTCATCAGCATTCCAGCAGCATGTAGTTTACCAAGGCAGTAAATTAGCCTAACTCTAAAATTCCCAAACTGTTTCTGAACAGCAGCTGCTTTTAGAAAGCCAGCAGAGTTCTCGGTCCTCTATCCAGCTCGTTCCTCTTCTGCCTGTTCACCCTCCCACCCCCACTTACACAAATGCCCTAAAAGCAAGCAGTAACATTTGCCCAGGATTGTGAAAATAAAAACACTCCCCACTGCAGCCCAGGGGCCGTCTGATTTAACCCTCTCGGAGGACTGAGAATGAAATGGGAAAATTACATAAAAATAAAATGCCAGTGTTGTCGGTATCTGCCCGTGCAGGAAGAAAATAAATAAATAAAATAAATAAGAGAAAAGAAAGACATGCCATGATTACTGTTGAAGAATTAATTCATAGTTGAAATGATGAAATATTATTGCTGGCTTGTACATAAATGGGATACAATCTTCTGGGCTTCATCCATGATTCACACACACGCGCGCGCGTGCACGCGCACGCGCACACACACACACACACACACACACACACACACACACACACCTAAAACTCCTTACTTTCCACAAAACAGTGTTGTCTCACAGGATAAAGGGTATTCTTTATTAAATTGGCTTGCACTTTTGAGTTGGACGACAAGCAGGATGACCTGTAAGTTATCACCGTGTGTCCCAGGAAGGGGCTCTTTGACTATTCATAGTTAGGGTGCTAAGAGAGGAAAGAAGAACTCTAGTGGCTTTATTACGGGAGCATATGCCCAGTATCTTCTCCCTCTATTGCAAGCAGCATGTAACTAAAGAAACAGAAAAATGTTTCTGTGTCTAATTTCTTTTTCAGAAAAAAATGATTACATCTCATAAATAATTTTTACCTTAGCAATTAACACTAAGAAAGTAGAGACAACATCATATTCTCATAGCCTACAGACCATGGCTATCAATAAAACTCAACGATTTCACAGATGTAAAAGAAAATCATGATGAACTTCCTATTCCTATGAGATTCTGGCAGTGGCTCTTACTCAAACGGCAATTACTGGCAAAAAAAAAAAATTAGCCTCAACTGTTTGGAAAAGCGGGTTTATTGAATTTACAAACAAGGACCTACAATTTTCCATTTCCTTAGCAAGATATTAAATCAGGCAAGCTAAGTGTGTCATCATGACTATAATTTACGTGATGTGACATGACAGTTTAGATGTACTGTGGTAATTTCTGAGAGCTGGCAGTGTTATTGTGGCATCAAAAATTTATATGGTTCAGTTATTAAGGCAAATTGTTTCATTCATACTGAGAATGCTGACGGTAAACCACTGAGAGCTTCCACAGTACGCTAAAAAATGCCTTCCACAGTCAAACAATTTGCACACTCTGTTGCCATCATTTTGCTCATTGCATGGAAATGGGGACCTGGCAGGCAGGGCTTTGTGTAGTGCAAATGACCTACTGTGGAATAGGAGGTGTTTCCTTGTGGGTGGTTAGAAGAAACAGTTCAGCCAGAGAAGGGAAGTTATCTTTGGGATCTGACCACTATGAAGAGGAAGTCTAAATTCTTTGCTCAGATGTTATTTAATATCCAATTTGCTTGCTTTCCTTCTGTTGGTTTGATCTTCAGCCAAAAGAAGGAAAGGCATATGACCAAAAAAAAAAAAAAAAAAAAAGAAAGAAATGATGGAAAATATGATAATGATAATTTCTATTAGTAACTATCTTTAAATAAATAAGATTTAGCATAATGCCACCAAAAGAAGAAAGAAAGAAAAAAGTGTCTGAAACTCATCTGGTTTTGACTTAAATTTCTTCTTTAAAGTCTTTCAGCAATAAAAGGAAAGAAGAAGGTTTATTTTGTTTTGTTTTGTTTTTTGTTTGTTTGTTTGTTTTTCACTCTTTGGCAATGTTAAGCCTAAAATTCGAGGCAGGGATATAGGAGGTTTCTAAATACAATAGGATAAAATGACTTCATGTCATAAAGGGCCTAGCAAATAAAAGTTTAATTACATTTTTTATTACAGCCATTGAACTTTATGCAACATATGCTGTCTATTTTAAAATGCATGTTCATTTAAAACCTACTTTACTCGCTTACACATTTTTTTGGTAGGAACATTTAAAAGCCTGTTAAAAATAAGAACATGGCCATGAGTTAAAATGTTTCAATCAGCTAAAATTACTAGCTCCCATTCACTGAGCAGTATATGAGTTACTATTGTTTCTGTTTCAATGCTCACGTAATATGCAACACAGCTATTAATTGTAAGCATACTTTTGTTTACTTAATCATTGAGAAGTTTTTATAACCTGTGTTAACAATATGTTCTTAGAGGTGCCATGTGATATTTATTATTTCCCCATCACCAGCTTATTGCATCACTGCCTCCCGGTGTAACAAAGTAACTTAATCCATAACAAGGTACTAATCTTCACCAGGAAAATATTCACAAAATAATTAAATTTAGTTTCTAACAAATTATTTGGTTAAAAAAAAAAAAACAGAACTCAAGACACCAAGACAAGATACACATCTAGAGAGGATTCATATCCAATAGCAAAAACTTCACACACACACACATACATAAGAATATACCACACACCCAACAGGAATTTCCAAGGTTGCTCTCATTGTTTATCTCTATCTGTGTATTTTACATGTGTGAATCAGCTTGAAACAACACGTGTTTTCAATATGGCAAGTTCAGGGTACTTCTCTGTCCAAATTCTAAAAAAATATATAGTTTACATATACCTCATATCAAACACTGAATTAGATACATAATAAACCTATTTTTTCTAACTAATGTGCATATTGGATACAAGGAGAAAATGACTGCTTTGCCTACTTGCTTATTAATTTTGAAATAAATTGACAACAGAACTTTGTAAATAATGCCACACTAGACTACTGTAAAAGCAATTATATTTAAATATATGCATCATAGTTTACTCCAATATCTAAAATATGTTTTCCAAAAGGGATTTTATTAATATTCACTCAATCAAATATTTTACCTAGAACCTATGTGAAAATCTAAGGCTACCATAATCCTTTGCTATCGCCTACTTTTTATCAGTCATGTCACATGGAGAATGCCCAACTTATCTCATTAAGCTGCTTCTGGAAATCTATTACAGTAAGTGTTCAATTCCAATTAAAAAATATATTAATTAAAACTCACCTTCTAGATAGGTCAGTTAAAATAGAGTTTCAAGAAGGATGTCACAAATGGACTTACTTTGTTTCCCAGATATGGAGGTGGTGCACTCCAATAGTAACCATCCAGGAGGGATCGCCGGGCCTCAGAGTTACTGATGCTGATCTTCTCAGGTGATTCTAGGTTATCAAGCTGGGGAACTACCTGAATGCGGCCGGAGATGTCTGTGAGATACCAGCCTCGCATATCTTGAATCTTAAAGAAAACATAACCATCACTGGTTACAAAATCCAAACTCACATAGAATCTGTTGTTTATCTTTTAATTGATGTTTTTGAGAATCTTGACAGGGCTATGTAATAATGCTTTTACTGTTCCTTAAAATGTGATTCTAAGTATTGTGTGTGTTTATGTATGTGTGTGAACACACATGTATGGCAGATGTGTCTGTACATATGTGCACGCAGGTACATGTGTGAGTGTATGTGGTAGCAGTCAGAGATTAACACCTACTATCTTCCTCAATTGCTTTCTACCTTTCAGTTTTTGAGCCATGGTCTCTCAGTCTCCCTGGTGCTGAATTGGTTAGACTGGCCTTCAAGCCAGGATCCTCTCAACTCTGTGCCTTGAGTTCTGGTGTTATTGCTATGCTCCACAGTACCTGGCTATTTATGTGAGTCCTAGAGATTTAAATTCAGCCTCTCATGTTTGCATGGCAAACTTTATTAACTTAACAAAAAATAGAAATTCATTCTAACTTACACAATGGTTATATTATATTATCATATAATTTATCAAATAATTGTATTTGTACATGTTTCACTTCAGCAGTATTTAGTACTGTTTTATGAAGCCTAATATCTCACAAGTGTTGCATATATATTCATAATGCCTAGGAAGAAAGGAAGTCATACATACAAGACCTGAAAGGGAGTGTTTCATTCAGTATTTCAATTCTTCCCATTTTATAAATTTTCTGTTTTGAGGTTCCAGGTCATTTGAATCCAGTAAATGTTGCCATGACAACATATCCCACAACTGTATATGTTCTTTTCCATAGGATCAGAGGTACTCTTATAGTCTGGCCCAGAAAAGGAAATCACTTTAAAGGAGGAATAAAAGATGAGTAATGATTTGCTTTACAGTGTTATAGCCCAGTCAAGGTCAGGTGTACATTCTCACTAAAAATTGAAGCTATTCTGTCTAGTTAAGACAAAGCAGCATTTCCTGAGGTGTAAGGCTATGGGCAAGACACAATGGTTGTATGAGTTTTATTATCACTGTTACCAAATGACTAATATCAACAACTTAAGGTAGGAAGGGTTTATTTTACTTCTTTGTTCCAAAAGATTTGTCTATCACTGTGGTCAAATTGTGGTAAAGAGCCATTTGACTCAAGATGGCTAGTGGGTAAAGAATAGAGAAGAATCCATGGCCTGATGTCCCTTCCCAAAGCATACCCCTTGGACTTACTTCCTCTTACCAGACCCCATTTACAATATTTCTATCATCTCCCAATAGTCTATTCAACATATTCATCTATCAGTAAGGTAAACAATCATTGGATGAGAGTCTGTATAATCCAGACATCTTCACCTACATGCAAAGCAGTACTTTACCAAAGTCCTACTCAACCCTCAGTCTAGTCAAGCTGATAACCAAGGTTAATCTCCACAGGGACTACCAGTTTCAGAATACTATTACCAGAGATATAGTTTGTGTTACAAGTGTCTGACAGCAGCAAGAGTGATAAGGCTGACTGCACAGGCTAAATATAACTTCTAATTTTCTTTTTTTAGTGTAGAGATTATTTGATTACTGTTCATCTTTAAAACTTTGGGATGTCTATGATTGCTTTGGTCAAAAGAAAAGACCAAACAAGGTCAAAGGGCATTGACTAAGTAGACAATAGTAAATACTGACATCTGTCCCCTCTTCTAACTTTAGCTGTCCTTCAGGTGTTTTGAGACATCTGAGTGGGATTGTGGATCTAGGTTCTGAAGACCAAGACTTGAGTGCTACCTGTTCCCTATCCCTTAGCAAACCATGAAACATAAATTCATCAGTGGAGTTGTCAGGAACTGTTAAACATGACTCTGTAAACAAAATGAAGACGTTAGGCTTGGAGACCATTTGTTATTATTCCTTTGAAATCAATACATTGGATAAGTATCTAGAGATTCACACTCAGGCACAAGAGTACAGTCAGAAACCTCTCATTTCAAACTTGACTTAAAAACTAAATAGACAGAACAATATTTCATGACTGTGCCCTGGATTAATTTGCAGATTGGAGTTGGAAGGAGTGCTTAGGAGATAGCTTCTTAAAATATCAGTCTGCAAAACCTCGATCTGACATGGCACTCTGCTGTTCACAATCGGTTAATAAGTATCCAGGTAGAAAACCACAGTGTCTCAGTGGTCTCTCTTCAATCCATTCTTTCATTCACTCTGAATGTCTCTTCTTCCAGCCTGCTTTCTATATGCTCTCCACTCAAAGTCCAGCAAGGTGACTGTGGCAGTTCCCAAAGATCCCATTTTCCTCCCACATAATTTCTCCAGAGGAAAAATAGCTCCCTGAGACAGGAATGGGGAGCATGGTAGATAATGTGGGTAGGCATGTAATATGTGGTTTGGTTTAGAAAAAGACAGTGTCAGATATTGTTGAAGAGCTGACAAGGAAGGTTTTCTTAAGTAACATGTAGATCATATTGGTGAATGAAAATACAATATTTAGTATTGTGATCTTATGTTTCCTCTCATACATCTTGTGCTTGGGATAAAAACAACACGATTTTCATTATGTTTTCACATATGGGACCCGACAGGGGTTGTAACCTCTTCAGAGAGGTCTCAGTATATACACTTACAAAAATGTTAATAAAGATTAGTTTAGTTGTGTATCTCTCTCTCTTCTCTCTCTCTCTCTCTCTCTCTCTCTGTGTGTGTGTGTGTGTGTGTGTGTGTGTGTGTGGGTGTGTGTGTGTGTGTGTGTGTGTGTGTGTAAGGTATGTGTACAAGTATTGATATCCATAGAGGCCAAAAGAAGACATCAGATCCTGTAGAGATAGAGTTACAGGCATTTGTGAACTACCTGTGGGTACAGGGAACCAAACTCTAGAACTCTTCAAAAACAACAAGCTCTGAGTCATCTCTCTATGCCACAGATACAATCTGAAAGGCTTTGAGTCAAAGTACAGAAAGAACATTTGAAGAAATTTCCTTACACTCTCTTTCTGGACAAGTGAAAGTTGTATCTAAGGTTTTGCGTTGTTGTTTTGTTGGTTTTGTTTTGTTTTAGGGTGCTTTTTTTTTTCTTACTTTCTTACAAAAGACCAAAACCAGCAGAAATGGCAGGGAGGAGGCATACAGAGGACAGGGAGCATCCTTACATTGCCATAGGTCCAGTAGGAACTCTGACATCTGTTTGAAACTCCAGAACAAAAGCACTCATCACAGCCTTTCGAATTGTCCTCTTGTAAGTTGAAGAAGCCAGATTTGCAACGGCTACAGTCTTCACCTTCAACATTCTCCTGCAAATGTAGAGAGGTGTGTTATCAACAGAGGCCTTCTTCAAAGGAAGAGTTGGATCTATGCCTGCAGAAGGAAAACATGACTGTCGTCCTCATTTTACCTTCTCGCCTATTTTGAAGGCACAGCAGTGTAGTGGAAAACAACTGCTTTAAAGTTTCCTGTTAAGGTCTATTGATGGGAGATGTCATTCTGTATATGTTTCTCATACTGGTTAATGAGTAAGGCACTGTTGGCCAATAGGAAAGGAAGATAGGAGGGACTAGGAGGCAAGAAGGAATTAGGAAGTAGGGAGGAGGAGTCAGGATGGAGAGCCTGGAGAGAACAGAACCACCATTCCTCTGCTCTCGGTAAGACCACGTGGAAATACACAGAAATGGGTTAATAATTAAGACAAAGCTAGCCAATAAGAAACAAGTAACTGGGCCAACAGCATAATATCAAATACAGAGTCTCTGTGCATTATTTGGGGCTGGTGCGGCGGCGGAACAAGACCAGCAGCGGCAGGCGGAAAAACTCGTACTCGTTACAGTCTATTGCTCTAACCTCACAGCCTGTGCCTATTGTGGGGTTTACTGAACGCTAAGTAGTGTACTTAACATTACTTATTGTGATCTTTATTAAGAATGTAGATGAAGTATGGCAAATCAAAAATGTGTTAGTCTGAAGAATGTGGAGCCAGAATTAAGCTTGCCATTCTGTGTTAGAAACTTCATCTTCAAACATGTTATAAAATTAAAACATTTCTATTATACAAAAATTGTCAAATACCTTCATATTACAGAGTAAAAATGCATGCCTTTGAGGCAAACATACAAATTTTAGATGTGGAGGATTTGGGGCAAACATGTATAGATACCTAGAAAAGAGGGAAACTTGTTTCCTGCTCATTTTTTTACAGTGCTTCCTGGCCTAGCAGGTTATTTATATAGTAATATTGTGGAGAAAATCTATTCCTATTTAGTAACTGTTCTTCAGATTATCTTTATTAGTCCTAGTTCCAGTACACAAAAGTGTCTTTGCTTCTAGGTGAGGCTACATTGTGTGCTCACAGCATAGAAAGCCTGGGTCGGGTGCAATCTCTCCATTTAAGCAGTGGTTAATCCTGATTACTGCCTCCAAATGAAGACCGCCTCTGCAGGAAACAGATCTCCAGTGTCCTTAAGCATGTACTCCTTATCCCCCTATCTCTTGCCTTCTCCTTTTGCCTCATTGTAGAGTTTTCCATTTCCTAGAGAGCTTATTCCACTATTTCCATAGCCTCAAATGCACTGCCTTATTATAACCATGAAACCATATCTAGGCTTACAAAGACTATTCTTTGCAAATACAATAGTATTTAGTCAGAGGTAGAAACCTGTTGATTGAATTCCAGCACAGCAGCTGCATCTGAATCTACTGATATTTTAGTCAATAATTGAGGATTCAAAGTAGTGGTCCATGGGTTTTTTATTTATTTTTGTTTCCAGTGTCTCCAAAAGTAGTGTCCTTCTGCTCCTCCAAACCAAAATAAGACCACCACACTCCAAGTTCCTCCCTACTACTTCTGTGGTTTTCTCTATCCATCTTCCAAATGCCCATTTTCTCTCTATGATTAATTTCTATCAACTAGCTGCTAGCTTCACCTCCTGACCCAAGCTTGATTTCATTTAATTGATACAAACACAAACTTGGGGTTGAGTATTATCATATATCACACAACAGAAAGCTCCTAGTGTGCATATTTCCAGAAAACAACAAGTTTCCTGGACAATGTTGAGAAATGGCTTCATACAATTCTATTAAGGTTAAACAAATTGCTTGGTGACAGTATTTTTTATGTATACAGAAGTGTTATGCACACTGGGCTGCTTATTAAAACTATATTAAGAGGCTAGGTCCAGTTGGCAAAGTGCTTGCACAAAGACCTGAGTTTTAGCACCACCATTCAAGTTAACAACAAAGCAAGCAAACAAAAGGCAACAACAGAGAAAGGATAAGCAAAGCACTAGGATCCTGGGTGCACAGTGTGAGCCTGTAATCCCAGTACTGGGGAGCCAGAGTCAGGAAGGATGTCAGGCTTCTGGAATAGCCAATCTAAGCTGAATCAGCAATCTCTAAATTCAGTGAAACACCATGCCTCAAAATATAAAAGGGGAGTAAAATAAAGGAATACTCCTAACATAGATTTATCTGGCCTCCATATGAAAGTTCACATAGACAAACCTACACATACATTCACACACATACACAAATATGTTTGAGTGAGCCCAATCTGAGAAGATAGGGTGGTAAAATATAAAAACAGAAGAGAGAAAGTGGGCCTCCCCAAAAGGAGAAATTTGAAAGACAAGCAAAGAGGTTCTTCATAAAGCTGAGAGAATTTACTTTGATTTTTGGCTCTTAATATCCATGACTCATTCACAACTCCAACTATTTGTGCATTGCTGGGATCCTTAATAGAATGACATGCCTACAGTGCCATTTCATGACTTCATATTTAGAGTCAATATGTAACTAAAATTGAAGTGTGGTTACTAACATTCTCACCAGTTCTAAATTTTCTAGGCTGATTTCAAATATGTTACCACTATAGATGTCTGCAAAAGTAGTCAACCTACTCTTGGACCTATAGGGACAAAGAAATCCCCAAAGCAGGCAAGAGCATCTTCAAAAGGGAGCACAGGCAGGAAAGACGAAATTATAATTATAATTTAGCTTTTTCCGTTGAGAACACAGTTCAGCTGTTCTGAACACTCTGTTCTTCTGAGCTCTACTTTTCATTTTCTCTAAATTGAAAGCAAATAATGCCACTTTTCTGAGATTAGGACTGAGCTAAACAATCAGCAAATTTTAGATATTAGCTACATATTCCTTAGCTCCACTTTAGCCTTGTAATGCGACCTTGAGAAAAAAAATTATGAATAAATCACTGCATATTTGGTTTAATCTAATAACTTGAAGCAGGACATTAAAGTGGGAATTCTAGGTACTGTAAAATTAGAGAGTAGAGTCAAGGTCTCTGTTCTTAAAAGCCACTGTCTATCTAGATGAAAGGATACATCTCAAGTCAACTTTACTGCAAGGTGGAGCATGGTCAGTGCATCTCCGAAGCAAATTAACTTATGAGAACATACTTAGGGAGACACATATTCTTAGTGTGAAGGCTTTATGATGGGAAAGGAATTGCAAATAAAACTTGAAGCATGGTTTCAAAAAACTTAAACTTGTGATTAGATGTAGGGAGACATCTATGTTAACAAAGATGGTTAAAATAATATTTAATATGAGGAAAGTTTCATGTGTCATTAATTCTTCTAAAATAAACTCACTGAAAACTTCCTATATGGTGAGAGCTTCATTTGGTACTTACAATCCAGGGCTTACTGTTAAATAACTGGCATTTAAGGGTATTCTAAGAGACAGGACCTCTTCTCTTAAGAAATAGGAGATAATGTGAGCTAAGCAGGAGATGAATTCACAGATTTATAACTGAGGCACTTGAGTTGACAGTAGTAAGTAAAGTACGTATGAGACTTGAGACAGTGGAACACAGAAGCCTTTCACTACTATTTAGTACAGGAATGGGTTAACTCAGCAGGTAGATCATCTAACAATGAATGTTATGTTAGAGCAGTGGCTGTCAACCTTCCCAATGCAGTGACATTTAATATACTTCCTCATGTGGGTGGTGACCCCCATCATAAAATTATTTTCATTGCTACTTTGTAACTAATTTTGCTACTGTTATGAATCATAATTTAAATATTTTTGGAGATAGATGTTTTCAAATGGAGTTTTTTATGACCCACAGACTGACAATCACAGTGTTATGGGGAACTAACAAAAAGATAATTGACACAGCCTTCTAAATCATTGTGTATATGTGTGAACTAGGTTTCCATTAGCTACTTTATACTAATACTCAACTAAGTGTCTTATCCCACTCCTCTGGAGGCTCCCAAACCATGCTTTATTAGTAAGATTTTGTGGATATTGCAGATGAAATAAACATTTGTCACGTGAGTATTCCATACAGGCATAACTCTCTTTGACAAGACCCTGGACACATGACTCGAGTGAGTTCCCTTAGCATTACTTTCTTCTTGTCACACACAGAGAGAAATTTAGCATTCTGCATGCTTCCACTTGGCGGGGATGACTGACATCCTGTGCTTTGTTTCTCCTGGGCTCTTCACTGTACATCTTCTGCCTTCAGTAATTTTCATTTGAAACTGTTCATGTAATAAAACATACCATGAATATAACATTTTTTACAAATTCTGAAAGTCCTTCCAAGAAGTCACTGAAACTGATGTGGTCTCCAGGGACCCCCAAACACCAACCTAGTGAATATAGGAACATATGAAGCATTTAAAGACCAAGAAGAACATGTCATCGAATGGCTACTTTTGTCTTGTTTAACTATTATCTGAACTAAAGTATTTTAGGTCTGGTTTCTGTTCTCAAGTTAAACCTTCAGATTATTCATAATAAATTGCAATTTACCAATATGTCAACAAGGCAAAGACCTAATTTAGAGCATAATGTTGCAACCAATGAGTTTTACAGTCTCAGGCACCTGAACTTCAGCTAATCGGTGTCTGCTAACTGGTCAGACCCTGTTCAAATAAGGGAAATACCTAGATGTAACCAATCCAGCTATTTCTGTACTTTATCTCCAGTTTGTCTGCAGATGCTTACAGGTCACTGTGGAAAGCAGTGCTCTGCGAGTCTCCCCTGGTTCTGGGTGTCATCTGATTCATTAGTCATCTTTACCACGAACTTTCATGTTAATGTTCAATGAGATTGAAGTGCACTCATTACATCCAAAACTCCAAGACACTGAATTCACCAGGTTCAACCAGAGACAAATGTTAACACACAACTAAATAGAAAGGGTGGTGAATATAGGACCTACTTATGTTCATACTGTGATGGTCTCTCTTGTTGTTTGAGTCTGAAGTGCACCTATAGACTCAAGCACTTAGCTCTTGCTTTCCATAGGACAGTCCTATTCTAGAAACTTGTCGAACCTTCAGGAGCCTGCTCCTTGCTAGAAGTACATCACTGGGACAGACCCTGAGGTTTGATCATCTAGTCATTTCCTGTTCATTCTGTTTTCCCTGACTACAGCCACCTTATTCTCTTGTTCCATCCACGCCACGAAGGACTGTGTCTCCTTGACCTGCTGGACAGTTAAGTCATAGTAAACCCTCCCTCCATCAAGCTGCTTCTTATTGTCTATTTGATCATGATAACAGCAAGAGTAACTAAAACTGCTACTAGCAGCGCCTTTTGAATTTGGCAAAAAAGGGCAGAGTCAGAGAAACTGTGTTTAGTTCACAGAACTCTACTTTCTAGACACCTCAGTGGGGGGAAAACTAAACTTATTAGGTTCTCCTTCCTTTACCAAACTCCTCAGGAAAAGCATGTGACAACACATCTAACAGTTGAAAATGTTTCTTTAAAAATAATAGTTTTTAATATGATTGATGAAAAACACAATGATATGATGAATGTAGCAGGATTCAAATATAGAATTTGATTCTGGGACTTTTATGTGTGTTAACAATGGCAAAGGACCCTCAACTTCAACAGTGTATGATACACAATCATATGTATCATTAGCACCTTCATACTAACATGGTCTTGGTAACCTGAGTTTCACTCTTCCTGCAAGTTTGTGACATTATGTTTTTGGGTTTTATTTTTAAACTCATGACTTAACCTTCCATCCACTAGTCAGCCCCTTACTATATCCACATTTCATACAGGAAGGTCTTTGATAACTGATATCTGGAACTTGCATGTTTTGACTTTGTGTGACAGTGAACAATCCGCTCTACAGGAGAGCTCTCAACACAACTTAATTTCCTCTGCTACACATCAAATTGTTAATAAATGCTCTGCACAATATTTCCTTCTATGACTCATTTACCCAGTCATAGCTGATCATCTATAGTCCAGGTATGCTAGGGAACAGAAAAATGTACTCAGGAGGATTGTGGCAAAAAACAGCTTCAAAAGTGCACAGATAACCTAAGACACATTGGGAAAAATCCCTGCTCTGAGACAGGTACAAGGAACATGGGCCATGGCTGACACCAGATTATCACCACAGTCCCCGAGTCTCTGAGGAAAAATAAGCAGAAAAGTAACAGAATTGATAGAGAAGATGCATTCTGCTTTTCTCCTAACATGAAATAAGCTATCACAACACTGTTCTCTACAGTTTTTTTGTTTGGTTTTTGTTTGTTTGTTTGTTTGTTTTGTGTGGTGTGTGGTTACCTACTAAAGGCTATTTAGTGAAATAAACAGATAAAACCATTGTTTTCGTTCTTTTCGTACATGTTATATTCTAAGGTTGGCAGACCATTTTTCCTACTGGTCCTGAAACTACAGGTGGGAGCAGAACTGATCCTGAGCTTCTAACATTGAGAATTATTTTAATTATTATGATATTTCCCCTTCTCTTTGTTCTATCACATTTTTATACTGATCACCTTTTAAAGAGTTACCAGCATAATTTGATGCTTCAAAAATATTAAATGTCTCTTAATTTCATCGAAGTAATCAGGGTCTACTTTATTAAAGCTCTCATCACTTCCAGTGGGAAGCTCTTGTCAATTTATTTTAAGTGTTTAGAATCCATAGTGATTTTGTTAATTTACATATTTAATGATAGCTTCCACACTGAAGCCAATGAAATGGTACAATTTCCAGGTTTCACACTTTTATTCTAGATATAAGTATTTCTAACACACACTCACTGTTCATTTTCAATGTTATTCTAATTGCATATACTAACTTTTAAATATGAACCAATCACAGCCTATGAACTTCCTATTGTAAATATTCCATATAATAGATAATACATTTTTCCATGTTGTGATATAAAAAGTGTCACTTTACTTGAGACCAGTGTTCTCAAGTTATTCAAGCTATTTTTCATTATCATGACCCTCTAGGGGTATGCTTGGTCACATTATCATCATAATCTTCACTGTGAAACCTGTACTGTAGGGACACACTTGCCTTACATATAAAATTAATGTTTTTGTCCCTCCTGAATGTACACACATCTCCTCAGGAGGCTTGTCTGCTTTACTCCCATAGCTTCTTGCCTATACATAGTCAAATGCCTAACTAAAAGATACTGTGAGCTATCCTACAAAACACTCCTGGTGGCTGCCCTTTATTTCCTTAGGACTACTTTTGCCATGAAGTAGTTACATTTGAAAAGCCTTACTATGTAGCTTTTTTTTCCCCCTTCAAGTCAGAGGCTGTGAAGCTGACAGCATATTTCTTTTTGTGATAGCTTCCTCAGTATAGCCTCTCTCTGGAGAAACAGAGTCACAATAGATTCCCCGTTTCCATTCTCAAGAAGCTGCCACCTTATACATTAGGTCCAACTTCCACAGTGTGTGTTTAACTGAGATTGTTAGTCAACTGGGAATTCCATTGGCAAAGTTACTGAGAATATCTACAGTGACATTTTATGTTGTTTGTTTGTTTTTATTTTTTATGATAATTGCTTAGGAAGTTGTGTAGTCACGTTTAGTTTCTAAGGCCTATGTAGTCAATTATATGTTTTTTTCCCATAAAGGCCTTCATTTTAATGTGTCTTAGTATTAAAATAAGTTAGCACATGGGAGGATAATTACTTAATTAGCAGTGTTTGTGGGGTGCATGTTCTTTAAACAAACTGATCCAGAGTTAGATAACAGGTGGTGGGCTTGGGAAATATGAAAAAAAATGAGAGTTTCATTTCTCACAGAGGTTTAATCAATGTTGTTTAAAAGGATTAGCCATATGTTAGTTTAAATGGTCAAAGACAGGTTTTTACCCAGCAACTATTCAAGTAAGATCTCAGTGCAGGACAGGGCTTCATTCCAAACGCAGCAAGGACAAATGGGGTTTTGTAAACAGAACACAAGTAGGTGAAGCCAGAGAAAGGTACCCACATAGAACATTAAGGATAGTTACAATTCTTGTTGAAACTACCCAGCAGCTTGCATGAGGCTGCTCTGATGGGAAGGATGAGGAACTCACAAGAGGGTGACTTAGGAGAGTTCTCATTACACATGGTTAGACTTGAGGATGAAGCCCCAAGCAAGGGTGTAGACAGAAAGACAGGCCAGAGGAGCGCCCCCACAGAAACAATCAGAGAGTCCCCATTTTATTTCTGGATATCATAAGGAAAGGATAAGATCAATCCTATTTTATAGATTACACACAGGTTTGGGGATTTGATTCCTCATTGACTACTAACTTTTCTTCTCCTGAATTCAGAGATACAGAAGACCGACTGCTTCCCTGAATTTACATCATGGAGCTGTAATCTCCTTCCCACATTTGGAAAGCACCTCTGGGAGCCCCAAAAGAAGCAGTTAAATTCCTGCCTACCTCTATGGTAGTTCAAGTGTATTAACTCCTCTGAATATTGGACTTTATCTTAAAACTAAGACTCACCCTCTCCCAACACATCAACATTAACAGATTTCCCTCTTTGATGTGGCATCTAAAATTCCCATCTATTTCCTGAATTTAACTGTATTTAGTTTACTTATGTTTATCTAACAAACCTATATGTTTGAAATAATAGAAGCTGGAAATCATGTGTCCATCTCAATATAACATTTAGAATCTCTGTCACTTAAAATTCATAAAAGAACAAAAAAAAAAAAAAAAAAAAAAAAAAAAAAAAGCCAGGCCTTAGATTTCATAATGGAGTTCTTTAAAATGTCTTTGTACTCAATGGATAGCTCTGACTCAAGAAAACTATAACAAAGGAGCCAACCTGGTAACTCAGCACATAAGGTGCCTAGTTTGATCCCTAGGACTCACAAGGTATAGTGAGAGAACCAACTCCAGCAAGTCATCCTCTGTGATGTCCACAGGAGTGCTGTGGAATTATGCTTCTACACACACACACACACACGCACGCACGCACACACACGCACAGACAGGCAGTCAATAAATGTAATAAAAACTTCAAAAAAATAAAAGCATTTGAAAAAGAAGATAATAAAAAATTCTTTCTATATAACAATATAAAGGAATATAAATGTAAACTTTTATTGATTAATATGCATTTTTCCAATTTATACTTATGTACTTATTTATATCTATGTTATATTCTATTTATAAATACTTGTTAAAGTCAATTACTTTTATATCAATACAAGAATGCCCATGCTTACACACACACTTTATACTGAAATAAAAAAAAAACTACCATTTTATTTAAAGTATCCAACAACACTTTTCTTCTCATAAAGAATTTTGAACTATATTTATCAGTTGGCACAAGTATTTCAAATCGTACTTTAAAAAAGAAGGGCATACCTCACTCCTTTCTGCACTAGTGGTTCTTCCTTTCAGGATTTAAACTGTATGCGTAGCTGTTTTAAATTCTTAGCTGTTTATCACTGTTGTAAATGAGAGCTGATGGGCAATTCATCACAGTGCGTTGTCTGTACATTGTTACATAGTTCATTATAAGACACTACAATATAATTATGTTGTGACATAATTTTTGATGTAGCTAACTCATTCATGATGTGTGTACACTTTTTTTATACTTTTACAGTTGGGCTGGCATCTCGTGAAACTTGTTTTCCGAGCATTTTTTATCGCAAGACTTCTTAAGAGCTGATGTTTTCTACTTAAACTATCATACTGTTGAAAGATGTTGCTGTTAATGATGCTCTTTAGTTAATTTTTAAATATCATTTATGATTTCTAAATTACTGTGTGTTGTAGCATTTTTCTTGTGAGCTTAGATTTTTCTCATTAGGATCACTGCCACTCTTCTCCAGACTTGGTGTCTACCCAGCTCCAGGAACGTCCCTGTGAGCACAGCTAATCCCCAGAGCTCTCATGTCTACCTTCCTAGTTCTATCACCCAAAGAACTTAGTGAAATAATGCTTGCCCTTCTTTCCCCCTTTGTCGTCCTTCCTTAACTATGGTAGATGTCCAGCCTTCCTTTAAAGGTGTGTGTCTAAACACGCATCTTTTCCCCTGCTTGAGTTTCTGTATTCATGAAGTTCTTAAGATTAGCTCTACCTGTCCTGCATTGGAGCAAGCAATACAATGAGAGATGTCTGCAGCACTTTAGGAAGAGGAAGGGAGCATAAACAAGATCTTTCTCACTGAATATTTGAGAAAAACCAGAGGCTATAGAGTTGCTTCTCCCTCCCCTCATCTCCACCCCCCCACCCATCATCCCCCACCACAGCATTCAGAATGGGGTGAGGGTGGGGGGTGAGTAGGTCCTGAAGCAAGTTGCCACTCAATCATTTCTGTCCAGTGCTTGTCTTAGAGAGCAGTTTTCATTTCAGATAATACTGGAATGAAATGCACTAAATTTAGAAAATTTATTGTATTCCAATACATGAGAGCTTTCACAATGGCTCTCTGTTCACTGTGTAGGCAGTAAGTGGTCCAGCTTCAAGATAGATGTTCACATAGTCTCTAATATAATGCATGCTTGCTTTGTAAACATTATATGTATATAATTTTATTGTTACTGTATACAGTAAGTGTACATAAAATATACAATACTATATGGCATATTTCAGAAATGCTTTTCCTAATATATACTTAATATTAAACATTTTTCATTATGCTATAATATTTATGCATTTACAGCTAAACATACTTATACCAATTATTATTATATATTCATAGGTAAGCATAATAAATGAGAAAAGAAAGGGAAAGACTAGTAAAGTCTTCATTTAACTGTCTTACTTTCATAATAATGTGGCATGCCATCAATTTTTTTAAAAAATTGCTCATGCATTCAGTTCATACAATTATGCAATGATCAGAACACCATGGAATGGACTTGTGTAGCTGAAGTAAATTAGTCTTATCATTTCAGGCTTGTGCATGCCTCTGTTTCCTATGTGCGTGAAAGTTACAGGTGTAAAATATCCCTTAGTGTTAACATGATGAGCTATTAGTTGATTATCTACAACAAATGGAATTGCATTTCTGAAAGTACCCATGGGAGAACACAACGAATCTTTAATGACTTCCACTAGGCTTTCTTACTCTTTGGTAATTATACAGAAGAATTTAAATATGGTGAGAATTTTAAGACCTATATCCACTCAGATATCAGGGGATTATTATTTTTTTAAATCCTTGACAAAATTTTTTTCAGAAGTACCTGCAATTGTATATATTTTCAAATTTGAAACAACTACTTTTTCAAGTGATACATATAATTTTCTATAATTAGAGAAAAAAACATTTGTTATAAAATGTCATAGACCACTAAGTGGGTCTATATATTTGAAGAGTTTACACAAATGCAGGTGTGGAAGTTAACCTGGTTAGCATTAATGACACTTACAGGAGTATTGTGCACATAATAGGTAGTCATAAGCACAGGAAAACTTTACATGCCTAATGGCAGCAGATGTAACAGAGAAGCCAAGAGAAGCTGCCCTCTGTCTCAACAATAGGACACAGTTAGATTGAACAACTTAAGTTACAGCCACAGAGACCCATACATGTCCTCTGTCTCAACAATGGGACATAATTGGATTAAACAACGTACCTTGCAGCTACAGGGCCCCACACAAGGGTCCTTGTTTGTACTTCCTAAGCCACTGCAGTTGCAGGGTTGGCAGTCTGGGTAGCCACTGTAGCCCCTGACACAACGATCACAGTTCATGCCTCCAAAGCCGGTTTTGCAGTGACAGGACCCAGGTTTCAAACCTGAAGGAAGAAGCATTATATATAAGCGCTTTCAAGGGACACACGCAATTTAGTTCTAGAGTCTTAAATTATAGTAACTTTTAAGTTGGACTCTGATCACAAAATTAGTTTTTTAATTTTTATTACTTCAAAATTTAAAGCAATTTTAAATTGAAATATACTTTGTTCCCATTTTTACCTTCTCCCAAGCCCTTTCAGATCCTCACCCCTTCTCTATTTATTCAACTTTAGGTTCTTTCTCAACAAACGAACAAAACAACAGCAAAACCTAGAAAACAAAAAGCAACAACACCCAAAAAGAAAAGAAAGCACACACACATATAAACTGCAATCAAATAAAGGTACATGCAAAAACTGTGGAGTTTATTATATGTTAGTGAGCTACAACTGAACGTGAGGCCTGTCCAGGAGTGCTTGATAGACACAGTGTCACTATGTTGAAGAAAACTGATTCTCCCTCTCCCAGTAGGTTGTTAATATTACCCTAGTGGATAGGTATTCATTCATTCATTTTAAAATATAACAAAATAAAATGTAATAAGATAAAACAAAAATTATCACATCAAAGCTGGACAAAACAAAGCAACAGGAGGAAAAGAGCCTCAAGAGAAGGCACAAAAATCAGAGACACATTTTTTCTCACACTCAGGAATACTATAATAACACAAATCTAAGTCATAATATACACACAAAAAGCCTAATGCCAACCCATACAGATCCTGTGCATTCTACTTCAGTCTCTGTGAGTTCATATGAGCTCTGCTCATGTTGGTTTAGATGGTCTTCCATCCTTGTGTACATCAGTAAAGCTAAAATCAAAGGATCTAGAGCCTAAATAAAAATTCCAAAGGGGCTGGGAAGATGGGTCAGATGTTAAGAACACTTGTTGCTCTGACAGGTTTGGTTCCAAACAAAAACATGGTGACTCAAAACTATCTGTAACTCCAGTTCCAGGGGACCCAACAAGCTCTTCTGGCCTATGCTGATAGCAATCACTCACATGGTACATATATTTGCATGCAAACAAAATGTCCACACACAAAACAGCCACTCATAAAAGTATTTTAAAAAGTAAAAGAATAAGGGCTGGAGAGAGGTTCAGTGAATGACACGTGTAAGCATAAGGATCTGGGTTTCGATTATTAGAACACAGAAGTTGAGTGGGACAGTGCGTATCTACAGCCCTAGCACTGGGGAATAGGATTAGAGCTTGCAGAAATAGGCAGATGCCTGGAGCTGATCGGCCAGCTATGTAGTCAAATGGATGAACTCTGGGTTTAGTGAAAGCACCTGTCTTGAAAAACAAGATAGTTATAAAGAAAGACATTTAACTTATCCCACACGTGCCCCAAACCACGGGCACATACCTACTTACACACATGTATACACACACACACATACACACACACACACACACACACACACACACACACACACCAATACATATGAAATTTAAGAATAATGAAGGATAGAAAGATGAAAACTGAAACATTTAAGAGACTACAACTTCTGTTTGTCAAGGCTACCCAGAACAACAGCAACAGCAACAAAAACAAAATGATCAAGGGGTACTTTCCATAAAGTTTAAAACTTATGACACAACACTGGGAAGAATAAGCTGCATCTTGTACATATCTGGTAGCTCAAAATCAAGCCTGCCCCAGAACACCATAATAGATGGGGGACATCCTTGGAAATAAAGATGGACTACTCACTAGTTAATGTTGCTAATGTTATATAGTGACACTCACAGCAATGTTAAAGAAAAGGCCAAATGGGTGTAGGATTGAAGTAGTGGGTGAATATGATACAAATACAATGCATTAAATTCCCAATTGAACTAATAATTATTTTTTAATTTTCAAAAAAAAAAAAAGACTGAAGGCATTCATAGAAACAGATTTTGGACATGGAAGAGGGATATGAAAGGTGTTATAATTTCCCTTTCCTTTTGACTGAGAAATGTTAAAGACAATATAGCAACAAGAAAATTTTGGGTTTCTCTTTAGAAATAACACGAGGACTGCTCTCTCTTGTTCATGCCTTTAATGATAAAGATAGAAAAAGAAAGTTGAATGAATGAATACAAGAAATAGATGTTCAAAATGAGAGCAAATCAATAGAATATGATCTCCATCACACGAAGACGAAGAATAATGAAATGCAAGAATATGTCATGATAAGAAATCATGTCACTGAACAAAAGGAATATTAAACATGAATAAATCACGCATATGTTATTTGTATCAAGATTATGTTTACATAATGTACACAGGAGTTTTGAAAAATGACTGGAACTATTAAACACAAAGAACATATGTACATGCCCAGAAGGTATGTAGAAAGGTAAAATTGCTACATAAATACTAACTAGGGCCATAAAATATAATAGACTTAAAAACATAAACATTCAGTTTACATTGATAAAGACAAAATGAAGTATTTTTATTAGATTTTTGCTTCAGAACAGTACTCATTATTGGTGCTGGAGAGATGGCTCCATGGTTAAGAGCACTTGCTGTTCTGCCACAGGACACTGGTGCAGTACCCATCACCCACATAGAGGCTCACCACAGTCAGTACCTCCAGCCCACCTTGGGTATCCAATAAAAGGAAAAATATGAAATAAAAATGGAGAATAAGTTAAGTTTTTCTCTTTATAAAATGTCATTACTATTGCTTCTTGCTTCTAAACTACCACAATATTATGTATTTAATTTCCCAATTTTTCTATTTCTAATTACTTTTTGAATAATGTACTAATTTTGGTGGGTGACTTAATATTATCGATAATTGTGATTAACTTATCTATAAAAAGGGAAAGAATCCATGATGGCAGGATTTAACTTTAAGGGCATCAGGGCAAAAATGCACATAATCTTTGTTATTTGCTACTTAAAATGTTGCTTCTCAAATTATTCAGGGGAAATGCCCTGAAATTAGCTCCCAAATGTTAATTTTATTAAGTTGCCATTTGAATCCTTGATGTTGAGGATTCATCATGAATTTGATTCCTCAAAGTTTTTGTTTTCAACTCACTCATATTGCCACCATCCTGTGTGTGCACTTGGCATCATCCACTTGCCACATTTATGTAGTCCTGTGTGTACACTTGGCATCACTCACTTCCCACATTTCTGTAGTCCTGTGTGTGCATGTGGCATCACTTATTTCTCACAGTGTGATAGCTATTTACTTCCCAATGCTGCACACAAATCCCTCAACAAATGCTGTCATTTTACCCTGGACCCAGTGGAAGTTACAGAACGATCAAGTAACAGCAAATGAAAATTTGTATACAAAAAATGAATGCTTCAAACATAAACACACTCTCTCTCACTTTATGCTCTCCTCCCCCCCACACACACACCAGTAACTGTTATATAGCACCATTTTTCTCAAGTATACATCACATAGATAATAGTGATCCTATAAGATTATGCCACCTGGTGACATCATAGTTTGTATAATGCACACTGAAACATTTCTGCAACTAAACTGCTCATGACAAATTTCTCCCTACAACAAAGTGCCACATTACACATACATCAGAGCAGAAGTTTTCCTTTTTCAGCTTCATTTTTTGCCTTTCAAACAAAATAGTTCATCGCAAAATCAAACATGATTATAAAAACAAAGAAACAGGGTCCTAGAAGGCACCATGTTATATGTCAGAATCTCCACTCTGGGAATGGAATTACTGTGAAATTCCCTGGAAAGAGTAGTGTTCTCATCCGAGTGGCAGTTCTCTACTGTGCCTCACCTCGATGGGCGTATTTCTCGTCCTTCACACAGACTTCACTTAAGGAGCCAACTGGATCACAGTGACATGGCTGGCATGGTCTAGGATAATTTGGTGACACCTGAAAAAATAATTGAAATAGTTTCAGTTCAGTGTAATAAACATGCCAGTATTTTAAATTCAGCAAGCAATTCAGGACCGATTAGTTTTAAAAATACATAACAAATTATTTTCATAAAACTATAGGAATTTATTTATCTTTGACACAGATTGGTGGGCTTCTAGAATCCAATTTTTCTAAGGGGAGACACAAAGTAAAGGGTCTGATATCACCAATCTTTAGATGTTTGTTATTGAGGTCTGATAATTAATGAGATAGTTCCATGTTTCATTTCTTCCTGACCTTTTAAAGCTTGTATAAATGAAACTACAGATGAGGAGCTCTAGACTCCTAATATGTGTAAAGAAGCATGTTTTTGTAACCACTAGATTATTATCATAACAAAATGATAATATTTGGATGGAATACTCAACTATATATTCCATACTTTAATTTGACTGTTTATTTTGTTTTAATATGATATGTTTTATAATCATCACTACCAATTTTTCTCCCAATTTACTTTTCAAGAACTTTCCCACTAATCATGTCATAATTGTTTAAATAAAAATTTATATTTCCTGCTCAAAAGAAGTGCAATTAAATATTTAAATTAGAAATCAGGTTTTCTAGGAGGCTGTATAACCTGGAAAGAAACTTTCAGACTCTGTAAGTGAAAGAACTTGAGCTCATATCCCAGTGGGGTGTGTACAGCCCTTACCATTTGTTTTGACACCAGGACAATAACATTGCTCCAAAGAAGTTATATAGGGGACAATGAAGAGGGACAGAATGGAAGATATCTCTCACGATCCCTGGCACACAGTATGTGCTTAGGACCACAAGTAGCTTTTACTGTTGAATATTTTAATTAAACGAATCTAAATTGCTGACAATACTTCACCCACATTGTTTTCCAGATGGCATGGAAGAAAACAAAATCCCTAAAGTGGTTTAGCAAGAAATGAATATACACAGATATCCTTTTCTCCAGTAGACTACATCTTTCATGTGTGTCTATACCTAGTTTAATTTTTTTTATGCATATAGAGTATTTTTTATTTAATTTTATATAACAAAGTCCAATTAAATGAAAACAAACATTTATACACAATATTTGGGAATTTGGGCGTCGTTCTTTCCAAACTACTTCCTGCTGGTAAGGGGCGCTGTCTTGGGGGATTCGAAGAAGATTCAGATATCCTAGCTGTAGTCTGTAGGGACCTAGTTTAATTTTTAAGGAGGGATGTTTTTCCTAATATAAATCATGATGCAAAAACTACACTGGATTATAAATCTAACCAAATATGATTCAAATTCACAACAGTGTAGAAACCATTATTTGTTTAAGACACTATTAATCATATCCCTATGGAGCTAGCACTGTCCCTAACACAGACATGAGTCATATTATTACCTTAAACAAGCTTATGGGAATAAAGAGGTTTGTAAGACGCTGATTAAAGAAAAGTGATAAAAATAGAGCCTCTAGGATCAAATGCCACAACCCATCACATTTCATTCAAACATTAATTGTGCAGAAACAGTAACATTTAAACTGCAGCTTAAATACAAGGAGTTATTTGTGAATAGAGTTTAGAACAAGGCTTTCTACAGGAAAGAACCACTTAGATATCAGGAAAGAGAAGCCTCTGTTGTACATCTCAAGGAAATATAGAAACTTTGAATTAACTTTTGAGTGTTACAAATCTGATTTTTAGTTGCAGTGGCAAGGAGGAAATCAAAGCACTCTAGCCAATTATTATGCTTGATACTGATTGGGAAAACATACCTAAATCAGATGAAAATGTAAATTTGAGGGAGTTGTGAGAATTAATTAAGAAGCAGGCAGGAACTATAAAACTTGGATGTTTGACCTGGGTTGTGGTGGTGCACATCTTTAATCCCAGGACTTGGAAGAAAGAAGCAGGCAAATCTTTATGAGTTTAAGACCAGCCCCTTCTACAGAATGAGTTCCAGGACAGTCAAAGCTACACACACACACACACACACACACACACACACGCACACGCACACACACACACACACACACATAAAGTCTCAAAGACCAAAACTAAAACAACAACAACAATAGTAATAATAATTTTTAAACACCAAATTGATGTTTGAAGAATGGTAAGAAAAATCTACGGAAGAGAGGTCTGTGGGGGGCTGGGTATCAACATCCGGTATATTAACATCCCATGCAGCTTAATTGATCCATTCTGTATAAAAAGGTCATTCACAATATGCTAAGAAGTCCAGTGAAAAGAACTAAAAAGAAAACAGAAACTTGAGTAGAGTTTTCAGTGCTTTGCACCAAGTAGACAGGATATAAGCAAATTTAGAAATGTGAGTTAAGCACCATGAGCTGGCCATCAACTGTCTCTCGAGCAGCAAATGCTCTCCGCCTTTGCTCTATGCACCAACAAGTTACTCTGCTTAAGACACATTCAAAATCTTCAGAGGAAGAAAATGAGATCTAGGAAGTTTTCACTTTATCGCCACAAGTGCACTGTAAGAATATGTGTTCGTGGGCATGAGAAGAAACAGGAAAATGTAGCAATCATTAAAGAAAGAGAAGTCAATAAAAGTAGACCCCAAGAAGACCAGGGATTGAAATTAAGAAAGCCTACGTAGGAACTGTAGATATGTCACATAATTCATAGAATGATATTTATGAGTGATGAATGAAGTATTTCAGATGAAAAAATGCAAAGTATAAGAAAGAGGGAGAAAACAGCTCCATAAAGCTGGAAGAGCAAAATCTCAAAATTTCAAACTCATTGGATGTGTCCAATGTCAGATTACAAATGTAGTGTGTGCGTGGCGGGGTGGGGTGGGGGTGGGGGAAGTAGCCAACCCAATAACGTGATGTCAGATAAAGAGAAACTATTCAATTTGAAAAACAGCAAAGAAATAACAAGTGAGCATGGCCTTGGAAACCTGCAGGGAACAATTAAACAACCTGACATACAGGTAGTTCCAGAAAGAAGAAAGAGAATAGATCGAATAACACTGTTAACGAAATAATAGCCCATCTGCTATGGAGGCCTCAGGATTTGGGAAGTGGAGGCAGCGGCTGACAAAAGGCAGCCTCAGCTACAAAATCAGGCAACAGCTGGGCTACATAAAACCCTGTCTCAACAAAACAAAACAACACAATAAATACCCTAGCATACTCCCAATGTGGATCAAAATCAAAGTCGATTACTGTGAGACCCATGCATGTGACCCATGCAAGACTAGCTGGGAAATCTCTACAGCACACCACTGTGTGCTGAGGCTGGAGAACATTTTGTGTAAAGTGAGCAGTGGCAAAGCGCAGGTGCTGCACAATGTCGGTTTCTATCTGCTAAGCACCCTCCTACCCTGTACCTTTTCTCTTCATTCTTTCCCATCACAAATGTAAAAATAGTTATCTGCCTGTAGAACATATACAGGCCATGCACTTAATCTGATAGGCAGAGCAGTTTCCCAATATTTAGAATAATTGCCGAGAAGCAAACCTAAAGGAAGTATCTAGAATGCTTGGCATTGGGAAAAGCCCCAAATGCCACAGCACTAGAGAAATTAATCTGAGGCCAGTCTGCACGGCAAAGTGAGTTTCAGACCATCCTAAATGATTTAGTAAAACCCTGGCTCGAATTCAGTCAATCAAATCTTTATATAAGGTAATGAATTAACAATGATTACACATAGTAGGGACAAGAAACAAATGCCAGTGTGCTTTCAAAAGGACCAATGAAATCCAGCAGATGACGGGTACTACATTTATAAGATGTTCTAGGCTTTAAAAGAAAGGGCAAATAGTTAACACACAAACAAAACGTTTATGGTAAATGCTTGACTGCTTGGAAGAGAAAAAAGTTCTCTGAAAAGTAAGATGCATGAGAATGACCTATGAGAGCTAGTCTATAATTTAAATATTCCCATGTCTGGCTAGGAGATTTCAATTTGACAACAACTACATTGTGAAACTCTGCCATACACACAAAAATAAAAAAAAAAACCTACTAGGTTTAGCTATATATCTAATTTTAAAAATCAATTAATATCAAATATCACTCCCAGAATCCAAAATAGGGATAAATGCATAGCTTGGGTATTTCATTGGGAAATTCTAGCCTAAGATGTATTAGATGTTTGAAAGAAATTTAATTTTAATCACACATAATGATTTTTTTAATCTGTTGAAAAGGAAGCACTTCCTTTGTTGGAGGCTAGTAAACCATACTACAAATAACTGACAAAGATATTGTAAAAACACAAATTAAAGTCCTAAATCCCTCTTACAGCAGAATAAAACTACTTAATAAAATCATCCCATGCATAAAAATTATAATATTTTATAAATAAACCATACTTAATACACAAATGCAAAATTGTTTTCTTATTCTGTAAATGAATACAAACTGACCATATTAACATGAAGAGTGAAAATACATATACTTATTTTAATAGGTACAGACAAGCATTTGACAAAATGCCTCAGCACTTTTTTTATTATAAAAATTCTCAGCTACCTGGGAAGAGCAGAGAAGTTGCTGAATCTGATAAAAGACACCCATAAAAATCCCATAACTCACATCGTGCTCAATTGTGAATTATTATGTTTATGTTTAAAGTGATAAAATATAAAAATGTCAGCTCTCACCAATTCTATTTAACATCAGTGTATTTCAAAGAGTGAGCCTGACGTTATTTGTAGATAAGCGTCTAAGTGTGCAATTCTAAAGAATACTATAAGAGTTCTAGAACCAACAAATGAATTTTCAATAATACAGATGATAAACTCAGTATTACATTTTTTCTTAATAATAAAGTGAAATAACTTGGGGAAAAGTTTTACTCTACCATTTAATTATTATTTGAGACATAACAATACAAACAAAAGGGTATGTAAGATCATTATTCCAAAATTACTGCTAGGAATAAGTTTTGAAAAGTACATGGAGACATGATATGTTTATCAAATGACTCAACATTAATATGATTTCTTATCTCTCTTTAATACAAAGATTTTAAGCAAGTAGCAAGCACCGTGATCGTTATTTGAGAAATAAATTGTAACATTTTATGAGTAACCAACTGGCATTTGCTTGGGCAGCCTGAAAACATACATACAAGTAGCATTATACAGACTTCACACACCCACACACACATACACATGCACACACATACCACCAATTATTGAAAAAAGAGTCCATGAATTTTAAATCCAAAAGGGTGGGTGGAGGGTACACCAGAGAGTTTAGAGGAAAGAGCAGGAAGTGGGAAATGTTACAAACTCAAAAAGTAAAGGATAATTTAAAAAATTTTGTGGAAGTGCAAATGAACTAAAGAGAGAGCCTTGTTTCAAATGCAGTATAAAGTGGAGGAAATTGCACTGCTGGACTCCAAGTGTGTTGATGCTAGTGGACACAGAACGTGGCTGTACAAATTGATCCACATTATATGGCCACATCGTGTAATTCCTGAATAACAAGATGTAAGTCCAAATCATTATTTCATTCCAAATACAAACATTTGCTCAAGATACTGTTTAAAAATTAAAAATGAAAATTTTCTAAATTGAAAAAGAATAGTATCTTTACTTGAACATATATGCTTCATGATAGAAGTTGCACAAGTAGCCAACTGGCCTTTGAGAACAAAAGTAAAGACAGTTTCAAACTGTCAGAATGACTAAGCTCTAAAAAGGTTGTCAACCATAAATATCAGCAGCAACATGGAACTCATAAACATCAAACATTTTTGGTGAACATGTGAAATATTGTTGATAGTTTGACAACAATGTGGAAATGTCTTATAAATTTTAATACAGATCTGTCTTATGAAACAACCATTTTATTCTTAAGTATATTTCCAAAAGATGCATTAAAACAAGACCATAAAATACCATATGTAGACTTGTTTGCAGGAGCTAATAAGAATCTGAAGATCATCTGAATATCCATTGTTGGGAGAACGGATATTCATGCAAAGGGATATTATTCTTTTAAATGAGCAATTATTGGTGCACATAACAAGGACAAATAAATCTTCAAATTTTATGGTGGGAGAAATGAAGATGCAAATGAACAAGCCCCATGTGATTGTTGTTGAACATTTATTAAAGGTAAATTTAATTAATTTTTTAATATTAATCATTCTTAATGCCCCCCCCAGAGTATGGAGGATACTTTTTTTTTTAATTTTTAAAATGTATTTTCTATTTAAATTTGAAACAAGTTTGTTTTACATGTTAATCCCAGTTCCCTCGCCCTCCCATTGGCCCCTATCACTTCCACAAATCCCCCATTCCATCCCATTTCTGCTCCCCAGGGAGGATTAGGCCTTCCATGGGGAGTCGTCAAAGTCTGCCATATGATTTGGAGAAGGGCCTAGGCCCTCCCCCATGTGTCTAGGCTGAAAAAGTAACGCAATATGTGGAATGGGCTGCAAAGTTCTCAGTCAGCTTAAAGAGTGAAGCCCAGTGTTTGAAACTTACCCCTTTTGGTCTGAAGAAGCCATCAATACATGTTTCGCAATTTATCCCAGCGGTGTTTTGTGTGCAGTTGATGCATACACCCCCTCCGATGTACTTCCCATGTATATTTAAGCTTAGATTTCTTCTCGCAACATTTTCATCATAATAGCACTCCTCAGCTTTTCCATGACAATTGCATGCTACAGTCAAAATGGAAAGCAGTTTAAGTACTAACTTCATGTTTAAAATATATTTTAAAATATTTCATTATCCATATAGCATAGACACACAAGTCCTTAAAAGCATTTGTACTTATTACATACATGTAAGTAAAGTCATTCTTGTAATGAATTTGAAGTAATTAAAATCTATAAATCCAACTGAGTAGAGAAATGTCAATAGTTCACTGTTTTTTTAATTTAGCTACAATTTCATGTAGTTCAGTCTATACTCTAACAGATAAATTATTGAACAAAACACTGAATGATTAACAATCATGTAATCTATGATTAATAATTCCCACCTGTGACCCTCTGTACTACATCCTGTGGAGAAAATGGACAGGGAGGAGTTAATTAGTCCTATTTTTCATCCTTAATAACAAACAAAGCTTTTCAATAAGCTAGATTCTCTGCTAGTCATTTTCTGTTTTCTATTATTAATTTCAATTACAATGGCACCTTCTTCATACATCACTAAACCAAATCAAAGATAGGGGAAATCATATGACAAAGTACCATCATTGGTATTGGACACTGTTCTGGAGTGAGATTCAAGAATCTATATTCTAAACTACTGGTCCAGTCTTCTCACATCCTTCCCAGAAAATAAGAAAGATACACATTAGGTGTCAAGAAATCAGGACAGAATGAGGGTTCACAGTAGTTTGGATTGGATGTTCTTGCCCTTGATAAGAAGTCATGTGATATAAGTAATGACCTCCTTTCATTGGGACTCAGTTTCCATAAGAAGCATGAGACGGTCAATAGTCATTAGCAGATAGGGATGTTTAAAAGCATCAAATGAGATGATGCATGCAACACCATTACCATAGTGCCTTTTAAATAAGTTCAATTGATTTGTCCTGTTCTTCACCCTCTTTATCTTTTTTTGTGTTGTATTATAGGAATTCAAGACAGTGGGAAATAAATCACTTTTCCCAGAAAAGTCTTGGTAAATATATATCCAATTTTCTATAAGGATGAGAATCAAGGAATGATATTTATGATGTTCCCTTCCTCTCATAGATTTTGTTATCTGTCCTTTCATTGATTTGTTTTTGTGTATCAGAGGGCATACATACACACACATACACACACACACACAGACATACACACACACACACACACACACACACACACACACACACAAACTGTGCATGTATGTTCATAGGTGTTTTGTGAATGTATATACTCTTCTGGACTGCCTGACCTTACTAACAATAACTGTTCTCTCTGTAACAGCATGGGCATCACCTATAGCTGTATGGAATACTACTGGAGAGTATGAATCAATACCATGTTAAGGGACAGTTACAAGTTGATGGGGCTTTCTTCGTAAGCAACACCACAAATATACTGGTATCAATGGATAAGGCTGAGGGGCAGGATCTGGTCTATGAAGCTAAATTCTTTACTGTGTTAAGATGAGAGACTTTGAAGAGTATTTTGCTGCCATTTTACAACTTACCTCTTTGATTTGTTTTGTAATGCAAAATACTTAAAAAAATCTGGAGGGACATGCTTCGAGAAATATATTAATAATACCAATTAAAAATAATATGAAGATTATTAGAATGTGGCCTGTGTACACATATGATACCATTTTTTAGCTAAATTACTAAATGTATAATTTCTATTTTAGACTAAAGTCATGTCAACTTGAATTTTAATAGACTGAAGAAAATGGCCATACCAAAATGTTCTCCTTGATGACTGTCTACCCAATAGACATGATGAAAGACATCCCCCCCATAATCTCACCAATATTTTAACTTATTAATAACATTATTAATACTATAACTATATGTGTCAAGCATTCAAGTAATTGTTAGGAGGATGAATGCATACACAGATAAATAATATTTCTATGTTCTTAATTCATATGTCCTGGTTTTGTCTGTATTGTGAATGCCATTTTTTTCAAAAGATATGTGTTTGCTTTTTTATAAGAGCATTATTGTTTTTCTTACATGTAAGCCCTCCTAATACAGCAAGAATGATAGCTTTTTGTCATAGTTGTTGAAAAAGCCTTCTTCAATGTGCTGACTTTGGATTTAGAATATAATAATTTCATTATATTTACAGAGTTTCAAGCTTTATTTTAGAGAATACACAAAAATAAATATGTGTTTATACATTATAAATAACTTTTTGACTTTAGGAAAAGACGAATATTTAAGCATCCTCTTTTAAATATATATTATATGAAACTGAAAGTTTTATTTGTCAATGTAGATGGAAGTGTGTAATGCAATACAGAATTATCTACCCTATATTTAGAATGGATGTTGCTGAGTATGTAAACTGTGGGCTAATGTTTGATGCTTGAGTGGCAGCCCTCATAATTCTTGCACCCAGAATCCTTTATCAGTATCAATGATACTGTGCCCAGCTCTAGATGGATGGATTCAGAGGACAGCGATGGTATCTGCTCTTAGTGAGCCATTTTGTATGATGTCAGTCAGCAACTTTACACTCCACAGAAAATCTTTGAAATGTGCTTTAAAGCCTTCATAACAAAATAAAAATTTGTCATTATTCAGAGATACATCTTGCTTTAAATAAACCAGATAAATAAAAATCCAAATTAAACTCAAACTAATTAAACATGATTATCTTTTAAATAGGGCGAGTTTTCCTATCATAAGAGAATTTCCTAAATAATTAAACTTGGAAAGGAGACATTTTCTGTTTACATTTAGAAATAGATATATTGCCAATGGTGTGTTGCCTAGCTAATTTATGATTAAGATACTCATCATTAATTTCTGAGCTTTGAAAATCTTTGTTCTTAAAGGAGGAGCTAACGGGCCACCAGACTGATAGCTGGGAAGCCAGCATGGAACTGACTCAGGCCCCCCTGAATATGGGTCTCAGCCAGAAGGACTGAGCAGTCTAAGGGACCTCAGACAATGGAGCCAGGATGTATCCCTGGTGCACAAAAGGACTTTGTGAACACATCCCCCTTGGAGGGATAACTGCCTTAATCTAGAGACAGGAGAGAAGCCTTAGTCCCTACTTCACATGACCTGTTAGACCTAAATGACCCCAACTGGATGGCATTCCCCTACATATGGAATTGAGGTGGGGGGATGGGAGGGGAGGGTGGTTAGAGTGCATGTGAGAGGACAGAGAGGGTAAAAGGGAGGGAAAGAGGGAGGGAGGAAGGGAGTGAGGGAGAGGGAACTGGGATTAACATGTAAAACAATAAATTAAATTTAAAAAAAATGCTTTGACTCCAAAATTTAAGTTCAAGGACCAGTTACTGGGGAAACTTTTGTTTCCACAGAAAATGAAAAGATGTGGATTCCTTCCAGACTAATGTGGTTTGATCAAGCAAGACCACCTGAAACAGAGTACCAGGTGATCATTCAAAACAGCTGGACAAAGCATCCTGACAGACTACAGCCAGGATTTCTGAATCTTCTTCGAATCCCCCATGACAGCGCCCCTTACCAGCAGGAAGTAGTTTGGAAAGAACAATGCCCAAATTCCCAAATATTGTCTATAAATGTTTGTTTTCATTTAAATGGACTTGGTTATATAAAATAAATAAATTTAAAAAAAAAAGAAAAATCTTTGTTCTTTAGAGTATGAAAGCACATTTTCCCCTCCACCTTACAAAAGAAGAAAGGACTTACAATCCCCAACAATTTAAAATTACATAAGAACATATTGATCCTGCTAGATTAGGGATGGCTGAGAAGAACTGAAAACAAAGAACAGATCTCCAGTCTATTTGAGCATCCAGTGGTGGTTAAGCCTCTCTATTTGTCCACTAATAATAGAAAAGGTAGACACACATCAAAGATATGCAAAATATGGATAACGTGTGTATTACTAAAATCCTCAGAAGGTGTAGGTTTTATGGCTGGAGATTATTTTATTCAATTGTTTTGAAGTTTTACCATATTTAATATATGAGCCATAATAAACATAAATGGAATTTCTTTATATTTAACATATAGGGCTTGATTTACTTACTTGATAGCAAGCCTGCATTGAAGACCTTACATAATTTTTGAACTTAAAATATATGGTTTAGGCTGGCTCACTAAAATATTAATATTGAATTCAGCTGAATCTGATTCCCTGCAAGTTTGAGTCTCTGCAGAACTGTGTGTGTTGAGTTCTTTTCTTGCCCTAAGAAAATCTACAGAAACAGAATTCTCTAGGATTCAGGAAAAATGACTCAGAGGTTAAGAGCACTGGCTGCTCTTCCCAAGGAACCAGGCTCAATTCCCAAAACCCTCATGGCACCTCCAAACTGTCTGTAACTCCAGAATCCAACACCATTACAAGGACATATGTGCAGGCAAAACACAAATGCACATAAAATAAAAATAATAAAATTCAGGTCACAAGGGTGGACTACCTGACCAAATTAGTATCTCAGGCAGTAGGCTTTTTGGTTATCTCCCTCAGAAGAAAACAGACATTCATTTTATCTCTAAGGAAATCATTTATAATAACAACTTTTTTCATTTCTTTGACTTATTCTTGGTGCTCATTGTCATTCAATTGTTATGGCATAATTTGTGTTAATAATCACCACAGATGCCACTTTATTATAAGTAGTTCTATAGCAGTGTTGCTATAAGGAACCTACCTTTAAAGCAGTAGACTATTGATAATCAGTGTGCCAAAGCTATAACTCCCCTCCCACATTTACCAAAGCACTCTTTAGGGTAGTTGCTATAGGGAAACAATCTAATGACTGTTTAATGCTCTAGTTGTCATCATGAACCTAAGAGCATGGGTCCTAAAATTGAGGCAGACTAAAGTCTCATGCATTAGCTAACTTTATTCAGAGCATCAGACAATGTATACATTGAGGCTTAAGAAGAGTCATGTGAGTAGGTGTTACATGGACAAACTCTATGTGTCAAAACCATGTTTATTCATATCGGCAAGAGAACAGCTGAAATAAACTCACTCCTATCCACTACACCTGGGAGGAACATGGAAAGCACATTCCAAAAACAATTCTGTGTTTTGAAGATACCGACATCACAAGACTCTCATCTTGTTTTCTCATTTAGAATTCTCATGTCACTCCATTTTTGGACTGCTTTGCCACAATGACTATTTATTGAAGAAAAGAAATATGGAATATGTGCACATTGGAATATTAAGACAAAGGATGAAATATTCCATTTGAGATCAAATGAATGGGACTGTGTTACATTATGTTAAATGTAACAAAGCAGGTACCAAAAGACAAATACAGCATGACCTCACTTATATGTTTAATCTAATTAGTGTGAGCTCATTAAATTTAAAGTTGAAGGTTGATTAACAGAAATGGGCAAGAGAGGGTCGGAGGGTGAGACCGGCAAAGGGTGGTCACTGCTTAGTAACATAGTTAAATAGAAGTAGCTTCTGCTCTCCCATTTACAGTAATGTAATGCACTGTGCAAAATGATGATATACTGCCAATTTTCAGAGGAATGGGTCCTGACTAGTTTTGCCACTAAGATACGATAATTAAGATTTGAACAGTATGAAAAGTGTATACATACCAAACAACAGGATCCCATGCAGTTTTCAATGGCAATTTTAAAGACTGATACTCCTGTCCACAGAGCTTCCTGTCTTGACCTCTTTGTCACCTTCCACTATGTTTTGTGGCCACTGCTCATCAGCATTGCCCATCTTAAGTTGACTAATGAAAACTTTCATTCTCTGCTAATAGCCTGGTTCTAGCATAAAGACAATCCCTCACCATTGACTGGATTCTTGTACTTGGTGATGAATGTTTAAAGGCTGTGTGTGTGGTGCGGGGTTATCATTGATTATCTGGACCAACAGAGCCAATACAGACGCTAAAAGTATTTGTGTTCAAAAGGCATCTCCATAGACTAGGTTTCACTTACTGCTCATCTCCGTTTCTACTCATGTGTATGTTTTTATGTTGTCTGCCTGTGTGTTTGTATGTCTGTTTCTGTTTGTGTTCCTATCTATGTGTATGTTTGGATGTTTTCGTGTTTGGGTCTTGTGTGTGATCTTATATGTATTTGTTAGTGGTTGTGTATGTTTGTGTGCCCTTGTGTCTATATGTTTCTTTGTATTCCTATGTGTTTCTGTGTTTGTGTTTTGTGCATGTGTTTGTTTATGTGTATGTTTGTATATGACTTTTGTTCATTTTCATGTTTGTGTGTATGTCTGTAGGCATATTTGCTTTTAATGTGTGTTTGTGTTTGTTGTATATTTTTGTATGTTTCAGATGTGGTTATGTGTCGTTATGTGTCTCCATATGTTTTTTGTTTGTATTGGTGTCTTATGCTAAAAGTACTGAGTTCTTTCTAATGAGAAAGAGTATACAGTATTTTCTCCTGTGTTTCCCATAATCCTTATATTTGTCAGTTAATAGCATTTGGTAAATATTTAGAAATTTAAGATGAAAACCCAAGATATCTGGGGCAGTAAGAAAGTTGGTTGATGAATTTACTGGCTATGACCTTGGCTAAAACATATAGCTGGGATATGAGATTGCCTAACCAACATTAGCTCACAAGGATGTCCTCTGTGTTCCTAGCCAAGCAGAATGACAGGGTTGTCCTCTCAGGTCAGGAACATACCTTCACACTCAGTCTTGGTGAGGAAAGTCCCAGCTCTCCAGGGCTTCTGATGAAAGCCTGGGCAGCACCTGTCACAGCTCTCCCCACAGGTATTGTGCTCACATTCACAGCGTGATTTCTAGCCACAAAGAGAGAGGGGGAGATTTTGAGCATTGTATAGAACCACAGAAGAGGGCTTGTCTCTGAAAGGTGGGTGTAGAAAAGGAAAATGTCTACACTATGCACAAAAGTGTAGACTTGAGGTCAGCCTGTGCAGGAAACAGTGGTACCAGGGCGCTTACAAATGCTCTTCAGCGGTGTGTTTGGTCCCTGCAGTGCCTGGAAGCACTCAGAGTTTAGGTTCTGAAGAGAGCAGAGAGGCCCAGCTGAAGACTGAATTCTGATCCTCTAGTACATTGAGACTCTTTTCTGGGGCACATGCCTAAAATAAGCCTTACCTCAAAGCACTGCTAAAAGTTTCAGAAGTGCTAGGCAGTGATGGCACAGGCCTTTAATCCCAGCACTCAGAAGGCAGAGGAAGGTGATTCTCTGTGAGTTCAAGGCCTGCCTAGTCTACAGAGTGAGTTCCAGGACAGATAGGGCTACACAGAGAAACCCTGTCTCCAAAAACCAAAAAAGAATCAAAACATTTCAGAAGTGACAAGACAGGAAGTCTAGTGCTCACTGTGCATCTAAGTCCTTGGGAAAAGCAGGAGTTTAGAAGCATTGTTTCCATGGCTTTTGCCTCTGTGCCCTGTGCTCTAATCTCTATTCATAGCCTTTCCAAGGTGCTTTGGGGGCTCTGGATACCTGGAAAACACTTTTCAGTGGTGACCCCAATAGATAGCATGGAGCAAGCTATATTCAAACTAGTTGAAAAGTATCAGCCAGACTCTCCCATTTCCCGGGGATGGGGGCAGGGATGACATTATATAAGTTGTTAATCAGAAAACTAACTTTGAGTATAATGTTACCTGTAGTAGACTTTTAGTAGATGCAAAAAACAAAAACAAAAACAAAACAAAACAAAAAAGCAAAGGCATGGCCTTATAGACACCCACTTATTTTCCAATTCAATATATCTCTTCCATATGCTGCACAGATGATGATTTTGAATTTCATCAGTTTGTTTATGACAAGAGAAAAACACATGCTCATTTGTCTTCTTGAGGTTATGTTCACCTAATGCATTCGTTTTCGTTAATGAAAAGTCCTACACAAAAGCTTTCAAGCCTGAGCTTGGCAATTTCAACACGCAAATATTCTCTTCCACCTGATTTCTTATTGTCCCTCCCCTGTGTCAGCTTCCTGTCACAGGGACACTTGTATGCTTACCTCCATGCACAATTTTCATTTCTTTCCATGATTTTTTTGATTAAAAAATTTTAAGGGACTGGACAGGTAGATTGATGGCAGGCATTCTCACAAAGCTAAATCGTGCATCAGGCTGTCATAGCTAGAGAGGCTTCAAAACAGACACTGCTTTGGAACCTTTATGGGAAAAGAAAACTAATCTGTTTTCTGATGCAGTGACGGTTGAATTCAAAGTCTATCATCTTAACTGCCAGCTCCATTTCACCCTGGCAAGGCTTGCTGTTAAAGCATTTAAGTGGGGACCTGACACCCATTCACAGCATTTCCTTTCAGTAAAGTCTCTCCTGAAGTATTTTACAGTGTGGCATTTCATTTCACCTAAGCATCCTATAAATATACATACATTTGTTGCTGGATCAAGTGGACAAGCCCGGGCATGACCATAACAGATGCACATCCCGCCAACTGAAATATCCTTGACTGAGTAGTAATACTAAAAAAGAAAAGAAGGTAAAAGGAAATGTCAGCATTGCTAAAAGGGGAGAACAGGAAGAGGAGAAAGAGGGGGCAGGGCAGTCAGTTAAAACTTCACCTTTGACTTTGGGTGTCCTCAGATGCACCCTTGGGGTTCCTGAGGTGTGTTTCCTAACTTTTCAACTCACATCCCCTGAGAAGAAGGCCTTCAGTTTATGCTACATGCCCAGGTTGGGGATTACCTTCTCATGGGCATCAAAGTGTTCAAGCTGGGGGACCCCATTGCCACAGCAGTTTTGACCTTGAGTCTGAGTAACTTTTCCTAAAGTTGTTTTACACGGTGTCTCACAAAATAAGCTCTTTAGTTATGATTGTGAGAAACTGAGTGTTTGTGAATTAGAATATCCCATTTTTCTTGATAAATTTGAAAAGGAACAATATCTTTAAGGGAAACTGTGGTGGTAACAACATAATTCTTATACAGATTCACAAGGAATGTAGAAGGAAAAAAAGCATAAAGTGAAGGTTTAATGTTTAGAAAACTTGCTTTTTTGTTATGTTAAAATGTTCTTACAACTGCTTTCCTATCTGAAATTAACACAAAACTAGTCATAGTCATTTTAAACTACCAGCTATTTTTAAGATACTATTCATAATTATAGAGCTGAACTAAATTGAAATTTTAATTAATGTGTATAACATTTTATAATCATTATACTTTTTTACATTACATTATCATTTAATATCCAAATAACTTTCTAAGTGAAAGAAAGTTCTCATAATAAAACTACATACAAGAAGAAATGGCAGCTTCAGTAAGAATAAGGAATGAACACATATCTGAGCTCCCTGACTAAAAATAATTTATTATTCTATATATTTCCTTTTCTTTCTATTCTACTTTTGGTTTTGCAATATGGATACAGTATCTTGTAAAAATATTTTTTTCATCTTAGGTTATTTGTTATACCTAGACTTTGAACTAATGAAACATGTTGTAAGATTTAGGTAACTTAAAAGAAAGAAAAAGAACAAAAACAAACAAAACAAAAAGCTCTCTTTACATAACTTCATCACTTTCGCTTGATGATATAGCTATAAATGGAGATAATTGCTCAAGAAGCCAGTGCAGTATTCCTGTAGATGCTTTTAAAATTAGGAAATTTATTTTAATTGTAAACACATAATGCTTTGCTTTTGAGTACAGAGCACTGAAGTGTGCTATTCTGTTTTCATTTGTTTAAATTTGCATGTAGTGTTCATTTAACTTGAGCACTTTCATAAAGCATATGCATACGGTGACTCAGACTCATGTCCAATGCCACTATAAATACTAAATGTGTAACACAATCCCCACTCAGTCCTGCAAAAGATGATAAAAATGAACAGTAATAGTTTTCATTGATGTCCCCTAATACACTTGTCAAAGAAGAACAAGTTTCACAACAATATTGTTCAGACTTTTTCATGCTAAAAATAAAATTAAAGGTGATTTTTTTTTTCAATCTGTGAAGAATCCAAATAGTGTTAAGAAATAATGATTACTTCTGCATAAGGCAATTGACAATCTGGTAAAATATAATACAAAGTAAAATCACTTCAAGTCTGGAAAATAAAAGGCACTAGAAGAGCTACCATATGTTATGTGGAAATATTTAAAACCTTGGTACTTCTTCTATGATGATGGACAGGGTAGGCATAGGTTAATCAATGAGGAAAGAAAACAGGAGAAGACTGATGAGGGATGGTGACACTCAGCTCACTGTGTCATCAGTAGGTCAGGTGATGGCAATGGTCTGATCTTCATATTCTAGATCTAAGTGTTCTACCCTCGGGCTCATTTTCACCCTACTGTGCCTTTCTTACATATACCTCCAGGTGTACAGTATGACAATTGCTATATTTGCATGGCTGTCCCTTAGGATTCAAGGATGAATTGAAACTATTGTAATGGCTTGGTTGTGTGGGGACAGACACTGCAGAAATTCGTGGTTAGAGTATGGAGTACATAGGGAGGAGTTGGGCAGAATCAAAATTAGAAACAGCAAGCTGGGCTGATCATCCTTCTTATAACAACCACATGAATTTCTGTTTGACATTAAAAGAAAATACACCATTAGCTTTGGTTGTCAAAGATTTGTTGAAAAAAAATGCTAACACTTTTGTTTGCTTCTCTTAACTTTATTAATAAAGAAAAAAGCAGTGTATAGAATCATCTTCTTCATGGCAGAGCTTTTTATTTTTTAATTTTGAGGTTCATGTATCATTAATGGAGCCAAAATATTCAATGGGATAGCTTGGTCTTTGGACCAGAATATTGATATCTCTGAAACATTCTAGGATAGTAGAATCTCAGCTGTGCTCTATACCTATTGAATTAGAATGCGGTTTCCAGGAGAACACCAGCTATGTGTATCGTAAATATGTAAAATGTATTTCTTCATATGGGTATTGCCTAAAGTATGTCAAAGCCCCTGTACTTTGACAAGTAGCAGCTCAGAGCCAATTGTAAAAATACAGATCACCTAAAGTGACAGAAACTAATGCAATGTTTTAAGAAGATTATGAACAAGATATTATGATCCCCATTTTACAAAAGAGGAAATTAAAGCTGAAAAATGTTGAAGGGCTTGATAAATTCCACATAATTAATAAGTCACAGAGCTTGGATTTGAACAAAGGAGAGTCTTCTGTGTTTTAAAGTGTCTAATGATAAATGTTCCTACAAGTCACAGAACAATTTCTCTCTAGATCCTTCATCGAATATTAAGGAGATGGGCATGTTGGCACCCAGGCTGCAGCATTATTCCCCACACTTACTCTTCTTGTGACAATGGGGTCGATTTCTCTGGGGTCTTTGTGAGCAAACATCATCAAGTCGGCATTCAAGGTGCGGATCCGCTGAAATCTCAGGCGAATATAGCGAGCAGAGGTGAATTCCAGGAGTTCAGGAGAAGGATCATCAGCACTTGGTCTCCCATTAATCAATGAAATGTGAATCTACATGAAGCAGAAAATGATTTACAGGGTTAGTTTTCTTCCTGCCTTTCCCACATGGCAGACGCAGGCTTGTGTTCACACATCCAAGTGTGACAAAGTGATGGAAGCATCTATGGTCATTTCAATAGATGTTCATGTAATAATGTTGCTTATCTGTCACATGTTCCATAGACTATATACTGTACTTATTTGTAATTGTCTCTTGTAAGCCATTTTATCCTCTTGATTCTCATAGCATTCCCAGAAATTAACTATTAAAGCAACTATACTCTACAAAACTAATGTGCTCTAAATTATTTAAGAATCTGTTATATAACAAAAGAATAGGAAAATGTTAGCCATATCTGACAAAACTAGGACCCCATAATGGATTAAAATTAATTCTGAACTTGAACTCTTCCTATGACAAATGGGGAAGTATATTTCAGGAATGATACACAGGGCAAAAGTGATAAATTTTGATGGAAACTAGATAAATCTCAGCTCCCAGACATTTCAATAGATTTGTTTTTGTTATGATTTATTCATTTTTTAGTAATTGATAGACCAAGAAGACAAAATTCACATAGGCTATTACATTCTATAAGAAAAATGGATTGTCTGAAATTGTATTAAACCTGGATGTAATGGTGACTTCTTTTTAACAAAAAATAATTTAGCACGATTGACATCAGCAGAAATGCAATTTTATCAAATCATTTTCTATGTATAAATGGATCTTCCCCCAAAGAAGAGAAAGCTCATGTGCTTTCACAGGACTTCCTCAAGAGCAGATAATTATTTTTTTCCCTTTTTCCTTATTTTTATTAGTTTTCTGAGAAGCTCGTACACTATATTTTTTTATCATATTTACCCCTCTCCTCAATCTTTTCAGATCTATCCTCATTCCCTTTCCCACCCAATTTTATATAGATATATAGTTTTTTAAAGTCCCACATGTACAGTGTGCAATGCCAATTAACTCTTGCATATCTGGCCTTCACTGCAGTGTGGTTTATCCACCAGAGGCATATCCTTAAATGACAATGTATCTTGTCCCTGCTCCCCCAGCATGTATCAACTATCCGCAAAAAAGCAGAGACTCTACTGTAGCATAGATAAACTCTTGGTTCAAATTAAAAAAAAAAAAAATCTACAACAAATAAAGGATGTAGGTAGGTCCTTAGTACTGTTATAAGTAAGGTTTTTCCACCAATTCCACAGCCGTGCCAGCCCCAAATAACACACAGAGAGACACTGTATTAGAGATAACGCTGTTGACCTGTTACTAGTTTCTTATTGACTAGCTCTGTCTTAATTATTGACCCATTTCTATTTATCTAAGTTCTTCTACGTGGTCTTATCTTACCGGAGAGAGTGGCTGGCATTCTTCTATCTCTGTACTCCATCTTGGATCTCCTCCCTATCTCTTCGTCTCTCCTCCTCATCCTGCCTATCTTGCTTTCCTATTGGCCAACAGTGCTTTAATCATTAACCAAAATGAGAAACATATTTACAGAATGACATCTCCCATAATAGTACTTTTAAGAATGCATTTAGAACATAAGGGAAAGAAAGCCAAATAATTCACAATAAATCTGAACAAAGAAGATATAAAAGCATTGTTGAAAAAATTTATCAATACAACTGGCTTATCAGCTCCTGATAAAATTCTATCATTTTATAATGAGGTAACTGTTAACTAAAAGTGCAGTGATAACTTATTCTTCCGGTGTTTAGATTGATAATGCTCCCCAATATTGAAAACACACTTTGAGGATGAGACTAGTTTTGTGTGGTCACATGTCTTACTTTTATGAGTGTAAAGCCAACTGGCACAAACACCTCAAACATGAACTGGGCAATACATTTCAGGGTTATTGATTTGCAATTTCTCTTTGTAAAAAATAGTACAGGTATGTAGGAACTGAATATATCCAATAGATGAAGAGTCCCCATTATTCACTCCCAAATTTCTGTGCTGGATCCAGTTTGGGGATGTTGATACAGGCAGTGGTGAGTCATTTAGGAGGTAATTAGATCATTAGGGTGGCATCCTCCTAAATGGGGTTAGTGTTCTAATGGAAAGATGTCAGGAATCTAGCTTTATGTGCCCAAGCAAGAACATAAGTGCAGAGTATGTGACCCAAGGAGAGAGCTCTCACAATAATAGATGAGTGACATGCTGACCTTAGCTTGCCAACTTCTGGAGATGTGAGAAATGTAGTTCTCCTCTTTAAACGTCACACACAGTGGGAGCCTACCAGCTTGCCCTCATATGGAAATGTTCTTTTAGCATTTTTTGTAACAGCATAAAAGAAAGGAAACAACTTGTCAGTGTGAGAATGGTTCCATAAATTACATATATACATACTGAATTATGGGGAACACTTAAAATTATTCTAATAGTTCCTTTTATATCCTATATAAATGGAATATTACTCATGCAATAATTCAATCATCAAAACTGTAAAAAGAAATATGGAAATTGGGTAGTGTGTTTTGAAAATATCACATACGAATGCACATGTATGCATGCCTGCGCATGCATACACACACACACACATACACACACACACACATACACACACACACACACACACACACACACACGCACACACATGGAACTAAAATGACCAAAGAACTAAAAATGGAGGATATGAGCCACAGTGAAAGAGTTTAGTGCAATCAGTGTAGAGTCTGGACTTGGGTCAGCCTTAGACTCTTCATCTGCTTTTGGAAGACAGTGTATCATCTGTGTTAATTACATTTTTTTGACAGGCAAGTCGATGAAATGTATTTCCATCCTAGAATTCTACTTTTAGATAACTCCAGAGAGCATTTTACAAACTGACTGCCAATAAACTACTTTAGTCACTGGAGAAATATAGCAAACCCTGAGATGAGAAACTGATGTGATGCTGCACACACACACACACACACACACACACACACACAGACACACACACAGAGGGAGAGAGAGAGAGAGAGAGAGAGGAAGAGAGAGAGAGAGAGAGAGAGAGAGAGAGAGAGAGAGAGAGGGAGAGCAGACCAAAATGGTTTGGGATTAAAAATATGAAACATTCCAGCTAATTGAATCAAACTCTAATATTTAGTGATGAACTGAAATATTGACACACGGAAGGGAGATAAAATGCGTGCTTTCCAAAAATGTCCAACCTCACAGCACTGACTGCTGGAGTTCTGAAGAGTTATGTATATTTTTGAATATTCCATAGTGTCAGCATCTAGCAGGTGAGCAAAAGAAAGAAATGTGTTTTAAATTAAGCTGTTCTTTCTGCTTAAGAAAAAATCAATTAAATGTTCAAAGAAAGAGTAAACGATCCATGAAGCTGTTAAAGGTAGTGGCTCTTGAAGGTTAACATTGCCACCCTCCAAAGGTTACCAGTGTTCTGAAATTTGTGCCTGAATTTCTTTCCTGTCTCTCCCCCACCCCCACTGCCTAATCCCCAGATGATTTGAAGTGAAAGAGGAACTTTTTGCATATGTTGGACTCTGGTTTCTGGGTGTCCTTAACGTTTCCTTGATGTTGATGCTATGGTGAAGTTCCATTTGCTGTGTAAGATTCAGTGAAGTCCTCACATTTTTTTCTTTTATTTTTTTTATTATTATTATTTTATTTTACATGTCTATCCCAGTTCCCTCCCCCTCCCTCCCTCCCTCTTACCCTCTTTCCCCCCCTCACATGCACCCTGACCACCCTCCCCTCCCATCCCCCCACCCCAATTCCACATGTAGGGCAATGCCTGTAAATCTATCAAGACATTTGAAGTAGGGACTAGGACTTCTCTCCTGTCTCTAGGTTAAGGGAGTATCCCTCCATGGGGGGGGGGGGGTGACCGCAAGGTCCTTTACTACCCTGAATGTGCCTGATCTCGTCTGATCTTGAAAGCTAAGCAGGGTCAGGCCTGGTTAGTACTTGGATGGGAGTCCTCTCATTTTCTTAAGGGTGTGCATGTGCTCATTTAGGTTAGCAAGCCACCGGATAGCAGCATGAAATATTCAGCAAAAGAACACTTTCCTCACAGCTTTGCTATGTTCATCAAGTTGCTCTGTCAAGAGATTTTGTGATCATAGCTAGTCCCAAGCTGTTTCTGGGAGAAAACAACAACAACAAAAAAAAAAAAAAAAAAAAAAAAAGAAAGAAAGAAAGAAAGAAAATAAACACAGAAACAATCCCAAAAAAAACCCAGGAAGCTGTTCCTTCATGTCATAAGCTGTTTCCTTAGATGCTTGCTTTCTTTTTTCCTTCCTTTTTTCCTTTTTTTCTTCCTTTCTTCCCTCCCTCCCTCTCCTTCCCTCCCTCCCTCCCTCCCTCCCTCTCTTTCTTTCTTTCTTTCTTTCTTTCTTTCTTTCTTTCTTTCTTTCTTTCTTCCCTCCCTTTGGTCCTGCCTTCTTCCTTGTTTCCTTCCTTTTCTACTTTCATGAAAACTAAATCATAATGTTGGTATTTCTCCCAACACATAGTATGTAATTGCGATTTTACAGGATTGTTTAGCATACTTCTGACTTCCTATGGAGTAACAACTGCAGGGTGTCTGTCTTCAAGGAGGAAATGTAAAGTGCTTCACAACCACTTCTGCCTTGCTGTGAAAGCACTGGGAAGCTTTGGAAGTCCAGTGTCTTCTGTACTGGTTTCTATTAAAGACACACTAGGGTAGAGAACCTTGGTGTCACAGGAATTCATTCCAACTGAAAATATCTAACTATGACTATTAATTGACCTTTTAAGTTTTGAAACTGCTTTTCTCGGAAATAAGTTTTTATAAACTAATAAATGGGGTCAGTTCATATTTCTTTTCATTACCAAATAACTTTGTCAGTAGTACATTCTGATTAGCAAATGACTGTTGTCCATTAGATGAAGAATAATATATGTCAGGTTCTCCCAGTAGATAGGTAGGACCTCCCTATGAATACCTTACTTACTAAATACAATTTTAAAATTTTTGCAAGAAATAGTCAGATTTCAGCTGTTGGACAGTCTTGGCACATGCCTTTAATCCAAGAATTTAGGAGCCAGAGGCAAGTGGACCTCTGTGTTTGAGGCCAGCTTGGAGTACAGGGTGAGTTCCAGGACAGCCAGAGCTGTTACACAGTGTTACCCTGTCTTGAGAAACAAAAACAAGCAAAAACAAAATCAGAATTCTACTCTAAAATTGCCCCTTATTATGTTACTATATCTGCGTTAGATTGCTGGAAGTGCTGAAGTCCCAATATCTGTCTCAGTGACAGGAGGTTGCCATGGGAACAGGTGGACAAGAGAACAAAGGATGTTCAGAGATCAGGGATGCACATCAGAAACTTTGCAGTGAGTACTGGAAGGAGTGAAGTTTGAAAAGTAGGATGTTCCCTTGGAATATTTCAAATCCTGTTTGTGTCTGCAACCTTTGAGGGTGGGCCAAGGAAATAGACACAGCACGGTGAAAGTCAACTGACCCCAGGCATTCAAACAGTCCATCTGCATGTACAGAATGAGATTATCTCTTTACATCTGTGGCAAAGGTTTCATTCATAAAAGAATGGAAGCCACCTGGGAACTTTGTAAATCCACCCATGTCTGAGAGACGTAGATTATGAGGATGACCTTGAAAACTTAGCCTGATTGGTTTCATTTTAGAGTATGAAGTCAGAAAGTATTTGCAGAACCTAGAGGAGCCATGTGAAGCTGAGGAAACAAAGACAATGTGGCACCTGTTGTATTGCAATTAGCACAAGGTAAATGACAATTGGCTCCTTTTGGGCCACATCTCCCTAGTAGTTCTACTTCTCCAAAGCTCCTTCCATTCTACAGCACCTGCTCTCACGGAAGTCGCCAATGACCTTCACATTGGCTGTAATAGCAAGTTCTCTGTCTTCCCCATGACAGTTGCATTACTGTCATGCATAACTGAGACAGTTGCAGTATTGAGTCAGATGACTGGACACACTGTCCTCATTTTGCTCCTAACTTTCAGACTTTCTCGTTTACAACTCCATCACTAACTCAGCTTGAGAATGCTTTATCTGAAAGCCGTAGGCACAAGTGTGCACTCTAAACTCCTGTATATCTTGGATATTCTCGTTTGCTTAATGCGATGTCAGCAGAGTGAGACTCACACTTAAAGATGAAATTAATTTGATTCATTTTGGAGTATTTCCGTTTAGGTTTGTGGATGAGGTTGCGCTGATTAAACCTTAACTCCTTCTAATGTTAGAGTGGCCTCGCATTGCATGGTCTGCCTTTTTTCTAATATATATCTATATTATATATATATATATATATATATATATATATATATCTAAAACCATCACATAATAATTAATCACATCCAAAGTCTATATAACTCAATGAAATATTTATATAGTTAGGATAGGTGTATAAAAGGGATCAGGAGGAATATTTTGTTAACTTTTACCCTTTAGGTCTCAAATATATTTTATGAGCTTTTTCACCACCAAAACAACAAATTATGCTTATTTTTTGTATGCTTGTTTATCTGTTCAAATTCCAGTTACTCATAGAATCATTCCATCAAAGCCTGTGTCTTTCTTTTTTTTACTTTTTCTCTGTTTTGATAGTTCAAGAAACTATTTGTTTCTCTTTTGAATTCTTGATTATATTTTATATTTTATTTTTAAAATTCATTTTAAAATACCAACCACAGTTACCCCTCTCTCTCCTCTCCTCCCTTCCCTCTACCTCCCCCCCCCAACACACCCCCATCTACTTTTCAGAAAGGATAAAGCCTCTCATGGGGAGTCAACAAAGTCTGGCACATTCATTTAATGCAGGACCAAAGTCCCCCCCAACCCTCCCCCCAATCCCTCAAGACTAAGCAAGGTATCCCAGCATATGGAATGGACTTCAAAAAGCCAGCTCATGCACTAGGGACAGATCCTGGTCCTACTGCCAGGGGTCACAAAAACAGACCAGACACACGAAGAAGGACTGGTTCTATCCCATGTAGGTCCCCCAGCTGTGGGTATAGAATCCATGAACTCCCACAAGCTTGAAACCCATGGCTATCAATACCATCTATGTTGTTTTCTATATCCAGCTCCCCAGGGCTAACTTTTATGAAAGGCAGAGTGCAGACACTGTCTACTTACTCAGTTTACCTAGCTTCCCAGTGGAAGTCACAAAATGAGTTCCTGCTTTTCATCCCCAGCCTTCTCAGATTTACTAAAAACTACCCTTTCAGCTGCTTCCCACCAACAGTTTAGAATCGTGAGAGATTCCCTTTGTTTTCTAGAAGTCTCATTGGTTTGATTTTCAAATATATACAACAGCCAATCGCTATCTATCATTTCCACTGAAACCATCGTGGACCACGTTCCCATCATCTTAAACCGATGCATTCCTACTGATGCCTCCACTCTATCCTCTAGAGTGTGAATCTTAAGACATTGGTAAGCTCTGGAGTTTGTTATTAAAGCACAGTGGCCAGTCACTGGCAAAATTAAGGGCTGACTTAAAATTTTTGAATGAATAAAGTTAATGAAAATACTGAATACTTAGTAAATTAAACTACTTTTCTATCTAAAAAAATTTTCTTAGAATTGTTGATGACATTTTTCTATTAATGGCAGTATACTATTTTCACAATAATCAAATTAAGAGTAATAATCTTTCCCATTCCTTCAACTTAGAGCATCTTAGTTTAAGGTAATTTAGATAAATTCTAAATATTAACCCCAGTCTATTATTTCCTTTTATCATAGTGTGCTAAGCATATTAATGTGACTTCAATATAAGTCACTTTTATTACAACTAATTTTCCTTATGATGTAATAATGTGTGAAAAAAAATGATTTTTTTTAAAAATCTGAAATAAATACATAAATATGGTTTGGGAAAGACATGATATTATGTTTGAACTGAGGAACTATTAACCTTGATTTAATCAACCAGTAAAGACCTTACCCTCTGGTTATTTTCATCTTTTTAATAAATCAATGAGCAATTATTGTGTGTTATTTTGAACGAGTAATTTCTGTAAAGAAAATTAATGAGATCTGCTTGTAAAAATGCAGATGTTCTTCATGATCTCAATATTCCTTATAACCAGAGTTGGAAATATTTTCTTGGTAGTATAAAGCATACTAATTTAATCCAATGTGGCTTTGATAACTATGCCACTACATTAGACATTCACAAAGCCAACTGGAATAACTACTTGTACATAGTTGATGATTTTAGAGTTGATTGGAAAGTGGTGCTTTAAAGATGAGATGTCAAAGCCTGTGTGTGGCTCCAACTTCTTTAAACAATATATCCCAAAACAACAGACAGATGTGAGCACAGTGAACTGCTTATCAAATATGGCTGCATCGTTGACATCTCTATGCTTGAGTTAACACTTTTTTTTTTTACTATCCCATACTATGTATTTTGTCCCAGACACATACTTTGTTTCAATTGCCCTAAACTGACATTGTTTTTTCTCTTATTCTTTTGAGTTATAATTCTTGCATTTGTCTTTCCTGGATGAAAGCTTTGCCTGCCATGAAATATTTAAACAAATTCTTCACTGTCAAATCGATTGTCATTAATAAATTGAAACATAATAAGTAAATCAGCTATCTTCACAGAATATTTTTCATCTCTTCTTTCTATTTCTCTGTTGTTCTAGTGAAAGTCAAAATCCTGGGCCCAAAGATTTGCATGACCTATCAGACAGTTAAAGAAAATAATCCTTGCCTCTCATTTTGCAATGAAGTAGGTTAATATTCTTGTTTTCTCTCCATATCTAAACAGATTTCATGGTGCATAGATCTGTGGAACACACAGAAGGTCTAAAATTTAAGCAAGCACAGAAACCAATCAAAGTTTCAATTGCTTTAGGGGAACCAGTTTTCTCAAAGACTTAAATGATCCTGTTTTAGAATATATTTTCTAGTCTTCCTGTTTTCAACAGCTTAAAGGGGCCTGGCAGAGTATTTATATGTAAGTCTCTTGTTAAACATGAGCTTTGATAAGATTCATATGAAACATGCCCTGATGGATAACCTGTAATTCATCATAATTAAATGAAAGAGTATTGACTGGTCATGATGTATAAGGAGAACATGAAAGTGCCTGAAATTATCAAAAGGAGAAAAACCATTACTAAATACACACTCCATCCCTTCCTTTAATTTCTAACTCTGAAAGAACTTTGAAATATAAAAATTCCTTTACTCTCAATTCCTTTCATAAAATAAAAATGACCTAAATTGAAAATATTTTATTTATCATTGTGTTTTTCTTTCTGCAGTTCAGTAATACTTGCATGGATAAAAAAGGACTTGTCAAAATAGGTTTTCTCAATCTCTTTTGGGAGCTTCTCATTTACATTTTATCAAATGCAAATGTCATTGCTAAATCTTTGTGCTGTCAAGCCAAGACTATAGAGGGATATAGTCATCATGTGATCTCCACAGCCAGGAAGGAATCCAAGCAGAACAGCTCCAGAGCAAGCCATGAGGGAAAACACCAGAAGGGAACTCTCCCACTGTCCTCAGACATTTGCATTGCTCCAAATTTTGCTTTGGGTGTGTCTCCCCTAGAGATGGCCTAAAAAAATAGGCTCATTATTCATTGCCTTATGTATTCAGCAGGACCTTACATGTAGAAATAGCATCAGTTATTATTATGCAGTTTTTAGATATCTGAAAACATTCCTTGTGATCAGAATGTACTAACGGATGCAATATTAACCCAGCTAAAGTTTCCTGGGCTGGGGTGGGGGTGTTATCTTTTTGAAGGAAAAGAAACAATGAATTTTGCAATTGCACCCAAGTGTAACTGAGATGTGCTTTAATCCTATTCTGACTTCACTCACTATACATCTCAGCCCATCATTACACTATCCCATGTATCGGGAATTCAATAAGCATCCAGTCATTAAATAACATCTGGGCATGTAGATATAACTAGAACACTTCTATTGATGGGAAACTATTGCTGATCGGTCTGTTCCATGCATCTGTTCCACATTTTATCATCAGACATGCTTCCATACAGTTCTGAGTATGGTGGTCTCAATGCATTATTTCCATTTCCTCTTTATGCTCACCCACGACTCTTTAGATTCTTTTATGGTTCTGTTTTGTTTTTTTTTTTTAATTTGCATGGAATTTCCCCTTCCAGATCTATATATTGAGACCTGTATGTTGAGAATTGTTATTATGTCCGAGTCCTACTCAGACACCACTGTACCAGATTGAGAACCGTCTCCTGAAAGGAGGCAGACTTGAGGCAGAAGATCATTTATCTAGGTGAGAGCTACACACCCAGTATTCTGCCTAACCCCAAATCACATTAATACATTCTCTCTGGTTTATAAAAGCAAACTTTTGAGAAAAATCAGATGCATAACTGTCTATTTCTTGGAGCTGAGGTATAAAGCATTACTATCCAGAAATAAAACAAATTCTAAATGTTTATTAATTCCAAATTTTTCTAAATTTTTATTAGATTCGAAATAAATGTAATTTGTGGAGAAAGTTTCATTACATAAATATTTAATCCAGTGAGAACAAAGAGTGATACACAAGACAATTTACACTCTGTGACAATTCTACACAGTAGAAAAGACTAAAACTGTAAGCTACATGGAGATAAAAATGTTCATACTCAAACAGCTGTGAAATTAATATGGACTTCTTTAATAGAGAGATGTAAATTAGAGCAAGTTCCAAGTACAGCAGGAGTGTTCCATGACCTACATTGGGAGCACCGAACAATTGGTACCCTTAGAAGTCATATAACAACACAAAGGAAGACTAAGGCAACATTTTCCTGTTTTGTTTTCAGTCTCTGAGTGGGAACACTTGTTTAAAATTAAAATAAAATCTTGGAACAGGCGGTGCAAATACTATGCCAGATCCTGTCTCATTCCATTGGAATAAAGCCTGCATGTGTGTTTGAAAGAGAAATGCAGTCTTTTTTTTTTCCAGTGTCATTCCCTGATTCAAAGCCTTCTCAGAGAGGAAGTGTGTTCAGACCTCACAAGTGAGCAAATGAAAATCTGTATGAATAGCTTGATTTGATGTAGCATTTTATGTTGACCACTGATAATCTCAACAGATTTAAGGTACTTTTAAAAAGAGAATGATGTAAGAGGCATTAAAATAAAAAGATGATACTGATATTTGGAGAAGAGTTTAGATACAGCTTCCTAATGCTGAGCATGCTCCTTAGGCTCACCATATTCCTGACACCGCAGCATTGTGTTTGCAAACTAGAGTCACCATTCACCCTGACACTTGCCTGTCCCTTGTTTGAACAGCTTCCCTCTCCTCTTATTTTTATTTTCACACTATCAACTTAGGGTATTTCCTTCCATATCTTATGTATTGTCCATCTATCTTTTATCCTTTAATTTACTCTGGCTGTTGTTTAGCAATTTGCTCTCAGATAAACTCTTTGTCTTGAAGGAAGGCCTCTTAAGACCCAGGATGTAAAATGGGAGGTGAAATAGTGGGATGCTCTAAGGGTATGTAAAACATTCCATCCTGAAGGGAATTCCTTAAACTCAAGAAGCAAACAATTCAGTAACTTTAGGAAGTCCCTGAAATTGACAAAATTTACTAGGGCCTTCTATCCCAGAGAGTCTACAGTTGTAAGGAGGGCAGAAAGAGCCTCTTAGACAATCTGAGCTACAAAGAAGCTTGGAGCAGGTAAGCTGCACAGAAAACAGAGATGAGAGAAATTGACAAGAAGAAGCCAAGAGCCACTAAGTGCCTGAAGAAACACAGACCAACTGAGCCACTTGTTCCAACCTTCAGGCTACACAGCATGCTGCAGATTTCCAGCTTTCATGGCATGTCACTCCCCCCCTCCCAGTCTTTTTGTAATACAGCTGTCTTTGAGTCCGTCCTCCTCCTTTAAGTAACCCTTTGTCTGCATTCCTCTGAGCAACCCAACAAACCTCATTGGTTCCCCAAGCTAGACATTGGTGGTGTTTTACTTTGGTCTGTTTCCCCGTGTGGAAAATGTAAATATTTGTCCACGTCTCCCCAGGAAGAGTAAGGCACACACTTGCTCTGCCTCCATTTTCATTATAAGAGAAAAACTGTATATCACTTTGCTACGTTTCTAAGCTACGCTTTTCAATGTCCCCCATCCCATTTCTCTACACATGGATCCAGACTTTGTAGCAGAAAATGCTGGGTTTCTGTCCTGATTCACTTGTTTTCATCGCATAGGAAAACATCATATAACCTTATATTCCCACAATTGTTAAGTGGTTTATTCTAGTGGGCTTAAGAATCAGACTCACGTGAGGGTGTACAGATGCTAGCATCGTTTCCTAACATGGGCTTCTCTGTGTGGCTGAGACTGTCTAGTTGTGTGCACGTGTTCAGAATGATTATTAATATCGCATTAAGTGGAGCCAGTCAGTGTCCAATATATGGCTTAGCTGCTTACTATTCTAATTATTTTAATCATCTGTGTCTAAGTTTTCTTTATCATAAAAGGTAAACACTAACAATACCTTGAACTTCTGTTGTGCAGACTAAAAGAAATTCATGGGAATGTATTAGAATAGTGCATAGCTCAAATGGAAAAAATTGCAGCTACTTGTTGTATTGAAAATAAGAAAAACCATGAAATGACTATGCATTTCGTTGTGTTGCCCCCTTTATCCCTGTTACCTATTGCCAACCTCTATTGCCTCAGACATGAGTGACACTCACAAAGCTTCTTCCCACCAAGGAGAAGCAACTTTAAGATTGCACATCAATGGGAGAACATGCATGAACTCAGCAAACACATCCTTGTGTCTTCTTTTCTTATCTGTATCCAGTGTCTTTACAACCAATTAAGGGAGAAAGGATCAGAAGAGTTCCAAGCCCTCCAGGTCTGTGTTGAATGTGTACTCATCCCTTGACAAGATGGGTTCAGAGCCTGAGTTCAGAGGAGAGGACCAAGGACCAGCACAAAAGCTTCAGGAAGAGGAGGCTGTAGAATTACTAACACCTGGGCAGGAACTTGTAAGAGGAGAAAGATGAAAAGGGATAGAACATAATGTAACAAGGGATGTTCTATAAATTTAACTTCAGACTTGAAAGGTGGCTGGGGCTGATATATTTGTGACTTAATCGCTGTGATGGGCCCAGATGGCTAGAAACTTTAAATGAGCGAGGTTTTAAGGGAGTGTTTCGCAAAGAAGTTTGATCTTCATTTTGTCCACTTTATAGAATGAATGCCAACATTGTGATGCCTGTCATCGGTGTCCCAGATCGAGGTTACTCCTATTACAGTGCGGATCCTAATTATTTATTTAGTAAGCTGGCTGGCTATTGGCTTGCTGCCCTCTGACATCTGGGAGGCTCCAGCAGATCTTGAGTCCTTTCAGAGAAGCAGAGTGCACACAGGGACTTTGCCTCCCACACAAGCAGAAGATGAAGTTTTCTGCCGATTTACCAAGTACACAGTGTTCTTGTTCTTTTTTCTGGCCTCTAACTAATAACTGACCACAGGAAGCTGCTGGGCCATGGCCCTCAAAGAAACTCAGAAACAGCTCACGTTGTTGTTAGCTAGTGGGGGGCAGGACAGGCTGAAACTCCAGGCCTCATTTTCTACAAAGACCTGTGCAGAATCACAAATAGTTTGAAACATTAAAACTTGAAGGGAAAAAAAATGAATAAGCTACTGATTGGAAGTCATTGATCATTTTTTTTTTTTTTTTTTGGAAGTAATTCATCTAAAGGAGACATTGTTACACAACATTTCTTTTCTCTTTGCTCTTGATAAACACAGTGTGAATGAAAGGTAAAGGGAATAAAGGATTTAATCAATCATCCAGGGGCCAGGGTAGAATTGCTTTCTGGTATATATTTGCTGCCAAGTTCACAGTTCTGGCTTTGTTTTCAATTATTTGTAATATGTCTTCCCAGAAGAATTTATAATAGGTTGTTTAGGCACTGTTCCCTTTTCTATTAATGATCAAAACACAACTGTTCCTCCTCAGCCCAAAGCAAAGCAGGTAAATTAGAACATTGTTATGGATGTTGCTGTTGGTCTTGGGAGATTTCATGTTTGTTTGTTTTTGTTCTAAACTGGCTCCAGGGAGAGCAGGGACACCACTATCTCCCTGCTTCTCTCTGCCCCCCCCCCTTTGTTCTATCACCTCAAGTTGCAGATAAGTTCATTATCATAACAGTGCTTAGGAATGGCAGAAGGAACAATGAGTCCAATGCCTCTAACACCTACATATCACCTGCAATCTCTGGTTCCCCAGTAGCTTCTGTCCTAGGATTTCATGTCCCTCACCACCAGCATGACAGCCATCCTCAGGCTGACTCTGGTCCAAGGGTGCAAACGAAGATACATCCTCACAATCAGAAGGAGCTATTCCTTGTTGGTTAGCTAAGCATGGCAACTCTGAAGAGATGTTCACAGCAGACAGTGACCTGCATGCCCATGGGAACCTGATGTCTTGCCTCCTCTTGTTCTAAACACTTCAGAATTCACAGAGGTCATGCTATGTTTCCTGACTTTATCCACAGTGAAATTGGATGCACCCCTTGGGAGCTAGCTTTAAAAATAATCTCAAGCCTCTGATAGTGCCAGCATCGACTGGATTTTCTGTCAGATTTCTGAAATCTGATCAACACTTAACACCTTCCTTCCATTCCTGAATATCCATTTCCATTTCTCTTTCTAGCCATAATTAAGCACTCTGATTACAACATCACACCATCCTTCCATCCTCTGTCTATTTACTTCAGCTGAAGTAATCCTGAAACCTAAATGCCGTCTTTAGGCATGTTTCAAGTTCCCTAATTTCATCTCTAAGTATATAATTTTAAAAATGAAATGAAACTTATTTTTTATTTCTGAAGGAATGCAGCTCTCTTTTCACTTGGGTATATTTCCCATATTTATACATCTCCTCCTCACAGAATGTGAAATGACATGATGACACCAGTAATAAGAGAGAAATGCCTCTTATTTTACAGACGTCATCAATTTGTAGAGAAGTTCACATAAACTACCTTAAACCCCATTTCTTCCTGAGGTAAAAACACTAATATATGTGTAGGTCAACAAATTCAAAAAGGATTTTAAAATAAGTACTCTAGAGTTTGTAGAGTGGATGTTGCTCATTTCAAATAAATATTTGAAGCAATTATAAAAGTACTGACTTGTCTCAAATTATTCCAATTCCACTCTTTCTTTAGTCATAAAGTGGCAGGAGAAAGAATATTTCAAGAACAAAAGTTATTCGAGGAAAGAAAATTGAACATAAATATAAAAGGTCAGGTCAAACATAATTGGAGGAAGGTTCCTGGGGAAGGGGTGCAGTTATGCCCTCATTACCCACAATTCCAGTGGACAGTTGAGCTTCAGCACCTTCAAGATTATCATAGACAGGCACTGGGAAACACGGAATGTTTAATGAAAGAATGGTAAACAAAGATCATTTACTCAAAATACTGTTTCCCTTTTAGCAACCACCTTTCTCTTTAACTCTTAATCTCAATTACTTGTGGTCAAGGATGGTCTGAGTATATTATAGACCTTTTAAGACAGACCTTTTCAAAGCAGACATCTATATACTATTAATTTGAGTACATTGCTATTATTGCTGTAAGTTAATTATCACTAAACTACTATTGATCCTAATTTACTGATTGATATCATCTCAGATCTAGATGCATAGGCCTATACAGAGGATTTTGATAGTTGGGTCCTGTCCTTGGGTTTAGGTAGCTTCTAGGGATTTTAGAATGTCCCTCATAGAAAAAGGGGGTCTGTAGGATAAATCCAAATCCTTGCCTTCTACTGAAGACTGAAAATAATTTATCACATAGAGAATATTAGTGTATCTATGCCATTTATTTGAAGAAGTGATTTAAGATTTAAAAACATTGGTTGAGATTGTGCTTTATCTTAAAATGAAAACCATGCTGCAAATTATATTTCTTTTTTAAAATATTTATTTTTTAGGTATGTGTGAAGGGTCAGTACGGTTTACTTCAGTTCCTCAACAAGAGCACTACACGCTCTTAACTACATAGCTTTCTATGCAGCACTACATATTATATTCAAATTGCATTTTATGCTATAAATTGTTTTTAATGTGTAATTTGCCAACTTCTGTTTCCAGCCATATCTTCGATAAGGGATATTCTAAGACACCTAGGAGTTCCTTTTCATGCCATGAAAAGCAAAGAGGTTAACACAAATTTTGACAATCTTTTCATGTAAGTTCTCATTTCTAGAAAGTAACAAGTTCTATTTTGCACACAGCTGGCTAGGTTATGTTGACAAACCTTGCTTCCTTTAACTCTGAGAGCTGAGGAATAATCGTACACAGGTGAGACACCTGCCCTGCTCTCCTGGATCACAGACAAGGTACTGTTTTTGGGAGAACACCTCTTTGACAAGTTGAAATAATAATAATGTATTTTTTTAATTTCCATGGCACTAAATACTCAGAAAGTAATGAACATCGACAACCAAATACCCAGGTATTTGGTATCACACGTGACATAACTTTAACATAAAAATAAGTATGTCTTAAGTCTGGCTCATCATTTAAAAAAAAAAAGGAATAAATGCTTAATTTTTGCAATATATACAATTCTACACAAAAAAGCTTTCAAAGTACCATGTACTTGAAAACAGCTATCTCTCCATGTTTACACACACAAGCAAAAATTAAAAGCTAGTCATGGATAGCCAGTGTTCAAAGAGACTGTCAGATAGTGAATCTATGTCTTATAGTCAAGTGCTGAAGACATTAGAACTCTGAGTTTCTTCAAATATTCCATGCTACTGTGACATATGCATGCAAGCTCTGATAGATATAATATGCACCCTGAAGGATCAGCAGCATGCACTAACTCATTTTTGTTTAATATATACAAAGGCTGGTAACATCTTTCTTTATGGATCTAGAGCCAACCCTTTCTCTTCACAAGGTTCTTGAGTAACACTTTGATTTAATCGTATATCTAATGGAATTAGTTAATTGTTTACCACTTGTGACACATCACACTAAACTCAAGCACATTTTTCTCAGTTCAGCATTTCACACCCTCCAACCAAGAGGCTCTGGAACACCTGCAAACTTGTTAGAAAATTCACCATTTGAATTTTAAGGTTGTACTTTCCCTGTGACCTATGAAGGATGGCTGTCCTTTCTCAGGGCTAGAACACTTCTTCACAAAATCAGTGTCCTGGCTTTCAATCCCCTGCATCTTGTTGACTTCATATCCCTGTAGAGGGTCCATTCACCCTCAGTATGATGCTCCCTACACTCCCAGTTTTCCTTGCTTTACAGTAGGTGAATCTTTACAGTTGCTCAGGACAAAGCCAGGAGGGCTTCTCATCTCCTTACATCTCACAGGAAAGCATCAACACAGCCCGTTGGCAGACTTCCTCAGTCAGGAAATCCTACCGGCTCTCCTTCCAGCTGTCTGCTCCGCTCAGCCTTTTCTTACACCTTCACTGCTGCTGCTGTACTCTGAGCTCCTATCATCTATCCTCTGAACAGCTGCCAAAGTCTCCTAATGCTTTCCTGCTTCCACCTCTCCTTCCTGCCTCCAACATCATCCACCCAGAACAGCTGGAGCACGAAGTGAGGGGGAGAGGGTGTGGGGAATGACTGTTTATTTACTGAAAGTTGTTTTTATGAGCGCCAAACATGATCTGCTTTTGGACGGTGGTGCTGGCTGCAAAACCGTGTCGGTCCTACGTATGACTAGCCTGTCTGTGTCAAATTGGTGAATGAGATGATGGGTAAAGTGCATTTTTAAAGGCCTTTTGAAAAATATTGAAAGGACTGTGAGGAGCCTGAGATTTCACCCTATTTGTAGAAATATAGCTGATGCAATTTTGTGGAGTCTAGGAGAGCATTTGCAGACCCTAAATCAGGGAGGAAGATCATTAATACTCAAGCCAGGGAAACAGCGGAGCATGTGTGATGCCAGTTCCCAGAGCTGCACATTCCAGAGCAAGCCAGAGACAGGGTAGCTAGGTCTAAGCTCCCTGTGAGCAACAGGAGATGAGTCCTGACTCTAGGAGCTAACATGTTCATTATCTTGCATGTGCTGACTGGTGCTTAACCCTCTCCCCTGGATGGAGACTCTGTAAGTCCTTCTTCCCAAGTTTATCTGCCCTTTGTCTCCAAGAGATGCTGTCTATGCCTTCCAAGGCTGCTGCTCTGTAAACATCTACAAAAGATTGTCTTGGACCAAAGATGATTCACTCGGGTTTCAACACTTATATCCAGTTTGCCAAGGATTTTAAATTCATGTGTAAGTTTTTAGAGCTCAACTATTAGCCAGAATTCTCTGCTTCTCGGGAACACTACATGAATGGCAGGGCTTCCTGTGGCAGTAACATTTTTAAAAGCAGTCATCCATATTTGTACTATTAAAAACAAAACACTTTATGGTGTGTTAATTAGCAAAAAAAAAAACTGTAGTGAATACAACATCACAAGTACACTGTTACACACTGAAGCTATGCCAGAATCATCTGTACCATGAACGCGGCCAAAGCTACCCAAACTTTCTTCTCGCCTTCCTTATTTATATTTTATGTTAGAAAATGTGACCAGAGATCTACTGTGATAGCTAGCTCTTTAATATACACAGAAATAGTTAACTCCAAGCATGTTATGCTAAGCATATCTCCACTTATGAACCTTCGTATCCTTTTCCAATCCTTCTTACTCTTCTATAAACCCTGGGAACCACCCATTCTCTCTCTGCTTCCATGAAGTTTGACTTTTAAACTCCATATATAACAAGAAGCTGTTCTGCTGCATCTGGCTGGTTTTGTTTACATGTCTTCTAGTTTCAAATGTGTTATGTCTCATTGGATTTCTTTCTTTTTAAAGACTGAGCAATATTCTGCTGGAGGTGGTGTACATCCTATTTCCCTATCCATCTACAGATGAGTGTTTGCATTGTTCTATGTTTTGCCTACTATGACTAAATCTACAAAGAATGCTGGAGTCCAGCTGTCACAACGGAATATTAATTTCATTTCCTTAAAAGTAGCATATTAAAACTTTGGAAAAATCTCTCTTTTTTATTATTAGGTGCTCCAGCCTACATGCTATCTATCATTTATATTCTTCTTATTACCTACACTTTATTATTCTTTTCAGGATTATGAATGTATTACTATATTCTCTATTTTTGCAGGTGAGAGAAGGTTAGAGGATATTAGAATGTAGCCAAAAACAAGAGGCCATGGGCAACTATTCAGCAATTCCTGTCCAGCAAACTGGGCATGACTTATTTTGACAACAGTATGATAAACCCAGGTGCATAGACAGGAGAGAAATCTATGCAGGTGCTCACCTACATGGAAACAATAGCTTATATGGACGTGTCTTTTGATTTACTCAGATTTTGAAAACTGTGTCACATGTTTCCTTTGATATTTGTTAATTTATAATTGCTAGCTGACATTCTAAAAGATTTCCATATACTTTAGCTTCAAGTTTTCATAAGATGTTTATCTACATACAAAATGATCACATTGGGTAATGTCTAATGCTTATGCATTTTAAGGGAGGAGTAAGAAACCTTTAGTGATCTCTCTCCACATAATTCTGCAATAGACATCCTAATGATAAGTAACAATCACCAACCTTTAGTTTTTCCTGTGGTTGAAATAGCAAATGAATAAATAGGATTCCTTCCATTTCCTTCAACTAAACTAACTGATCACCCTAGGAAGAATTTGAGAGTTTGTCCAATTTTAAATCCATGATACCTCAATGTCTCATAAATTGACAACAGTTCATTTTAATTTTTAAAACATGCTGTTTTGAATTTTCCACTGCTTTATAATTTGGTTGTATTGAAGTCTTTCCCAGAATTATTAAGTCCACTAGAATGATTAATTTCTTAAAAATCATATGCATATATATGACAAGAAAGCAGAAATGTGGTTGTCTAGGAGACTGAAAGGACTCATGAGAGGAAGAGGAAAGAGGGAACTGGATAGGGGTGCAAATGCTAAATACAAGTTTTATACTTGTTTCATTTGTGTGAATATTTTAAAAATAAACAGTTATAAAAACTACAAAACCAAATTCTCCTTCTCTCTCTCTCTCTCTCTCTCTCTCACACACACACACACACACACACACACATACACACACACACACACACACACACACACACACACACACCTCACTTGTAATGAACTGTGAAAGTCTAATCTGGGGCCCTGCTAACAAATTGATTTTCCCTTTCCAAAACATGCAGTATCCTGATTCTGCTAACCTCTCCTGCTGCTGCTTGCTGCTTTACTCCCTGTATCAGGAGGCCCTGCCAGGTTGCATGTGTAAAATTTGGGGAAATTTTTGTGGTACAGACACCTCACTAAAAGCATGAAGATGCAATGACTATGCTAGTACTGAAAATTGAACATGCTGGTATCTAGTTTCTTAAGTTATTTATATATTTTGAAAATCAGCTGTGTCAGATGTGGGGTTGAAGATCATTTTGTCTTATTGAAAGCATCTTTTGCCTTGCAGAAACGTTTCAGTTTCCTGAGATATCATTTATTAATTGTTTATCTTAGTGACTGTGCTATTGGTGTTCTATTCATAAAGTCATCTCCTGTGCCAATGTGTTGGAAATTATTTCCCACTTTCTCTTCTATCAGGTTCAGTGTATCTGGATTTATGTTGAGGTCTTTGATCCACTGAGGGCGATTGGAGATGGGAGCATAAGTGGTCAGTTGGGCGGAGGAAGGGAGAGTACTAAAAGAGACTACAGATGGGGGCATATTTCTAGGTCAAGTAAAAACCTGGCACAAGGGAATCTCCTAGGAACTTACAAGGATGACCTTAGCTAAGACTCTTAGCAATAGTGGATATGCAGCCTGAACTGGCCATTTTCTGTGAACAGATCTGTGCCTAGTCCATTTATCATCAGAGAAGCATCATGGAGCAACTGATGGAAACAGATGCAGACCCACAGCCAAACATTAGGTGGAGTTCAGGGAATCCTGCAGAAGAGGAGGAGAGAGGAGTGCAGGAGCCAAAGGAGTAAAGGACACTACAAGAAAACCCCACCGAATCAACTAACATGGGTTCATGGGGGCTCGTAGAAACTGAATGAACCATCAAGGAGTCTACGTGGGACTGACTTAGGGCCTTTGCATACATCTCACCATTGTGTAGCTTGGTCCTCTTGTGGAGTTTCTAACAATGGGGATAGGGGCTGTCTCCATCATTTTTACTGGCTTTTGGGACCCTACTCCTCATACCGAGTCATCTTGCCCAGCCTTAATATGTGGGAAATATGTGATGTTTTATTGATACTCATGGAGTACCTGCCCCTTCCTAAACAGAAACCCAGGAGGAGTGCGTTAGGGGTGGGAACAGAGAGGGTGGAGGGCTGGGACTAGGAGAGGAGGATACTGTACCTCTCTCTCTCTCTAAATATATATATATATATACATATATATATATATATTTGTCTGTATATACACATATAAATATATTTATTTATATCCATATATATGTATGCATATATATAGAGAGAAAATATTATACAAGCATAAGAATAACCCATGCTAAGAAAAAGTGTTCAGGTCAAACTAAAATGTAGTGGTAAACAACACCAGAGGACATAAAAACTGAAAGTATAATTACCAAAGACGTTGGTGTCCTCAAAGAGATTTTTTTAAATGTGTTTCTTGTTGAACTTTAAAATCTTCCAATTTTAGAAAGCTGAGTAGACAAACATCTCAAAACAGAGCAAGTACAATGACAAGGGTGATTCATTTGTTGTTACAAGTTCTCTGTAAATAATTATTTCTGGAAATACATCTCAAGCCCACCATCAGTGAGGGACAATTGGGAGGGAGGTCTCTGACTTCACAGCAGGGGCCTTCAGGCTAATGCACATTCCCACCCACTATAGCCAGACCACAGGGCTCTGGACAATTTAACTTCAGATCCTATTAATGGTTTCAGTATTCACAAAACTGCCTTGCAAAGCCTGGCTGAAGGGTCATACTGACTCAAGTGACATAAAAATATCTTTTCCATTCAATTAAAGGCAACAAAGGAGTAGGATGCCAAAAGCCAAAAAAGAGACACTGGATACTTCTAGACTTTCCACAGTCATCAACCAAGATTCCTCTCCTTCTTTTGCCTCAAAGGCAATAGCAGAAGATGGTCCAGATCTGAGGTGACTAATACCCTGGATGATTTTACAGCCCACCATGAACAGACATACTAAAGTCATAGCGTGATTGCATGAGAGAGAATAAAGGAGCCTTTCAACCAAGCAGAACCAGAAACAACCACTATGTCATGAAAGAGAAATGGCTGGCTTCTTAGGCTGGGAGAACATACCCAGACTCCAGATGTTTAATATATATTAGTCATTGTCCTTTAGTATAGGTCATAGAACATTTTCCATTGTTTGTTTAACTCTAAAATCTCTGACCCACTCACTGTTTTCATTTATAGGATAACTATACATTTCTGCTCATTCTGATGCTCAGAAGGGCCCTACAAACTTAAATTTTTGTTTGATGGAAAATGTGTCAACTTTAGGACAGCTTTTATGAGCAATTCCACATCAGTGGAACAAGGTTCTTTAGCTTGATATCATTCCATTTTGACTTTAATACTTTTATAGGTGATAAACTTTAAAATGACACAAATGTTTACATTATGGATTTTTCCTTATTTCCAAAAGGCTCAAAACATTTCAACCCTCACTTTACATCTTAACTTACTACACTCGTAATTATAATACAAGTGGAATTTTAGATATTTGAACCACTTTTATCTTTGACCTCTTGCAGGCATTGACCCAAATTTTTATTTGAATATCTTAGGTTGAAATATCTTGGATTCAAATTATTCTTGATCTATTCCCTACATAGTGTTGACAATTTCTGGTTATAAATAGAACTTTGCTTTCTGACACTGGTGGATGGATATTAGAAAATATACTCTAAGCTTTTTGAGTTGATAGCACAGTGTAGCAACAATCCACATAAATGACAACTTGTACTAATTAAACAATGACAATGTCTATGTTCCTAAGCATACTGCTCCTCACTTTATTATGTGTCAGTGTTCACCCAAAATGAAATATGCATACATTCTTCAACCAGACTTTTTTACTGCAATATTTATGGGAGAAGAAGAATGTATGTGTATAAGATGTCCATTGCAGCATGGGTTATAATCAGAAAACTTGAAAATGACATGAAGTACCATCATAGGAATATGGAGTAATGCATTATAAAATACCAGCATTGCAGAAGGATGCAATATTTATGTTTTAAAACACAGCAATGTGTGGCGGTACACACCTGTCAACATGCAGGTACACACCTGTCTTCCCAGAACTCAAGAGGTTAGAGAGACAAGAGGATCATGAGTTCAAAGTCAGCCTAACTGCACAAGTTTGAGGCCATCCTAGACTACAGAAGGTTCTGTTTTAAATAAATAAATAAATAAATAAATAAATAAATAAATAAATAAATAAATAAGCAAGGGCAGGACACAGCTCCATAGTAAAGTGATGAGGTTTCAAGGGCCCAGAGTTTGCTAGAAAATCAAAGAAGAAGACACACCAAGCAGTTCATTGCCATGAATGGTGGAAAGAAAATGTGAAGGGGAGGACTCTCTTATCCATCACTGTTCAAACTCGCTGTCCACATACTGCTGCTTTAAGTGAAACATATATTTTGTACTTACATTTTTAAAGTTTTGGTTCAATGTTTAAGTATGCACTATACCATTCCTTCTTGTTCCATGAGATTTTCACTCCAGTTCCCAATCTGGTATGAGGAGCAACAATAGCCAAACAGCTTACCTTAAGAGATAGCTTCACCCTCTTACACACTTTAGGGAAACAGCTAGAAAACTTATCACACACCCTTCTTGCTTTGAGGGTTTTTTTCACATCCTTTTTTTTTAAAGCAAGATAAAGACTCTACATATCCTTTGTATATATCATAGTCTAGTCGAATTGCATTTCCATACAGGCATAGAGTTATGACAATGGGAATTCCAACATTAGATGCCATGAAATTGGCTCATCAAACACTGTCACTTTCACTGATGTAAAATAATTTGGAAACATTTGTACATTAACTGATAGTTGTGTTGTCTACCCGTGACAGTTGTCTGAACATTTTGCTCTTTAAGACTGCCTCAGAATATACTGTTCAAGTTTTGGTGTGTGTGTATGTGTGTGTGTATGTGTGTGTGTGAGAGAGAGAGAGAGAGAGAGAGAGAGACTGTGTGTGTGTGTAGGCATTTTCTATTGCAACAAGATAATAGCTAGAGAGAGAAGGAATCTTAAATTATAGATAGAAGATAGAATTTTTAAATCTACCCGAGGCTCCAGAAAAATTGATGATTAGAGTCGCCAATACTAAGTACTAAAGTAGGGATCTAGGGTAGGAGAGATAACTCAGTAGGTAAAGGTGCTTGCCACCAATCCTGAAGACCTGGGTTCCATACCAAGGACCCATATGCTAGAAGAAGGGAACCATTTCCTCCAAGTTGTCCTATCATTTCCACCATGGTATGGACATGCTTCCCATCCCCCACCTCCCCCTCCAAAATAAACAGACAACAAATTTTGAGTCAAATTCAGCATATTTTCATTGGTCCATAACCACCTTCAAAAGACGAGTTATGGATTCATCTTGTATCATACGAGTTCATGCACTTTTATGCCATTTTATGCTGTTTTAAATTCTCTTAATCACAGTCTGCTGACCATAATGCAGTGCTGTTCCTTCCAGGACACTTGTCAGAGAGTCACATTAACACTCTTTCCTGGCTAAGTCAGTTGACTACAATTAGTGTTCCCTTTATTATCGCTCATGTTATGTCCCCTTCTCATGGCCCCTTTCATATATGAGTCTACAGTGTCTACCTTCTGGTGTCTGTGGGCTTATGCAAATTCTTAAACAGCTTAAGTGCATTCTAATGACTGTGACTAAGGACATCATTTATGACATCATCCTGGGTTCATTCCTCAGCCTATCACAAGTATGACACATAATCTTGGGTGTGTTGATAGTTCTACTCTATTTATTTATTTATAAATGGGAAATAATAATAGTGTCCACTATACGGGATTCTGTTGCTAAATCCTTAAAATAGAGCACAGAATGTGACAAGTAAAAGATATTAGCTATTATTGCTCAAGGGAACATTAGGAAGAGATCAATATCTGCTTCTACCACAGGGTTCTAATGAGAAGCCATCTTTAAATATATTTCTATGAGACAGTCAGCCTGCTGTCCATTTAAGTAGGAATGTGTCCTATATGTACTCACACTAAAGACTATGCTAATGAAGAGGGTTAGCCTTGAGCTCAAGTCAGGTAGTGTTACCATGAGAATTTGCCTTGGCTCCTGAAAGTCACACACACACACACACACACACACACACACACACACGTACACACTCTCCACTATCTCCAGGGCTCTATTGATGCAGAATTATTATGGGATGTCAGAAAATAAAATTGAATCATTTTCAAATTCTTTGGAGATTTGCAGACCTCAACTGAGTGAAAAATGTGTTTATATTTCCAGTTTTCTTGAGTGGTAGAAATAAAGGGTTAGTTTTTTTCTTCTTCCTCACTATGCTGACAACCTTGTATGTTTGGCTCCTTGAAGTGTTCACAGAAGGACATCATTGAAATTTATTCTGATAATACATTGCCAAGAAAACACTTATGATAAAAGTTTGGACTCTCTTTCTCTCTCTCTCTCTCTCTCTCTCTCTCTCTCTCTCTCTCTCTCTCTTTCTCTCTCTCTCTCTCTCTCTCTGTCACACAAGGAATAATATAACTAAACATTCTTCTCTTTTTGATATGAAAAATTTGTATTCATATTTCCACTGAAATAACCAATTCACCACAGATGAACAGCAAATCTATATTAAAAATATTTTAGTTATGTTTCACAGTTCAGTTGTATTGATGCTGCATTTTGCTTTATGCCCCCCCCATTTGTTAATACATTGTGTCGTGTCAAGGGCCATGTTTTCACTCTAACAAACTGATTCATGATGTATTTTACCCCCTCTTGAGAACAGAATCTTCGAAGCATCAGAAGAAGCACGGAAAATGAAGCATGCTCAAATGCTGAATTTCTTTAAAGGAAAGTAAGTGCCTTAGGTTGTTATTGCTTTGGGAGAGACACCATGACCATGGCAACTCTTATAAAGCAAACACTTAATTGGGGTGGCTTGCTTACAATTCAGAGGTTTCACGACAAGGGCCATGCGCAGGCAGATGTAGTGCTGGAGTTCAGAGCGCTACATCTTGCCCAGAAGACAGCAGGAAGTTGACTGACTGTCACTGAGTGAAGCTTGAGGAAAGAGACCTCAAAGCCTGCCCCCTCAGTGAGACACTTCCTCTAACGAGATCATACCTCCTAATTGTGCACTCCATTTGGGAAACATCTTCTTTCAAAGCAACACAGAGAAATGAGAATAAACAACTCTATTGGAGAAAATCATTCCATTTCAGAATACACATATGAAATTTAGGGTATTAATATCATTTGCCTAAACTCTGTTAACTCATTATCATGGAGTTAGAGGGGGGACGTCACTTTTTAGTCTGAAAATCAAGAATTAGGCTGCTCATTTTTAAAATTAAGAGCTCTTTAAAAATTAGTTATTTAAGAATTCTGTACAATCTATTTTGCTCCCCTTTTTTTCTAATTCTCAATACTTCCTATTTATTACCCATACAATTCTGCACCCTATTCTTACTTTTAAGCCCAATTGTAATAGCATATAGTCTTGAATGTATGGCCCTTCCATTGGAGCTTGGTTTATTTTAAGGGCTATACTCTTAAAGAAAATTGCCTCTCTTCCTCCCAGTAGCTATCAATTACCAACAGCTTCTCACTTGGCTAGGGGTGAGACTTCATGCCCAGCTTCACTCTTTACTCTGAACACACTTCTTAGTCTGTACTACTTGGGGCAGAAGCATCTTCTAACTTCCCTGTAAGGAATAAAGACAGTTGAAATCCTTCCTTCTCCCCCACTTTAAGAGCAGTGTTTTAACAGAGACGATTCCATTGCAACTTTCACAATTCTATACTCTGAAAAACCTGATGCAAATACCAAACTACTAATATATGCATAAAATCTACTAGAGTCAGAAAGAGAAGAAATCTCAAGTTGTGTTCTGTAGCACACTTTGATAAATGCTCACAACAGCTGCTGTTTGTTGAATCTGCACTTTGGGCCAAATAGATTGTTTAAACCATCTTATTTAATACAACTTACTTGAAAGAGTTATTCGTACTTCAAATCCTGAAGTAAGGACAATGACCTTTAGAGAACTGCTCAAGGTTGCGGAGTTACTGTCTGCCAGACTCAGCATCCAAATCTGCCTGATTTCAAATGCTCCTAACTCAAAGCCACCACCTGTGACTATTCCTAATTGTTCCTGTTGTTCATATCCTAACCATTTATTTATTCGTGGGCAAAAGATGATGGGAAAGTAAATAGACTTATGGGACTTTAGATTAAACATGATGTGTGATTCCTCTGGAATTTTATATGCTGTACATTCACTTAACCATGTCTTAACAACAGCTGGGAAAATACATTTCTTCAAGAAGTAGTCTGTATGCATCAGACAGTTAAAAAAATTCCATTCCAGATGTTCATATGAAATTATCCAGATGTTAGAAAATGATCATCCAGAAGGCTGGTGACAAAAGAAAACCAAACTGGGAAATTATTTCAAAAGAGAAATATAAGTACAGACAGCAATTTGGTTATGGGAGGGGGAAGTTTTTGGTTACTGAAGAATGATTATTACTCTGAAGTTTTAGTGTATGCATGCGGACAGATCTCTCTAAAAGGATGTGATAATATTGCTACATTAAGTGTTTCCTACATGGAAAAACTAATGTTATTTCTGGACAATGTTCTAGGTTCCACTGTAGCACATTTTACTGTACTGTTTCTTTCTAAATCAATTGGGGACCTCTTAGGTTCCTGAGATATATAAAAAAAAAATTTGTCATGCAAAAGATTTGCATCTATAACTATTTTTATGTGGTGCCTAGATTTGCTTGGCCTCCATGAGAGTGTCAAGTATCCTGGCACTGGAGTTACACAGTTGTCTGCTGCCATTTGGGTGCTGGGAATTGAACCCAGGTCCTCTGGAAGAACAGCCACTATTCTTAACTACTGAGTCATCTCGTCAGCTGTATTGTGCTTAGATTTGTATCCAGAAGGAAAGTTCACCATTTACTACTGACTCAGATGGGTTTGTCATGTAGCTTAAGCACATACATGAAGCACATACTCAAACATGTCAGAAGACTAGTGTTCTGTCACCAATTTAACAGAAACTTGAGGCTAGTTGGTTTACTGGCCATGACTGTCTAACTACTAAATCAGATACCACCCTTCTCTCATGCATGATTTATCAGATAGTGTTCTTCATGGAAAATCTTGCAGGTGACTTTATATAACACTAATAACCTGAAGAAAGGGAAAATGAATGCAAAAGCAAGGTGACCCATGTTTACCTCGTGTAAAGAACTCATCAGCCGCCAGCTGTAACTCCTAAACAGAAATGACTGTCAAATACCTGTTGGCCCATGAAAAGACAATGACTGAATAGAGACTATACGGATAGTTTTAGAAAGCAAATACCAAAAGTTGATGTGGTATCTAATTTTAAGTCAAATAAACAAACAAGCAAAAAAAATTAGTTGCATTCCTATCCCCAGAAACATCCTTTCATAGTTTTGCCTTGGGGAAATGTATGACTTATAAACACACCAATGGGAACTAAGAGTCTTCAGCTGTCCTTAACTATGTAGCCTTCTTTTAGGACTTGTTTACTTCCCATTCTGCAGCTGTGAGCCTTGGACAGAGTTGTACAGACCTTGATTTTCAAAATAACTCACAGTTCCTCTTCCAGACCAGAATATCAGTATGTTGTTTAGTTTGGCATATGCCATACTCATTATTCATAATACTATTATTTTTATATCTATTAACCTTACCTTACATTTATCTTATTATATACAAGTTCTTTGATTTAGAAAATACAAATATCCTATTAATCATGATTTGATATGCTTCCAGTTTTTGACTTTTAAAGGATATGAAGATTTTTTTAATGTGAAAACACTAACATCTCTCTTCTCATTCAGCCTTTATTTCTCTTACTGGTAGAAATATCATCTGGTTGAAAATTACCCATGCTATTTTTAAAAAGGAAAGGCACCATCAGTGTTGAGATAGGGATAAACTGTCTGGAATCATCTCTCTCCCTGAATGTGTGGATTTAACCGGAGGAGATCCAAGGATGGCTAACATTCCTGACTCCTCCTAGGTGGTCCCTCAGGGATACCAGAGGGACTTGCCAAGCTTTAACGGGGCTCTGCAGAGAAGAAGTACACAAAAATTCCATGTTGGTGCAGGTAATATACCCTCCCTGTTTTGTTATGTCATAACCCAATTTCCTTTGTCCATGCTAGAACCTCTGTCTCTGAGCACAGAAGAGGTCTTACTTCTTTGATTGCTTTTTATTATTTGATTATGCAATCATATTTACTTAACATGGAGGCATTCATGAAGAAATGCATTTGTAGATGATGTCATAGCTGTGTGAGCATTATAGACTTGACTGTCACAAATCAGCACGAGACAGTTACTCTATACTCATGTTATGTGGAATGTTTGTGTATTTGTGTGTAGAGATGGTATTTTTGTATTTGTGTGTATGGGGCTCTTTGTGGGTAGAATATCTCTCTCTTTCTCTCTGTCTCTCTGTCTCTCTCTCTCTCTCTCTCTGTGTGTGTGTGTGTTACACAGAGAGAAAGCTTACTGCTTCTGAGGCCATGAGGAATGAAACAACATATATCTTGTTTCAATCAAGCATAAAAACAACACACCAGGAGAAACAGAACACACAAGTTAAATACAAGTTACCTGAAGCATCTGAAGCATGGCACATTTCTTGAGCAGGCAACTATTGTTTAATAACTAGAAAGAATATACCTTAAAATAATGCTGAAAGACTTGACAAACACACAAACAGAAGTGGTCACCCATAATTATCACTGCATACACTGTATTATGTGTTATTGAACACATTATGTGTTTGTATAATTGGCAGCACAGTAGGTCTACTCATACCAACATTAACACAAACATGAGTAATGTGTTACATAAGGATGTTATGGCAACCAAAATGTCCCTAGGTATTAGGAACTTTTCAAATCTGCTATAATCCTATAAATCTATTGTGTCTTATTCTGTGATTGGCTACAGCATCACAGTGCAGGGTGTGATGGATTTACATGGCTCACGTAAAAAGCTGGACCTTCTTTATAAGGCATGTGGATTGGAATTAGTGACTAAAGAACCTCACAGCTCCAAGTACTGCAGCATACATGTGAAGACAAAGCGAGGTGCACTGTTGGTGACATTTCTCTGCATATCTGGGTTCCCTGCTTCTCTAACCCTTTTAGGTACCCACCATTAAGAAAACTACACATGTTCAGGAAGCAGTCTCCTATACCAATTTGTTCAAGGGTACCTCCTACTTTCTCTTCTAAGAGGTTCAGTGTGGTTGGATTTATGTTGAGGTCTTTGATCCATTTGGACTTGAGTTTTGTGCATGGCGATGGACATGGGTCCATAAATGGTGATGCCTCCTGAAGTTCTTTTATTGTACAGGGTTGTTTTGGCTATCCTGGGTCTTTTGTTTTTCCATATAAACTTGATTATTTTCCTTTCAAGGTCAGTGAAGAACTGTGATGGGATTTTAGTGGGGATTGCATTGAATCTGTAGATTGCTTTTGGCAAGATTGCCATTTTTACTATACTTATCCTATCTATCCAAGAACATGGGAGATCTTTCCATTTTCTGGTATCTTCTTTACTTTCTTCCTTTAAAGCCACAATGACCCTGAAAATAACTCCAGGAGCAAAGACACTGAGATCAACAATTAATATATGGGACCGTCTCAAACTTAGAAGCTTCTGGAAGGCAAAGGACACAGTGGACAAGACCAAATGGCAGCCCACAGACTGGGAAAAGATTTTCACCAAACCTACATCTGACAAAGGGCTGATCTCCAAAATATACAAAGGACTCAAGAAACTAGTCAACAAAACACCAAATAACCCTATTAAAAATGGGGTACAGAACTGAAGAGAGAATTCTCCATAGAGGAAATTAAAAAGGCTGAAAGACACTTATGAAAGTGCTCAACATCCTTAGCTATCAGGGAAATGCAAATCAAAACAACTTTGAGATACCATCTTACTCCTGCCAGAATGACTAAAATTAGAAACACCAATGACAACTTATGCTGGAGAGGATATGGAGAGAGGGGAACACTCCTCCACTGCTGGTGGGAGTGCAAACTCATACAGCCATTTGGAGATCAATATGGTGGTTCCTCAGGAAAATGGGAATTAGTTTACCACAGAACCGGCAACGCCCCTCTTAGGCATATACCCAAATGATCCACATCCATGCAAAAAAGACATCTGTTCAACTATGTTCATAGCAGCACTATTTGTAATAGCAAGAACCTGGAAGCAACCTAGATGCCCCTCAACTGAAGAATGGAAAAAGAAGATGTGGCACATCTACAAAATGGAATACTACTCTATAGGAAAAAAATAATGGAATCTTGAAATGCAGAGCAAGTTAATGGCACTTGAAGAAACCATCCTGAATGAGGTAACCCAGTCACACACACACACACACACACAAAAAAAAAAAAAAAGAACATGGTATGTACTCACTCATATATGGATTTTATACCTAGAGCAAAGGATCACCAGCCTATAATTCACACCACCAGAGGAAATAGGATAGAAGGTATATTCTAAGAGATTCATATAAGGACCCTCACAGAAGGGGGAAGTCTCCCAGAGCTCAGGGGAAGTGGGGGGGGCAGTGAATGGAGAGAGAAGTAGGAGAAAGAGAAGGGAAGATGAAACACGTGTGACTAGGAAGATTGAGTCAGTGTAGGAACAGAAGACAGAAGAGAGAAAGAGAGAGAGAAAGAAAGAGAGAGAGAACATAAAAGAGGGAGCCATTATTGGTTTGAAGAGAAAACTGAACCTAAAGAAATGTCTAGAGACTTACATGACTGCTGCCAACTAACAATTTGAGCAACCATGGAAAGGCTACCATAAATGCCTTTCCTGGATATTGAGATCAAGAACTAACTTATCCACCATCATGGAGCCCTCATCTAGTACCTGTTGGAAACAGAAGCAAACACCCACAACTAAACACTGAGTTGAACTAGAATCCAGATGCAGAGGGAGAGGACAAGACCAGGTTGCACAAACACATAGAGACAGCTGACCTTAACAAGGAGGAGCTAACGGGCCCCCAGACTGATAGCTGGGAATCCAGCATGGGACTGACTCAGGCCCCCTATATATGGGTCTCAGCTAGAAGGACTGAGCAGTCTAATTCTAACAGACCTCAGACAGTGGAGCCAGGATGTATTCCTGGTGCACAAAAGGACCTTGCAGACACATCCCCCATGGAGGGATACTCCCTTAACCTAGAGGTAGGAGAGAAGTCCTAGTCCCTAGTTCAAATGACTTGACAGATCTACATGACCCCACTTGGATGGCATTGCCCTACATGAGGAATTGGGGTGAGGGGATGGGAGCAGAGGGTGATCAGGGTGCATGTGAGAGGGGAGAGAGGGTAAGAGGGAAGAAGGGGGGAGAGGGAACTGGGATCGATGTAAAATAAAAAGATAATAAATAAATAATAAATAAAAGAAAACTACATATGGCTTCCTTAGCATGGAAGCATGGGAAATTGACCACATTCATCTTTAGACAAGACAAACTTAACTCTGACAATAACTTAGGAGACAAATAGGTATGTTCAGGGAATTATTAAAAGGGCATCAAACAATGGAAAGACTTATCAAATCACTATGTGAAAGATGGGGTTCTAAAATGTTGGCTTTCTAGGGTTGGAGTCCTCCACAGTAAAGAACAAACCCCACATTTCATGAGAATCACATGAAAACAAAGGCAAAGAAGACACAGTTTACAACTTTAAATGCTCATAACCACCACCACTTCTAGGACCATTTCCTGAGGAATGAATTCTCTCCAAATCCATGTTTCAGCAAAGCGGGTGGCTTTCCCCCTATTATTCCTTTCCTCTAAGTGTAAGTCTAAAACTGATGTGTTCTCATTCTCAGATTGTGTTATAGCTCAGTGTGGAGAGCATCTTTACCCAAATTATCCAGTGACTCCCCAGCAGCTGAAATAATCATGGTTAATGAAAGCTATTCCTAGGAACACAGCCCATCTCTCACCACTCAACCATGCAGTTTCCCAAACAGGTTGGTGCCATAATTACTCATTCCCTCATTCATTTGTTCCTCCCTCTCTTTCCTTTCCTCCTTCCCTCTATTTCTCCCTCATGCCTTTTCAGTATCTGTAATGTCTTTACACCATCTCCAAAACACTGAGGTGTTTTCTCTGTATATTTCATGTCTTATATTAAGCCTCTGTTTCTAACACACTTTAATCTCTCTACCCAGACAGTGCTTGTCCTGCAGATGCTTCTCATTATTTGTTAAATGGAGAAAAATAAAGGATCAACTCCTACTCATGCTATATGAACTCCTGATAGTTTTTGACAATGGTGAGCCTTTTGTTGAATGAACTGAAGCTGTATTCAAGCCACGATTTTGGTATCCTATCTTTTGAGTAAAACATTTGCTTAGAAGTGATAAAAATGTAACTTGCTCTCCCACAGCTAATTCAACATGAAACTTTATCTCGTTATGAGATAACTGAGTACAACATAACAAATTGTAAGAATGAAAAGCATAAGGCTTTTCATCCACAGAAATAATATGTTGATAAGAAAGACGGCAAAATTAAACTACTGCTATGATTTCTCTTTTCCAAAAAGCAGCGATCCTTTTTCTTGACATAATCTCTGAGAGTTTTCACCAATAATCTTACAATAAGGTAATATGTTTTGAGAATAGTGGATTGTCGCTCTAAGGGGTTATCGGGTTTAAACATAGATGAAAAGTTGATTCAAAGATGGCAGCTGTCAGTCCTGATATTTAAATGTCTATGTGTGTGATTGTGTTGCACATAAGGGAACTGCAACATTCCGTACTGCAAGTACAGAAACGCAGATTCACACTTTATAGTCCTTGAGACTAAACACAAACCGAAACTCATTACTTATAGCCAGTATTCCGTCAACATCCACGTGCTCACCACAGTGAGCACATCACAAAGCTGATTAGTCCTATGAAAAATGCCATTTTCTGTCCTCTTCTTCCCACCATGAAATTAAAAGTACATTTGATATGACTTTTGTTAGCTTATTATTACCATATCACTAATTCAGTAATGAAAAGACCTTGATAAACCATCTGCCATCATTATTACAAATTATTGTTTCATCAGAGAGTTTGATATCCTTTCAGTAATGCTTGTGAAAATATTGTCTACAATTAAGGTTATATTTAGGATAGTTTAAATTTCTACAAGTATTTCTATTCATGTTTTTGCATGCATAAGTTTAAATCATATAAAACTTCATTTTGTTGACTAAAAATAGTTGAGTACCAGCAATTTCATGTGACTGAACCAAACATTCAGGGTCAGTTTAGAAGGCACTTATAGTAGAATAGGAAGATAAATAATTCCTGCTGAATGAAGCTTATGAGCAAATTTGAAGGGAGGAAAATGTGATTCCCTAAGGAGCAGTCTTGCTAGATTTGTCATTCTCCTTCCCAGCATAACTCTTGGGATTTGGCTGCCCATCAGGGAAATGTAAACTCTGTGTTATGTATCCTCCCCAGGTAGCAGAATTCAGAAAAGTTACTAGTTCATATATTTCCAGTGAAAATATTTGGTTGCAGTTAGTCTGGCATGGTGCAAAATGATACACATCCTCAGGCCAGAATGTTCTGCAGCAGGATTTTCCACACCCTTTCAACTGTCAGCAGGAAGCCTGCTGGAGTAGTTCCTGCTATCTCTCTCTATGCTAGCTTATAAAGTGTAATCATAACCATTCTGCTCCTGGGTTATTTGTCTCAAGGACTTTTGATAACAGCTTGAGTGTTGAAACAGTTTCCCTATGGAGCAGAGTTATTTAATAGCTTCAAGTTCCTTTGTTGTATTTTCAAGTATACTTTGGCAATAAAGATAATACTATATTATCTTTCCTGTGTGAGGCTGATTAATGGACACAGACACACCTTCAGGTTTCCCAACAGAGATAGTTGGCTGGCACTTAATTATTCACACAGTGTTACCCAAGCCCATGGAATCAATCGAAACCAACATTTAGAAAATGGCTGATGGGACCTAAGGGTTTGTTTATGGAATTCACCATCAGAAGATCTGGACCGGATATTAATGTTGAGCATTAGTCACGTGACCTCAGACACATTTCTTAGCCTCAATCTCTAAAGTGAGAATATTAAAATAGGAGCTACAAGTGGGTCCACTGCTTTGATGAGGCTCAATAGGAAAATGAATGACAAAGTACTTTAAAACCCACAAAGCAAATTTGCAGAAAGGGCTACTCCTAATATTTCTGATGACAAAGATACTAGTTCATCCACTAACTTTATTTGTTTCTTGGGAGTCACATTTTAACTGGAAGTCTTTCAGGCTTCCTTGGTAATGTTAAATAGAACCGATGAGACCCATAAACCCTGTTTGACCTGTCATACCATCAGTGGCCTGTTTGCTCAGCAATTTAAAATTGATTTTAAATGTTATAAAATGATTGAAAGCTCAGAAGCAAAAATGTTCAGCAGTTGAAAGTCAGACTGGTATGTGGTCACATCAATGAAAGGGACTGTCATGGGGTTGGTACTCCCAGCAGATATTCCAGAAAATTACACACACAAATTTCTAGTTCTCTAAGGACATAGCATCTTAATTCAAATCAGATCCAAAGATTATGTGCTTGCTATTCACCCTGGAAAAGTTACTCAGTTTCTCTATACCACTCTCTTCTCAGTTGTAAAGTAAGGTGATTCATTTACCCATGTTTTGCATTCCACAAGTAAATGAAACAGTGAGTAGTCCAAAAACTTTGTAAGTTTCAAATTGTATATTGATGTTGGTTATGATAGAACTTCACACTACCCTGCTCTATCCTAGAATCACACTGTGTTCCTGCCCATTAGTCACAAAGGAAACATGTCTTTCGAAGTCAGTGTGGTTATGTCCACTAGCTTCTGTTTAATGTGTCCTTACTGTAAATGAATAAAGACCCAAGACACAGGAGCCATGGTGCTGATTATTCCACTGTAGCATGCTGTTAGGATTGCTCTACCTTACTGTCTAGTGTTGTTGTGATTACCCTGCCTGTCCATATATTACACTTTACTATAGCCACATGCCTATAATACTACTACTACTCCCACTAATAATAATAATAAAAACATAACATGCATAGGGGGTCAGTACTAGTCATGGTTTCACACGTCCACTGGGAGTATTGAGATGACCCTGGTCCTCTTGCCTATAAGCACAGTTCATGAGATTGCTATATTTAAGTTTATATTTATAAACCCTCCAAATAACATCTGTCATAAAAGTCATATGCTGTAATTACTAGAGCTATCATCTTCCTGGTCTGTGCTAACCTCACATCAGCCCTGAGGTCTGGCCCTCTTCTCTTCTTCCTGACATCTCATTCTTTATGGATGTTTGCTTCACTTATTTCTTAGTGTGGTTTTACAGTCCAGGACTGTCTTACAATCACTCCATAAAATAATACTACATGGTCCTGCTTCTGGATGTTCCCTACTCTTCATCTAGAACAGTCTTTCTAAGATGAGGGATGGGCTATACTAACCATGGAACTTCTGTCAAGTTACACAGCTTACATGGAAGCATTATTATACACTATTAGGACCTACACTCTAGCCATGAGAATAGGCTAGACACATATTGGTAGATAACTTGTCTCTGAAGGTCCTATTGTTACTTGCTGGCAGAGCTATATCAGCCACATCAAGTGAGAGCACGCAATAATGTGCCACTTGCCACAGTCCTTTACTTGCTCACATTCTGTTACAGGCTCTTATTTCACCTTTCCTTTCAATAAGTGCTGATACATTCAGCTCCATAATTGCTCTGCTGGACATTGGTGTTACCTCGCCAAGACTCCACTCTTGTCAGCCAGTTCCTCTGATCACCTTTGTTTGCAAAACTACTCTTCAAATTTAAAAGTCTCTTGTTATTATTTTCAAAGATACTATATGAGTCACTTATTATTTTCTATGTATACTGGTTTTTAATATGTGCACATTAAAGAAAAGTCTAGGGACTAACAAACACAAAGGAAGAATGCAACCACCTCTAATTTTATCTTTATTATAAAGGTTTATTCCAAAGAGTAATAAATAAAAATACCATAAGTGAATTATCTATAATATTTATGTGTGTAATACTTCATAAACAAATTATTTCGAGTGCTCTCTGTATTACAGCTGGAGATAAAATCTTGTTTCTTAGAGGGTTTTAAAATCTTCAGGGCAAGGTGGCAATTCCATGTTATATGCTGTTGACTAGCTAAATGATGGTCATTGTGACAATTATGTTTGAAGAAAGATATATGGAAACTCCTTTTAATTATTTACTTTAATCTCTGTTTTTTAACAGATCGGAATTGGTAATGTCCCTCTGCTCCTTCCTGGGGGAATACCTCCAAGGTTCACTTAGAAGAGATAACATTCTTCATTTCCATAGAAGCTAACACATGGAATCACACTATACCCATTACAATATTACATCAAAGGAGACTCTCTGAAACATTTTTTTAATGTGCTGGATTTCTGTGTTCCTTCTCTTCTAATTTTCAATTCTCAGGATCAGCATAATATTATGTGAGAAATGAGAATGAAAAATATTCTGTCTTATTATATAAAAGTCTGGCACATATGAAATAAAAATAATACTAATGCTACAAACACTGTTTTTCAAAAGAAGTGTCTTCAAGAATTAATGATGGTGTCTCCAGAGATTTTTATGCCACATTTCAAAAGTAAACTCAAAGGGAATCTAAGTCCCATTGAGTTGCACTCCTGTGGGGTGGGAAGGCTTGTAGTGATAATGAAAGATATTTAGTTATACATAACTTAAAGGTCTGAGTATGAGGAAGTTGAGGCAAAATCACCATGAAATCATGATTATTAAGTTACTATCAAAATAAATTAAAAGTAATAATCCCAGTTACAGGACAGGAGACTTTTCATATAACCAAAAAACCATTGATTACCATTTTGGTTTCAGGATTCCCAAAGCTTTGCCATCCATACAGTTCATGCTCCTCAACACTGTTAATGTAATCCCTCTCTCCTCCTCCTCTTCAACTGTCAATAACCGAATGGAGTCCAGGTTATTTATCCAGCTCTAAACAACCCAGAACCTGTTCACTAAATCCTATTAGATTCTCTCAGAACAATGTGCTATTGCCTTTCCTCAGTTACAAATTATCAATATTCTTTTCTTAAGCAGCTGGTCACTCTATTCTTCTCCAGCAACTGAGAAAGCTGGACTTGTCTGAACAGCAAGCCAATAGAGATTTAAGAATCAGAGTCACCAGGGACACATGCTTTAAAACATGCTTCCCAGATCCCTGTCATATGTACTAAATGAAAGGCTTCATCCCTCAAAAACAATTTGGGGTAAGTGGTTAACAAATGAATCCAACTTCTCAGTGGTGTCTTCAGGTGTCAGCCCATGCTTTCCCCAGATGCAGTCCTCTGTGGAGGATAAGTAAAGTAACTCTTGGCATCACAGTGGGGAGGCATGTCTTCATACGGGTGTCCATTAGAGCTTGCTCCTGTGGCTAGACTCACAACCTAATGGAGACTCCCTGTGGTCCACTGCTTCATACCCTGCAACACCTATTACTAAATTCCAGATCATTCTTTCTGACCAGAGGAAAGCAAATTCCTGCTGAGTCCTCTCAGCACTGATGATACAAAATTACTTTTCTAAAATTAAACTCTAAAGGCTTTTTCTCAATGCCTCCCGTGGTTCTCAGCTTGGATAACAACACACGGGTTACCCACCCCAACCCGGTGGTCTTCCATCCTGTGCCAGTCCCTAATAATTGATGTACCAGCATTATCACAGCTCACAGCGAGCTTCTCTGCTCCCTTGGGATTCAAGCCCAGCATGCAGACCTAATCTCTTTCTTGGTAGTAGTTGAACCTTGTTATCTTGGAAACTTAGTGCAACCCTGAAGTTTCCTCTCAGTAAAGCCACATGGTAAACATTTTTTGATCTCTTGAAAACCATGTGGGGTATGCTGAGAAAAACCAGGGAAGGCAATAAGTTGGGTGAAGAGCAACAAAGTTCAAATAAACAAGCAGGCATGATGCAGCCAAGATGAGAGAGGTCAGAGAAAAGCTAGAAGTCTGCAATGATGACTTGACCAGAGGCAGTACTAAACTCTGGGCACAGAAGCCAGACTCAAGGTCTGGCCTTTATTAGATCAATGGTAAATTAACCTAGTTAACTTTTAACCTGGCAATGGTGTATTATCTTCCTGAAATGGTATTTTAGAAGGTCTTGAGAGCTTGACATGTCTCCAAATGTGTCCAAACAAGTGGAGATATCATAAACCTACATCATTGGATTGGACATTGGTCATGAGAAGATGATGTTCTATTTATATTCTATTTTTAAACCTAAAATAAGTAATATATTTGTGTGTCATAATTAAGATGTGCTTACTTCATCATACCTTTTTCACTGATAAACTTTAAAATAATCTTTATTTCTTATTTATGACTTCATTTTATACTTAGATATTATTAATTTCTGTATAAAAATGATTATTCTATGCTTAGTAAAAAACACATATTTCAGGTTCCTCCAAATGAAATGTTATGTAAAAGCATAATCTAATGAATGAATATAAAAATGTATATGAAATTAAATATAAGGTGCAAGAGCTGTTTCTTCCAATGTATTCTTCCCCCAAACCCAAAAGGTCAATTTAATTATAAGACATCAGGCAGGTCCAAACTGAATAATAGTCTATGAAATATCTTTTTCAAACAGATCTTAAAAAATCTCTCAGAACTATTACAGATCAGAAGCTATGAAGGAGACATGAGTTTTGATGCAATGTTGTCTCCTAGATTGGATGCCAGAAGAGAAAAGCAGATATTAATGGAAAAAATAACAATATCTGAATAAAGTCAGTGCTTTGGTGCAGAACGCTGTACAAATGAAGGTTGACTTCTTGGCTTTGACAAATGCATTGTGCAAGACACTATCTATAGCAGCATCAGTATAAAACTATGTCATGATTCTCTGCATCTTATAATTATGTAAATGTAACCCAATTCCAAAATTTAAAAATGCGTGTATGACTTTGATGTTCTCTCAGTAGGTTAAATAACCAAGACGAACATTTCCAATGACAAAACACCAAACATCCTTTTAAAGCCATTTGAGAGCTACCAAGGAGATGAAAAATAATATCCAAAGAGCTACTGGTGGTCTGTGACATGTCCAGTCTTGTGGACATGATCCTGTCCTGAAGACATAACTGAGAAGACTAAGTAATGCTTTGACAGCCTTGTTTAAGAGGGAGGCAAAAGTGGGATTCTGAAACGTGAAGGGCTCGGAACTCATTACATTCCATGTGTATTGGCTTGGACTTCCAAAGACAGGATGCCCGGGAATGAGTATAAGTGGAATTAAAGCAGCTGTCACCAGCTTCTGCCAAGGTTTTACTCATCCGAGTGTCCCAGGAATCTAAATCCATAAATTTTTAAAAGCGAATCCAGATTGCTATGTGGGGTAGGCAGAAGCATCAGAATACCCTCACTGGAGTGTCATATCCCAGCCCTTCAATTATTTTCACAAATACTTTTCAAATACAATCTTGTTATACAAAGTAACAACATAAAAAAGAACCAGTAACTGGGCAACAAACTATATCCACAAAGGCCGGCATTAAGTTATCAAACAAAAATTTCAAATAAGTATATCATTGTACTCCAGGAAATGAAGATACAATATTGGTAGGTTCAACACTCAATATATTATTAAATTAATGTTTTATTTATTTTTAAATATGTGTGCGTTTATGGCCATGTCAGTCTGAATAGAAGGCAGAGAGCATAAAATCCCCTGATGCTGTAGTTAAACTCAGCTGTGAACCTGACTCAGGTGCTGGGAGTTGAACTCAGCTCCTCTTCAAGAATAGTTTGTTCTCTTAAGCACTGACACGTCTCTCCAGGTATCTAAATTAAATGTTTAATAAATGTAAAATTCCAGTGGAAACATGGAAACTCTAAACTTCTGCTTGGAAACGAACCAGAGAAATTCTAGAAATTAACAAAGTTAGAATGCTATAAACAGTTTCAACTGTTTTTAACCTAGCACTGGGCAGAATTTAATATATTAAAAATGTACCATAATAAATATTTATGTAAATATACAAAAGGAGAAATGGATGAAGATTACAGATTGCACAAGTGTAAGGCACATAGTGACAAATATGTGCTAATTTGTTTTATTGGAATTGTGGAGAAAAGACAGAAAGAAGCAATATATTTGAAAATACTCACAAAATCATATCTGTCTATTCCACAAAGTGAACTCCATAAAATGAGGAGAAAGTCTAAGGAAAGTTTATTCTTAAATCCTATCATTCTATTATATTTGAATATCTCTGTCACTTACTTCAAATTTTTCCCTATAAGAAACTTGGGGTCAAGACCAGGCTGGAGAAACCCAGAGAGACAGCTGGCCTGAACAAAGGGGAACCCATGGATTCTAGTCTGATAGCTGGGAAACTGGCATAGGACTGACCCCCTGAACATGGGTGGTAATTAGGAGGACCAGGCAGTCAATTGGGCCTCTGGTAGTGGATCAGTATTTATCCCTACTATGCAAATGGACTTTGGGAGCCCATCCCACACAAAGGGATACTCTCTCAGCCTAGACACATGGAGGGAGGGCCTGGGCCCTGCCCCAAATGATATCACAGACTTTGAAGACTCCCTTGGAAGGCTTCACCCTCCCTGGGGAGCAGAAAGAGGATGGGCTGAGGTTTGGTGCTGGGAGGGGGGTGCAGGGGAGGATAGGAGGGTGAGGAAACTGGGATTGACATGTAAAACAACTTTATTTCAAATTTAAATAAAAAAAGGAAAAAGAAACTTGAGGAAACACATCACAGGAAAATCTGAATTACTGCTTCTTAGTCTCATGTGTGAGTGGTGGTATACAGGGCTGGCCTTTCCAGCTGTGCCTGCTTACAGGCCACTGCCATCCTAGGCTTTGTCACTACTGCGATTCTCCTTGAAGGAAGGAGTAAGAAGTAGACACTCACTTGAAATTCTGGCTACTTTTCCTAGTCATGTGTATGCAAGTCTGTGTTAACTATAGGTGGCCTTGGGGTCATCAGGATGCGCTATGATAAGGTATATAGAATGGGGGAAGTTAATTGAAAGGGATTGATCTATGCCCTTATAGGAAAATCACCCTGCACGTTGAGTGAAACTTTCTAGTGTGGCTGCTACAGAATCTCCCCTCCACCCCCATGGTTCTGCAAGTAACCTCTCACCTATAGTCTTCAAATCCAATAAACTCATTGGTTCTCCAGGCAAACTTTGATGGAACTGTCCTTTGGTTTGTCCTTAGAACCTTAGGGGGAGAACAGAGATGTTGTCCTTTCCCTTGCCCTTCTGGGGAAGGATTCCTTTAACTTTTCAGTGGATATTGTCTTATCTTTAAAGACTAAAGCCAGTAGAAGAAACAAATGAGTATAACCTGTGGATCCAGGATTTCAGAGATAAATCACATTATACATAAGATTTATGTCATGAAAACAGAGTTGTTGAAGGAAACTAATGTGGAAAATGTGGTAGTGAGATAGTGAGGGATATATTCAAAGTATAGTACATATTTAAATGGCAATGTCTTTAGAAACCACCCCAAAGAACCAGAAATGAAACAAAACAAATGAGCAAATGAACATGTTTGCTCCTGTTGCCGGGCTGAATCAATTTGAATGTCCGAAAACCATCTATAAAACACAAGGAAGAGCTACTCTAATAACTTCACATTGCATAGCTACCTAGTTATACTTTATAGTGCTCAACCAACTCATGAATTGGAGCATTTCTTAAATGATAAAGAATTAGACAATTATTAGTCTTGGGTAAAAACTGGAAGAGAAAAAAATTCAACTCACATATGTATATTCTCTCTGCATGTCCCATTTCTCTTATTTCTCTTATAAACAAACTGTCTTCCAATTAGCTGTCTCTGGGCACAAAGGTTGAACAGCTGTTAGACTTACTGCATTTGACTCCTTGTTATTTCTCAGATTGAGATCTTTGCTGGGTACACCATTTGGAATGGGTTCTTTCTGAGCATGCAAGTTGAGATAAAATAAGAGTACTGTTTTGAATTTGTAGAATTAAATTGCCAAAAAGGCGTCTGGTAGACACATTGGAACTGAAACTTCTTCTCCAGAAGTATTTAGAGGTTGATTATGATGGGGATAATAGAATGGGAGTGTGACTTTTCTGGAAGTGTTTGTAGAAGATAATATGATCCTTGGATACCAGACATGAGAGAGAATGTCAGACTGGGGTACAAATTGTATCTCACATAGGAATGTTTCTGCTTTGACCTTGTGATGCTAAAATATGCATTCAACAGAAATATACTTCCACCAGCAAATCCTACCAGCATGCACCACCACAACCGGCAAAAACAACCCTATACAATAAAAGAACTTCAGGAGGCATCACCATTCCTGACTTTAAGAACTACTACAGAGCTATAGTTGTGAAAACAGCCTGGTATTGGCATAAAAATAGACAGGTAGACCAATGGAATCGAATTGAAAATCCTGATATTAACCCACACACTTATGAACACCCGTTTTTCGACAAATGAGCTAAAATTATACAATGGGGCGAGGACAGCATCTTCAACAAATGGTGCTGGCACAATTGGATGAGGGTGTGTAGAAGACTGCAGATAGACCCATGTCTGTTGCCATGCACAAAACTCAAGTCCAAATGGATCAAAGACATCAACATCAATCCAGCCACAGTGAACCTCTTAGAAGAGAAAGTAGGAGGTACCCTTGAACAACTTGGTATAGGAGACTGCTTCCTGAACATAACTCCAGGGGCACAGACAGTGAGAGAAACAATTAATAAATGGGACCGCCTCAAACTTAGAAGCTTCTGGAAGGCAAAGGACACAGGAGACAAGACCAAACGGCAGCCCACAAACTGGGAAAAGATTTTTACCAATCTTATATCCGATAAAGGGCTGATCTCCAAAATATACAAAGAAATCAAGAAACTAGTCAACACAACACCAAAGAACCCTATTAAAAAATGGGGTACAGAACTGAAGAAAGAATTCTCAATAGAGGAAAGCAAAAAGGCTGAAAGACACTTAAGAAAATGCTCCACATCCCTAGCTATCAGGGAAATGCAAATCAAAACAACTTTGAGATACCATCTTACTCCTGCCAGAATGGCTAAAATTAGAAACACCAATGACAACTTATGCTGGAGAGAATGTGGAGAAAGGGGAACACTCCTTCACTGCTGGTGGGAGTGCAAACTCATACAGCCATTTTGGAGATCAGTATGGCGGTTCCTCAGGAAAATGGGAATTAGTTTGCCACAGAACCAGGCAATCCCCTTCTTAGGCATATACCCAAATGATCCACATCCATGCAACAAAGACATCTGTTCAACTATGTTCATAGCAGCACTATTTGTAATAGCAAGAACCTGGAAGCAACCTAGATACCCCTCAATTGAAGAATGGTTAATGAAGATGTGGCACATCTACACAATGGAATACTACTCTGCAGAAAAAAAATAATGGTATCTTGAAATTCGCAGGCAAGTAGATGACACTTGAAGAAACCATCCTGAATGAGGTAACCCAGTAAAAAAAAGAGGAACACAGTATGTACTCACTCATATATGGATTTTAGACCTAGATCAAAGGATCACCAGCCTATAATTCACACCACCAGAGGAACTAGGATACAAGGTGTATTCTAAGAGATTCATATAAAGTCCCTCACAGAACTGGTAATGGACAAGTCCCCCAGAGCTCAGGGGAAGTGGGGGGGCAGCGAATGGAGAGAGAAGTAGGAGAAAATGAGGGGGAGGAAAGGAAAACATGTGCAACCAGGAAGATTTAGCCTGGTTAGGAATAGAAGACAGGAAAGAGAGAGACACACACACACACACACACACACACACACACAGAGAGAACATAAAAGAGGGAGCCAATATTGGTTTGAAGATAAAATTGAACACAAAGAAAGGTCTAGAGAACTACAAGACTGCTGCCAACTAACAATTTGAGCTTCCGTGGAAAGGCTATCATAAATGCTCTTCCCGGAGAGTGAGATCAACAACTAACTTATCCATGGAGCCCTCAACTAATGCCTGATGGAAACAGGAGCAAACACCCATACATAAACACTGAGTCCAAGTAGAACTCAGATGCAGAGGGAGAGGACAAGACCAGGCGGCAGAAACACATAGAGATAGCTTACCTCAACAAGGAGGAGCTAACAGGCCACCAGACTGATAGCTGGGAATCCAGCATGGGACTGACTCAGGCCCCCCTGAATATGAGTCTCAGCCAGAAGGACTGAGCAGTCTAAGGGACCTCAGACAGTGGAGCCAGGATGTATCCCTGGAGCACAAAAGGACTTAGGAACACATCCCCCATGGAGGGATAACTGCCGTAATCTAGAGACAGGAGAGAAGCCCTAGTCCCTACTTCACATGACCTGTCAGACCTACATGACCCCTACTGGATAACATTCCCCTACATATGGAATTGGGGTGGGGGGATGGGAGCGTGGTTAGAGTGCATGTGAGATGGGAGAGAGGGTAAAAGGGAGGGAAAGAGGGAGGGAGGAAGGGAGGGAGTGAGGGAGGTTGGGAGGGAGGGAGAGGGAACTGGGATCGACACGTAAAATAATAAATTAAATTAATAAAAAAAATGCTTTGACTCCAAAATTTAAGTTCAAGGACAAGTTACTGGGGAAAAGGATTTCTATTTTTGTTATCCACAGAAAATGAAAAGATTTGGATTCCTCCAGACTAATGTGGTTTGATCAAGCCAGACCAACTGAAACAGAGTACCAGGTGATCCTACATTCAAAACAGCTGGACAAAGCAGCCTTACAGACTACAGCCAGGCTTTCTGAATCTTCCTAGAATCCCCCATGACAGCGCCCCTTACCAGCAGGAAGTAGTTTAGAAAGAACAACGCCCATATTCCCAAATATTGTCTATAAATGTTTGTTTTCCTTTAAATGGACTTGGTTATATAAAATAAAAAAAAAAAAGAAAGAAAGAAAAAAGAGGAAAAAAAAGAAATATAAAAAGAAATATACTTCCAGTCTGGTTATTTTCCCCGAGTAGCAGTATGCAGGACAATTCCTTCCCATGAAGCCCAGTATCCTTAGCTATAGCTCCCCATCAGCTCCCTGCCACACCAAGAAACAATGAGTACTCAATGAGTACTCTCCAGCATGCTGGGTTCTTAGGCATTGTGCTTCCCCATTTCATGTGTGTGAATCATGTTATGTGTCTCCACACTGATTTTAGTTTCAATTGAGTGTCATCAAATTGCATGGACTTTGTTTAGGTATCTTGTTCAAGCCAGGTTGATGCAAGTGGTCAGAGCATATGTAAGGTATGTTTACAAAAAGGTATGGTTATAAAAGTTGTATATAAGGTAGGTTACAAAAAGCTGTGATATTTAGTAAGTTGGGGTATTAAATGCTTTAGCCACTCAATGATGTTTTTGTCTTGTGATGGATGTTTCAAGATAAACGTCTGCAGGTAGCTTTAAGTACAAATACGCATTTGATTATACTCATCAGCAGATACTTTAACTGTCTCTAGTGTTCCTAACTTATGGGAAGTGTAGCTGAGGCACAGGGAAATTAAGGAACTGGATTAAGAACACACAGCTAGCATCATGGAAGTCATAACTTGGCTCCCTAATGAATAAAAACTAGAATAACTCCAGAATCGAAAAGAAAAACATAGTTCAGGGCAACCAAACACTCCTGAGTGATGTATGCTTGCATATAATTGCTCATAAGCTTTCAGGATGACTTCACCAATGGGATAACATCACACTGTCACCCTCCATGATGTCAGCAGAAATGCATACAAAATGTGACATGATTTCTTTTTGTATGGATTATGGCTTTGTTTTGTTCCCCTCCTTTGTCTCTAGCCTCAGACTATGTGTGCACACTGTGGGTCTCTAGTGCTTCCCTAGTCACTAGCAATTGTCATAGTCACGAAAATCTCAGATGTAAAATTAATCTCTGGCTTCCAAGCTCAAACCCATTTCCTCATCTCTGATCTTTATTGGACAGTGGAGACTCATGAAGGTGGTTAACGTTCTAACCACCTTGGGTTATCTTCTTGATTTAATAATGCATTTAAATCCACTTCTGCTAAATTCCATTTAAAACCTTCCTGGCATTAATTACTGTTCTGCTCGTGTCTTTTTGACAGAGGCTATTTATTGTACCATATTCAGTATGCTTTAGTGAAGCTTCCCCATCTTACCTCTCCGTTTTCTAAAGGGTGGATCTTGGAATAAAATGAAGTACAGATGACCTCATCATCTTTGGCGTAGGATGGTGGTCCAGTGCGCGGATAGATATTGTAGAGAGTCAGGCACTCTGTGTCTGTCACTGCATGATACTGCCAGGGTTTATACTCCATGTCATCTAGGGAACGTTCCAAAATCCAGTTTCCAGGCCGAGGGGAGTTGGCTGCTTTCACAATCACATAGGCAATCTGGAATACCTGAAGATGAGTGACAACAGCATAGGTTTGAGCTCCAAAGTGTTCTCTCTTTGGCCAGATAGAAAGGTAGCCAATATCTAAGAGTTCATCTCAGATTTTGTTTTATAACTCAATTGTGTTCTACAGAAATGATTTTAGTATTACATGCTCATATGTAATACCTTCTTACTGAGACAAGCTATTTCATTTTGACAACCATGACTTTGAAGGCAATGAGTTACAACTAGACTTGAGTTCCCTAATAACTCATTAGCATTGTTTCACCTAGTTTTAAAAATTCCCTTATACCATCAACATGCTAATTTCTCACCTCATATTAGAGGCAAGAAAATATGTGCTAAAAGTAAAACATGCATATTTCAGTCCACTTAATCCTTAAAAAGTTAGACCTTGTGTATTACATCAAAAACAGCATAGCACTCAGGGGCACATCCTTGTACTCAAATTGCAGGTCCAGAATTTGTGCAAACCAAGGAAGATTATTTTCCCTGCCTTTAGTTTCTTTTTCTATGAAATAATATCAAGAATAAACACATCCCCAAGACACCACTGGATTATATGAGATAATATACACAGAATACCTGGAAAAACACTTGTCAGTAGATACGCAATAAATGTGAATTCCTTTGTATCCCTACATAGAAAATGGAATAGAAATCCCAGTGACATGTGCGTAAGTGATTAAAACTATAACATAATAAATGAGGTGTTTCTGTGCTTTCTCTTTATAAGAAGTGTATATCTAAAATCAGGGAAGAAGAGACATCATTGCTATAATTGGACAGAGTAAAGTGTGGGGGGGCAGAGGTCAGGGGAAGCAGCAACCTTTTCAAATCTGCATGAAATTTGATGACAGAGAGAGAGAGAAAGAGAAAGAGAGAGAGAGATACAGAGACAGAGCTAAATGATTGTGAGAATGTATGTGCTTGAAGTACAATAACAAAGTCTCAAAGAATAATGTCCACATATTATAAAGTGACATTTTTGTTTGCTATCCTAGGCAGAAATATAGATGCAACCTAGATAAAAATACCATCCCTCTAAAATGGAAATGATAAACCATGAAAAGCAACAATAAAGCAATATAATAATTTCTAGACTGATAAATCCTATACCATATAGGGATTTTGAGAGCTTTAAGGTCACTGAACAAGGATGGCACTAGTGAGCATGGACCAGGTGACAGGTCTCTCCAACAATGGGATTAAGAGCCCTCCTGCATTATAGCAGAAATCTTGAAAGGAATATTCTAGAGAAACCCTATCACCCATTAAATCCCTGTGAATTCATGTATTCTACCTATGATATATTTTCAAATAACAAATTTTAAAATATGAAAATTTGATATAGAAGGGGCAATATAGGTCACAGCTGTTTCTGGAAGATGTTTCCTAGAATGTGGGCATTCTATGGGTAGTGAGAAAAGCACACCATCCCTCCATGAATAAAATAAGATCTTGTGGTCACTGGTTAGACAAAGTTGTGGGATAGCTGCTGCTAAAACTCTGAATGCCTTTTGTTGGTAATCATTGCTGTCCGATCATTACATGCCATTTCTTGGCTTGAGGCAAATGAACTAAACTGAGGAAGACTATGAAGAGTCAGGGTTTCTAATCTGTTCAGAAAGAGCTGCTGTACTATTCTGTTCTCACAAGTGTCATATAAGTGGAAAATATTTATGAATTTTATTCTCTGCCCTCTGTGTGTGTGTGTGTGTGTGTGTGTGTGTGAGAGAGAGAGAGAAGAGAGAGAGAGAGAGAGAGAGAGAGAGAGAGAGAGAGAGAGAGAGTCCATAGGCACAACACTCAACACCACTCAACTGGGAATTTTCCTCGACCATTTTCTACCACATTTATTGAGGCACAATCTCTCACTGAACACAGAGCTTGCCAATATGGCTAACCTGTGAACCATTTTGCTCTTGGATTGTATCTGCCTTCTAAGTGCTGGAATAATAACTAGGCTATCAATTCCACGCAGGTTTCAGATGGGTGCTGGGGATTTGAACTTCAGTCCTCACAATTGTACACAAGAGTGTTGATCATTGAACAATATCTGTAGCCACTAAGTTTATATTTCTGTAAATTCAGATACATACAGATGTATATATTAGGAAATGCTGACACGTTCGAGATAAGACTGTTCATAACATGCTAAAGCTATTTACTTAAAGGATGAGGAATCAAGGAGAGGTGGAACATGAGGGCTTTTCTTCATCCCAGTATCTTGACATGTTACCTGTATTAAAACAAATGTCTTACTTTCAAACAAAATTATTATTGTTATTTCTATTTTGTGGTCATGCAACTCAGACCCAGAGCCTCTCATACATTAGAAGAACACACACTAGGAAGCTGAGTCTGTAATCCTAGCCCGGGCTAGCCCAGAATTTGTAATTTTTCTGCCTCAACATAAGTGTAGGGACTATAGTTAGGGCTGGTTTCCTATGAGCTTGGACATTATTATCCATAGGTTTTTTTTTTTTTTCTGTTTCTGAAATTTTCAGTGTTGGCCTTAAGGAATTACCTCCACTTAAGTAGATCCTAGTCAACAATCCATCAAGGAGATGGGTCTCTACTGCACAGCTATTGTCTCTCCTTGGTTATCTGTAATCCCAAAGCAACTTTGGCAGGCCTTAAAATGGTAATAAAAAAGAACAACTAAATTGTGAGCCAGGCCTTTGACTTTCGCATCCTAAAACAATGCTGTCATTTACTACAAAATTGTGAGATTGTGAGCATTCAGCATTTATGACATGTAGGCGAGTAATCAAAATCACTATAGCATCCATGTTCCTGTTTTTAGTTTAACTCTGGCCTTCTCTATTTGCAAGAGCCTGTATCCTAGTCAACACCAGGGCACACATGTCTTGGTGGACGCAAGGCACACATTTCTCTGCTGCTTATCTTAGTCAGCCTTGGTGGTCTAAGAAAAGCAACATCCCACTTCCTAGTGTTTCGTTTGTTTGTTTGTTTGATTGATTTTATTTCCAAAGACAATGCAAGGAAGAGACAGTGAGATAATGAACAAAAAGGGCTTGGTACTCTTTGGGAAAGAGTATCTCCTGCACATATATTCAAGTTGGTATCTTTCCTTCCAAGAAAAGCAAACAAACAAACAAAATGTGCAAAGATTTTTTTAAGATATACATAAATAAAATGTAATGAAGCATATTAGAGATCACAGTTAGTCCATAAGAAAAATAAGGATACACTGAGGTTATAGATAAGGAACTTTGTTTAGCAAGCAGATAGAGGAACAAGCCAACTTCTCTTGGGGTTGTGATATAGATTTATGATTCCAGAGCATCTGTGTTGGCTCTGAAATAATAGATGAAAAAAAAACTTTTAAAACAAAGTATCTCAGAGCCCCATTCTATAATTCAATATAACAGCCAGTATTAAGCACTATGAAAAGCAGTCACTGCCTTTTAAAATATCAAAAGAGTGCCATTTCAAAACAATACCATTCTTTCATTTGTTTTCTATGGATTCTTCCACGTCCCATGCAACATTAATTAAATTTGTTGGCATGTTCTATTATGAATAAATTTCTTAAAGTGCTGTAAATAGCATTATTGAAAAAGACAATGAATAGAAGCATTCTTTGAGGGCTTCAGAGAGTGAATGTGAAAATTTCTAAGAGTCTTCCCAGTACTCTACATTTTCAATGTCTGGAACAGAATAGCTCTTTAATGTTGCCTACGCTAATTTTATTAACTGTCTTTTGTGTTTTACATATAAAGACTCTTCAAAATCAGTGATGTTAACACCTTCGTCTAGACAAATAAAGGCCCAGTCTGTTATAGTATGCAGCAAGGGAAGCAAACATCCCACTATAAGAACTGCTAACATCTCTTGGCTTCAATGACCATGTCAATGTGATAGGCAAAAGGAATTTTGCTTGTTTGTTTATTGGTTGGGTATATGGGGTGAGGGAAGGCTTGGTACTTTGTTAGAGGGTATTTTTAAAATCTTAATGTCTGGAAAATAATCCAAAATAACTTTTAAAATAACACCAAATATCTGGAATGTTCCTGTAACAAAGGGAAGTTTCTATTTCCTATTACTCTTGCTGCTCATTCACACATGTAACAAACAATCATGTAATTACTTCACTTGATGCAGTGTTGAACTAGATGTCCTTTCTCCAGTAATTGGAGTATTTAGAATGCAGTTTCATTTAGCATGTAATTGGAGAAAAGGGTCTATCATTCCAAGGATAATTATAACACACAACAAGCATTACAGAAAAATATCTTTCCATGCCATGGCTAAAATAATGTGCTATTTTTCAGTGTTGCCTCAAGTCAATAGTAACCTGGGAGCTCAGAGTACTCTGAATGCTACCCTGGTGCTGATTATCTTAACTCACCTACAAATGATGCCGTAGGGGAGACATTCAGAACCAACTCTAATGTATGAATTGCTAACTGATTTCTTCAAGATTGACTTCTAGAACTTTTAGGATTCTCCTTTCTCCTGGGACCTTGGTCTTCAAAAGGATGATACTAAAGACTGTTGTGTTTTGGATATTCTAAAAATTTTGAGTGTTGCTGGTATACAGTTGAAAGAATCATAACAAGGCCTGAAAAAATGATTCAGCAGTTAAGAGTGCCCATTGTGTCAACAAGACAAAATGGCAGCCCAAGAATGGCGAAAGATCTTTACCTCCTACCCCACATCTGACAGAGGGTTGATCCCCGAAATATTCAAACAATTCAAGAAACTAACTAAACAGAGAATTCTCAGTAGAGGAATCGAAACTGGCTGAAAGACACTTAAGAAATTGCTTAATCCTTATCCATTAAGGAAATGCAAATCAAAACAACTCTGAGCTATCATCTTACACCTGTCAGAATGGCTAAAATGAAAACTAATGGCAGTTTGTGCTAGAAAGGATGTGGAGAAAGGGAAATACTCCTCCACTGCTGGTGGGAGTACAAATTCATACAGCCACTTTGGAAATCAGTATGGTGGTTCCTCCATAAAATAGGAACCAGTCCACCTCAAGATCCAGCATTTCCACTCAGGCATATACCCAAAGGATGCACATCCATATAACAAGGACATCTGCTCAACTGTCTTCATGGCAGCACTATTTGTAATAGCCAGAACCTGGAAACAACCTAGATGCCACTCAACTAAAGAATGAATACAGAAAATGTGGTCCATTTACATAATGGAATACTACTCAGTGGGAAAAAAAATTCACTCTTGAAATTTGCAGGCAAATAATGGAACTAGAAGAAACCATCCTAAGTGAGGTAACCCAGACACAGAAAGACAAACATGGTATGTACTCAATCATGGATATGAGACATAGAGGAAAGGTTTACCAGAATATAATCCACACCCCCAGAAAAGCTAAGAAACAAGGGGGAGAAAGAGAGACATACACTATTTATTCCCTAGTAAAAGGGAGAGGGACAAAAGCCCCTAAGCAACTTGGGAAATATGGGAGAGAGAGGAGGGAGGTAGGAGAAAGAGGATGGGAGAAGAGGAGGGGGAGGAGAGCATGAGGGATCAGGAATAATAAATGGGAGATGAATAGAGGAGAGCAAGAAAAGAGGCGCATCAATAGAAGGAGCCATTATAGGTTTAAAGAGAAATCTGGGGAATTGTACAGAGATACACAACGATTACCTCAACTAGGAATCTATGCAATAATGGAGAGGCTACTTTAAATGTCCTTTCCCTATAATGAGATTGATGACTACCTTAAATGCTATCCTAGAGCCCTCATCTAGTCACTGATGGAAACAGAAGCAAACACCCACAGCTAAGCACTGAACCAAACTCCTGGAATACAGATATAGAGAGGGAGGAGTGATGAGCAATGGAGTCAAGACCACACTGGGAAAACCCACAGAAACAACTGACCTGTGCAAGCAGGGACTCATGACAGTTGGGGAACCAACATAGGACCAAACCAGACCCCATGAATATGGGTGTCAGCTAGGAGGCCTGGGTAGTCTATGGGATCTCTGGCAAGGGAACCAGAATGTAGCCCTAGTGCAAACAGACTTCAGGAGCACATTCCCCATGAAGGGATACTTTCTTAGCCTAGATACACTGGGGAGGGCCTAGGTTCTCCCCCAAATGACCAGACAGACTTTGATGATCCTTCATTGAAGGCCTCACCTTCCCTGGGGAGATGGGATGGGGGTGCTGTTGGGGAGCATGGGAGGATGGAAGGGAGAGGGAACTGGGATTGATATGTAAAATAAGATAAATAAATAAATAAATAATGGGATACACATCTAAATGGAGAATTCTCAACAGAGGAATCTCAAATGCCTGAAAGATACTTAAGGAATTGCTCAACACCTTTGGCCATCAGGGAAATGTAAATTAAAATGACTCTGAGTTACAATCATATATCTGTCAGAATGCCTAAGATTAAAAACACTATTGAAAGCTTATTCTAGAGAGGATGTGGAGTAAGAGAAGACTTCTCCACTGCTGGTGGGACTATAAACTTGTACAGTCACTTTGGTATAGCAGTTTCAATCTACCTCAAGACTCAGTAATACCACTTTGGACATATACCCAAATGATACACACTCATACAAGGACATTTGCTCAACTATTGTTCATAGCAGCATTATTTGTAATAGCAAGAACCTGGAAACAACCTAAGAACCTCTCATCTGAATAATGGATAAAGAAAATGTGGTACATTTACACAATGGAGTACTACTCAGGGGTAAAAAACAATGGCATAATGAAATTTGCAGGCAAATGAATGGGACTAGGAAAAAAAAAAAAAAAGCATCCTGAGTGAGGTAACCCAGACACAGAAAGACAAAGAAAGTATTTAGTCACTCATGAATATGTCTTAGACATAAAGCAAAAAATAAACAGCCTACAGTCCACAAACCCAGAGAAGCCAGGAAACAAGGAGGACACTAAGAGAGACATACATGGATGCACCCAGGAAGGAGAAATATATAAGACACCTTGAGTAAATTGGGGTTGTAAGCAAGGGAGAAGGTGGTAAGGGAAGGGGGAGGGTGGTAATGGAGTGAGGAAGAAAACATGAGGGATCAGTACAGTGGAGTTGGGGAATGGACAAAGGGAGAGAGCAAGAAAAGAGATAGCTTGATAGAGAAAGCCATTATGGCATTGATGAGAAATTTGCCATTAGGGAAATTCCCAGGAATCAACCAGGATGACCCCAGCTAAGAATCTAAGCAATAGTGGAGAGGGTACCTTAACTGCCTTTACCCTGTAATGATATTGATAACTATCTTAATTGTCATCATAGAACCTCCATCCAGTAACTGATGGAAGCAGATGCAGAGATCCGCAACTAAGTACTGGCCTGAACTCCTGAAGTCCAATTGTAGAAAGGGAAGAGCAATAATAAAAGCAAAGGAATCAAGACCATGATGGGGAAACACACAGAAACAGCTGACCCTACCAAGTGGGAGCCCACAGACTCCAGGGAAATTGTATAAGACTAAACTAGGCCCTTTGAATGTGAATGACAGTTGAATGGCTTGGGCAGTTTGTGAGGCCACTAGCAGTGGAACAAATATTTATCCCTAGTGCATGAACTGGCTTTTTGGACCCCATTTCCCATGGAGATACACCTTGTTCAGCCTAGCTACAGTGTGGAGGGCCTTAGTCCTGCCCAAAAAACTCTGTTGATTCCCCATGGGGAGTTCCCAACCCCTCTGAGGAAAGGATGAGGGATGGAATAGGGAAAATGTGACGAATCAGAAGGACAGGATGGAAAGGGAGCTGGCACTGGTAAGTAAAATAAGATTGTTTTAAAAACTAATAAAATATTAGTTTGTGATTTAAAGAAAGAGTGTCTGTTGGGCAATCAGCCTAGTACTCACCTAACAACCAAGGTGTCATGCAAATGCTTAACACCCACTTCTGGCCTCCACATACACACAGGTGTGTGTCCCTACACCTCCTCATTCACATACACTTCACACAGACACACACACAGACACACACACACACACACACACACACACACACACTCACACTCACAAATGAATGAAATAAGTGTTTATTTTTTCTAAAAACAGACTGGATGAATATGACTCCTTAATAGTGAAACAAGGTCTTTCTTCAAGCTCTCCAAAAATGACTAATAAATCAATGAAGGCCAGTGGGTGTATGCAGTAGGGCAGTTCCTTCAGGAAGGCCTAGGCCCAACTCATCTCTTCTGAATCTTCTTCCCTTGTTGCTTATGAAACTAACAGGTGCCTGTCTAATTTCTGTCTGTTGTGAACTGCTTCCTTCTCTGCTCTGCTTTCAGTTTGGGAACTATAGCCAGCAATTGCCAGCAGGAATCTCTGCAATATTTTAATATCTGCTTTTGTCCATGCTATGAATTTTAACATTCGTAGCAGCTGTGACCCAAGCTCCACATTACCAAAAAAAAAAAAAAACAAAAAAACAAAACAAAAAAAAAACTGTATTTTGAAAGCTCATTTGTATTCTTTGCTTTAAAATGGTGTATGAGCCAAATTGTGCTTTTTGTCCACTGTGTTTTAAAGTGATAAGAGTGATCTAATGTCAAAACAAGAAGGGATTCTCGAAAGCATGGATTTTCAAACTTAGGGAAGAATTCAAGCGGTTCAGAGAGGTATCTATATTTCTTTGCTTGATGTGTTGGACACAGCTCATGTGATATTAGTGGTTTCATCTATATACACTAAAAAGAAATTAAGAAACAAAACATAGTTCAATAATAGCAAAGAGAAATGAATGATGAGGTCTCAATGTTTTTTTTTCTGGAAGATCCATGAGAATTGCTGATGGAAAGCAGAGGTCGTGGTGAAATAACTCTGAATGCCTGTTGTTTTGTGAAAGTTTAGAACCTTGTAGACAAAGCAGGAAGGAGTCTAGCATGGACTGAGTATTTGAAACTCAAAACTGCAACACATTTTCCCCCACCTAAGGCACATAGAACCAGGTTATTACCCCACACAAATGTCTGAGTTATTGCAGAAAAATTATGTCACATTTCCTTAAAAAAAGGATTGCTGATAACGGTGTTGCTCCACTCAAATTTAAATCTGACACCAAGTTTAAAAGGCTTTAAATGAGGCCAAAAATTTAAAAACAAAAAAGTTAACATAAAAACATCCATAGTCATTATATATTCTGGATGAGTTGTGTGTCTATTTCTTTACTTCATTCAGGAAACCCGGAATGATACAGCAGGAGGGTTCACTTCAGAGGAGTTCACTGGTTCATGCTTTCAGTCTTCAGGCAAATTCATTTCTAATAATTCCACATACTAAAATGATGTGTAATTGTCAGTCAATTATACTGTGTTGGCCACTTATCTTCCCCTCCTGCAAATGTGTTAGCATAGCTGAGCATGAATTGATTGAAGCTGCAGGTAAGCAGATGTGCCACTCTGCCTCGGGGTAAGTGGCTCTGCCAGGTCACAAGAGGAATGGAACACTCTGCTCCCAATTAATGCAGATTTCTAAAATGCTCACATACGCTCATGAAATTAGTACATTTGAAAATGAGTGCTTCACCACCCAAGACTTTCCTAAGAAACAATAATCTGACTGGATGACTAATGATAATCCTGTGAAGAGAAATTTTGCAATTATTTGTTGAAATTGGATTTTTTTAAAATAAAGGGTTTAAATCAATGGCTAACTTTTCAAAAGACAGTCTTGGAGGACTTTTTTTTTTTTTTTGCCTCTTTCTATAAGAACGAAAATCTTTACCTCTGGTTCAAATAAATGAGCTACTTTTCAGTTCTCTCTGTTAATATACAATTAACATACAACTGCATGCAATAATATGTGTATTTATTTATTTAATTAGAAATACCAGATTGATTTTTTTCCCTAAAGCTGGAAAAGCTTATCCTCAAGTTAACTTGTAAGACATTAAAACCAGAATAATCAGTAACACACTAAACTTGAAGTGTCCTAAGTAGAGGAATATACCTTTAGATGGCAAGAGGCTGTACGGGATATGTCGATGCTACACATGACTTGCTTCTCTTTACTGTAAAGAGAATCTACTTTAATTAAGGGCCTTATGGATACCAGTTTCCATTGATATCACCAGGATGGAGACTCCCAGACACTAATACAGTATGTTAGGCACGCGGCCTGCCAGCTCTAAAACAATCAAGCCTAAGGAATGAAATTGTATTAGAGGATGCCTGAGACTTGTAGTAGTCGGGAACTGTGCAAGCAATAGTACAGAAGAGAGTCTTCAAAGGGAGGAATGTGAGGACTTCCACTAGGCAAGTCATAGGAATTCTCAAATAATAAATCAATAAAGTAAAAGAAAACTAAGAAAAATAGTTTATAAATCAAGAGAAATTGGAAATGTTTTGCAAAACAAATGCAATGTGTGTCCTCAATGCATTCGATGAAACTGGTTAGCCATTTAAAGAGAGAAACTCAGCAGGTGAGTCTTGATACTTGTTACTATTAAGCAAGTAGGACTCTTTAGACATGATCATGGTTTTATATAACAAAGAAGTTTTATCTTTCAGTGATATGGAAGGAAACAATCACCTATCTCGAGATTACAAGAGTTTGCTTCCAGTTTTGGGGCTCAACGTAAGATGCACTTTTGTTTAGAACCAACATGGATGGGAGTACTGATGAGGTGACTTATTGGGTCAGTGTGCTTGCTGGGCTAGCATGAGTTCAAATCCCGAGTAACTACATAAAAGCCAAATATGGCTGCAAGTGACAGTGATTCCGTGGCTAGTCAGCTTAGCAGAAATAATGAGTTTCAGGGTCACTGAGAAATCCTGTGTCAAGGAAATACATGGGCCAGGGATAGACACCCACTGTCTTCTGGTCTCCAAGTGTGTACACTAGTAGACATAACCCTGCACACTCTCATGTATGCAATACACATGCAAATACAAATGAAACAGTGACATGAGGCAGCCATGAGCTAGTTCTCATAAGTAGTGGGCATTGAGAACACCAACACTCATGCTATTCTCTATGATTTTGTGCATATTTGTGTTTTTTTCACAACTAGAACAAAAGGCATACTAAAGTGTCCCATTTTAATAAACGAATATTTCTTTTTTCACACAATAGTAATTTAGTGTTTGTTCCTAAAGTGCAAGTGTTCAATACATTTTCTTAATTACCTTGATAAATAGCCGGGCATTTTCTGTGACTATGCTGCATTGAGAGACCAAGAAACATGTGTGAATAAATATCAACTCCAATGGCATTATTGGCCATAAGGTCTCAAAATTTTAGCTCAACCTTACTGAAGCTTCACAAGAAGAAGTGGAATCCAAACTGGAATGAACTCAGTCCTCCCTCCGCTTATTAACACATCTAGTTAAGTTGCTATCCTTGTAACAACGTTAGCCACAGGGAAAATCCAGGCAAGCATTTTCTTGTCTTTAGCACTGCTCTTGACATCCCATCTTTCCTCACAAGCTTCTTTCTCATTTGAAACAATCTACAGTTTCAAGAGATTGACCTGACTCCTGTGAGGAAGTCATTGGCTCAGCATGCTGTCCACACCAGCTATAGCTAAAAGAGCAGGTGGGCTGAGTCCTACACAGAGCATGCCAGTCCGTTCACGGCAGCCATCACAGAGTGCAATATTGGTGTGAATCACAGACAATCAAAACTGGGGCAGTTTAAAGCACGCCTTTTGAAAATTATTCACCCTGGAGAAATAATCAACCATGTCTTGTTTTTTTGGGTTTTTTTGTTTGTTTTTTGTTTTTGTGCTCCTATGGTTAACAAGGTAAGGAGAGCCTACATGTTCTCCAATAGAGACATTACAGACATGAATAAACCATTGTAGTTCAAAGCATTTGGAGAACAATAGGTAGATGTGTAGTGATGAGAAGAATTAGAAACGGAATGTTAATAGTGTAGAATCAAAACATCAAAGGCAGGAGGAAAGTTTTTGATTTAGGTTCATGAATGCTTTACACAGATCTGAGTTATTCAATATTTACCCAATTTACCTATTATGAATGAAATAGCACCAGTAATTTTCATGTGTGCCTGGTTCTCTACTTTTGTGCTTTTCCTTATAGAATTTGTAAAATAAATAGTGTCTGCATTGAAATTACCTACAGCTTCAGAATCACACACTCCACCTTAATATAACCAACTCCAGAAAGATACCAGCAACCTGGTAGGGAAATTCATACTATTTTTCTCCGCCTTCATCTTCTATGAAGTATCTACAGATTTTCATTACACTTCTCTGTTCTCCAACTTTTTGAATCTTTCTTTCCCTTCAGAAAAATAAATGTACTTTCTGGGGCATAGTGGGTCATACCTGCAATCTCGGCACTTGTGGAAATTGAGGCAGAAGGGTTGCCATGAATGTAATGTTATCTTAGGCTATACGGTAAGTTCCAAGCAAACCTGGCACATAGTGAGACAGTTTCTCAAAATAAAAAGATATTAAAATTTGGCAAATTTTGAAACTGCATCATCCTTCCTAGTTCAGCTCATTGCATTAAAAGGGAAAGAAACAACAGAAGAGGAAATACCTAAAGGGAAACCCTACCCCTATATCCGCTCATTTGCTTCTAAGCTTCTTGACTAAATTTACTTGGGAGTAATAATTTCAGAGTTGGAATTCAGAGGAAATATTTTGTGCTGGTTTAGAAAGATTTGAGAACAGGATTTTTCTAGAGATACCTTTTCCCAAGTCCTTGTCAGAAGATAACACCAACCTGAGTTCTTGCTAAGCACTGGAAAGACATTTGGGTCTTCCAAGCAAAAATGCTTCATGTCCTAAAGTGGTCACTGAGTCTTATTTTTCTCAATGAAAAGGAGGCTTCTTGTTGAGGAAAGATAAGATGGAAAGCCTTCCTTTCTTTGAGAGAAATAAGATTCAGTGACCACTTTCTGGCAGCATTTCAGCATGCATAATCTTAAGAACTCTTTGAGATAAGTGATAGGTGAAAAATTAGATAAGAATTTTCTTTTCTTCTTATTTAATATCACAACCAAATAGTTCTAGCTCAGTCAAAAGAGCTCTCTGGATCAAGAGGGAAGTGAAATCCTTAAAAGTAACATGACAATAATTTCTAACTGAAATCTTTCCAAACAGGTTAGGAGTATCCTAAATTATGGCTATAAAGTTTCCCCCCAAATAAATAGTGTTGGAGATGTTTTGTGATTCCAAATTCTTTCTTGTGAGCCTTCAACCATCCCTTACTCTGGTTAATTTTCAGAAAAGGCATCTCTAGAAAAAAATCTATACTCAATTCCTTCTAAAGTTGTACAAAATATTGCCTCTGAATTCTGATTCCAAAATCATTACTCTCACACAAATTTAGTCAAAAAGTTTAGAATAGCAAATCTAAAATAAGAAAAAGAAAAAACAAAACATCTCTAGGACATTATAGTAAATGTAGTATTTCCCCTGGCATGGAATCAAGCTCTGTTTCATATGTGAACTTTGGAGAAGGAATCACAATCCAGGGCCTTCCTGAGCAGTCTGGTTCATACCAAACCTAAGGTTGTAAGGCCACCATTGGCCCAAGCTGCTCAAGCAAAGATAAGGTGACAAATGGTAAAGCTCATGAATGCACATGCAGAGAAACCCACAAACAGACACACAGCAAGTGTCACTGCATGTCCCATGACATGAAGCTAGGACTCTGTTAAATGAGAACACACACACACAGCTGAGAAATGACTGCAATTATCAGCAGAGCCCTGTATGATGGATGAAGGATGGAGGATTAGCATCTGTGAACCTTACCTCTATGCTGACAGTCACTGTAGGATGGGACTTGCATTTGTGACCATAAACAGTGTCTAGTAAACATAGGCAGTTGCTTAAACATACTTTGTGTGTGCATGTGGTATGCTGCAGTTGCTTTATTCCTTCTCTTATTCAACATTTGACATTACAAACATCTCGTGGCTATCAAAATGTGCCAGAGTCCTTTGTATATCTGGATAGGAAACTCTAAAGTTTGAATGTAAGGGAAGAGAAGGTCATAATTTCAATTGCAAATGTTATTGATATAAGTATTTTAGCAATGTACTATGTGCCTATAATACATGGCATACTGGGATAACTTCAGAGCCAGCTTTGTAAGCTGAACATAAATGAAATTACTTAAATATGGACAGAGTACATTTGATGCCCTTATTCATAGTAAATAAGATTACATACTCATAAGAATTAGGTGACTCCCAAAATAAGCAGGGTAGGAAGGACAATTGTGTCTGACGTAAAATCCACTTGAAGATTACTAGGCTCATGTTTGCTTTCCAAGGTACCAATTATAGAATCTGTAGTTATGCATTTATATTCAAGCCCCACAGAATGGTGTTTTAATTAGTTCACTAATCCATTTGTTTAGAATTATTGAGTAACACATCATTTACTGTGGCATCCTATAACCTTGCTGTTGAAATACAGGAATGAGGTCAAAATCCTTCGCTCACTGGAGTTATGTTCTAGAAAAACAAGCACCATGCCTAAGTTGTGGTACAGCCAATTCACATAGTTTTCAGAAGTCAGTGTGAGCATCTCTTACCAATGTTGGGCCTATTCCCCATGATATTGCACGAGGCTATATGCAATCAGCCATTATAGGATTATTTTTCTCATAGAAAGTGAATAACATTTTAACTTGGGCTTTGCTATTCCATGGAGAGCCAGTTGCTAAACGCTTGCCAATACAGTACTGTAATAACATACAAGGTAAATAAGCAAGTAGTAGGATTTAAGGTTGAGTTTCCTAGAACATATTCATAAAAGAGTGTTCTAGGAAGATTACATTCAAACGAAGTCCTTAATGAAATAAGTGAAGAAGCTATGTTATTCTTAGTGAACAGCACTTAAGACGGAGATCACAGTGAGAAAGAAGGCTTGATATAGGGGTAAATTTATTTATCCCCAAAAATAGAGTATTGTGGTGATATATTGTTTATGGTCTAATAAAGCTTTCCTGGAGATCAGAATGCAAAGGTAGCCACAGCCAAAGAGGTCTTTAATCCCAGTACTGAAAAGACAGAGGCAATTACAGCTCTGTGAATTCACGGTCACCCTAGCCTACAGGAGAGTGAAACAGTCTAAAAGAGAATCAGCTCACACCTTTAATCCCAGAGCTAGGGAGGTGGAGACAGAAGTGATATAGCTAGGTGGAGAGAGGAATATTAGGTGGGGAAACACAGGAACACATGGCACTCTCAGTGAGTCTGAGCAGCAGTACAGTCAAGGGAAGTCTGAGAGTTTTGGTGGAGAGCTTTGGAGTCTACGCAGCCTGAGGAGCAGTGCAGTTTGGAGATACAATCAGAGGACATGATCATCCCTTTGGTCTGAGTAATTGGTAGAAGTGAACACTCTCTAGTGGCTGGATGCTTTGCTTTTCTGGTCTTCAGCTCTAATCTGTCTCTGGGCTTTTATTATTTGTTGTACAGAGTGCGATCAGAATAAAATGGACAACAAACAGTATAAAATCAGTGATGATGCTGGAGACCATGAGGACCAGCCCCAGGAACACATAGAATTTAAGGAAAGGTGGTGATTGGATCTACACCGATTGGAATGCTACACTGAACAGAGGGATAACAGAATTTAATTATATTTTAAATGATTATTCTGACTACTGAAGGGCAAGTGGGCTGCATACAGGGATACGAGAACAAATTAGACATAGCTCTCCTACTACAGTGAGAGGTTGATGATAGCTTAGATTAGGATGGGGTGATGCAGATAGATAAATGTCATATGCATTCATGATGTGCTGTATGTGTTTTTGAAAGATCAGTATAGGAACTATGATGAAGAAATAGTAATCAGGGTTATCTCCAGAGTCAAGTTGGAAAAATGATCCATGTTACCTGTATTTTTAAAACCTTTAATTGAAAATTAATTAGAATTGCTTATATGTATTTATTAATTGGGTATAAGGTCTACCTTGGTCTGTACTTCCATCACGAATTCTAATTTACTCACAAATAGTCACTAGGGTTACAATTAGATTTGTTAGACCTTTCAAAAGTATTGTAATAGCAGGGAATGAAGAAAATGCATTCCAAATGCAATGAAAGAATATATTTTAAATGGCTTAGTAATCAACAGGATCACTTATTTAGAAAAGCTCATATTGATGATCTCCATGATAGCAACAGACACCATAACTTAGTGGAGTTCACTGGAGTTGAACTAATTCCCTTTCACTTACATCGTCCTTACATTACAGATAAATCACAGTTCTAGCCTGTTCAATAGCAATTGTTAAACAGCCATATGATGTCAGTTCCCAAAACCTAAAACAAATGATACTTGAAAAAGAATTATCAAATACACTTAAGCATTTTCACATTTAAAGATGTTGTATAAGATTCCAAACCAACATGGTACCCTACTCTTGCACCCATTTCCCTCTGGCCACATGTGCCCCTGTCATCTCTGCTGAGAAAGTCTTCCATGAGCCGGATCTCTGTAGCAGAGAGCACAAGTACTTGCTTTGAACCAGTCATCCAGATGGTGAAATGTGCCCTCGTCATGATAAATGCATGGTTTGCTGCCTGATGTACAATGGGGATGTGGTTCCTAAAGATGTCAATGCTGCCATTGCCACCAAGACCAAGCGTATCATCCAGTTTGTGGATTGCTGCCCCACTGGCTTCAAGGTTGGCATTAATTACCAGCCTCCCACTGTGGTACCTGGTGGAGACCTGGCCAAAGTCCAGAGAGCTGTATGCATGCTAAGCATCACCACAGCCATCACTGAGGCCTGGGCTCGCCTAGACCACAAGTTTGATCTGATGTATGCCAAGCGTGCCTTTGTGCACTGGTATGTAGGTGAGGGCTTGGAGGAGGGTGAGTTTTCTAAGGCCCGTGAAGACATGGCTGCCCTAGAGAAGGATTATGAGGAGGTCTGTGTAGAATCTGTTGAAAGAGAGGGTGAGGAAGAAGGAGAGGAATACTAATATCATTTTTCAGCCCCTGGATCATGTAAAATTCCTAAAACTTCAGCTGCAACATTAGCTGACAGGCATTGATTCCTCTAATTGTGTTATCTTCATTCTGTGATCATGTCTTACCTGTGTCCCTGTATGGTTTTTCTATGATGTTCTCAAAGTAAAAGCTTTAAGAGAATAAATAAATGAATAAAGATGTTGTATAATTTTTACTATCTCTTAGTCCAATTGTCTACTGGTTACTTCCTTTCAAATATAAAATATTGTTTTGTTAAAATCATTATATTTTGAGGGATACTTTGATACTGATACATGTCTAAAACCCCAGCTGTTTGGTATGTAATATTAATAAATTTATGATAAATTGTTTTTTCCAGGACATTGTCTTAACTTTACAACCTTTATGTCTTGTATCTGATAAAGATAAATAAATCATGGAACAAAAATTAAACTAATTTACTATGCTTTCAGAAATTCCTTTGTAAATTATTGAGTTCAGAATTCTATACAATGTATGAAACAATAAGGTTGTTAAATGCCATGCTGCTATGGAAGAATTCAAACCTTCAGTGTGATTATTACAAAGAAGTTAAATATTCTTCCTCAGCAAAACCAGCAAAGTCCACCTACGATGAAGGAAGGAGGGGGAATTAACTTCCTGAAAATCATCTCGTCTAAATCAGATTAATACTAACAATTCAGTTCTGTCTATCTGATGTCAACTCTGTTGTAATTAGTTTCCCAGAGAATTTCTTTTTATCAGATTCCCAAGTCTATATGGCTTCGTATGTGTGCTTACCCTGATTGATGAACACACAAATGCATTAAAGCCATTCAAATTATTCTTAGAGAGGCAATGGCACACAGAGACATTTAATTGGGCAATACAGGATGTGAAGTTCTGTCTCTAAATATATGTTGTAAGGTGCTTTTGATTATCTAAAGTTTCACCTACAAATAGAAGTTTAAGAGTATTTTACAATAATTTAATTTTTAAGCTGTGCACAACAGAGAAAACCTTGAGGCTCTTAAATTCTGATGTTTGCATAGGAAATTGAAAAACATTTGTTCAGAGTCTGAAAGGAAAGCTGTGAAACTAGGGGTGGCTAAACTGGGCTCTGGTTCCACTGCCTTTCCAACTGTTAAATGTCCAACAAGATGCTTAATCTCTGTGATGCAAATGTTCTTATTTGTAACATTATCCTCCTTGAAGAGTCGAGAATGCCAGGTGATCATTCACAGCTCCATGGGAAACATTTTGTCCACTGTACAGGATGAGACAGGTGTTCAAGCAATGCCTGTAGCAACTTCCTAATGACAAAAATGTCTCTTGTAAGTCCAGACATGAGTACCCACATGTTATATTTGTATGATAAAACTGTAATTTATGCAAGTAATAAAATAGCTCATTTACTACCTGACTCTTTTTGACTTATCATGAGCCTTTAACTGATGACATATTTCAGCAAGCTGAGCAAAATTGAGCAGGATTTAATTTCCTTTAGCCCAGGGTTGTATCTATCATGATTCAGGACTTTCAAATTTTACAGGGCCCTCCTCATTGCTATTCTTTCCAGCAGCAGGTAGTTGAAAAATTATTATGTATCTCTCAGGATGTGTCAAAAATGACCTCAAGAAATATTAGAGGACTCGTGTTGAAAATAGGAGCTGTTATCTCCTTAAACCACTTTGGAAAACTGAAAAGAGAGAACAGAAAGTATGAAGTGTGGATGATGGTGTGAGGAGGTTAGAACTCCAGCACCCTGCTGGTGGAAAATGGTGCCGCCACAGGGGAAATAATATGTAGCTTACACAAAAGAACTTATTTTTAGAAGTCAAAGTATCTCTGATACTAGCAAGTCTACCTGCATATGTACAAGCAAAAACAGCAAACAAATAAATAAACTATAAACAGAAAGATGGAGAAGAAAGCAGGAACTTCAATGGATATTCATATGAAATGACAGCAGCAAAGTCAGGATCATAGCCCAAAGAGTAGGGGTATGAGTTATGCACATATATAAGTATCATTCATTGTATAATTGCACCCATATGTGGTACATACTGCAATCACATTCATACTATGGAAGGAAAATGCTCCTTGACAGACTGTGGGGTGAAATGGGGAGTTTTCATTTATTGAGATCTGAGGGTCAAGTTTTGCAAGACATAAAGGCAGATGGTGTTATGGCTCCAACAGCAACATGAATGTACTAAATGTCATTGAACTTACACATACAGTGATCATGATGATCAAAGTTAGGCTACAATTATTTTGTCATGTTTTTGTTGGTGATTACAGTGGTTTACAAAAAGAACCATAACAGTGTACTCCGAGAAGCTGATGGTGAGTGAAAACATCACTCAAAATGCTAAACGCTTTCTGAATTGAAAATGATAACCTCAAACCAAAAATAAATAAATAAATAAATAAAAATTAGTGAGAGACATGTTTCTGTCTTTATAAAGATCTGGCTGACTAAGTAAAGGCATTGTTCAGTTCACAGCAAAATGGAAGAAAAATAAGAATATTGTTCAAACATGTTCGACCTTGTAAGTAAGAGCCTTCCACAGTAAGAACTTCCCCTGAGAGAAATGTGTTGTGACCACTGGTAGAGTTTCACTAAGGTTCTATCAGGGTTCATTCTGTGCAATAAAGGGTTTCTCATTATAGTAACAAGAGAATATTCACTACCTAGAAACCTTGTGCTCTTTCTATTTTCATATTCTTCAAAACCAGATTACTTTTTTAAAATAAAATTTAAATATGGTTTTCATTTTTGTCCATACAAATATCTTGGTGAAATAAGAATAATCTTCAAAAAGATGAATCTGTCATGATATAGTGATAGGTGAAGTAAGAAATAGGAGCTGTGTCATTAATGTGTTCGTAAGTCTCCCTTGTAAGGAAAGTTTACGTGGTGCTAAGTGGCGAGCTTTAGCTTTGGATGTCAACACAGCTAGAATCATCTAGAATGAAAGTAAGGATGAGGGACTGTTATGTTGGGTTGTCCAGTGGACATAGCTGGAGGAGCTGTCTTAGTTATGACTGTTAACTCACATGGGAAGATTCAGCCCACAGGAAATGGCACCATTCCCTAACAGAGAGAGAGAGAGAGAGAGAGAGAGAGAGAGAGAGAGAGAGAGAGAGAGAGAGAGAGAGAGAGAACAGGTTTATAGGCATTCATTCATGTCTTTGCTTTTGACCATGTAATCTAGGATGTAAACCACATAAATCCTTTCCCTCCTAAAGTTGCTTTTTGTCAGGGTATTTTATCACAGCACCATCAATAGAATTAACAGAGGTGGCATGTGCCATGCAGTATTTACTACCATAAAGACGAGTAGAAGACAATTGTTCTATAGCTTATTTTCTGTCTCAACACATTCTCATATTTGTGTAGATGCATGTGTAAAATTGTAGCAATACCTTTTGAAATATGTCTGGCATGTGTACATTAATGTTCAGATGTAATCTATCTAAAAGATGGAAAATATAATTATATGAATTATAATAAAATTACTTTGTTGATAATTAATTTCTTAAGCCTATTATAAAATTAGTGGGGAAATAACATTTATTTTTTCTCATATCTTAAATCCTGCATTTCACTTTATAAACCCTCTGCATTTCTAGCATCACTAAATATACTAATTTTCATAGTGATAGATATAAATATTTGTCATTTGAAATTTTTGAAAAGGGTATCAATTAAAATTCAAATTTGACTTTAACATTATTACTCAGAAAAATTATGCATTCTAACCCATACTGAAAGGAATGAGTAAATACTATGAGCAGCTTAATAAATATCTTCCACTGTGTTTAAGAAGTCTTTCTATTAGACCCTGTCTTGAACCTGCCTCTCTCTGTCTCTGTGTGTCTCTCTCCATCTTTCTGTGTGTGTGTGTGTGTGTGTGTGTGTGTGTGTGTACCATATGCATGTGTACATATCTGTGTGTATGTGAAAGCAGATTTGCATTTGTTTGCATGCATTTGGAGCAAAGACATCCACATCAGGTGTTTTTCTAAGTCTCTCTTCATCTTATTTTTGAGGCAGGGTCTCTCCCTGAACTTGGAGCTTGTGGGTGAGCTTCAGAAACTTCCTGTTTCTACATGTTTTATGCACAGCTTATAGACACATGCCTCAAGGGCTGGGTTGGGATAGAACTCATTATTCAAATGAATCTCTTCCCCAGGAAAGCCTTCTCCAGCCCCTGAACACAGCTTCTTATATCAGAATAAGAATGATGACACCCTGCAGATAATCACATGCTTTTCAGGATTTGCAATTATTTCTTGACTTTTTGTACTATATTTTTTTTATTTGTGTTCATTGTTTCTACTAATTTGAGATTAATCTAAAAGCATCTTCCCACAGCCAACTTGGCAGAAAAACTACATTAAAATATTGGTAAAAACAAACAAAAGTGAGATACGTTGACAAAGTAACATTTTACTCTGAATATTTAGACACAATCTGGCTAAATAAGCAAAAATTTTATCAGTTCTATTTTATTCTGCATGATTTCACTGGCTGTTACCTTAATTGAAAAATTGCAATGAAAACATTTTTTGTATTCAAATAATTAAACTGGTCTCTGGTAGGTGTTACTGTGTTGTAACAGGTTCCTAATTATATCTCACTGTTTGTAGCCATTTTGTAGAAAAGAAGAAGAAAGACAAAGAACAAAGAAAGACATCTACGACCCAAAGAATCTAGATAATGTTACCCATTGCAACCCCGAGGGGGGGGGGATTGTGTTTCTGATACCCAGATGGTGGGATTACCTCTTTCTAATCTTCACTTCCCTCTTGAACTAGTTATCCTCTCACCTCTAACTCTTGGATGACCTAGAATTAGCCTGGCTCTCCTTTCGACTCTAAACTTCCCTTCTAGTTGACAGAAGAGACTAGTATTCAATGAATCCTTATCCTCGTGATCCCAAAGCTTAAATCATTGCTCTCCTCTCTCCTTGAAGGCAATTGTCTCTTGGCTATTTCCACATTGGTAATAAACATACATTTCAAATGTAACAAATTAACCGGAATCTTAATTACCACCGAATATTTAATACTGCCTGTTCCCTGGTCACAGTAAGCACTGTCATAGTAAGACACGACATAGTCTTCACGACAGCAACCTGGTAGAGCCAATTTCCCATACTTTTCTTTTGGATCCTTCCACTGTTAAATGTATTCACATCAACCGCCTTCATAAATTTCAGATCAGCACTCTCTGCTCTGCCGATACCATCTCCCTGAAGTCACCTCACTGCCAGAAAGCAGGAGTGATCTAACTACTGTTCAGGTGTCCAGTCCCCTCCCACAGTGTCACTAACAAAATAAAGGGAATCAGATTACTCTGTGCTCAAATCTCAGTGCTCGGGGTCTCATTATTCTCCAGTTAAATCTAAAGTCCTTCTGGTGACTGATTGCTCCCTGCAGTGGCTAAGCAGACAGAGCCATTTCCCAACATTACCTCTCAACACCTTCTCTGTGCTCCAAAAATATCCGTCATCTTTCAATTCCTCTCTGTCTGCTGGAGTCAAAGGTACTCAGTCTTATCTATGGTTAGTACCTTCTGTTACTAGATTCTCCACTCCAATAGCACCTGTTCAAGTTTGCATAGACAGAATGGACAAAGGAAAGGTTTCTTCTTGTCACTCTCTGTAGTATCTTAATGCTTCATTTAGTTTCCTACTCTGGATTTTCACTGTTATAAATGTTTTTCACCCTTAGACATTCTCTGTCTCCTTCATGTCCAGACCTGCCTGCACTACTAATACCAATCATTATCTCCTAACTAAAGATTTTTCAGAAATGTTATTTTAAATTTTTTTAAGATAAGGTGTTGTTCTGTAAAAAGCTCCTGCCTGGAATGTGCCACAGCTGCACAGACAAGACTTCAGGGACACAGCCTCAGCTCAGATTTGACAGACAATGATCCATGCCGAAATGGGGTGAAGGCTTCATTTCAGATTTGGCTTTGAGGAATTTGGCAAATGCTAAGAGGCTAAGGGCCAGGAGATAAAGAACATGGGTAGTGAAGAGCTAAGCTCACCATTGGAAATTTACTGAGACCTGGGACAACCTAAAATTGGAATACCAGGTTAGTGAAGCAGGAAGGGCATTGGTGGGTAGACTGACAAATGCCAACTAGAGAAAGCAACTACAGTCCCTGCCTTCACGAGTATGAATGATATAAAGTGTTCCTCAGATAAAGGCCACGTGACCCCTCTTTCACACTTGTGAAGATGCAAATACATCATTTAAAGGAAAAAACAACACTATCCAGATTTCATAGGACTTCTCAGACATAGAGTATTTAATTCAAACTTATCCTGCATGTCCCTAATGAGTAAACTTAAAACAGGAGAAGATGGTTCAAACCGTCTTCCAGGTACTTTAAGCACAAAAAGTGACCTTCCAGTGAAGGTCAAAGAACTAACAAAGAAGTGACAGGTGCCTAAGTAAATAGGCCTCCTAATGTCTCCCTAACCTAATTATGGTCTTTCTTGGAATTTTTACATTTTATAGGCAGGATAACATAAAGTCATGTCCCATTTATAAATTAAAATACATATTTTCTATCTTATAACTGAAATATGTAGCTATATTTATAAAACTAAATCATATATACATATATATATATATATATATATATATTCAACCTATGTATAATAATATAAGCTTGCAGGTCCAAGACATGTGTGCATAAGTATAGTAAGATATAATAAGTAGAAGCATAAATTGTAAGACTAAAATGAGGAAAAACACAAGATTCCAGTAAAATGATGAAATTGTTTTGTGTGTGGAAGCCATCAGACAGCTGTGAAAATGGCTCTCATTTGGTCTATTTTGGGATGTCTTATTCAGGCTACCCATCCCAAAGTTCCCATGACTTAAAATGGTAACAGATCTTCTCCGACAGCTTTTAAAAAGTGACTTGTTTCCCCATGTTCTATTGTTCCTACTTTTTATGAACTAATCTAATGTAACCAGTGACTCCAAGGAGTATCTCCCCAACAGTTACTTAGCTTTCCTGTGGTGAGACATATATCTCCAAATAGTGTTTCATGATGGCACTAGACTTGAGTCTATCTCTGCTGCTAATTATATAAACAGACAGATATGGTGACACTTATTTAAATAGCATTGCCGAAGCATTGTGTCATTCTTTCCTGCCTCCATCCTTTTACCTCATTCTTGACCACTCACTTGGAAAAACAAAGTGCCAGGCCATAAAAAAACAAAGGCAAATAAACAAATAAATAGAGCCTGTGGTTCCCAACTTGACTACAAAAGAGTTACAATCATTGGAGCTTTTCTGAAACAATGCTATAAATATGACAGGCTCATACAGACAGTGAAAAGGTGATGGATTTTTAGAATATTTTTGGAAAGAGAATTGGTGAGAACATGTATTGCAATGTTTCTGTGAACTAAATATTTGTGTCCTAACTCCAAGATGAAGCCTTCAGGAGATGACAGGGCCATAGTCTTCATCGGTGGCCTTTGAAGGAAAGACTCCAGAGGATTTAACTGTTCCTTCTGATACAAAAGCTACAATAGATAGGTGGTGTTTTTTCATCTTCTTAAATTTATTTTATTCATGCTTTATAGATTGTAGGGTAGGAAGACTTCAAATCCTTCCTCATGGGAATCCTTATTTCATTTCACTGTTTATACAACTATGTAAAATAATATTCTCTCAATTTCCTTTGGGTAGTTTATTGACATTGAAGAGTAACAGGACTCTATTTTTTTTTTTTTTACTAGTTTTAACTATTTTTGTGAATTCTTTAGTTTTTCTGTATATACGAATATGTAATTTGGAAACTGAGAAGATTCTCATTCGTCTCTGATTTGGACGTTTATTTTTCTTACCTTATTACTCTACCTAAGATGTCTAGTTCCAACAAAGCCTGTAACTTAAAGGTGCTGGGGTAGATCCGTCTATGGGTGCAGAAACATCCTGAAACTCAGCCAAGTCTTTTAACCCCCATTGCCTTTGACCCCCCATTGCCTCTGCTAGAGGTGAGTCTGGGACCAATTCAGGTGTAATCCCCCCCACACACCCTTACCCGGGAACTCCCTGGATTGGACCAGGATCTCATTCCCCCTGTGTCCTGTCCCCATGGAGAGCACTCCTGGAGCTCTGATACACACCCACCCACCCCCACCAAGAGCCTGCCCTCCCCCTATCCTGTGCCCTACCCTGCCCACTGCTCTGGTTGAGCACTGGGACAGAAGGTGGAGCCAACAATCCTGCCACCTTCTGGGAACTTCCTGGAGCTGTTCTGAGCACACTGACCATCCATGCAGGTCCACCCAGAATCCACACCTGCCTGGTCTCTGACCCCCACCACTGGTCCTACTATCCCCTCGGGGCCATCCCGAGCCTCTACAGGCTGGATCCTTGACCCCCATCACCGGGCTCCTGCTAAAAAGGAATTAGCTGGAGAGTGCTAGGCCCAGGCTAGATCTGACTATCAGCGGGTGGAACATCCTGGGTCCCAACCTTCTTGATCTTTGACCCCCATTGCAGTCTTCTGCTGGAGCCTGATCTTTGACCCCCATCACCAGGTCCCTGCCTGAGGAGAGGCCTCCTGGGGAGATTGGACCATCCAGAGCTACAGACATAAATCCTCTGACCCACCTAGGCCCACCTGGAGAGTACCATAGAGACAGGGAGACAGAGAGAGACCTACACCTACTGGAAGAAGTGATGGGAAGACAGCAAAACAAGAAAACAATAGAAAGACAAGCATAACACCACCAGAATCTAGGAACTCTACACCAACTAGACTTGAACAACCCAAAGCAGATGAAGCAAAAGAGAATGACTTAAAAATTATCATCATAAAAATGATAGAGGCCCTCAAAGATGACGTGAGAAAATCTCTTAAGGAAATGGAAGAAAAAACAGACAAAAAATTGGAAGAAATGAACAAATTTCTTAAAGAAAGTAAGAAAGCCAAGAAAAAAAAAAAAACAATTAAACAGGTGAAGGAAACAGTTCAAGACTTGAAAACTGAAATAGAGACAATAAAGAAAGCACAACTGAAGGAATGCTGGAAATAGAAAAACTGGGCAAATGATTGGGAACTACAGACACAAGCATAACCAAAAGAATTGAAGAGATGGAAGAGAGAATCTCAGGTATGGAAGACAACCTAGAGGAAATAGATTCATTGAGCAAAGAAAATCATAAATCCAACAAATCCTTAACACAAATCATCCAGGAAATGTGGGACACCATGAAGAGGCCAAACCTAAGAATAATAGACATAGAGGACCTTATGGGCACATCCCCCACGGAGGAATGGATACTCCCTTAACCTAGAGACAGGAGAGAAGTCCTAGTCCCTACTTCAAATTGGCTTGACAGATTTAGATGACCCCTCCTGAATGGCATCACCCTACATGTGGAGTAGGGGGGTGGGGGGAGAGGGTGGTAAGGGTGCATGTGAAGAGGGAAGAGAGGGGGAGAGGGAGGGAGGGAGAGAGGGAAGAAGGGAGGGAGCGGGAACTGAGATCGATATGTAAAATAAATAAAAAGACCCTCAAATCACAATTAAAAAAAAAAAAAGATGTCTAGTTCCACATTGAAGAGAAGTGCTATCAGTATGGTATCAGGTATTTGTTTTACTACTGGTCTTTCATGAAATTCCTTCATCTGCTTACTATCAATTACAATGTTGTTAGCTATGGTTGTGTCATACATGGGATTTACTGGGTTGATATTCATGCCTTTGATAGCCAGTTTATTTAGAGGATTTTAGCATAAAAGATTGGATTTTGTCAAATGTATTTTCTATACCGCTGAAATAATCATATGATTTTATCCTTCTTTTATTAATATGCTATACTATGTGGGTAAGCTTGCATTTAGGAAGTGTCCTTGTTTAACAAGGATAAATTCTACATGGTTATTTTAAAGTGACACTATATTAGGCTTGTTAATATTGTTTTTAATTTTAGGTTCAACAATGACACTGACTTGTAATTTTTCTTCGGGGCTAGCTTTAATATCAATATGTTCATGACCTGTTCTCATACAAAAGCATTCCAGAGTGTTAAAATAGTATTGACTTTTAGGAAGGGGTTTGACAAAGATTGGCATCATGTCTTTCAATGTTTACTTAGAGTTCAGCAATCCAGCAAGTGCTGGGATTTTCTACAAAGGGAGACATTAAAAAATATCATTTTAATTATTTGTGTGTACATTTATGTGTATGCACATGTGTACATGTGTATGATTGTGAGTATATGAAAGCACACATGTAGAGAGTAGAGGACAACTTGTGGGAGTCAGTTCCCTCCTTCCCCCATGTGAGTCCTAGGGAACACACTCAAGTCATCAGACTTCATGGGAAGCACATTCATCCACTGAGCCATCTTGGTGGTCCTCCTGGGAGACATTTATTAGTGGCCCAATTTACTTAATCTTTAGGGGAGGTAGTAAAACAGGGATTCTCTGAGTTGTCTTGGGTGACCTAGAACTTGCTCTGTAGACTCTGCCTCCTTTGTGAGTGCTGGAATTAAAGGCATGGACCACCACCAGTTAATTCCCTTATTCTTTTGGACCATTTGTGTTATCTATTTCTTTTTTACTTAACCTTGGGAGATTAACTTGTTTAAGAATCCATCCACATCTCTTAGGCTTTTCCAATTTTTATATATATATATATATATATATATATGTATATATATATATATACATATATATATATATACATATATATATATATAGTTTTTCACAGTAGTCTTTTATTATTTTATTATTTTTATTTTACATATCAATCCCAGTTCCTTCTCCTTCCCTCCCTCTTTCACAGTAGTCTTAAATCTGTTGGGTACACATGTATCTGTTGCAATCTATTTTTTATTTTAATTCTCATTTAAATCTTTTCTTTTTCCATAATCTAGCTAGACTCTGCAAACACTGTTAATACATTTTTTTCTAATTCTAGTTTTGTTGCTCATTTCAGTTTCATTATTTCTACTTTGCTCCTTATAATTTCCTGACTTCTATTAACTCAGGGATTAATTTGTTTGCTTGTTTATTCCTTGAGGAACAGCTGTAGGCTGACAGAGATTTTTGTTCCTTTTCAGTGTATTTGTTGCTATACAGATCACTTTTAGAATGTATTTTGCTTCGTTCCTTAAGTTTTAATGCGGTGTCTCTCCATGTTCACCTTGTAATTTGTTTTCTTTCTTTCTTTTTTTTTTTTTTTAATATCCTTTTCAACCTATTACTTATTCAGGAGAGTTTTGCTAAATTTTGGGATATTGGTAAATTTCCCCAAATTTCTTTTTGAGCCATGGGAATGCAGAATGGGGTTAAAAATAAGTTAACATGGAAAAATAATCAACTTTTTATTTATTCCTGTATATATGCATGTTGGGAGAGAGTATGTACTTGTGTACGTGTCCACTGAGGGCAGAAGCAGGCACCAAATTCCCTTAAACTAGAGTTATAGTACCACTATTAAGAATGACTCAATAATATTAAACAATCTATGCTCTAAGAAAAAATTGTCTTTTATTCTGGTTACATAGATTCTCAAGATACAGTAAAATATACTTTGAAATACTAATTCCACCCTTTTCCAAAAATAACTGGCTTTAAAAAAGAATGTTAAACTGTCTTATGAGATACAGCTCTATAATGTCAATGAATAAAATATTTAGAACAATAGCATGTAACATATATCTCCAAGGTTGTTAAGACTATCTTATTTAATCAATGCATTTCAGTGAGTGGCTGATTAAGGTGGAACGATACATACATGTGAGTATAGCTAACTTCATAGAATCCCAGGTTGTCTAGGAGTGCATACAAGCTAACAACGTCTACTGAAAACATCATTTCAATATCTACTAGGAGAGATGTTCCAGCACTGCCTATTATTCCAGAGATCTGAGTTTGAAGGCCCACATCTACCTGATGGCTCACAATCTACTATATCTCCAGTCCCAGGGTTCCTAGTGAATTCTTCCAGCCTCTGTGAAAACCAGGCACACACACATATACAATAAAGTTTAAAAAAATTTTAAAAACAAAAATTATCCTACAGAGCTGTGCCTCTGTGTAGAAATACATCTAGTAATCAGCTTTCCCTATGCAAATCCAAGGACAGCAATAGAATAAGCAACCAGATTACAAATATCAAAATGAGACCAGAAATTATGACATAGTCACCTGGCATCTTAGAATAAAAGAAAATTTTGGAATTCTGTGAATTGTTGAGTGTTCATTATCATCTTCTAACTTGCCATACAATTTTGTTCATAATCCTTGTGTTGTTTTTGTTTTTTGTTTGTTTTTGGTGTGTGTGTGTGTGTGTGTGTGTGTGTGTGTGTCTGTCTGTCTGTCTGTCTGTGTGTGTGTGTGTGTCTGTGTGTGTGTGTGTGAGTGTGTGTGTGTGTACTTCAATGGAATAGCTCAGTTTCTACTTGAGTTTATGCTGATTCTACATCCTAATAATAGCCATGCTTGCCAGATGGAATTTAGTTGTTATACTGCTATAATCATTATTCCATATTCTTGCCACAATGTAATATTTATTCTGCTAATCTCAGTGGCAAAGCACAGTGTGATTAAATAATTTTCTCAAGATAGGCTGTGAGTAAATAGAACTGGGAAATGTTAACATCCCTTAGTAATAAATGTCTATAAACAATCTGTTTATAAAATTAAAAGAGGAGCAACATTTTTCTGAATAAATTGTCTTATTTTTTTCTAGTTCTAATCTCAAATGCTAAGAATCTTCTAAGTGTAATTGGTGATGATTTGATCAAGCCACTTCAATGACAGTTCCTTATATTTAGAATAGTAATTTATTAAAAGCATTTTCAGGAGAGCCAAGAATATGTAAACAAAATCACTAGTACTTGCCAAGATTTGTATGCATACCTCAGAATTAAAAGAAATAAGCCTCTCACTGAGTGAGAGAAGGTCCGTGATATTTGGCTATTCCTCACAACACTATTTCTTTGACTCTGAGTCAACAGTAGCTAGTATGATGCTGATAACTAGGTGTCTCTTCGGGATGTATGCAAAAAGACAGAAGTTATGTCATGCAAGAAGCCTAATGATATGCACTATATAATGAGAGATCTAACTGGCTGTCTTTGATAGCACAGACATGATTAATATTCTCTGAATAGAAGCCAGGGCAGTAGGTACTCACTCCTTGAATCTCAATACATATAGATAAATATTTAAAACAACTCTCATGAACTCTGCAGGCTTGGGTCTTCAGAGTCCTGTTACGACATTCTCGTGTACTTTTAATTTTGCATTTGAGCTCTTCAGGTGTGAACTACAGCACTGCCTTGTGGAATCTTTGGAGAGAAGGCCATCCACTTTTCTAAGTCTCCATGATCTTCAACTATTAAATGGGAACTTTTCACCATGTAACCAGAGACTGAAGTTCTTCACACAAAGCCAAAGTCACTCACTGGATAGTGCTGTTTTTCTAAGGTGATAAAAGATTAATAATTTGGGGAAACAAATGTCTCTGAGTTTAAAGCCTCTAAAAACCATGAAACAGGAGTAATAATGCCAGCTTCCCCGAGGCGCTATGGTGAGAAGCCAGTGAGATAGTAAAGAATGAACATCTTTCCTTGGTTATCACTGCATTAAAGGATGTCCTCTTACATCTCTCTCCTATAGCTGAATACGTACCAGAACACCTTCTAAATTTTGTTAATTCACAGGCTGAAGCCACATGAAAGTGTGAAACTCCTTCTGATATAATGAATTCTGTTATAAAGCCTAGGTATGAGACATGCTTAATTTTTTTACATCATTTATTAATTGACTAAACTAAAATCTTGGGTCAAGTAGAAATAAGAGCTTACCTCATGAAACCAATTATATGAGTCTGCCTTCTCTTAAATACATATAATAGGCTAAACTTTAGGAAGTAGGAGAAAGTACATGTAAATATGAAAATGGGTTTATATCACACTGTAAATCATTTGAGCCTATAACTGCTGAACCAATTCTACTTAATGAATTCAGAATTTGTAGTTAGGTCAACCTTTATTATAAATATGACATGTTCGCTTGTTAGGAATATATAACTATAGAAGACACTTTATACTAGCAACTCAAGTTAATGTTGTTATATTACATGGGAGGAGGTATAAACACAGATAACACCACCCATTTCTGAAGATACCATGTGGTCATGTGGAAAGCAGTACTTGAAACAGTCAAGAATACATACCTGCCTTTAATAAAAAAAAATCACAGCTTTTAGGTAAATTCTGACTTGCTAAATTAATGATATGATTGTACCATATGGTATAAATTAGAAAAAATATAGCTCTATTTGATAACAAATAAAGGGTATTATTGTTCAGCTCAAGGGAAAGTTTAAGCAATGTGTGCACAGGATATTAATTATTAACTTTTTTGATCCATGTGCAAACTAAAAAAAAAAAAAAAAAAAAAAAAAAACCTTCATTGTCTATTTATTTCCTATCACCAGCAATGACCTGAGTCAATGGACTGCAGACTCACTCTTGATTGGAAAGACTTATTTTTAATGATCACATGGCTGCTGAGATCAATAAAAGATTATGCTATCTATACCCAGAAAAAAGAAAGTCAATTTTGAGGGTAAACTTCTCAGAAAATTCATCCACAGATCAACTAATCTAAATAATGACAGGATGGCATTTGCAGTCCTTGGCCATACAGTTCTCTGACACTTCTTAAGAACTGAGAACTAACTCAAGGATAACACTCTTCTAACCGGAAGAAATAAACCCATGGTAGTTGATTATTCAGCAGCAGCTTAAGGAACCTGATCTTATCCAGTTATTCAGGTGTCAAAGAGGTCCTAGAGGCATAAAGGAGAATCTTCTGTAAGACCTGCTAGTTTTCTCACTCCCTGAGCAGCCACACATATGTGCTTAGGCATATGTGCAACACTCACCAAGATGGGCCAAGATCCTAGAGAAGGGATGCTTAATTCTTGGGTCTGGTGTCAATATACCCTTCTAGTGATTACTCCCTCACACCATGGCATCCTATGACAACCAGGACCTCATTGTTCAGTCTGTATCAATAAGCGTCTTCACCATATCCTTGTATTCTTACTAGTCTATCTGCACACCACACAGAAGGTAATGCTAGAGGATTTTTTTGGATGATGCAAGAAAATGAAAGAAAAAACAGGTTAAATAATAATCCATTTAAGTTCAATTTTTTTTAAGTTCAATTGTCTTAACCCCTGGTCAATGGCACTCTTATTATGTATTGGGGAAAATTATGAGGATGTATTTTCAAATTTCATCATAAATCCATATGTGAGCCTAAATAATTTAGGAATGAGGATGGATATTGATTATCAAACTGAGCCTGAAATTGTTATCATGAAGAAAAATAAGAAAGTTAAGAACATTAGGCATGAAGACTTATGCAACACAAACTCTGACATCCAACATAAATTTTATACAATTACAAGGCTGAGTATCCCATTTAGTCATCCAAGTTTAATTTGAGAATCAACTGTTACAGCTGGCACAACTCTCAGTAATGAGAAACAATTTACTCAAGAGCCTTGCCATCGAAAAAGCCTCATAAGTACACACACTATCACCAGTGATAGCATAGTTTTGTTTTGTTGTAAGTTCTTTACATAAATTTTCATTAACCACATTTTTATCATTACTCCCAACTATTTGTGATACCCAGCTTTTAGTTAATGTCTAAGCCATCCACGTGGACCTGTTTGTGTTGTGCTTTAGAAGAACCAAGTCTCAATAAATGGCTATATCTGAAAATGGCAGGACCCTTTATCACGATATCAAGAAAATAATAGTGATAAGAAAGCACATCCCTTCATCTAAAAATTGCTAACTAAACAAATAGCAGATGCAAGGTGTAATTTTAAAAGTGGAAAATAACAAGAGATACCCCACCTGTTGTAAATCCAGAGTAATTGTCACATAATGGTATTCTACTCCATTCTTGATACTGGGGCTCTGCCACCATGTGTTCTTGCCGTCAATAGCATTCGTGATCGGATGTCTCTCTATGGAGTTGGCAAAGAGAAGGAAGAGAAAATGTCAGACAATCAGTTTATAGCTGTCTCCTCAAAGAAAGGGTGAAACAAAGGGAAGATGTAGAACAAGCCTGCAGACAACAAGCATTTAAAAAGTGATTCTGTCTCCAACGCATCTCTGTGGTTTCATAGTTCTACACAACATGGCAGGAAATAGTGACATGTCTAGGCTAGAGAAGAAGGTACCAAACACTAATCAACACCTAAAATGGAAAGCCTTACATACTTCCAGAAACAATGTGCAAAGAGATAATACAGAAATCCAACTGGTGTGCTTTAGGTTTGAAAAAGGCTCCTGTTGGAAAGATGCTTGAATAATGCTTGTTCACACACCTTTATTGCTGAGATATGGACAATCCAGCATTTGTTTATTTATTTATTATTTATTTATTTATTTATTTGATATAAAATAATACCTTTTTCTGTCTCTGCAATGTTTTTGGAACAAGTCTTTAACTTGTCACCTTCCTACCATGATTCTCCAAATCCCCTATCCGACATTTACTTGGCCATGTATCACTAATCCCAGAGGAGGAATCTAATCAAAGTTGACAAGCCAGGATACTGACACATGAAATTCCAACGTACCAACCAAACAGAGGCTTTCCCTCTCAACCCCAATCCATATAGATTTGAGGAACCTTTTTTGTGGAATTCGAAGGGCAACTGGAGAAAGGACGTATATGTGAGATACTCCTCCGACCATGCTGTCTTTCACTACAGCTCTCTTCTTTCCACCAAGCCTGGAGCGCTGAGATTCTCATGTCTTCAGATTCAGCTCACAGATCCCACAGAACAAAAATATCCCCACATCTCACAGCCCTGTTACATATTTGGCTGTGTTGGAACCTTTTCTCATATTTCACAAGTTCTAGATCTTTTCTCTAAATACGCAGAGAACACATCTGGCTGAGGATGACAAGCGTGGAGGCTGTTGGTGTTCCTGTTTCTGTCCTCAGGGTTGTGATAAAGATTTCTAAGCCCCTCAGAGCTCACTTGGAAGCCACCACATCTGCCCTCTGAAATGTCCACAAAGTGTCAGTGAGAATCTCTGCTACCCTGTTAACCCGCTTTCATTCTGATAAACTGTGCTCTGTGGTACCAGTCTTGGGGACTTGAACAAAACTAATTATCTCAGCAAACATTCAGAGATATAGTGTGGTGGTTGATTTGGATCTCAACCTTACTGGATCTGGAATCAACTAAGAAACAACCTGCTGACACACATGTTCAGAAACATAGATGGATCTTCCAGTGGCAGCCCCGAAAAAAAAGGAGAGCCAAGAGGAAAACTTTCTGCATTTTGCCTTCACATCTCACTTGCAAGTTTATCTACCCTGATGCTGTCCCTTCTTTGCTCATAACAGAATCTAGATTTCTTGGGCTTCCAACATGCACTGAAGATTAGTGGCTCTACAGGAACCCTCCAGGACCTCAACACCAGGTTGGAACTGTTGAAGAACATAGTTTTTAGAACCGGACTACTTGGTTCTTAGCTTCTTCCATGTGAAGATAGGTATTATTGGCCTATCCAGACCATATTGTACAGCCAACAAAAGAAATGCCCCTTTAATATACATTCATTTGACCATTGCTATTCTAGAGAACCCTGACACAATCCTTATATTAAGATGAAGGAATACCCCTAATGAGTGAACAAATTTTGTCAATATGAGGATCAATCGTACCCTCTTAATTTGTCAGCTTAATCCAGGGACTGGGACATTTATTCTGTCTAGTGATATGGGATGAAAGACCACAGGACTTGGTGTTCAAAAAGCAGGTATATTTGATGCCATCTCTTTCTAGACTCCACTGTTTAGTAATTAACTGGCCATTGACAAATTACTTAAATTCCAATTTTCCCTAAAAAAGGGCTGATAAAAATAGCATTTTCCAGATCCTCAACTTGCAGGTGAAAAGCAAAGTCAGAAAAAGAAAAACAATATATTTATAAGAAACTTGGAAAGTTAATATAAGAAGTATACTCTCAGAATTTTATAAGTAATATTAAATTTGAGTCTAATTTTCCATCATCCAATGTACCATGAATCCAAAATTCATTCATAAATCAATGGACATTTAGAAACCTCCAATAATCTTTAAAAAACAATAATATCAAGTTAATGAAAATTCAGTCAAATTTATCCTTTTTTACTTTTAGGCAGACTATGGAACACTACATCCATTGCCCTTATTATCACTGATCAGTGAAAACATTTGAGGGATCCCTTTCTTCTGAAAGTTGCTCACACATGCTTCCACTCTGAGGAAGATATTTGTGTAGTATGGAAATAAGTTATAAGCCTATTCAAAATGTGCACAGTTATGAGTCTTACAGACAAATTATGCTTAATAAAGTTGAAGTTAAAAATTCAACAAAATTATTGTCTTCATGTGTAAGAGTCTAGTAGTAATATAAAAACTATCTTTAATAGAAACAATATAACTTAGCAAAGTGCTTCTTTTGTGAGCATGATAATCTCCAGGCAGCAGTGTTGGATGTGTGTTATCTCAGGACTATGAAAAGTTATCCCCACATCTCAGAGCCCTGGTACATTCATTTTTGGATTGTGTTGAATATTTTACAAGGAGAATCCTTGGAGTTCACTGACCAGCCAACATAGCTTATTTGGCAAGCTCCAGGCAAATGATAGGCCCTGCCTTAAAATCAGAGGTAGATAGTGCCTAAGGACCAATACCCATGGTTATCCTCGGTTCGTCTCACAAGCAACAGGACCCATTACACATCACACACATCTTTGTACTCACAGGCATACACATATGTATGCACACGTACACTAAAGGATGCTTATTAAGTTTGCCATTTCCAGTTGGTGAAAATTTTGGTGTCAATTGTATCTAATCTTCAACTAAAAAGATGAACTTAAAGTCTGATATCCATATTTTAATCTAGATATGATAAGATAGGACAGAATGGTAATATAACATTGCCCCCGGAATTTCAATGCAACTATGGTGCTCCATGGACTTTACTTTGTACCAAGTCTTATTGCATTAATAGCTTATTGTGATGAGGCATCCTGTCTCAATAATGAAAAGAAAATTGCCGAACATGTTTAACAATTTGTGCCAATTGGATTCTCTTGAGGCCAGGTACAATGTCACTGTATAAAAACAGCAAACAGCAGAAGCATGTCTAAACATCAACAAATATCTCTTGTAGTGTGTGTGGATGCAGAAATCAGCACATTAGGAATCAGGACAACACATAAAGGATTACTGGCATTGCCCTTCAAGCATAATACAGAAAACATTCTCATAACATCTTCCTCATTCTTTTTGGTGTCATTATTCTCATGTGTGAAATCAAAGCACACGATCAGACACATTTAATTCATAGGTTTTCAGTAATTGCCAAGAGAAGCTGTTTAAATGGGAAATTTAATAAATATCTGCAACCTCAATTCAAATTGATAAGAAAATCAGCCAGGAAAAAATGGGAATATGTATCAACAATTAACCATAATTCTCACTTTAGTAATCATAATTAATTTGTGAATACTGATTAATCGTTGGTAGAGTTCCCTTTTTTTGAAAAGACAGAAACATTATATCCTCAAAAATAAATAAATGAATAAACTATACAAGTCAAAGAAAGTCAACTACATCTGAAAACTGTCTAGGGAATCATAAGACAATCTTCTCACACTGTTTGTGTTTTAATTAAGAAACACAAACAACTAACAGCCAGAAAGTTCGTTTCATTTTCCTTGCTTGGTGATTAAATACAGACCTTGCAGATTTATTCTGGAAGGTTACTGAATTTGTGGAAATTTATCATCTGTTTGTACAATTTTTACTCAAGTATATTCGCATAATTTATTGCCAAATTTTTATTCCTGCCATAGTTTACTCTTTCTGAGCTTCCAGTATCAAAATTGATTTTGAAATGTAATGAATCCGCTCACACTTAAAAGTGACACAAAGTAAATCCAGGCTGTGACAAGTTTAAGACTACACAGTAACAAACAAACAGAGAAGAACCCTGGAGTTCTCCTCCCATGTGCCTCGCTTCATTCTGGCTTTGGTGTGAAAAATTTGGTGTGTCTACATCAAATTATAAGTATCTTCTTCCACAGACGCAAGAGACCCCAAAGCAGACAGGTGACAGGATGGGTGGTGACTCTGCTCGACAAGGATGAGTCATCCACTTCTTCAACCAAGGGTTCTTTCTAGGCTTTCATGTTTTAATGAAAGCTGAGAAACCAGACCCCGAATAGATGGCAATTTCTGTCCATCAGAACTTATCCTTATTCCCAGTGAATGCACAAGTGATATTCCATCAGTTTGTTTCTTTTCTGGCTTTTGCTTCAATTCGCTGGCTCCCCTGCTTCTCTCCTCTGCTGTCTGTGACATCTGCTTGAGGATCCATCCAGACATTTGCAACTTCTCCTTTCACCCCACTCAGTACCTGCACCACTCATCACACCTCTTTACTCTCCACTTGACATCACATGCTCCTGATTACCCAGCTTGGAATCTACCTGCCCAGACTATCCTTAGTAATTTCTTTATCCTGTAAAGCTCCTCCAGGGCTCTGGCACTGGTCCTCGCCTCTTAACATACCATACCAGAGATAGCAAAACCCAAGATGTATGCCATCCCTGCCTACTCCCATGCATATACCAGAGTCAGTAAAAAAATAGAAAGTCTTTTCAGGGATGCCCGATATGAAATATCTTGGTTTTTTAAAGACTCTGAACATATAGTATCAGTAATTTTAATCACAGAAGTGCCCATATATTTGTATGTATGGATATACCATATCCAATTTTGTTAAATCCTTAAATTTGATATAATGCCATTTAGCTACTATTTTCTCTCTCTCTGTCTCTATCTCTCTCTGTCTCTGTCTCTCTCTCTCTTTTTCTCTCTCTTTCTCTCTCTCTCTCTCTCTCTGTGTGTGTGTATGTTTTATTCTCATTTTTCTTGCTGAGATGAAAGAGTCCACAAGTAGCAAAATCGAGTTTTCTTCCTTTCCATTCCATTAAGAATAGCTTTAATCTGTTCTCCTTAGTACTAAAATACGGTAAAAGAATATTATATATTTGTCCAAACTCATAGGTTGTACATTAGTAAAAGTGAGACCCAGTGTTAATGGTGATGGTTGGATTTCAATGTGTCCATGTAAATTCAACAGTGAACTTAGCACTCTGAATAGTAGGGATAATGAACATTTAAAGACTGTTGAGAAGGCCAGACATATGCTAGGGAATGGCTATTTGAGAAATCTTGGTAATTCATCCTTTATTTTACTGGCAGCTTTAAACTATACTGAAAAACAATAGGTGAAAAATTGAAGAAATTTGAAAATTGTCTAATTATAAAATTATGTTTTCACCATTTCTTCAATTCCCACCATTTACTCTATTAACCTCTTTTCTTGGCAATCAAAAGTGATGCAGACATATTGTTTTCTATTTGTCTCTTTGTTGTTGTTTTGTTTTGTTTTTTGGTGTGTGTGTGTGTGTGTGTGTGTGTGTGTGTGTGTATTGTTTCATTTTGTTTTTGAGACAAGGTTTCTCTGTCTTGCCTTGGAATCTGTCTTGAAACTAGCTCAGTAGACCAGGCTGGATTTGAACTCACTAAGATCCACCTGCCTCTGCCTCCCGAGTGCTGGGATTCAAGGCATGCTTCCTCAACACCCGGCTTGCATATTGTTTTGTAAAACAGTTTTCTAAGTCAGTCTTCATCTCTAAAATTATTTCTGAATGTTTCCCTTTATTACAAAAATCGTTTACAAGTTAAAGCAAATTACACATAGTCCCCTCAATATGCCATTTTGTGTCATATCCTCTAGATGTGTGTGACTTGTTCTTCCTACTCATACTATGTCCAATCATGCATGGCTCTTTCCCTATACTTAGGTCTTCTTGGCAAGTTCTTAGTGCCTGATTTACTTCTCTCTTTCCTTAATTTCCTCATAATTTCTCTAGATCAAAGAAGATAATTTTACTTTATCTCCAGTTTTGATCATGATACACATTCCTATTCTGTGGGATAAATATATGGTTCACAGAGGCAGGCAAGAGAGCCTTGTATTCACCTTTTATTAGCTACTCCTCCATTAGATTGTAGCACCCTTTATAACCTGTTTCTGGCTTCTATACCCCACACATGTCTAGATTCCACCCTCTGAAAAATTCAATTCTTGTCATTCTATTTGTACATCTTTTTATACGGGAGCCTTCTTGTGTTATTCTGATTTTTTCCTTTCTCGCCTTCCTCTTCTCAGTCTCTCTTCACTTATTAACCTCCTTAGTTCATACTTGAACTAGGCTGCTGGCTTCATCAAGATTTCATTAGGCAAGCTCTCCCTTACACGTAGACTGAATCTATGACCTCTTCCCTCACTTCCAGGCTGGCTGTGTTCACTAATCCTTTGTTCACTAGTTGAAGGAAGGCCATACTTTATTCCTCTTGGATCTCAAGAAACATACCTAGAAAATAAATAAGCCATGAACAGCCAGATCCAAAATGAGTCACAACATCCCCTGAGAGCATCCTGGAGCCAGTGATCCTAGTAACTGACACAGAACAACAACTAGTAAATTCTCCTCGATTATTGAACTTGTATGTATGCGATGCTGATGCTAAAAATGTTTATAAAATGACTAAGAGGAACCACAAAAAAGCTCAAGGAAAAGAAAATTCTGGAATTCTTGGCTCACATGTCCTTTGAATTTGATACAACTTGGCCTCAATGTCTTTTTATCATCCATGCCACTCAGTGCCATACACATACATATATAATACATACGGTGTGGATGGCTGCTGTTTTGATTGCAGATTCTGCACTGAGGGTTTCTTACAGGCTGCCCAGGGACATGCTCCACCAACTTGCAGTACATTTCGGGTCCTTTTTCCCCACATGTCGCATTGGTTGTGATGAGTGCATTAGAAGCAAGATTCAGTACAGCAGGAAATAAACCTGAAAAAGAATAACAGATGAAGTTATGTCACACAATCTTTGCTTTGTTTATAGTACAACTAAGTTAAAATATTTTTCAATAGATTAAATCAGTCCAAAATGAAATAATTGACTTAAGTCAATGCACTGCATCAAAAGTACGTTATTAAGGTTATATTTCTTTTACTTTCTGGGCCTTAAGAAATTCTCTTAACATTGAGCCTCTAAAATTTAATTTAAATAGTCATGTCTCAAGCAGACATTTAAAAATAGCCTTTATGTACTTGATATGATGGTATTATTCAGTCTGAATCTACTGTATTCCATCTCAGCCATTTAATACAATATTAAGCTATAATCATATGTAGCTTCTATACAATTATGTACCTATGGTTTTTGTGGTCCTTTTATACCCCAATTATCACATAGTGTAAATTGCTGCTACAGCATGTGCCTACGAGACTAGAGAAAAATAGATCTTAGAGAACTACTTGTTTCTTATTTCTGTGCAACCAAAACTTTATTATAGCCAAAGTAGTTAATAATCATAGGCCAGAAATTCCTGCTTGGGTCTAATGAAGGATTTGAATTATGCAGGTCCATCTTAGTGAAAAGCCAGAGAGGCTTTCTGTTCCAGCTGGGAACCCAATAGAGGCTCTTACTTCTTCTTAGGTGATGCCAATTCGGTTACGTACATATCTACAGTTTGCGTTCTATGAAGCTCCTTTCAATGACAGCGCCATAAATTTAATTACCAAAAGCTCTTTTTTACCTGAAACCTCATCACAGAGAAGACACACTTGAGATGACAAATGAGTAGACTTGATTTGTCCATGCAGCGTTATAGCCACTCAGACTGTCTCAGCTCTGTACCTGTTCCAGATATGTTTCTATCATTTCAAAACCTCAAACACAACATTCTTCTTAACTGCATTCTATGTATGGTGTTTGTCTGAGCCCCTCAGACTCATTAGTTCATAGATGCTTCTGCTTTAACTTCAAGCATTAACACATGGTGAACTCAGGCTTATTTACCAGATGGAGAGATAACAGACATGTTGTCTCATAAATATCAGTATGCACTAGCTGCCCATGTTAATAGAAACCTTCTCTGTTAATGCATATCTGCAACATGCCAGACCCTATTTTGGCTATGTCTGCCATCACTCTAGTTCTTTTCATCTTCATGGACTAATTTGTGCCACAAAACAGCCATGTGTTCTGCATGCTACTTTTCCTCTACTTTGTCAAGCTGCTAAGCAACATGCCTGGTAGACAGATGGCAAACAGCAGGGTTGTGCTTCACAACCAAAGCATCTGACCCCAGAGTCTAGCCTCTTAACACTGCCACAATGTGCTGTGAAACATATGTTTTGCTTTCATTCGTAGCCTTAGTTGACCTTAGAATTGCACTGAAAGAATTTTTTTTTAAAAAAAATAAAAACCAGAAACAATATTTAAAATATTTAATTGCACTCACATGTATTGGTATTTGATTACTGGATTTTTTTTTGATCAGAAAGAATAATAAAAAGATAAAAAATATTTTAAATATTGTAATTGTTCTCAAAACTTTAGAAAGAGGAAATAAATTAATAGAGCTGAGTGATGCCTCCTCTGCCCTACAGACATCACTCAAATTGCTCTAAGTAAGCAACATCCTTATCTCTTCTGTTTCCACACTCTAGTCTCTAAATGCCTGGCTGCCTCCTTCTGTGAACCCCCCTCCTTTTGATTCTTGTTTAAGCTTGTTTTCAGCTAACAGTTACTTGACTAACAGTTACTTCAAATTTACAACGCCTCCTCATTTTCCAACACTATCATATTTTCTTCTTTTACTTAATCCCATTCACAACTCAAGCAATCTTCCTATTGACATTGCTCACCTCGACATCCTCTGACCCTCACACAGTGAACCATTCTATTCATGTGATGTGGTCAGCATATGTGATCACTGTTCGGAGAAATACCAGCCAGCCACAAAAATACCATATCTACTTCCCAAAAGAAAAGAAAAAACAGTGCTTTGTAAAAAGTAAAGTACTAATACAACAGGCATGCTTATCTACATACCAAATAAATGCTATTTGAAATAGTCTGCCATTTTGCCAAGTTATGAAATTGCAAATTTTAAATAATTAGTCTCCAGAGAACTACTCCTGTATCTAAGACATTTTATTCTCTAGTTTAGTAAATTACATATGATGGAATAAATGAGATTCATCTGGATGTCTTTCTCCTCTGTTGTTCTGCATCATTTTCTGCTACTGTGAAATTATTCTTTCATCAAAGAATGCATGCACTAAGCCATATATCCAAAAAAGTTGAGAAATTCTAAGATGAGTTTCATGAGGGAGGGAACCTTAATGAGCTCTTGGGAGAAATTGAAGTTTATTTTTGTAGAAAAACACAAGAAAAGGAAGAATGAGAGAGCCAGCCAGAGGGAATGGTGTCTGAATTGAACACTGTTGACAGTATACATTGTTGTGCTGTAAGAAAAGCAGCACACGAGAGAAAGATGCCATGCAATAAAGTTGGAGCAGAGGGGTTTTTGTTTGTTTGTTTGTTTTGTTTTTTTTTAATTAGGGAAAGCAAGCACAAAAAGGGAAAAGGGGAGAGGAGAGACAGGCCTCTGGGAACAGGAGCAGCAGGAAAGAGGCAAGATAGGAAAAAAGAGGGAGGGGGAAGGGGAGAGAGAAGAGGATAGGAAGTGGGCAGGGCCCTTTTAAAAGGGAATTTAGTATGTGCATAGGTGGTGCTCTGAGTGGCTGCAGCTGAGGGTGTATCCTGTCAGAACCCCAAGGGCAGGCCAGTACAGATGACTAAATATAAACATGTATGGTCACTCTGAAACTGCCAGAGTATCTGAACCTGCCTTCATCCTAGCACATAAGACAATGTAATTAGATTGGTATGTATTGCGGTAAATAAGGATCAGGATAAACAAATAGGCCGAATAGATGTTTATTCAGGGAGAAATAACTTACAACCTAGACAGATGAACACCAGGAAATTCAACCCGATCCTCTCCTGTCCGAGTCACGCCAGAAAGAGAGAGTGCCTTCCTGGCCCCCTCTGACCTCCTTCCTCAGGTCCTCTCCGCCCATCGCTCCACCCCCCAATGGGCGTGGTCAGTGCTACAGAAGGACTACCTCACTACAATTCCCCTTTTAGTCTAAAGAAAAGATTTAGGCTTAATACAAAACTATATACAAAACAGTGAATAACAAGTGTGCTCTAAGAAAAGGAAAATCGAGAACAAAATGACCTACATATCTAGTCCTAGGGTGAGGGCATAATGGAGTTTACAATAGAGTTGTCCTAAGGTGGAAAACGTAAGTCTAGTACCTAATATATCTAACTAGGAAGAGAGAATAATAGTTGTGATAGTTTAATCTTCAACCTCATCAAGACCTGAGAAGGAAAATAACAATACTAGAGTAGACAGGAAATGCGGATGGACAACTTCCAAAAGGTGCAGCAAGGACAGAAACAGCAAGCCACCTGAACAGTCACCCTAGGTCTCACAGCGACGTTGGTACACCCAGATTTGGCTAAGGCCAAGAGAACTTGACAGACCACAACAACAGCAGGGAAATAGAATGGCTGTCTTACCCTGACTTGGCAAGGTCAAGCAGTCTTCTATATTTGTCTCCTGTAAGCACATAGGACTGCATGTCCAAATCAGTGGTCAAGGTGGGGGCAATTCTATGCCCAACAGGCCATTAGCTGAGGCGAGATTGAACTCCAGCAGGAGCAACAACAGTGTCCAACATATTTTCGGGAAAATGCACGGTGCTGTCAGGAGCAACAGTGTCTCATGTCAATGGAGTACTAATATTAAAACATTTAAATGCCATGTTCTGCATGTCTATGAAGTGATTGAAGATTAAGCATCTATATCTGACTAATCTCATAGGTACAGGAAATGTGAGTGAAGATAATCTGTAATACTCGGGAACTTAGCTAAAAAGACTGATTAAAATTTTCCTGAGTAAAGCAGGAACAAATACTTAAACAATATAACTATTTACATATACCTACATGTAAATCCCTAAAATAGAGGTAGAGTATAAGTGTCAAGACAAGAGGTAGAACTATAAAGGGCAGCAAGATAAATATCCCAAATTGTATCAATATACAAAATGTCTTGAATACAGGAAAAGTATACATACATAGAATATGGTAAAAAATAATGTGTATAAAATATTATAAGTGGAAACATTTAACACAATATAACAAAATATAAACTTAATTTTACATAGCTTACCACATAGGAATACATAACAATGTAAGCTGTAAAATACTATCTCATTCATACTCAAATTCTCAAGGAAATAGGCTAATCTACTTATACCCCATCTAAACCATATCTTTACCCACCATTCCCTATTCCTGTCTAAAAGATAAACCCGAGTGTAAGCATCACCCAATCCCAAATAACTAAAACCAACCCAAAGACGATGACTATTATCCCAAAATTCCAAGGGTAGGGAAAGGGGGCGTAGTCATTGATATAGATGCATACACCACACATAAAATACACATAAAGTAGACATTTATACTTGTCTTCACTGCCCATTTGTTTTCCTTATTCCCCTCTTCTCCAATTATTTAATTTATGGTATAAAAAGATAGTGTAAGAAGACATGTTTGGTTTTCTGTTTTGGGGAGAGCTCTATCTTTCTATGTAACATGAGGCTAGGTAGGTCAGCTCTGTCGAATGCCTTTCAGGAAAACGGTTTATATATACAAATCTATCTTTGTCCTGCTGTAGACATGACTAAAACTTATGCAGGATGTTGCAAATTTGAATCTGTCATTTTTCTCTCTTCTTTAACTGACAACTAGTCCTGAACTTCCTATGACAATTGGTTTTGTCTTGCTAATGTTGGCAAACTCTGAAATGGTGTGGCCCTATAGAACTTAATTTGAGAAGTTCAGGCCTGTGCTATCCAAGGCCAAAGCAATCATGAAAAAAGGATAAGAAAGAGATGCAGGTCACACTATTTAGTGTATATTCGATGTTTATAATATAAAGAACTGAATTCCATGCCATTTTTCCTACAGGAATAGATGAATAAAATGAATAAGGAAAACAGAGCCTTAAAATGATTATAGATACAAAAGTGACATTGATCAAAAAAACATATTATATTCATCATGGTGTTTAATTACCAATCATCCTACTGGGCAATTCAGTTTAAAAAAAAAAAACAGTACAGTTCAAAGAAGTTTAAGTAACATTCAGTTGAGGCTGATAAGGTAATTTGAACCTAGCTCTGAAAAGCTTCGTGAAGGGTTAGACCCTGATCCAATGAAAATCTTATCAGTTTATATACTTCATGAAAATAAATGTCTTAGTCACCAGTCCACTATCAATTTATAGGGTTTTTACATATTATACTAAATATATTAATGCAATTTATATTTTTCTTTATTGGTTTGTTTCTACTATACTTATTGATCATTTATTCAAAATTAACCTCCTCACAGTATAACTGCCTTGCTTTAAGGTCAAGGAGCAAAAGCTTTGTCAAATTTTATTACTATTTTGCTGTTTGGTTTTTAAAAACCAGTGAAGTGTATTGGTCTTCGAAGGTCCTCAATTAGTTGCTAATGAACAATTCAAAGAATAGGTCAATATTTAAACTTTTATTGAATCTTTGGCATCTCATATTAAAAATTACAATGCATTTTCATTATATGCTAAACCTATTAGGTGATTCCCATTCATCCCTTCTCAAAAGCTTCAGGGTGACATCTATTGTCATACTTGATATGGGTCACCTGCTAAGATTAGGTAACAATTAGGAGTGTAAATGAATTATAAATAGCTGATGAACATTTTAAGAATATTGACTTGCAGGTTCTCGATTCAATTTGAGATCCTGTAATTTAAATGATATATGACCCCGCGGTTATTATCCATATAACCATGATTGATGTTTTTCTCAGTAGACACTGAACTAAATAAATTTGGTTGGATTTACAGTTATAAAAAACTAAAGTCGGACGTAAACCAAATGAATATTTACTCTTTATCATATATATGAAAAATTATAGTATGAATACTACAATGGACAACTTGGGAAAAGTCCTAGTCTAAATAAAGGACAAATAAAAATAAATGTTCCCTTATGGCGAACATTTAGAAAACCCACTAGCAGTGGCATGTCCATGCATGTTAGCATGGTTTCCATGTTCTACACAGTCAGAGCTTTGCACTAATGGTGGGTATATTTTTCAAGCCTACTTAAGTTCATTTCAAAGAACAGGTTGGTTCTGATTGAACCAAGCTTCCGGAGATAAAAGCTGTGAATTCTCTAAATACCTGATAGTGTGTTGACATGAGAACTGCTGTGGAATCAGAGGAACTGTGAATATTAAAGGCAGAAGAAGAGTATATGCACCCAAGAAGGAAATAACATAGGAACATTTCCCAACATCCACAGTTTCATTCCCTGTAAAATCAAACAGCATAACCGAGGAGCAACGACAGCTCTCAACTGATGAGGGAAATGCTAGAACAGAGAAAATCATAGAAAAAGTGACTCCAAACCTGTTTTCAAACTCTGCCCAAAGGTTAGATGCCAAGAACTCTACTCTAGCTGGGCTTGGAAGGTTACACATTTGAGTCTGAAATGTGAATACAGTTAGTCAACAGCTACCAACAAAGAAGATGGGAGAGCATTCTTCACATAACAGAGTCCAGAGTTTCTACAATGAATGTTTCATAAAATCCAATGTGCACTAAAAAAATCCCTAGATAAAGAAATACTGAAATTTAACTCAAATTTTAAAGGGGGGAGTCATTTATTTGATTACTGCTGAGATCAAACAATACTGGAATAAGAAAACAACAATTTCAAAGCAATTTTTTTTAAACTATGATAACTCTTACAGACTCATGGACCGTGCTTGCAATAGCAAGAAATTTATGAATCTTTTTATCGTAGTGACAAACATAATTCTACTATCTGAAAAGTTTAAGTGAATTTATAAAAATTTGGGTAAAACAGAAAAAAAGGAACTTAGAGAAACGTTAAAAATTTAAAAAAAAAAGTTATTTATATAACAGTCAAAGAGCGTCTATGGGGGAAATCAATGGGAAAATAATTGCTGCTGTGAGTGGCACAGGCTGACTGGGGAGAGGTTTAAAGGGAACCCTGAACCTACCACTCCTCACAGTGGTTTGCATTACACAGGAATACAGAGTTGTTAAAACTTGCTGCTAACTGCTGTGAGTGAAGGTCGTATTCAGGAATGGCTTATGTTCTTCATTGTGGGTAATTTTAATCCACAATAGAAAATATACCATCACTTAAATCCTGTTAATGGTCAACACGATACCACATTTTTTTGTTATGAAAGGGCCACTTCAAACTCCAAACTGGAATAAAACTTATATCGAAAAATGAAGTGGATTCCAAGTAGATGTGTTCATGTAAATAGATATGAAAAATACAAAGGGAGCAAAATGTTAACATCAGAATCCCAATTGTGAATAATATAATATTGTATTTTCCGTGTGTTTTAAACTTTCCTGCATAGAGGAAATTTTTCATCACAAAATCTTGACAGTGAAACTACAGAAATGGGACTGGACAGATGGCTCGGCGGTTAAGAGCACTTACTGCTCTTCTGGAGGACTTGAATTTGGTTCCCAGCAATCATGGCAGGCAGCTCACAACCACCTATAACTACAGCAAGAAGGGAGAATCTGACACTTTCTTCTGGTCCTTACTTGCACATGACACATACACACATTCACATAAGGTATTTTTAAGTCTGCAGGTGTGACCTATATGTAAGATTCATCTTATGGTTTGGTTTCAATCAACTTGCAATGTCGGCACAAATAAAAATTTAAGGTAACATTTCTTAAATGTGTGAATGGATGATTGGATCTACAAAGGAAATTGTCCTTTCAAATTCCTCAGAATAAGATCGGCTGAACAAAGAGAACCATTTCTCCCCAATACCCAGAGTCTCACAACCAGCAGGAACTCTACTTCTCCTCGAGCAACTTTCCAGTTCCAGTTTTCTTTTCAAGTAAATAACTGATCTTGATTTTGGATCATATGAAGTACATAAGGCTTGCCTCATGAAGAATGGCATTAGTTGGTGTGAAATGCATTCAGAATAGTGGTGCTTTCTCTCTCTCTCTCTCTCTCTCTCTCTCTCTCTCTCTCTCTCTCTCTCTCTCTCTCTCTCTGTGTGTGTGTGTGTGTGTGTGTGTGTGTGAACCGGTGAGTGGTTTGGTACTGTGGAGGCTGGTTCCTAAGGTTTAGACAATGTTTCCTTAGTATCTGGTAGTGAAAAGTAACCATATTAATGAAGCCTAGTTCAAAACTGAATTCTACGACAGGCATACTATCTAGATAGAACAGGCAAACATTGCTATAATCCAAATGAGGTGTGTGGTGTGTGTGTGTGTGTGTGTGTGTGTGTGTGTGTATGTGTGTGTGTTGCACACTGGTGTATTTGTTTGTGTATGTGTACGCATGTATGTGTGCATGTAGAGGCTAGATATCAATATGAAGTGGCTTGCTATGCTGCCTGTGACAGACAGGATCTGTCACTGGACCTGAAGCCCAGTGCTGACTTTGCCATACTGGCTGGCAGATTGCTCCTCCCAGCACTTGGATTCCAGGCATGTCCTCTATGCCTTGCTGGAAGAGAATGCTGGGGATCTGAATCTGAGTCCTTTTACTTGAGCAACAAGCTTTTTACTGAGTAATGTCTTAAGCCTGAAGATTAGTTTTCTTTCCAAAGCCTGGCCCTGTCTCATCCTTTCTACGGGAGCATTGTCCTCACCTGCCCCTTCACTGGGTCACTGCAAACTGCCCTGCTCTCTCTTCCCGTCTGATCACAGTCATGGGCCCACTTCTCTGCTGCTTTCACAGGTCCTGTTGCTGATTTCCACACAGCTCCTTCTAAGAAAGTACTCCTTACTGTAATCTGAATATTTGCCTTCCTCTGACAACTGTATTTCTTCTGATCGCTGAGTAGGTCCACCAAATCCTTCTGGCTCATAAAGGAACTTGCAAGTCAGTTCATCCCTAATCTCTTAGAAACTCCTTTTCCAAGATCCGTTTAATCCTCCTCTTCAATATGCTCTTCTCCAATATGGAGTGTCTTCATGGAGGCTCCCAAAAGTGCTGCCCGATTCAGCCATCTTTATCCCCCAAATTTCTACCATTCTCTTTAAGTGGGTAATTATCAGCCAGTGTGAACTGCAATCTGCTGAAATCAGGAATGTTATAAAGTATTTTGTAAATGTTTGCATCCAACTTCATCATTGTAAGATATCTACTTCCAATTCATTAATTTTGTCTCTCGATTAAGTCTATTACACACTGTATTTAATGTAATTAAAGTTGCCTATCTAGTCTTTCTGTGTGACTTTCCTCCACTTGATTTTCAAAAGTGTCATTGAAGTTGTCTTTCTGAAAACTCTTGTTACTTGCTTGTTTTAAGACATTTGTGAATTGCCTGCTGCATGCATCGCAGTAGCCAGATTCCAGGGCCTGCTACATATTAATACCAGATCGCATGCCTTCCTATACTCAAGTTGGCTGACACCACCCTGTTTACAAATACAGCAAGTATTTTAAAACTCCCTTTGAGTGATAGAATTTTGTCCTTTTTACTGTTTACTCAACTCTCATGCCCTAGGTCAGATATTCCTTAATCTGAACATGTTTCTTGATTTTGCTACACTGAATTTGTTTCTTTCATGGTGTGGTGTTCATTTTATAATGAACAACATAATGTTTTAATCCTATGTAATGAATATCTAGCCTGTCACATGATTGAGTATATAAATTATACCAGTTGATATACAATACCACTGAAATTTAAGTGTATTGGATGAGAATAAAGATGTGTACTATATAATCCTTTTGGGAGGACACTTATCCGCAAAGCAAATAAACTTACTGGCACCTTGAGATGATAAAAATATGGAATTGTTTTGCTACGTTAGTCAAGTGAAAAAAAATTGAAGGAAAAAGTCACAATGACTTGTCATGTCTTGCTGTCCTCTATCTCTGCTCCATTTCTATTCTGATTATTATTATTATTATTATTATTATTATTATTATTACATTACAAACATCAAGATGGACAAATACATGTACATGGTTGCTTCACTTGTATATTTATATGGGGAAATTATCTGTGAATTTCCTATTATCTACAGCATAGCAGCCACATTTCTTGGTAATCTGAGCCTTTGTAATCAGACTTCAACCAGACTCTCTGCATGGCCACTAGTCACAACTATTTGTAAAAAGATGCAATAATAACACAATGATCATGATCATACATAGCCCCAAGATCACTTAACTATTGGATTTGAAAGTGAAAAATGTATTTCTTTTCTTTATCGTTTAGGTATTGAACTTTCTACTTACATTACCTTAGTGAAAGTTTTGATAAACTATTATTTTAAAATATTTTAAAAGATTTGATATATTTAGTGCATATAGTAAAAGAAATTTAATGTTATGTGACATTAATACTTCTACATATATCTTTGCTTATTATCAGCTTACACACTAAACTAACAAAATATTGTGGAATAGCTATCTATTTTACTTATGCCTAGCACAATATTGTATTTCTCAGATACCAGTCAAAAGTATCTACACGGACATAAACACATGCAAATATGTGTATGTGTGTGTATATATATATGTACTTAATTTCTCAAAGAATAGTTCTTGTTAGTTTTCATTATCCAGCTTGAAATATCCACATTAACACATATAACCAATATTCAATGGTATTTGGTGTTTGGCTGCCTGAGGAAAAATAATCCTTGAGTAACTGAAACAACTGCTTACAATATACTCATTTTAATGATGGAGTTCAGTCATGTATTATTTATACTACATGGCAGATTTCTGCCTTCCCTCTTGTCATTTCCTCTTTTCTTGTCATCATAGTCAGGGTACATAGTATGCCTCCTCTGAGTTCTTGCCAAGCACCTATCACCTCTCAGAAACAAAAAATAAGTGTGTGGAGTAGGGCAGTTTAGATGTTTCCAATTTTCCATTTCAGTTTCTAGGTCTATAGAGCAGTTTAAAATATATTCATGCGTGTAAACAGAGCTGTTTGCAAGTGAGTCGCTATTTAAAAGACAAAAGAGAACACACCAAATGCAAATGTTCTAAGATGTGTCAAGGAAGTAAAAGAGACACTTGTCTGTTGAAATCCTAGCTATGTGGGTGTGTAGGAATATACTAGTATAAAGCAAAATTGGAACAAAACAAAATGTTGAAGAGAATGGCTTCCAGCTGTGCACCGCAGGAAGTAGCTTAATGTTCTCCATCCACAATGCAGATGAAGAGTTTTATAGAAACAAAAAATCAGCCCAATTTGAACTAATCGCCGTCCAGACACAGCACTTCAGAGCTAGGAGAAAAATAACATTCAATCCAGTTGGCTAGAAGCAAACAAAGCCAAGGAGACAATGTATTCCAGGTCTGTTTCTACGATTTGCAAATTCGTCTCAAAATTCAACACTTAATTCTGCCATTCCAAGTTTTTCAGCTTCCAAAATAAAAGAACATTCTCAATGGTCTGTGGCTTGGTCTTCTTTCTTATTTTTTCACCAGAAACAAACAATCAAACAGTAGTTTATGTTCCTCTGTGGAATTAAATTTTAAAATCACTACTCTATGTTTTTGATTTTTGGTTGTTTTTGTTTGTTTATTTGTTTATTTTTTAAGTAGAGGAAGATGAATATTCAAATTGGCTTTTTTTTAATCATCAAAAGGGAAATAAGCCAGACATGATCATATGAACTGCCATTGGTTGTATACAACACCATCTAAGAGGCGTCAGTATTAACTCACATAAGAGATACATACTCAAGTAAGCATTACTTCCCAGATACTTGGTCCAGCCTAGAAGACATTACTATATTCTTAACAAAATCTAATTAAAGTAGATTAAATCTTAATTACTGTACCAGTTTGCTGGCTCCTAAAATTAAGACGTACCTGAGATAATAACTGTCATTATAACCCAAATACCTGGGATGAACACTGATATACAAAGAAAAATCATAATAGTTTATGCCAGTGCTTCCAGATGGTGATATGTGTACTTCAATCTGTTCCAATTTCTGAACGAACTTTATGAAACCAATTCTAACTATGCTGTGCTTGGCAAAGTATTTACTATAACATCTCAAAGTTAAAAAACAAAATCAAATTTAGCAAGATATCTTTATGACTAGATTAAATATATTTTATTCTCAAGCTTAACTGCCCTAGTAACTGGCTTCCTCCATACTCTGTACCTGCTCCTTACCAAGAACCTGCTGTCATGCAAACACTGCTCTGCTTACATTTCCAGTCCCTATAAAAGGCATGGAAATCCTATCTGTCACCCTGGCTAAACTAGAATCTACATTTTTGTTTGTGTTTGACTATGTTCTTCTTCTAGGAGAATACTGAATAAGAACCCAGATGGTTTCAAAATCAGTATGTTAAAAATAATCATCTTCGTTGAGCCTTTTATTTGGAATGTTTCAGCATGAGGGTACCCAATCATATATTGAGGGGGGTTGCTGTTGGAGCAAATCAACTGCATCAAGGCTCTAGCCAACCTTGTTTCATCAGTATCAACAGTGTGCTCAGTGCCTGCTTTTGTCTGTCTGTTCCAAAGCCAACCTACAAACTGGATGTCTCCTTGGCTGGCCTTTCCATCAGAAAAGCTGAAGTCAAGAGGCTTAAATTGGCAATACCACAGGAAAGTTACTAGTTATAGAACATACCAATAAAAATACTTTAGGCTATGTCTGCTGTTAATATTCCAACAATAAAAACAGAACAATGAAAAAATCTCTACAGCAAATGCTGTACCATTTACAGCCTGCAATACACAGGATCTGTGCATGTTTTGATGAACACAGCTGTCCCCAGAAAGGTATTGTTCCTGTGTTCTCACAATCCACTCCACTCTTTCTCATCCCACATGAAACCTGCACGAAAATCTGGTTATGTCATCTCTTTACTCTGGCTTAAAACACCTAGCTGAATGAAAAGAAAAGACATATTCATTTACTTTTACATTTTTTTTTTGTTTGTTTTTTGAGTAACTGGTAGAGTTCCTCAGGAAACTGTTTTTTATTTCATTCTTCCCTTCCAATAATGTCTTCGACTTCTAAGCCATCTCTGCAGTCAATAACACTTTACTGTAGCTCAGGGCCACCAATCTCTCTGAAGCTTTAGACCTGTTTATCTACAACCTATCTGACAACACCTCTCACACATCTCTGAGGCATCTCAAACTCTGTTCAAGGGGGAGCTTGAGATGGCCCATGCTCCACACTTTACCCAGAACACACCCTGGATCCGTGACCCCTGACCATTCCCTGGTTCAAAGTCTGCTACTTGACCCACCAAAGGCATAATAATGAAAATTGGAAATCGATAAATATTGAAGCAATTTCATCACTAAATACTATTCTAATTCTAAACCAATTTCAAATCCAGCTGTTTTTCCAGCACTACTGCCAACACATGGAGGCAATTGTCTATCAGACAGACTACTGATTACATTTTGCCTTTCTTCCATTGTATGTAACCCTCCTGAAGATGCAAGTATGGTTAGCTCATTAAAAATTTTCCACAGACACTGTTGGACCTAGGTGAAAATGCAATACTATTGCCCTGGTTGATAAGGTCTTCCCATCAAATTCTCAAGACTACCCTCTTTAGTCAGCTTTTAGAACAAAGCAATGTTGTATTCTTCCTAGTGACTGTTTAGAAGTTTTAGCTATGCAACAACACTCACCCTTTCCTTATGCTTTCCTATAGCTAAAAATGTTTCTTCCTTTAGTTTGTCTTCTCCCTTTTCTCAAGGAGTATTCCTCTCTCTCCCTCTCTCTCTCTCTCCCTCTCCCTCCCTCCCTCTCTCTCTCTCTCTCTCTCTCCCTCTCTCACTTTGTGTTTGTGTGTGTGTGTGTGTGTGTGTGTGTGTGTGTGTGTGTGCGCCCGCGCGCGCATCAGAGAGAGAAAGAGGATGTGGGGGGGGGGAATCAGAGACAGAGAGAGACAGAGATTGAACCCATGGCTTTGTACATACTAGCCAAGCATTCTAACAGTCCTTGTTTTATTTTATTTTAATTTTAGTTCTTTGTTTGTTTGTTTTACTTTGTTTGTGTTTTCCCAGATAGAGTTTCTCTCTGTAGCCCTGGAAATCTTGGAACTTGCTTTGTAGACCAGGCTGGCCTTGAACTCACAAAATTCTGCCTGTCTCTGCTACTCAACTGCTAGGATTAAAGGCATGCACCACCAGGCCAGGCTTTATTTTTCCATTTCAGTACGGGATTATTTACTCCTCCCTCAGCCTCTCAAGTAACTAGAATACTAAGGCACCAGGCACGGGTAGGGTCATCTGTTATAACGCCTGACTAAACTTTTTTTTTTTTTGGGGGGGTAAAGCACTAAATACAATGTATAATTTTAAAAATTGTTTAGAATATAAACTTTGTGATAGACTAAATCTTATGTTTTTCTTTCTGTTGGTGCTGACTACCAAGATCCCAGAGCCCAGGGAGCTGCACATATGAGGGGCAGGAAAATGTTCTCCCTTGAAAATGTCTCTTAGAATTCAGTATAAATTTTGTGAGGGTTCTGAAGAATCAGCAGTCCCCCCTTACCACAAAATAAAAAAATAACAAAGGCAACAACAAAATAAGAACAAGATACAATACTGTCCAAGTAATAAGTAGCATAGAATATATTTGAAGCCATTTAAAGTTTAGAATATTTTCTATTTACTTTGTTAATTATCTTCTTAAGAACAATACCTTTTTCTTCTTGGTAAATATAATAATTTATTTGTTGGAACATAAAAATACCTCTTCACATTTTGTGTGCTTTTAATGAATTATTTTGAACTTTTTCTTATACCTCAGTCTGACTTTACCTCCTCAAACAGAGATTAGAAAACACAAGTGGACTATTCTAATGAATAAAATATTCAGTACCACTAACTACCACATAGCTTCTAGAATTTTCTCATGAGAAATGGGTGGGGCCCAGAGTGTTGTGGGAGCTTGACAGCTGACATATGCATCTAATTTGGTTTTCTGCTATCAAGGCAAATTCTATACAGTATTAACACATTTGTGGAAATACTTGTTTTATAGCAAATTCCCTTTAAAGTGAAATCTGAAAGTGTTTACAGAACTTTGTTCTTAGCAACTGTTTAAACACATACATAAAAATGCAGGAAAACACACAAAAAATTGTTTCTTCTTGTAACTTCTTGAAGTTAAAAAAAATCAGCATTTTCAGTCAATGGGCAGAGTTTTGCAAATAATGCCTCTCATTTACCAAGTACAGATAAATTCCCACAATAATGAGTTTTCTGTCAGAGTTTTATTTTTGCCTTTTATCACCCTTCCATTAACAGCTGAGTCTCAATTTCTTGGGGGCTAAGGATGTGTTGTCCTAATCTTTTCATTCTCAGATACTAGTCATTGACACAAAAAAAAGAGCTCATTAAATATACCTTAAAATCACTGAATCACCTGAGACTCTGACATTTAAAAAATTCTATATGGAGTACATTTATTAGTGTATCCGAGCTAAATATAAAGCCTAAAACAAAACCCAAACTGCACATCTGTCATTGTCAGGTAACATGAGCTGTGAAACTTTGTTTGAGTCATTGCTGATAAGACATAATACGTTTGGAGGACTTAAATTTACAAAGTACTTTTACTTTTCTCTGGATTTGTATCCTCTGTCTTTCTCTCTGTCTCTGTCTCTCTCTGTCTCTGCCTCTGTCTCTCTCTTCCTTCTCCCTCTTTGCTGTCACACATCAAAGCTATGACACATATGGGGTAGGCATCGTTAACTAAATACTAATAAAATAAAGGGAGACCAACAATGAAAGATGACTTTCTAAACGTGTGAAATGTTTTCCTATCCATTGAAGGCTCTTCTGAAAGTATTTGATACCTGTTCACTATGCTTCTCCAGCTATTATTCAACTGAGTTAGAATGACACAAAATGACCAACATGAGCAAAGTCCTTGGTCTCCATAGAGCCTCAGAGCCATGCAACATAATTATTACAAATAACTTCTGAATAAATGTCATATTTTCCATTTTAAAAACAAAAGGCAAAAGATATAAAGTTGAGTTGACAGCAGAAAGGGAGTCTCAAAGATACAGAAAGGGAGTCTGGCTCCAGGTGAGCCACAATAAGAGTAGACACCTGCCAAGGGAAACAAGACCCAACCAGCATTTATATTCCCAGACAGAGATCAGAGGTGAACATTCAAATCATAAGCCAGATATCTAATTCTTGGCCAACAGTTTCACTGGCAAGCTGCATTGCATTCCAGTTGAGAGTCAGAGGGACCTTTAGTATGTGAGCAGATGTAAATCTGTAATTAGAGGTTAGTTTATAACGTTACCCTAAGTTTGTTGAAGGGAACTGGGCTCCAGGAGCTGGGAAGATGGCTTGGTAGCTGAAACACTTGAGCTTTAGTGAGGAACTGTGCTTGGGTTCCCAGAACCCACATAAAGCTTATGTGGTAGGGTCAATCTGTGACCCCACCTCTCCTAAGGTGAGATTGGTAGCAGAAACAGGAGAATTATTCCCTAGAACATGAAAGAAAAAAATGCTTACAGAAATTGCTCCAGGTATCCCTGTTTAAACTCATTGTTACCTGTTACACTCTAGCACTCATGCTAATGAAGCTGATGGAGTCTGGCTCTCCTAGCTGGGATAGAAGGAAACATTGCTGAGGCTTGGGAGGGTTACTTTTCCTAGTAGTAAGAAATTCTTATCTGAAATCTGCTACGGAAGGCATCCTTACAACTGTCCTCTAATTAAATATTCCTAATATGCTTTCACCCCTCCCCGCAAGAGCATCACTGCATAAAATCCAAGGCATTTCTGAGGTTTTATGTTCTGCCTCACATAGCATGTTCTTATTTATACTCTCTGGGTTTTAATTGTATGATCGTTAGAGCTGATACATAATGAGCTCTCAGATCACTCTGGTATTTTTTTCCCCCACACTTGCACATAAAGTAATTTCATCATCATCCTGTTTTAGTGTCATACAATTTTTGCTTTCCCAGTAAATTGCTTATTTTGTTTCCTGTGTGAAACATCTGATTTCGTGTCTTCTATGCCTATGCAATTCATGAGTATATTGCTCTATCCTTGAATCCTGACTAACATTCTAGTCATGTACTGCTTCCTAATTTAAGACTATGTCATCTGAACTCATAAGTAGGTTTTAAACCCTGAAATAGCTTTGGAAGGGTATTTATATTTTTTTTAATTGGGAATGTGGCCATGGCATTATAACAAATGCTATGCATTTTTTTATTATTATTATGGGATCTCATCATTGTCACCAGCAGGAACTTTGGAAGTTATAACTCACAGTTTAGTGTAAAATGTTCCAAATATAGTTCACTTAATCAAAATAATAATAATTACAAGCTGAAAAATATACTGAGTACTTAAACAAAAATATGGCTAGAAGGTAAAGCCTGAGAACCACATTCAGACACTAAATACATTCAGGTATACTCAAGGTCAACGTATTTAACAGTATGTTTTCAGCATATTCATTTACTCAATCACAAACTGTAAATATTAACTAGTTCCAAGAATGTTGAAACAGCGGATACAAGCATCATTTTCAAAATACCATATATTTGCTTGACAGCAACAAATATGGCCAGAGAAGTATTATTCTTCAGAAGCATAAACACTGCCAAATTTGTCAGATTTGTAAATCATGTTTATAAAACGAATAGGTGGAATTGGAGCCTCAACCTACATAATGAAAATAATATTTATTGATCATTGCTCTCTGAACCAGATTGAAAACACTGTCTAATAATTTATCTGTTCAATGTAGTGCCAGACTTCAGAAAATGCTCAAATACTTGATAAATAAACTAATCAGATCATGAATACAATATTAGGCAAATTCCACCTTTAGTCATAGATGTGAGCATTGCATAGAACAATACAAATGGTTTATAATTTAAAGTGTGATTGTAGAAACATGTTCATAGGATTTGAGAGCTATCTTCCTTCCTTATAATCATCATGTCATTCTTCATCATACTGCGGCAGTCTTTGTTTTTATTAAAAATAGAAATTAACATAATGTATTAGATCCCTGTGCATTGGGGTAGATAGAATAAGAGCCACAGAAGTCCATTTCCCTTGTCACCATACATCTCTGGGACCTGAAATAATTCTCAGTAGACTCTTAATTTAAAGACAAGATTTCCTTTAAGTATTCCAAGTATTTTGTATTACCATTATATATACCACTTTATATTAAAAAATGTATCCTAATTTTTACCTACTTAACTCTCCAAGTGTCACTCTCTAGTCAAATGAATTGTCTCTTCTCTGGATGTGCCATCTAACTTCCAACCTCCTCTAGGTAGTGCTCATGTGGCCACATGGATTTTTCCACATAAATTCTAGATACATTTCTTTCAAAATCTCTTCAAACTCATCTTTTGGTCTAAATATAAATCTCCATTCTTTTTTGCCCTTCACCAATTAACTCTAAAGAATATCACTTTTATTTTAGAATGTTCCTCTTTTTTTTTTTAATGCAGATACACTCAGGACATAAGAAGCCTCTTTTTTTAATGTATATGCATTCATGACAAACAAGTTTCTACTTATTTGAATTTCCAAGATGCCTGGCAAATCTATAGGTGCATTATTAACATGCAAAACTTCTTATTAGTCACAATTTCATTTACTCACAACATATAAACATAAAATTTTCTTATAAAAATATATGTGCATGAGCTCATCCCTACATAGTAAGACCCGCCAATCAATTTGCTAAATGTATGCATGTGTAGGCAAATTATTATGTGTGTCTTGTTCATTCTTTCAACAAATACTTGAAGTGCTTGCTCTGCACAAGACTATTATTGGACCATCTTCATGAACCAGATGAGAAAGCTAGTACATAGTAAAATTTAAAATGCATTGAAAATAAAGTAGGCTTTCTATTCACTGCAAGGTTACCATTTTTGCACTGCTATTTCTGAGATTCCCCTTCAACCAAGAACATTCCTTTGAGGTTTTAATACTGAAGAGTTGACATATTTTTATTCTCTAAAAATCAAAACTAGCTGGAATTTTCCAGTTTTAAAAATGTTCAGTTTTAGTTATGGATGAGTAGAGAAAGTAAGGTCTGAGCAGATGGCTGTCAAAACACCAGTGACTACACACCATGGCTGAGAACTTGCACACAAAAATATGCAACTTGGTGAACAGTATAGACTTCTTTCATGTAAATGCCAGTGGCCATCTGGCTTGACAACTATGCAAAATCAATTTGATGCAATTCTATATTTGCCCTGCCTTCCATGGATATTAAATTATATCAGCATCTGGTAGAATCTCTGACAGGAAAGAACACATCCTCAGAACCCTTTCAAACCACGGCATTTTACTTTCCAGCATTAGAAAACAGCTGGAAACTAAAACATGACTCACATGATGAGGCATGCTTCTTAGATGAATGGAGCTGGTTGGAAACTAGAAAGGGTTAAAAGATTCCACTAACAATAAATTCTCTTTCCCCCTTTGAAGCAAATAAATACTAATTGCTCATAAACAGCTTTAATCTAAGACTTTGTTTCTAAGAGTATAGATATTACATTTCTCTCTGCAGTTAGATTCAATTTAGTGTACACTTATGCAAAATATTGTTTTACTAGTATGTTGCTAGAAATTTGACATATTGAATATATTCACTTTAATTGAAATGTTATAAAATTTAAAAATTTAGCAGAGAAATATATAGTCTACAAATTGAGTTAGTATACAATGAATGTAACTACCATAGGCACTTTTTCTATCAGGTCAAGATATATATTTTATTCTACATGACAGAAAGATAATTGCCATTTGGATTTTTATTTCATAGAATCTTTCATTTTATGCCAAATCAAATAAAACATGAAATCATTAACAGAGCTTACAGGAAACATCCTCATGAGAAAAAGCCATTTTATTGATGAAGCACATTAGACTCTAGGGTGAAACACAAATTGAAGTTGATGTCTGAGTTTGATACAATATAGAAATATATCATATAAACTTCCTTGCACGTAAGGGTGTGTTCAGGTGTGCTCAGTATTTTAAGTGAGGTAGGCTGTGGAATGACTCTGAGGGTATGGTTGCAAAAGCAAATGTTTTGTTCCACCAAAAAAAGAAATGATTGTGAATTTTCTTGAAGCTGCACAATACAAACGACATTTACTTAAATGAGCAGTAGCATCCACAAGTAGATTGTGTTCATAAAGCTCCCATCACTGCTGTTCAATGGCTGGGCAATTTCCCATCTAAAATATATGAATTTGCGTACACTATTGACAGAAGCAAACTGGCTTCCTTGATTTAAATGTTTTCGATTTAATTCAAATTCTGCTACATTGGTCTCTTTTTCTCTGAGGACTTTTTGGGTTATGTGGGATTCCTCCTGAAAATAGTTGCAAAGCTATTGATGAACAAGGTGTCTACAGCTGTGCTGAAACAAGAGGCAATATTTCCATCCTTATCAATAATCAAATATCCATGAGAAAAATTCACAATCTGAGCTCTTGAGTTTGTTTAAATAATACCATGTACCAAAATGCCATTCCTTCTATTAAAATGTGCATCATTACTTCCTCGGAAATTTACTAACTGCAGATAACAAGCAAGCTAGGAGTAGAAGAGGTGAGACTACGAGGAAGAGTTGCTTTTTTCATAATTGAAAGTGAAAAGTCTACTTTGTGTAAAAATAGCATAGACACCCATTTCGTATAATTTTCTACATCTCAATGATATCTTCCTTCAATGATTGGAACTAAAATAGACTCTTGGCTAAGTCTCTCAATATAGACACTTATAATGTTTAACAGGGAATATTCACTATTGCAAAATTCATTTCTAAACATATGGGTACCAAAACTATTTAGCAGTAGATTAATTTTTAAATGTTATGAGTAAAAAAGAAAGTAATTCATAAGGCCTTTAACTTTTTATTCTGATTAATCAAAAAATATGGAAAGACACTTTTATATATAAACTATGTAGTTTTTTAAGCCATGTCTTAAATATGTATGTTGGGTATATATTTCCTCTAGAAATTAGAAAGTAATTTTGTCATGCTTTCTACATTCCCCTCATGATTTGATATATTCATATTGTGTATTTGCAGCACAGTTCTTAAGTACAACACTGAGACTGCATAAAAGGTCTGTATAAAAATTCTGGGTACTGGAGAGATGGTTCAGTCATGAATGGCTCATAGTACTGTTACAGAGAACCCATTCCAATGCCCAGCAAGCATCGCTGAGGCTCACAACTATATATAACTCCCGCTCCAAGGAATTTGGTGCTCCCCTGAATCTTCTGAATATACTACACACATGAGCATGCAACGCCCACATTCAGACACACCTGTATACACAACATTTTTAAAAATAGTTAAAAATTCTTGAAATTATTAATTATCTTGCACAACAACTATAATAATTCAAGGAAGACTCAAAGAACCATTATACTGTTGCTTATCAGGTTTTATGTCTTTTCGATATCTATGACCCGCCAGTCACATTCACTCTACATTCTCTTGATCATTATCATTTAGTTTCAGAGCTGTCAGTTTGTATTTTTTGTCTTTATGTTCATTTCTATGCACATTTTTCTGACAAATATAACAAATACCATGTTATGAGTATATAGAGAATAAAATTATTGATAATAAAAGCATTACCTGATATCTCATAAGCCAGCAGAATATGACTCATAACTGAATAAATACAATCAAATGTGATGCATGCTGAAATATGGTATCTAAAAGTTGAGAGAGATCAGAGAAATTGTCTAAGTTGTGCTGGCCACACCAACAACACATGATAAAAAGTAGTATATTATTATCTTGGGCATGATGGAATGATGGCTGGATGGTTCTGATATTGGGTAGAGAGAAGATGAATCAAATCAAGAGATTTACAAATTACAAACAGAGACAATGGTGGTTGATTACTGCGAGAATAGGAAATAAAATTATTGGAGGTTTCTGTGCAAACACTCAGCAAGTGACGGGCCACATGGGAATCTTAGATGTAGGAGTGTCTAATGATAACTTAAAATAAAACCAACACTGTAGAGGACATGTTTATAGATACACATGACCAAAAATAAAAACAGGAACAGTATAGACTTCAGAACACTGCTTTGTAAGAACTGTACAGAGGAATTTAGAGGACACAGGTTTGTACTTAGAACTTTCAGCTAATAACCAACTGAATAAACAGAAATGAGGCAACAGGGAAGAAAATAGATGGACAAGGAGGGTTTTTTATACATTCTGGTTTGTTTTCTCTTTACAATGAAAAGGAAGAAAGATAGTGAAATACTGAAATGATTAAGCAAGGGAAATTTCCTAGAACCTAGCCATCCATCAGGCTGCCTGTCATGCTTTGATATCATATACCCACAGATTAATTTACAAAAGGTAATAAGACAACAATACTAAAAAGTGATATCACGATAATGAGATGGAGAAAGACAATCTACACTGGCATTTAGATGCAGACATCATTCTTAAATATCTAAACTAGCAACTATTATTTTTCAATTCACATTATTTTTGTGTGTAATACTATATTCAAGTTAGACATTCAGTTCAGTCTATTGAGCACTAATCCACTTTCTACAAAGAAAGCCTCTTTAAGAAGGAAGTTGAGAAGGTAATGTTTGGTTTGTAATAAGTGTTTTATTGAGGAAAGGGGAAACTAGAGCTATGAGGTACATTGGGAAACATATTTGACATTTGATGATTTTATTTGGGTCCTTCTTATTCATCTATTGATTTTTGTTCACATTTATCAAAATGTAGCAAAAGGCTGATGCTGCACATCAAAGTACTCTGTTTTTGTAAACTTCATGGCTAAATGTGATTAAAGTACAATTTCTTAAGGACCAACAAAATTTTGCAGCCAAGAAGGAATTTATAACATGCATATCATTGAACGCTAAATTTTAGAGTAAATGAGGGTTTGGCATTGTGGTGAATACACAATGAGAGCTTGTCAATGGACAGTATTTCTTCTGAGCTTCATGAATAAACAACAGTGTAGAATAAGCAAAAATGTGCAGCATTATAACATTCCTTTTAAGTAAAACGAGATAGAAACTTGGCTTTAGAAACCTCAAAAATGTATGATGTTATCTAAAAACCCCCTGAAAGATTATGTTATTTTGCTGGTAGAAGAAAGTTTATTTGTATGCTAGAAATCAACAAGTAAAGAAATAAACAAATACTCAGAATCAACCAGCCAAACCAACAGCAACAACAACATGGATGGACAATGTATTTGGGCTCTGCCAACTAGTAATTTTCATAGGAGAAAAAAAAAGTCCTAGCATGGTTCACTTCTCCTCCCTTCTAATATACTTAAAGTGCTGGGAAACTCTCAAATGGATGAAACTTCCAAAACCTAGTTCTTACAGCATCCTGGCATGCCTTATGAGCTATTTTTGGTCCATGGCCTACTTAAAGCCACATTTTTGAGACTTTCTTTTGGAATCGAGGTAAGTAGCATTTCCAAATTAGTCCTCGTCTCTTTGTGAAAACTGCAGACCCGAAAGAAATAACATAGATTTAAGTGGATGAACACAGCATGCTTTCCTGGCTTTTTCCCTTTGGCTATTTACTAGTCTCTTGTTACTTTCCCCACCAGTTCCTATCAGGGTAGGACACACTTCCAATCATACAGAAGTCACTTACAGGTTCCTCCTGGGATAATAGCACCTGTTCTTGCCTGAGCCATTCAAAGGGATGCTCGGGGCATTCTTTCCCCTACCCTTTCTCTCCAAAGCTGCTGCTAATTCTTGTTGTTAGAAAAGCAGCCACACTATAAGACGTTTGTAGCAAATGGAAGACAAATAAGAGGAGAGAGCTTCTCTGCTCTTGACATTTTCATTTGCAGAATTATGTGCACTCTCTATGTAATTTCAAGAAATGAGTTATATTATACACAACATACATTTAATTCCACCTAAGTCTACTTGAAATCAATGAAAATCTAATTTCAGCTCAGAATAATTTTCTTCTTCAAAATTATCTTAACATATACATATATATATATATATATATATATATATATATATATATATGCCTACTTGGAAGAGTAGTGGTCCATTAGTGCAATATTTTAGACTAGGTAAGTGATATAACCTTTTAACCAATTCACCAGAGTGTTAGTCAGTGTATTTGTATCATAAACTAGTTCTCAGAAATCATAAGAAAAAATTGACTGGACTGTGATTCAGAGTTACAGTTTTCTTAAGCACTAATATTTAAATTAATAAATATTTAGGTGAATATTACAAATAAAAAAAAAAAACTTCAGAGGAGTTACTGGACATTTCAAGTTGTGAAGTCTTGTTTGTTCATCTGTTTTCATTAAGTGAAATAAAATGTACAAGATCTGATTATACTACAAGACATAATGTATTAAGACAAATGTAGGATGTTTTTCTCTCCCTGTGGTTTCTATATTATATACTGATACCCAAAATCATAAACACATACATACATACATACATACATACATACATACATACACATACTTATATATATTACATGAAAGTATGCAGAATTGTCTAGGGAAAATGGTGGGCTCTAACAGAAGCAGGAGTTTGAAATGGGGAGGAGAGAGTAATATGGGAGGATTTGCTCAATGTATGATATACACTTGTGTGAAAATGTCCTTATGTAACAGAATTATGTACAATAACAATACACAATGGAAACTTAAAATAGAAACACATTATGAACAAAAAATGGGACTTTTTATACAGGAAAACATTTCTTCCACTTGTACCCAAGAAGAGCTGTGACTCCACAGCACTTGTAACTGCCAATCTCCTAAGAGTAAGTTTGGAAGTCAGCTCTGTGGGGAGACACAAACACAGAGGGAAAAAAATCCTACAGCTTCTTGCTGATGTTGCCCAACAAACAGCAGCTCTCAGCTTGATTGCCTGCTGCCCTGTCCTATTATAAAGTGCTGTCAATCAGCTCCATTGGCCCCTTGGGATATTTAAGAACTTCATAATTAATTGTAAACAGGCAAAGAACAAGAAATGTTCTGAGCAGAGTCCCTTGTGGATGAGAGCAATCAAGACAGTCCTTGGTGTCTCAAAAAGATACCTTGTTAAGATTCCACAGCACTCAGGAAGAAAAAGGGGGTAAGGTAACAGGAAACGGAAATTACAAATCTAAGGATGTGCCTGAGGAAAAGGAGAATAGAAGGTAAGAACTCCCAGACAAAGTGAATCTAGTGACAGATAGTAGCTTCCAAGCTCAGGCAATAGCAAAGGGATTTACGCAAAGAGCTCTGAAGTCCTGTAGGCACATAGAAATAAATAGGATGTTGTTTGTCATGGAAAACATATGGGAATAAGAACAAGGAGGACAGGAGAAAGAGGTAGCCAAACCACCAAAACCGGGATGTGTATTCATGGTATTGTTGTAACAGAGGTCAGTATTTATATGGTTGAAACTCTGAGGTGACTAATCCATTTTAACATAATTAGGAGGATCAATACAGAAAATCAGAAGAGGATGTGTTAAGAAACCCTTTTTAAAAGCCAAGAAATGTTAATGATACAGAACTGAAAAGAACATGGTTAGGAAAAAGGTGAGGGTATATATCTGTTTTAATCTGAAGGATTAAAATACACAAAATATCTTCTCTCTCCAAACCTTCACTTTGACTCCTGTATCATTTATCACTCCCATATAAATCATCCCTCCCTTTTCCTTAAGACCTTAATCATTGTCATTTTGTGTTTCTTTTTGCCTAGGTGGGGTGATAAGGGAACTGAGTGACAGTACTGTACCTTTCATGCCAGAAAAGGGGACCAGCTGCTCCTGGAGATAGAGCAATTGTGAATGGCCTAGCAAGGGTTTTGGTAACCAAATCCAGGTCCTCTGCAAGAGGACCTCTTCACTCTTACTTGGTCAGCTGTCTCTCTGGCCCTAATCAAAGTCTGTTTTTGAGTCTTCTGGTTTATTCAGAGTTAACTGATTTAGACTCATTGTCTGATTGTCTCTTGCAATATTATGTCTGCCTCTGAAGCAAGCAATGAATTTAGCAGGATAGGGGGGTTTTGGGAAGGAAGAACACAGAAGTTGGGAGCCTAGTGTGGAAAGGAATGAGGGGACTTGATTTTTTTTAAATAAGTACAAATGTAATTTTAAAAGAAATTTAAGTGGGACTTTACAACACACCCCTTGGAGTCTTACTTCAAGGGAACTAAAATTGACCAAGAAATACTTCTCATCTCCATTTTTTAATGGAAAGTGGATAGGAAATTATCTCTAAATCAGAGCATATAATGAAAAGACACCAGCAGATAAAGCTGCTGGACTTGGGATATCAGTGTTCCTGGGAATATATAGCTATGGAGGGTCTAACCCAAAACAACTGTATTTACTTGCATCCCCTTTTGTGGGATAATCTTTTATTACACTGTGAAGCTGTAATAACCTCATCTGCCAAGGCACATTCTGATTGGGTTAGTAAAGAACTGAATGACCAATAGCTAGGCTGAAGAGGATAGTTGGTACTTCTGGGGAGAGAGAGGTACTTAGAGATAGATCTTACACACGGAGATTCACCAGCAAGTAGCAAAGCAAGTCAGGCATGCAGTATGGAGGAGAGATAATGAGCCATGTGGCAGAACATAAATTACTATAAATGGGTTAATATAAGTTTTAAGAGCCAGTTGGGAACAAGTCTAAGCTAAAGCCAAGCTTTTATACTTAATAAGAAGTCTCCATATCATTATTTGGGAGCTGGTAATCCAAAGGAAGTCCTACTACAATCCTCCTCAATGCTATCTTTATTTTTTGTATCTACATATAGATAAATACATGTATATGTATGTTCATGCTTGTGTACATGCATGTAAATATCAAAGGTTAACACCAGATGTGTTCCTCTCTTGTTTCCCACCTTATAAATGGAGACAGTGCCTCTTGTTTGAAGCTACAGCACCAGATTCAGCTAGCCTAGCCACTCAGCTCGTTCCAGAGAGCCCACTGCCTTCCCCCAAAGCGCTGGGATTGGAGGCACACTGCTCTGACTGGCTTTTAACTGGGTGGCAGAGATCAAGCACCTCATCCACTGTGCCATCTTCCCAGGTCCTTGATGCTAGTATTTAAAACAAGGTTTTAACTATCAGTAATGATAGCCATCAACGCTTTTTTAAAATGGTCAGTTTTCCCCTTAATAGAACGAATAGAGCCATGGTTTCAGGAGATACACTGATTTTGAGGAGAAAAGCAACAACAACAACAATTTAACCTCTTTCCTGAAAACGCCATGCCAGACGTGTCATCAGCCAAGGTACTTTTTTAGCTGAGTGGTATATGTCTGGCAAAAGATGGTTATTGGTGTACCTTTAGTATTATTTTGGAACACACCTCCCAATAGACTATGTAAAATAGATTTTCAGAAGTAACACATTATTTGAACTATAACGTTTTCCTAGACTTTCTATTCTAAAATTTAGGTAGGTGTTTACTAAAGTTCTTAGTTTGCTAGATGCACTTTTTAAGCCACAGATACATAATTAATAGGTGTGAGTGTGTTTGCATGTGTGTATCAGTGTGTATGTGTGTGTGTGTGTGTGTGTGCGTGCATGCGTGTGTGTGTTTACTACTGAAATCAACAGTAACTTCATCAATAAAATTTCCTAAGAATCTGTGCCTTTATTTTTAAAAACTATATAACGCCTCACAAAGAACAGAAGCAAAAAAAAAAAAAAAAAGGTCATTTTAAAAAATTTAAAATGGATTGTTGCATTAGATAAAAATTAGATACAGTTAACAGACTCAGCTTTAAAACAATTGACTCCTATTAAATTTTCTTATGGTCAATACACTTGATGTTTATTTGGGAAAAAGTCGCATTTGAATTCTTCAGATGGCTAAATCAGATGCAATTCAACCTGTTCTTGTGTAGCTGCAAATACAGAATAGCTTACTTGGCAGGTTCTAGCACAGACACAGTCCTCAAAGAACACTGGAGTGAGTAAGTGACATATCTCCAAGAGGAATGGAGAGCTTCCTATTCACTTAAATTTTTCTTCTTTCTATTCTTAGTGCATTTTAAAGCAATACATTGGTGGATAGTAAATGCATATACACATGCATACATGTATACATATGTGTGCATACTGTTACCCCCCCATCTTAATTCTACTCTCCCAAGATAAATTCTATCTTCTATCTAACATGAAAACTAACTGTATCTACATATGAAAGTTATACATATGAAATTAGGCTGTATCTATTCTTCTACATTTGAATCTTTCTTAATATCATTTGTCAAGGCTCACCAGTGCTGTTGGCTATGACTTTTGCTACTTTATAGTATTCCTTTATTTATCCAAGCTAATAAATACTGTCGTTATGCCCAGTTATGCAGTATTAACACCATTATTGCACACATTCCCCAGTACATTCTTTGGTGCACAGTGTTCACATTTCTCTTGAGTCTGTGATTACCAGTTGAATTGCAGTATCACAGAGCACATATATCTAAAGTACAGCAGATAATGTCAAACAGCGTTCCAAAGTGGTTTATGACACATGCTTGTTTTTAAAAACATTGTATGTGTAATCTGAATCATAGAGAATTATTTGGCTGTTTGGTCTTCAGATAATAGTCCTTGCCTTATTACACATAATGATATAAAATGATACTTATTTTTATTCTTAACATTGCTGTATATGACACCTTAAACTGTTCTTCAGCTAGACAGAAGTTTCTGTAGCGTTCATCACTTAAGACACAAAAGGCAGAAAAAAAATTCTCTGTCAAATACAGCATACCATGCAGATGACAGGGCCTAGTTCTTCTAAACGAAACCAAAGAGAACCACCTGCTGACTGAAGTGCAGGAAGGAGTGGTGTTTTTTCTCAGCTGGATGTAAGTATACTGAACTTCACAGCTGCCACTGTCTTCGGCTAAAGTTTCCACTGCAGCCAAAGGCCAGAAGAGCTCCAAGTACCAATGGTGCTTGTAAATGCACACACTTGCAAACCCAAGCAAGCCAAAACTGCACAAGCAGCGAGCTTAACAAGTCTCACTTGATGTTCAGCATAGCCAGGCTGCTTCGTAGGAAATTCTTTGATTAGGAGTGACGAGAAATGCTCTACTTCTTAAAATAATACCTTGCTTTATCACCCACATCCCTCCACCCCAAATAGAACAGCACAAATTAAAATCACTAGAATGTCTAGACATTAAATTTCCTTTAAAAAAAAGAGAGAGAGAGAGATTTAATTTTAAAGAGCAAGTTATAGATCTCATGTTTCATAACGAAAATGTTTAGTGGTCTTAATAAAAAGACTTATGGATATCATTATACTCATATTTTAAAGACCCCTATAATCCATACAACAAATGAACTCTCAAAAGCTGCAAAGACTGGATGACACTCTACATCCTTTGCATCTCTGAATGGTACACTTATTCTTGTCCTATCACCATTCTCTTATTACCACTGTGTCTTCAATTTTATATGTGACTTTGATGCTCTCGGATCATATGTGATGGTGACCCTGGAGAACTCTATTAGCTCCTCATGTAGTCCAGGGTGTGGAACCCTAGAGACTAGATATGATTATATATGTACTTTTTATCATACTTACTCTCAGCTTAAGCCTCCAAAAAGATTACCTCATTTCTGAGCCCAGCAGTTTGTATCCTTTGACTAAGATGCTTATAAGTTTACTGATAAATGATCTATTTTAAGTTCAATCTCAGACAAAACATGTCCAATTAATATGGAAATGCCTGAATTGGTTACTTAGAATAAACTGTATTTAATATCTTACTTGAATAGGTTTCCAAGTTATAGTTCAAAACTCTAAGTCTAGCTAATTCGCCTGCCAGAATATAATACCTGGCACATCCATGCTTCATGATGATATTAAACTATTGACATTTCAAATCTGCATAACCTTGCTCTGATATAATCATGTTATCCAGCACTATTAGAGTTTCAGTTTCTTGTTTTAATATCATATGTTAAACAATTAGCTAACATTTATATAGTGTAGCTGGCATTAAGAAACAAATACAAAATAACCAGAAAAGGGGAGAGTAGAGATGAACCATCCACACTTTTTTTTTTAATCCTCCAAACTGCAAGGTGCCTTGCATACTCTTTCTTTCCTCCAATCTCACTGATGGAAAGAGATTCTCCCCATCTAAGTCTAAGCTAGCCCATGTGCCAAGCATGCATTAAAGGTTCTGCTCCTATTATCTGTTGCCTTTCAACTCTAAACCATCAGTCTTTCTGATCATTCAAATCAGTCTATAATACACAATATTTAATCATCAGAAGAGATAGACATGTGAACACATCCCTCTGTCTCTCTCTTCCCTTGCCTTTTTTCTCAGGGAAAACTTTACTGGAGAAGTTATCTACCTATTTCCTCTCTGATCACCTTTTCAGTCTTATCCTGGACACACAATATCATAAAAAAATATCTTCCTCCCAGACAGTAGTCTCCAGCTGTTAGGTATTTGCTCATTGCTAGTTGTCTTGAACCTCTTATCTCATTTGATAGTAGACTGTGTCCCTATTCATTTTCCCTTCTTCATTTTTACCCCTTCACTCTGGAGATTGTATTTTAATTATAAAAAGTTTCCCTTCTCTTTCCACTCTCATACTGTCTTTCAAGTCAAGTTCTCCTTTTCATCAGTTCTTACATGATGCACATGGTATTTGTATATACAACCTGTTGAGTCCACATAATGTCACTTGCATGCAAGCTTTAGGGGTGACCATTTGACACTGGGCAACAACTTGCTGTGCTCTTCTTTTGGGAATGATCACCTCTCCCAATCACATGTTTACTTGTAGTTCTTTGTGTAGGGCTTAGGACTCATGGGCTTTTGCCCATCCGGGTAAGCATGTTCATTGGCGTCCTTGTTCTGCTCACATTTAGGTGGTCATTTTGGTGAAGTTTTATGGTGGAGCTTCTGATATTACTAGGAAACACAGTCTTACTGCAAACTTCCTTAACCTCTGGCTCTTACAATCTGTCCTACCCACTCAGCAATGGTCCCTAAGCCTTAGGTGTAGGAGTGCTTTGTAAATAAACTTAGCTAACTTCTCAGAAGTAGTGAAATCATGGCTTTTAGAGGAGATTTTATAACTACGCATTTACTAACCCAGCAAAATCCCTAACAACAAGCTATAAACATCTGTCTTTATACCCAGTAAGTATAGTCTTCACCACTTCATCAGGGAAACTTGTCTTTACAACACCTGGAGACCACTACAGAAAACGACAACCAATCAAAATGCAGAATTGTGGAGACAAGTTGCAATGAATAATTTTTTTTCCTTACCTAATTCAACTACACCCATCACTCCTCTTCTGCCTAAATACCCATGCCCTCGCCCTATTGTGTATTGTTTTGTCAGCAAATAAATATGGAAAAGTCCCAACGCTTGGAAAGAGTAACCTTGACTTTTCTACCTTTTCCATCATATCTTGTGATTTTTCTTTGTCTCAGACCAATGGCTTTATACACTGTCTATAATATACTGTCTGCAAGCCAAAAATTCAAACTTTATATCTGCTGGTTAATTGTTTTCTTATAAAACCATACTTGACTTATTCAAATATCAACATAGCTCATCTAGTGAGATGTCTAGAAGGTGTATCAAATCTGATATGGATCCATCAGAATACTTTATTCCCTGCCTTCCTACATGAAAAACTTTGTTCCTAACCTGATCTATTATTCCATTAGCATCTATGGAATTGTCCAAGATTTTCAAAAAATTCTAAGATATGCCATTGTTCTTACATAACCTAATTATGATGGTTAAGGTTTTTCTTTTTTCTGTTACTAAGGGTCTACAACCCAATTGGTCAGTGTGTACTATGGCTTCCATCTTCCAAAAATATCCCATACATACTTCCTTTTGCCAGTTTCCACCTTACTTAAGCCACTATTAACCTGACTTCCTCCAGTGCTCTAACTTATCATCATAGATAGCATTTTATTCCTCAAATATGAATTATCTTTATGGTAGTCAGCCACCTTTTCCTCAATATAAGAGAGAAGCAAGCCTCTACCCTGTTTAAAATCTACATAAAATAAAAGCACATATCTCTCCCATTTCAAAGTGCTTCAAATTCTGATCCCCACACATCTCTGGCATTTATCTGTAGAATAGAGACAGTTTGCTTCTCTGGCACAAACCTTGTAAGTTTCAGCCACAGCAGTAACTATTTGTATTTCATCACAGGATGTGGTGGTCCATTGCCTTCTTCTATTTGTCTGGTCAATTGGTAGAATATTATTCTATTTATTAAAAACATTTTAATAAAATATGAGTCATGAAGAAATGTTGAAGGACTAGTTCACATAACAATTGTATACCCACAACCTACATTCAATATTGGTGATATTTGCCTATGTTTGCTCTGTCTTTAAATGTGGCTTTCATACCATGGCCTGACATGCACAGGTAATAATGCTTCAGATGGGATCAGAATTTGGCTAGTCATTAAAGAATATGTGTAATATTATGTTGATCTATGGTTGAGGGCATAAGGGTTTTCTCTATTTAAATGAACATGTCATGGTTCATTGGCCAGAAATAGTTAATAATCTATATCCCATAAGCAAAAGCATGATAAATGAAAACCATGCACAGAAAGTTTTCAAATGCTCCTCTCTTAATAAACTCATGTTGTCAAGGGAACACTTAACTATTATTGTCCAGAAATCATCACTCTGATGAACTAATGGAAACAAATAATATGACATATACTTGGTCTTCAGGTGATTAATATTATCTGTAGATCACTTTTTGTGAAATGAAAAAATAAAGAACAACTAACTTCAAAGAATTATATTAATGAGCCTAGAATAACAGAGAAAGGATTATATAAAAATATTACTCTGGTATAAATGCTCAGTGAGTAATAAGTATGCCTATAGCATACAAAAAGTCTTCTAAATATACAAAATGTGGACATCTGTTTATATATTTTATCAATGGGAAAGTATTTTATAAATAATTATGAGAAGGTCTTTCCTTCACTTGCCTTGATGCTATGTTCATGTTGATTCTGAATTGTACTAGTTTTGAATAAAAAAAAAAAAAAAAAACCTAAGAGTCAAAATGGAGTTGGTGGTATGTGTAGTACAAGAGCATGGTTCCAAATGAGTTAACAAGGCAGAGTACCACAACTGTATTCAAATGAGAACTAAGGCTATAAAAAGTAGTAGGTGAGTCATAAAAACTTGATTACCTATATTCTATTTTAATAACAAAATTGAGCACAAAAAATAATATTTCTGCCAAAAATACATGTCCTATGGTTTGTAGATGAACAAGTATGAGTTTGGAACTGCCAATAGGTTTTTACTTTGCAGAAAGATAGAACAAAGTGAGGGATTTAATTAAATAAAAATAATGATGATGATGATAAAAAATTCTGAATTCCTGCAATTGAATACAGAGTGAAAGGGCACAAAGGATTGAAGAATATAAGAAGAACAAAGAAATCCCAGGAGGACACTTGTCATTCTTTTAATAAATGTTCTATAACAACAACTGGTTTTTTTGTTTTTGTTTTATGACTTTTGTGTGTTTCTAGATAAAGTTTGCTTGAATAGAGGGCTGATTTCCAAAATATACAAGGAACTCAAGAAACTAGTCACCAAAACACCAAATAACCCTATTTTTAAAAGTGGGGTACAGAACTGAATAGAGAATTCTCAATAGAGGAATCCAAAATGGCTGAAATGCACTTAAGAAAGTGCTCAACATCTTTAGCCATCAGGGAAATGCAAACCAAAACAACTCTGAGATACCATCTTACTCCTCTTAGAATGGCTAAAATCAGAAACCCCAATCAAATCTTATGCTGGAAAGGATATGGAGAAAGAGCAACACTCCTCCACTGCTGGTGGGAGTGCAAACTTGTACAATCATTTTGGAGATCAGTATGGCGGTTCCTCAGGAAAATGGGAATCAGTCTACCACAGGACCCAGCCATCCCCCGTTTAGGCATATACCCAAAGGATTCACATCCATGCAACAAAGACATCTGTTCAACTATGTTCACAGCAGCATTATTTGTAATAGCAAGAACCTGGAAGCAACCTAGATGCCCCTCAAATGGATAAAGAAGATGTGGCACATTTACACAATGGAATACTACTCAGCAGAAAAGAAAAAAAAAAAAAAAAAACAATGGAATCCTGAAATTCACAGGCAAGTGGATGGAACTTGAAGAAAACTTCCTGAGTAAGGCAACCCAGTCACAAAAAGAGGAACATGGTACTCACTCATATATGGATTTTAGACATAGAGCAAAGGATCACCAGCCTATAATTCACACCGCCAGAGAAAGTAGGATATAAGGAGGAACATAACAGATTCACACAAGGTCCCTCACAGAAGGGGAAAGGAACAAGATCTCCTGAGCATATTGGGAGTGGGGGGGGGGCGGGTGGTGAGTGGGAGTTAGGAGAAAGAGAAGAAGAGGAGAGAGGAACATGTGGGACTAGGAAGATTGAGTCAGGGAACGAATAGATGAGAGCAAAAAGAAGAGATACCATAATAGAGGGAGCCATTATAGTTTTAAAGAGAACTGTTCAGGGACCTACAAGGATGGCCCCAACTAACAATCTGAGCAACAGTTGAAAGGCTACCTTAAATGCCCTTCCCTGATAATGAGATTAATTACTAACTTATATGCCATCATAGAGCCTTCATCTAGTAGCTAATGGAAAAAGAAGCAAACACTCACAGCTAAACACTGAGCCTAACTCCTGGAATCCAGTTGCAGAGAGGGAGGAGCAATAAGAAAATGGGGTCAAGACAAGACTACAGAAATCCACAGAGACAGCTGACCTGAACAAGGGGGAGCTCATAGACCCCAGACTAATAGCTGGGAAACCAGCATTGGACCGACTCAGACCCCCTGAACGTGGGTCTCAGTTAGAAGGCCTGGGCAGTGTAATGGACCTCTGATAGTGGAACCGGGATGTATCCCTGGTGCATGTAAGGACTTTAGGTGCACATTCCCCATTTTGTGTGTGTGTGGGGGGGATACTCCCTTAGCCTAGAAGCAATACAGAGGGCTTAGTCCCTACTCCAAATGACTTGACTGATTTTGATGAACCCTCCTAGGAGGCATCACCCTCCCTGTGGAATGGGGGGCATGGGATGGGTTGGGAGGCATGGGAGGGAGGAAACAGGGAAGAAGAGGGAACTGGGATCTATATGTAAAATAAGAAAAAAAATATATATATATATACATACATACATACACACATACACACACACGCACACACACACACATATGCATGTGTTAGCACACCTGAAAAAAAAAAGCCTAAAGACATTTAAATTTCTACCTAACCCTTATCTCCATCTCTTCGCCACTTAAAAATGAACTACCAGACCCATATAGCAAAACTAGAAAAAAAAAGGAAGTTTTGAAAAAGAAAACCAATGCATTGCAAGGCTTCCCCGCTGACCCTGAAAGACCTCAACTAAACAGTGCTGAGAGAAACAGGTGCACTCAGGGTGTGAGATTTTCAGAGTCATCTCCAGGAAGGCTTTTTTTCTCAACCTTTATGTTGAGTGCACTAATGCTGCCTTCTATGCTTAAAAACCCTGGGATGAACCCTCCACCTGTGCACAGGAGAAGAACAATTCCCTTCCATTAGGTAGAGCCTAACGTAATTACATGAATGCTTGAAAAACACAGAGGACAAATCACAGCAATTTCATAAATGTGCCAAGAGCACAGGCATGTGTACATGGTTTCCAAATAGGAGGAGAGTCAATAGATCGCCCTTTTCTTCCACACCAGGAGCTGGGAAGTATTGGTGTTTCTTACCCACTGATACTCAGAGAGCAAGGACATGGCATGGTAAATGAATGGTGGCTGTAACGTTTGCCACCAAAATAATCTCCGTGTTAAAAATACCTTTGTAGATGAAGAGCTGAAGCCTCCTTTAGATGATGCCTTTTTATTGGTAGCCAAAAAAAAAAAAAAAAAAAAAAAAAAAAAGATAACAAGAGAGAGGTTCTAAGAAGAGAGAGTAGATAAACAGGATTAAGACTAAATCTGCCTTCTAGGGCAGAGCTCTTGAATATGAAAATCAATACATGTGGGCCACATTTATATAAAACTCAAGTCCTGGGCCATTTGCTTCAGTTTGGATCATTCATCTCTGAGTTTCTGTAGGCAGAATTGTGATGGGAGATGTCATTCTGTAAATATGTGTCTCATATTGGCTAATGAATAAAGCACTGTTGGCCAATAGGAAAGCAAAATAGGTGGGGCTAGGAGAAAGGAGGAGAGAGGAAGTAGTAGTGAGGAGTTCCAAGACGGAGGATCTACCAAGAGGGATGCTGGTCCCTCTCTCGGGTAAGATGAGGCCACGTGGAAATACTTAGATTAATAGAAATGGGTTAATAATTAAGACAGAGCTAGCCAATAAGAAACTAGTAACAGGCCAACAGCTTTATATCAAATACAGAGTCTCTGTGTGTTATTTGGGGCTGGCACGGCAGTGGCTTTAGGCCAGCAGAAAAACTACTCCTAACAGAACTGTCTGTTCAAAATCTTCCTTTTTTTTATTTAGACAAAAGGGGGAAATGCTGTATAATGTTTTGACTGCGCTCTGACAATAAAGTTTGCTTTGAATCAGAGGGTGGAGCTAGATACGAACTGACCAAAATTAACCATAGGGGTTTTGGAGAACTGAGGATAGATAGAGACAGGAAGTAGTAGGGCAGAGCTTAGAGAAGGTCTTGGCCCTTTTGGATGGAGGAACAACAGAGGTAGGAGGTCACTAGTAACATCTCTGCCACTTCTCTGATCATTCAGGTTCTTACCCCGGTATCTGACTCCTTAGTTTTCATTGATTAAAAAGATAATTAAATAAATTCATCATCCAGACTCAAAATGAGCTATGGAGTAAGAAGGAAGAAAGATATATAGGATAAAGAAAGGTTAAAAAGCCCAGAGGCAAAACCTAGTTAAAGAGAAACAGGCTAATTTAAGTTAAAAATAAATAAATAAAACTGGCTAGAAACAACCTAAGCTAAGGCCAGGCATTCATAATTAAGAATAAGTCTCCATGTATTTATTTCGGAGCTGGGTAGTGGACTCCAAAAGAGAAAAGGAAAAAGTCAACTACAAGTTTCATGATAATTTCCTTCATAGAAAACAAACACTTAAGCAAGAGTAACATGTTGCATAAGGCATTATTACGAGGATGAATAAAGGAATTGTTTTTCCATGCTTCCCATTCAACTCAGACACTTTCCCTGTAGTTCATTCAATATGAAATGTCAAAGACTAGGGAGGCAAAGTCAGGTTCGCATTTTGACCTTAAGAGTTATTTTTACCTTATCAAAGTAGTGGAAAGATGTGTTGAGTTGAAATAGATCTTGGAAAGTTTATAAATCTCTCTCTCTCTCTCTCTCTCTCTCTCTCTCTCTCTCTCTCTCTCTCTCTCTCTCAGATGGGGTTTCTCTGTATTGCTTTAGAGCCTATCCTGGAAATCACTCTGTAGACTAGGCTGGCCTCAAACTCACAGAGGGAGACACCTGCCTCTGTTTCCCGAGTGCTGGGTGCTGGGATTAAAGGCATGTGCCACCAATGCCTGGCGTAAATTCCTTAATTTCGTTCTCTTACAGAGAGAATTTTCTAGAATAATGAAAAATGATTTAATCAAATCACAATATATATGAGCATATAAATTCTAATCCACAGTATCTTCCAATGCTCTTAAGAAAAAAAAGGGGGAAGACCGTAAAATTATTGTTCCCTTGCCTTTTGCTCTGCAAGCCTGTTAATAGATAATCTTCCAGTGTGGGATCTCTCTGGGAGAAGGATGTTCTGGTTGCAGTACATGAGTGATTCAGTTCCCCAGTAATAGAAAATATGCCATTCCCAATATATACGTAGGTATGTGCCAGTTTGCCACTTAAAAATCAACATCTTTGTTACAAGGAGACTTTCAGATCTTTTAAACAAACCCTTCAGCATCCAGTTGAAGTCTGATTTATTATTGTTGCCACACTATGCCTGACAAATAAACCAGCAATAATCCTCACCAGCTGCCAGCCAACAGGTGCTGCCAAGAACATTGACACATTGAGCCATGAGCCAGAATCAATTTGGTCTCCTTTCCTGTTACAGCAGAGGCATTTTTAATCTTTTCTTTAATATCTTTCTGAAATAGAGGTGGGAAACAGTACCCCACCGTATCATCAAGAAAATACACTCCCCACTCCCCATCACAGTAAGTGTTCTCTTGAGACTCTCATTTTATGACTTTGATATAAAACTTATGAGGAAGGTCATCTTCTGAACAGGAAACACAGCCAGTAGGCAGGAAGAATCATTGTGTGCATGTACTTTGTGCCCAAAATGTTGTATTTAAGGTTTCAAATGATAAAAAGTGTTCATTTGCAAATTCAGAATTTACAGCAAAGCATTTAAAAGTGTTTGTCCTCTGGCCCAGAATCTGCATCTTTCCTTCTAACAGCTTCTCTTTTTGAAAGCAGACATTTAAAAAACCACCAAAAGGTCAAATATTTACTTGGTGAGACTGTAAACTTTATTTAAATTTTTTTCTTCACTTTCTGAACACTATATTATAATTTCTATTTCTCAACCTGGGCTTCTTGATTAATCGTGTGTGAGTTTCTTTTAATGTTTTTCCTAATTAGAAGAAAATGTGGAATATTAAACAATGTTTTAAATTAAAAATAAAACTAATCATAGCTTCTCATTTTTAAGGCTATGAGCCAAAATTCCCAAGTGCTTAGAAGAAAAAAAGAATTCATTTGTACTCATATGACAGATTTTGATCTGGCTTGGAGTGAAGTTAACTTATTTCTACAAGGTGATTCAATTATACTATATACCCTTTTTTATACCCCAAATGAGCCTTAATTTAGCTAAAAAGTTGACATGTATAGCTTATTCTCCAAAGACTCCCAAGGAAGAAGGTAACTTTCTCCATGACCTCCAGAGGAGGCTATATAGGAGACCTGCTCAACTAATTACACTTAGTAGAGATGCTAGTATAATTAATATTATGAAAACATTTTAAAGAAAGTGCTTGCTTTGTAGTTAAAACTGTTAAAGCCATTGATCTCTACATAAGCCGTTGGATTATGCATATAGATGGAAAACTCACAGACCACACTGGGAATAATACATTTGTTACCCCCAGATTGTTTCCCAGGATATTTAGTTAATTCTATGTGTATCATCTGAAAAATTCCTGCAATGAATATTATCCAAAAAATAAACTCCCCTCTTACCAAGGTTTCTGACAGCATGTAGATCCCAATTCTATTAGTCAGCTCAGGGAAGGCTTACAAGGCTTTTCTTATTTTTTTTTCTTAATTTTTAAAAAATAGATATTCTTAAACATAAATTTTCAACAAAATTCCATTATATATAGAAATATTATTTTTTACATCTAGGTTTAATGAAGAGCAAAAGATGGTTCAGAAGTTAGAAGTACATATTGCTCTTTACAGAGGACCCAAGTTTTCTTCCTAGCATCCATAATTTTATATAGTGTTACAACTGTGTATAGCCCCAACTCCAAAGGACCCAACACTTACTTCTGACCCACACATGCACTTCACTTGGGTACACAATCCCTATCCCCCACCACCACATACATACATACATTTAAAAATAAAAGAAATAAATTAAAAGCAAAAGTTTAACACATTACTAATTTGAAAAGCTTCAATAGCTAATTGAGAATACAAATCCTGGTTATTTAATCCTAAGATTAACTGCCAGCAAACTACTTAGTCTCTTTCTAGTAAAATAGAGATAATAACATTTCCAATATTCTGGGTTTATGGCTAAATTAGATAACATATGTAAATTAACTCACAGTGGTAAGACTTCTTTGGGAATATCATAAGCTTTATTCTCTCACCTTTCAATACTGAAAGTGAATGTATCTTACTTAATCTAATTTTGAACCGCTTAGAAGAAAAATCAGCAACCTTGATTACCTTCTACCTCAAAGGATCAACCATAAGACCTAGAAGATGGACAGCATCACTTTCACCAATAAATGTCCCAGGGTTTCAGCAAGCTTTGGCACTGTCAATCCACTGTGCAGTCAATGGCAGCATGCATAAAAGCTGAATAAGTCTGGTGTCTCATCTCCCATAATTTCAACCCTGAGCTGTCACTGTGTGCTTTAAATTGGTCCCCTTTGTATTCCGTTTTCCACTTCATTGCTATCAAAGTGGAAATTTCTCAGGGATGTATTTTATTAGATCAACACTGCCCATAAATGATGGCAATTAGTAAACACACAGCCCACGCTGTAGCAGGTAACAAGGTAGTAGGAAGTAGCAGAGGGACTCCCATGCTCTTATGATTCAAATCTACTCCAAAGATTAAACACATCAATAAATGCCATTGTACTGACAAAACACTCTGTTTCCATGTTTTAAAAAGGCAATGTGATGGGTACCATCTCCTAGGGCAACAAAGGGTTACCTGAAATAGAGCAAGTAGGCTCTTGGTATTCCTGATTTCCTCCAACATCAGAAAATTCTTACCAAGGAGGTCCCTTTTCATAGTCACCATCAGTGAGTGGAGTTAGGCTGGGTATTCATGCAATATTTACATACAGATGATGATGGTTTTGCTTTATATCTTTGGACATCAAACATCTTCATCAAATCACACTGCAGTTTTTAAAAAAAGGGTCCATTAAATAAGTGTACTTTTCATTGGTGTTTGAAAGTAGCTTACTTTGACAATAATAAGAGCACCTAGAATTCTTTATTCAAGAATGTTTATCAAGGTTCTATTAAATGCAATTTGCATAATCTATTTGCTGAATACTGTGTGGCATCCAGGAAACATGTAGATAGATGACAGGCACAGTTTCTGTATTCCAGGTGTTCAATGAAGGAAGCAGTATATGAAGGGACAAAAGATGCTTGATGCCTCCTATTTCCCCATCCGCCAATGACTTTCATAAGGCTTCTTAAATCCATCTCCACTCAACAAGATCTGTTTAAGACAGTGCTCTGACAGTGTGACAAAAGAACAACTTTCTACCAGGTTGCCTCCATTAATTTTCTCTCTGGCAACTCCTCAAGATGGGGACCATAGGTGATAATATTCTGGGATAAAAGATATATGTGCAATTGAAGGCACTAGGTGGATTAGGGTGTCAAGAAATAGTTAAATGTGATGTAGGCCTACCTTCAAAATAAGAAAAGTTTGGTAAGGAAGACATAAAGGTCGGCAGGCAGTGTACTATACATACACAATTCCCAAGAATGGCGAAATGCAGCCCAGGAGGTACAGCATGCAGGTAAAAGAGTTGTTAAAGATTGGTTTGACTTGATGAGCAAGAACCAGATTATAAGGAGACTATACAGCTCAATTTAACCTGTAATATAAATTTATCTTGCAGACAGTGTTGGCTATTTTTATGTCAGCTTGACACAAGTTAGAGCCATTTGGGAAGAGGAAATCTCAATTGAGAAAGTGGCCCTACCAGATTGACATGTGGGAAATCTTACAGGGCATTTTGTTTACTGATGAGTGGTCAGTGATGTAAGCCGGCCCATCTCACTATGTGTGTGGTGTCATTCGGGGGCTGGTGGACCTGGGTACTTTAAGAAAGCAGTCTAAGTAAACCAGGAGGATCAAGCCAGTAAGAAATATTCTTCCATTGTCTCTATATCAACTTCTGCCTCCAGGATCCTTCCATGAGTTCCTTCCTTGACTTGTATCAGCAATGGAGTGTGACCATAGAGTTGTAGGCTGAAATAAACCCTTTCCTCCCCAAGTTGTTTATGGTCATAGTGTTTTTATCACAAGAATAGAAACCAAAACTAAGACAGAGAACTTGGGGCTCCTAAGAGAATGGTATGAAAATTGAGGCATTAATTATAGAGGATTGTCTTGAGTAACTGAAGAGGCAATTGACAATAGAAGGAAGAAGATTCAGAAGGCAGGCAGGCTGTGGCTACAGGACTGGGAAGCAGCAGGTGGCTTTCAGATGAACCTCAAGAAGCAGTATCTACAGAACTTCCTAGCTCAGTAAATGTCAGCGAGTGTAAAATAGGACTTCACAGTGTAATTTGTGATGTGGAAGGATGGGCAAATGGACTAAAGTCAGCAAAGTGGGAGGAGAGATCTAAGTCACTCTGTCTATTCACCAGTTGCTAAGACTGAGGCAAGATGATAATGGACTAAATCTCTAAAACTGAATTAAATGCTTTCTTTTATGAGAGATGCCTAGTCATGGTGTCTCTTTGCAGCAATGAAACTATGACCAAGACACTGATGTAAAGCTGATTTTATCAGACTGACTTTTCTTTCCTTATAGGTGAAGCAAGAAGGTGAAGGACTAAGGCCCTCCAGTCAATTTCTTTCTACAGAGTCATCCATTTGAACAGCTATTCTTTTGTGAAAATTTTTGCCAAGGCTGATGAAGTCTGGTGAGAAATCCCAAGGTGTAATTTTAGCATAACAAGAGAAGATACATTGAAGAAGGAAGGCAGAGAAAGGGGAGCTAGAGAGAGATATGCACCTACCCCCCCCCCCATCCCAACTCCAGCAAGGCAGAAGAAAAACATCTACCTCCTACTTGCGAGAGGGAAGGAACATTAAGTTCAGACTTTAGACTCCAAACCTCGGGCAGAGGCTCCTGGCCACGATTTCCAGGCTGGTGCTTATGGCCAGAGCTTTTGAAACTCTGTTAGCCTAGTGACCAGCACATTACTTCCATCACCCCTCCAACAACCTCACAAGGTAGAGAAGGACTCCTTCCAATGGTAAAGTGGGAGAGAAACCAAAATGTGAAAGTTAGGCTTCTAATTCAATTTCAGGCCAGTAAAATTAAACACTGGGCTTTGCAACATCTTTTGTGTCCAGGCCAGTGAGTGCCTGTGGATAAATCCTCTACCTGCCTGAGTTCTAAATAGATACCCATAGTTTTTCTGTGACATAATTCTATTCTCATGTTCATAAGGCAAACACTCTACTGGCTGGTCTACCTCCCTAGCACTGCCCCCAAAGATTCTTATCTGTCTTCTTTGATTCAATCCATCAATTTGAGAACTTTCAGCCTTCACAATCCATTGTTTAGTTTCACCAAGTTCTGTTGTTACTAATATCTAGTTCTCTGAACTGTGGCATTGATATAACATTTACCTCTTACAACTTGATTCACAAACTACCCCAGGATCAACTATAAAACTCTAACTTGAAATTAACATGCTACCAGTTTCTTAAACCTCTTAGCATATTGTTGGAGTTGATTAGTCTTTGTATCCATATTTTTGACATTTAGCATTCCCTGTTTTAAAGAACTCTATTAACTTTACTTCTGGATTCATTAATTATAGTAATTTATGAAAACAACCAGGTAGACTGAGAGAATACTCCTTTCTTTCATAGACAACTTACTTTAGAAATCATCTCTCTCTCTGTCAGCACATATCATGTGCCTTATTAAAATAACTACTCTTTCTGCATCAATAGAGGCTTTAAAGATGTGTATTTCCCTTCATGTTGTTGCAGCAGTGAGCCATAGCAATGCAAACCTTAGCAGGACTGTGTTGATTTTGAAAACCTGGAGATAGGAATATTGCAGGCACTGTTTTTCATATTAAGATAATGAAAAGCTCACACAGAAACGAGAATAGACATGTACAACTAGCCTGTAATGATATGTGTAATACACTCTCAATAAAGTATATATAAAATCTAACATATAGAAGTAAATTTGAGTTGGATTTCTAGTTCCTCTTAGGTTGCCTAGCAACAGAGGCACTATGAGCCACTGTCAAGACAATGTTGCTGGAATTTGTGAGAAATAACTGTTCCCCAATTGTTCAGCCAGGATCTATGTATATTATATGCAAATTGTTAGTGGGTTTTTTTTCCTATTTGCCATTGGTCAACAGTGTCTTCATGTGGAAAGGGCACCATATTATTTTCCTTTGAGATTTTTGGCAGAATGATTTGGATATGATTTATATATGTGAATGGAAATGCTGGGTCTTATCTACTGTGTTGCTGAGGTGAGGGGATTTCATCCACAGAAAGGTTTTGCATGAATCCCAGGAATAATGTTTACTGAAAGACAGAGAAATTCAATAGTACCAGTGATAGATTTTGCACATGATAGCCCTAAACATTTTCATGTAAAAGATTGTTATTTTAAACGCCATTATTTTCTTCTTTTGTATAACCCTGGACTCTTTCCTCTAACTAACTTCTCCTTCCTTCTAGGTCAGTGGTTTTCCACTTGTGGGTTATGACTTCCATGGATTCACATATCAGATATTCTGCTTATCAAATATTTATATTACAATTTATAACAGCAACAAAATTACAGGTATGAAGTAGCAATAAAACAATGTCATGGTTGGGGGTCACCACAATACGAGGAACTGTATTAAAGGAAGGTTGAGAAGCATTGCCCTAGAAAGAGCATGGGAAGGTACTACAACACACAGTAATGGTAGAATGGATAGTCATGTGGAGAAACGGAAACACACAGCACAAAATACACATATGGCTTGCATCTTCCTGTTTCAGCCTAGCTAATAAGGAGTTCAATGTCTCTCATTGACTTGCCAATCCTTTGGGATTATTACATATGAATATTTGTATCACTCAATGCCATGGCTCTGCTGAAATACATGCCATTGGTTACACTGGTCAGGTGATTTCAGTAGCTGAGACTGAATTTCCTGATAAATGAGCAGTGTTACATATTGATGGCTTCCATATGGCTGAGTATTCAACTAACTGACATTTGTGCTTTTTCATTGAATGCAAGATAACTGAGTACTAGATCCAAGAATTAACTTCGAAGAGAATCCTTTCATATGTATAGCTCCTCAGTGAGTTCTAGTTAAAGTGGATTTCATTTGTACCACTCCTGCTATGAAACAAATATGTCACTTCATAGAAATAAATATACAAAACTTCAGTTTGCAGACAACCACTGTTATGTTGTTGGTAGTGCCATTTAGCTGGGTTTGCTCATTGGCCACTACTGGCTGGAATTAGAGCACAGCTGTCTATCACTACAAATGTGAAACCAAATTAATGCTGAAAATTTCTTACAATCATCTGAAACTATAAGAGGTGCAATTGTGAATGGGAAGCCTTTACATGCCAAGGACTACTCATTGGATTAAAACAGACAAGAGTGAACCATATCAATTGCTCTATATGTTATAAAATATAAAATCATTAATTCACATCTAAATAAGTTCTATCTACAAATAATGGTGAACATTTACTTTCAAATACCATGAACATATGGGCCACTATTAGACTATGAATATATCCCCCAATTCATTCTCAGATGACACTTCTTATAGGATATTTTCATTTCAGTTAAATATATGAAGAAATGTCAAGAGTACACAGGAAGACTGATGAGGTCTCAGGTCTAAACAGGTCATCTATATCACTTTCCAATGCTTCAGAATATCACAGAAGATATGCAGGAAGACTGGAAGAGCATGAGAGGACAAGATGGCTCAGCAAGAAAAGCACTCATCTGACACACTGATGACCGGAGTTCAGTATCTGGCGCCCATGGTGGAGGAAGAGAGTTGACTCCCAAGAGTTCACCTTTAACCTACCTATACACACTTGCTCAAATGTCTCATATACATACACAACAATACATAAAAATTTTACAGGGATACATGAGCAGATAACAGGAACGAAGTGCCGTCTTGAGGACATGCCATGACCCTTGTCCTCATTAATTCACAAAGTCACATCAGCTACATCTTCCTGCATAGTGCCTGGATGAGACTGAACCTATTAATGTCCAGTTATGGAATTGGGAATAGGGAAGGGGCTCATGTATTGGCTCTTTCTTGGGGAGCATGTGATGACTTCTGGGCAAACAGGAATCAATATCTTCAATGTTATAGCTGCTGAAGAGTTCCATGAGTCTCTAGATACCCCCACACCCACACAAGCATCCCTACTAAAACTCAGCTAGTCAAAGATAGAAACAAAAGCAAAACAAATAGATGTGAAACTAAGAGAGGAGAAGGGAGGGACTGGCTTGAGTTAGAGGGATATCCCAGAAGATAAGGGATGAGTATGATCAGAATGCATTATGATATTATGTATGTGTATGTATGTATATGATATTATGTATGAGATCACCAAAGAATAAATCATTTTAAAGAATCATAAAGACAACAAGGGTACATAGGCAGTACTTATGAAAAATAAAATTTGAATATTTAAATAGATTAACTTCATTAGTCACATGATTCTAGTCTCTTTATTTTGTCCTAGAATAGATGTTGTAGGCTTCTTGAGTTTCCTCTACAATATCTAAGTAGTTAACCAATAGCAGGGGAAAACTTCTTTTCCCCTAACAAAGAAAATAGTTCTTTAAAACCATGCATTGTACTCCGCTGCTTAATATGAGCAGCAGATTGCATTCTCTTCTTCAATTTATTGTGAAGAATTCTAAAATGAGTTTGGATGCAATGCTACAAACTGACTATCTTTCTCTCGTAACAATCTGCAAAGTATAATAGACTGGAGCACTCCCATCCATTTGCATTGGGAGAGGCCTGGGTGTTCTGAAGTAAAGCAGAATTTCATATTGCAGTATCAAAGAGCAATGTTTAAATCACCAATAGAAGTCAGTAGAAGGAAGAACTCTGTCAATTGATAGAAATTTCTATTTGTAAGGAAGTCATCGTGCATAATCAGGAGGTGAGGAGCAAATCTAGAAGAATAACATGCTTTGCAGCAGGCAGAAGGGGAGAAAGAAAATCACACACACACAAAAGCCTTTGTCACCTTTAAGGACCAGATTGTAAAACACCCCAAAGGCCCAAGGATTTGCATTTTAAGTCAAAACCCTTATTAAACACTACCTTTCTTCCAGTTAAGTTGTTTGATCATAATCTTCCATCTACACTAAGAAAGGACAATAGATTTGTCCTCTTTCTAACTATAAACAAGATTAAATACCTCCATTCTTTCCAGGAATCTTTTTTTTTTCTTTTTTACTTAATTTATTATTTTACCTTCTCCCTCCCTCCTCCCCTCCCTCCCTCCTTCCCTCCCTCCCTTTTACCCTCTCTGCCCTCTCACATGCACCCTAACAACCTTCCCCTCCCATTCCCCCCACCCCAATTCCATATGTAGGGGAATGCCATCCAGTTGGGGTCATGTAGGTCTGACAGGTCATGTGAACTAGGGACTAGAGCTTCTCTCCTGTCTCTAGATTAAGGCAGTTATCCTTCCATGGGGGATGTGTTAGCAAGGTCCCTTTGTGCACCAGGGATACATCCTGGTTCCATTGTCTGAGGTCCATTAGACTGCTCAGTCCTTCTGGCTGAGACCCATATTCAGGGGGGCCTGAGTCAGTCCCATGCTGGCTTCCCAGCTATCAGTCTGGGGGCCTGTTAGCTCCTTCCAGGAATCTTTATACAGTGAAATTCTTTTAACTTACATACAAGAACACATGCAGATCAAGATATCTTTGTACAGGGAGGGTGAGGGAACTGGGATTGACATGTAAAACAAGCTTGTTTCAAATTTAAATAAAAAAATATTGTCATAAAAGTAAAAAAGATACTTTTGTACATATAAAGAGATTAATTAATATTATATGATTAATTTTTTACCATGTCATGGCCTACAGTTCAATTAAAGCCACTGTTCATTCATTTGCTTTAGATGGCACACATACATACAATGGAAATATTTCATATGAAAACTTTTTAGTAAAAATGAACTCTCTGATTAAGGCAAGATAAACAAGAGTGAACATAACCTGTTTGAAGACAGAGCAGAGGTAGAAGCTAGTTGTTAACCATGTAGCTGGCTTGAGGCAAACTGATAAATATTATATTACCTAGCTACAAAAAAATTCCTCTGTTACAGACGCAGACTCTGTAGGCTTCCATGCCTGTAGCGGAAGTCCCACCCACAAGACCCATTATAATAGCAAGCTGAAGCACAGGGCATGCAACATGCTGTGCCCGGAGCTTGACAGCATGTCAGGCCCTCAATGCACAGTCACATTTAAAGATGCTTATCTTCCCCAGCCAGATGTGCGTTCACAAGCTGCTTCACATGCATTGCATGTGCTGCTGTTTTATTCCTGTAGGCCAGAATAAAACAGCTTCCTGTTGAGTCATAAATATGCAATAATTACAATGAATCCTTCTTTGGGGAACCAATAGGAAATACAGAAGAGAATATTTTTTTCTGAAGTAGCACATGATGCAGAACACACACACACACATACATACACACACACATACACACACATACACACACATACACACACACACACAGAGAGAGACAGAGAGAGAGAGAGAGAGAGAGAGAAAGCCTAAATAACATATTATATGTAAAGAAAACCAATAAATATCCCTGCCAAGCAAAGGTATTCTGACTGATATTATAGTCCTATACTTGGTTGGTTTGAACAATTATGATAATAAAGAATCAGAAGGCCCTTTAAAATGGTATGTGTGTATATATATTTGAATATACATCATTGAATACAGATATACACTTTTCCACAATGTGCTCTGGACTTTTGTGCCCCACGCCCATCAGAACTAACATGTTAAAATCTCCTCAAAGTAACAATGTTTATTAGATGGTGAGGCTTTTGAAATGGGCTAAGGTCTGGATGACAATGCCCTTATGAATAGGATTAGTGCCCTTATGAACTAGACGTCTCTTGTTTCCTTCTACCTCATGAGGCTACAGCAAGAGGGTGAAACCTGTTAATGAGACCCTTGCCATACCCTTCCTGGCCCCTTATGCTGTGACGATCTTTTTTTAATCTTCCCCACACTGAGAACCTAAAGAAACAAATCTGCGTTGTTCATGGTGCAGTCACCGGAATGAACTGTAACAATTCTACTCATTAAGTTCTGTTCTAAAGTGACTTAAAAATAACTAACACAGACGGAAAGTAAAAGTAATGATGAAATCTTTAACTACCTACTTCATACCTGCCCCTTTGAGCATTCTTTTTCTCTAATCCACATGTCAGTCGTGCAAGGCAGACTTTGTGATCTGCCCTGAACAGTTGTGATGCTTAGGCCCTGAGGAAAAAGGCTTAGCTTCTGGTAGCCTAGAAGACAATGTCAGTAGGAACTTCATTGCAGATTCTAAGGCTTACAGTTACAAAGTCTGTGAACACCATCACATGCCATTGACAAATTGAGATTTTAAAAATTGGTCCCCTGCAAGGAGCATGAATGACTTCCACTCCTCAAAGGCAACAAACAACCCTCCTGGTTCAGAATTACCCCGTTGTCAGTCACTGAATCATCACTTTGCTGGCTACCATGTTCTGAACTTGACTTTTTAGCTTTTGAGAACAAGTGTTTTACATGTATATTTGTTGCTACATATACTATTGTGAGAACTTAGAAGAATACAGAGCCCATATTAAGGCATCATTAAAAAATGTAATTAAAGAATTACTGAATGAATCCAATTGGATATTAGCTTCCACTATAACTATAGCATCTCCCAGTCTTTATTTTAAGCTTCTTATCTCCATAGATCACTACCATTACAAATTTTTACACTTTCTGGAAAGACAATTCTTTATATTCTTCTAGAAATTGTGTGTGTTTGTGTGTGTGTGTGTGTGTACATACATACATACACTCACATATATACTTATGAAATCATGCTTTTTTTTGTTTTTTCACTTAATTGTCCCCCAAAGGATAATTTTAGTTTTATTCAGTATCCTATTAATTCCAACAGTGTCTAATAGACTTGTTTAAATTAACAATTTCAGCCTGAAGAAATTTCTGAGGTTTCTAAATTAAATGTTTCAGTTTTAATTTATTTGGCTCAACTCTGATGAATTTAATCTCTATCCTGCATGGAGAGTAAAAGTGATCTAAATTTCTCCCAGCCATATGATTTCAAAGACTTAACTTTAAGAAAATTTAATATAGTCTAAATTCTAAGGAGTTGGAAGAATCCAGTACTTAGTCATCTTATTGCCCAAACAATGCTCTCACAGGATCTATCCCTGTGCTCCTGAGCCCTCCCCTGCTAACAATGTCATTCTTGTTTCCATCCTCGAGTCTTGGGATAGAAGATGTGACTGACATACCTAAAATGACTCTAGCAAACAAGTTTACTAAACTTGTTGCCTTTTGTATCTCATCGATTCTGATTTTTACCTATATAAGGAGAGACTTTAACACATCTGTCCAAGTTCAAATACTCTCAGCCTATACTTGGTTTTGCATTCTCAAGGCTCATTCACTAATACCTGGTGGATACTTTTATTTCTATTAGATTTTCCCTGATCATAGCCACTCCTAAAATTCTTTTACTTCTGCTTCTATAACTACTCTCTAAATCAGTGAGTCTCAACTTTCTTAATGCTGCAACCCTTTAATACAGTTCCTCATGTTGTGGACCCCTCAACCATAAAGTATTTCATTGCCACATCATAACTAGAAGATTGCTACTATTATGAGTTGCAATGCAAACATCTGATATGCAGGATATCTGATGTGCAGGATATCTGATATGCAACCCCCAAAGTTTTTGTGACCCATGGGTTGAGAACCATTACTTTGAAAAGAATAACATCTCTGATGCTAAATACAAGACTCAATGCTTGCAGGACTGTCTGAAATAAACTGACTAACAACATGAAACCAATCAGGGACTTCAGTGAACAGATCATTTTACCTGACCTTGATTTGTCTGTTAAACACCAGACATGGTCAAGGAGTTTGAGAAGGTATACTTGTTTTCCAGTTGGTTACATTTCCTTAAGAAACAAAGGGGTGGCATAAAATGAAAATGGACATTTAGAATGAGCCCTCAGTTTTCAGCTCTCTCTTGTAAACTAACTTTCTCCACTTCCATCTTAGTGGCAATAGTCCAACCAAGGTTCATTTATTTACTTGAAACATTACCCAAGTGACAGTTTTTGGCAGGATCTAATGCAAGTTCTGGGAATATATAGACTTAAAACATGGAAGGCAGCATGCAGACCAACTTGCTTCTTAACTTCTCTAGAAGTTCAGGCTGAATTCACCATGAATAAAAACCTACTGAGACCTGTATTTTTTTTTTTTCAATTGTTTTTCTTTAATTTAGAAAGAAGGCTTTCCCACAGAGCATGCTAAGGAACTAGAACTTAAAGAGCCCTCTAAGTTTCCAGAAGACTGTTGGAATCAAAAGTAGGGGTTTCTAAGAATTGGAATTGGTGCCAGTAGTGATTGTATCAGGACATAAAGTGTAGCTTAGCACTATTCTGTGCAAATGAGACTATGCAGTCATCCTAAGCAACTCCCCTTGGTCACTTTGCTGCATTTTGGCTTCACACAAACCCACTCAGCCAAATATACTCACCTGCTCACACACAGCACCAAATCACAAAGACACTAAGACTATGATTACATATGACTATGTCCATGTATCAAAATATTAAGAACCATAGCTATATACTCTTGACCCTTGAATAATTATTAATCTTTTCTCAATCTCATTTACTTATTTGTCAAACAAGAATAATAGCCCCTTCATTTTGGAGTCTTGTGAAAATAATTAGGTAATTATTAATGAAGCTAAAGCACTTAACATGTCATTGTGGATACATTAAAGATTATTCTTATGACTTAGTTCACACATAGACTTTGGCATCCTGAGTTAATCTAGAGTTCACCATGGTACCAGGAGTACTTGCTGTCTTAAAATCACTAGACAGAAATTTTCTGTTGCCTATTCTCAACCAAGGACAAGGAAAAATTCCCAAGGTTTTTTTGTTTTGTTTTGTTTTCCAATCTTTATCATTTTATTTTTTTAAATTATATGTAAACAGGTGTCTATCATATCATTCATAGACATCATCTTATTCAGTCTTTACCACAGAGCTATGGAGCAGATGGAAGAAATTAACTAGTCAAAACTTGAATGAATGAAAAAGTAAGCATGGGCATCTCAAGAATTAAACATGGATCTTTGAATTTTAAATCCAAGTTTCTTGCCTTCATGCTTAGTTTTTCTTTTTTCTCTCACAACCAATTGCCATTCAAGATTCCTATCACTAAGGCTTACTATCACCACAAAATGTTTGGCTAAGTCATACAAGATATTTTTACTTTTAAATGTGTAATGTCTTCCTGACCAATAAGATGTTGTAGACATACATGGGGCTAGACAGATGGCTCCACAGTTAAGAGTGCTTGCCACTCATGTGAAGGACACAAGTTCAATTCCTAGTACCCAGGCTGAATGGCTCATAATTACCTATAAGTATAGCTCCAGGGATCCAGTACCCTCTTCTGGTATCTGCAGAGAACTACACTTAAATACACATATCCCCACCCAAACACATATATACACACAAATTAAAAACAAAACAAATATTTAAAAGAAAGAAACACAGTATTACCATCAGGAGGCTTATCTCAGTAGCTGTTGTATATGAGACTGTTGGCATTATTCTTATGAAATTACATATATAAACACCTAGGTTGGCAGAGTGAATAAATTACCATGAATGAGAAAAAAACATCATAAATACAAAATGTTAAAAAAAAAATCAACTCTAAAAAATGCAAAATTCATGATGTGTTTTCATCCTATTGGCTCACTGGCAAAACATAGAGCCTATCAGTGCAGTAAGAGTGATAGCCCTACTGGGATCAATTAGCCTTTTATACAATGATAGCCTTTTTACCTTAGTGAAATGATTCCAAGACCAAAGGAGGAAATCTATAGGATCATCTAACACAATCTCAGTATATGCTAAAAAGCATAGGAATAGTGATGGCAGAGTTGGCATGAATGAGCTAAAAACATATGCTGGAGACAAGCCCCTCCCCAGATAATGATAGGACCATTTGTCACGGAAACAAGTGTTAACCACAATATATTGAAACACATCTAATACATTGAAAATCCATGGTTTCACACAGATACCTCAAAATAATCTTTGTAATTCAACCCATTCCTTTTTCCCCCTCTAACTTGGAAAATAAGTGCTTCACTGTGAGATAGTCTACCTGGTGGTAAACAAAGAGTTAATGATCAAATGTTTTCCTTTCTATAAATAGTCCATCAAAAACTTTTAGAGCTCAGTAATAACTATTTGATATGAAATAATTAATGCTGAGTGTTACCAAGACAGCAAATGGGATGATGTCTTTTTATATAAAATTCCTGATTTTTAGACTTGCATGACTGAAAATGTATGGGTATCAGTTTATATGATACGATAGCACGGATTTAAAAGAACGTAGTCAAGAGGAAAGGAAGAGGTCTAAATGAAAAGCCCGGGTGTGTGCTGACCACGGCCATCAAGGAGCAGGCTATGACTCTTCACATGCTTCCTTCTATACTTCATTTGTGAAAATTCCAATAGCACTATGTTTGAATTCCTGGGATACCATACTTGATATTTTGCCCAACTTGCCAGTGCTTTGTCATCTCTTTGATATTTCTTCACTGTAAAGGGGCAAAGAACTTTCTTATTAAAGCAAAGCCGGTCTCCCTTGCCCGCTCAATCTTCCAACATTTTAATCTCCATTTTTCCTTCACTTTCCAATGAAATGTGTGCTGCAGTCCCTACATCAAAAGCCCAGAATTTTTCCATGAGCATTGAATAGTTTCAAATTTCATGGTATCTTGTAGTATCCAGACTGGTAACAGTACGGTTAACCTTGACTAATCGGTATTTTAAAGCAGCACCCTTCAAAAGAGCCTAGGAAGCTATTGATTTTTCACCCCGGCTGCACAGACAACCATATGACCCACTTTTCTTCCCAGAAACCCATTCCACATTCAAGACCACACATATCATGGGCACAAACCTAAGAGGAATAGAGGCAGGCTAAGAAAGGAGAATACACAGTTTGATTCTTAGAAGAGTCTATATTATAACTTACATCAAAAGATTGGAAACTAATACAAAATGCAGAAAAACCGGTACATATCTAGGGTCTACTAACTAGTTATTTTGTACATAATATCAACTGATCATTTTTAGTGATCTACAAAAACTCATAAATTTTTATTTCTTATATTTACTAGGTATATTCAATTGACTGGTGAGGTATGCACATGCAATTTGCATTAGTTTGTAAACAAATATGGAAGCAGGAACACCCCCCAGGGAAGACAAAGGTGGAATTTAACTAAGGGGGTATTTGTGACTGTCCAAGGAACTGTCAGCATTAACCATAGGAGTCAGATGGAAATAAATACTACTGATGAGAAATAATTTCTTAATGGTTGCAAAAACAAACAAAACAAACTTACTCAAATTCTCACCTCTACAAAGAAAGCTTTTTAACCCCATAGAAAATGTCTGTCTGAGAAGCTTCTCATTCAGTCTTACAAAAATTAGGAAGGCACAGGTGTTTATTTTCTTCAGAGAAGGTTGAAAGAGGGCAGTGCTCTAAACAGACACATTCTTGAAAAGAGGTGAATAAGACATCTGAGCTGCTCACTCCTGGATGCTTGTTAACACTGACCTTCCTGTCTGAGTAGTATGAATAAATCATTCAGAAAAAGGGTCAGTCCTGAAACAGTGGCTATGGATGGGTAGGCCTTAGTCAAATGAGTTTTATACAGGGACTTGCACAGCAAGCACAGAAACAGGTCATAAGCTAGAAAAGGTGACATCAGAATACATAAGGCATTTGTCAGAACTTCCAAACTGAACCAGCATCATAATAGGAGATAAAATAAAAGAACATGGTGCTCGGCTTCTATATAGGACATGGAAAATGTGAGTAACTGAAGGCAGGAACAGAAAGAGGAAAATTTGCAAGAAACATCCACACTACAAAATGTAGGTGCTGTTATAAAGGTAGTTGCTATGTTTATTCACTGTATACGTTTGCTGTAAATATAATGGAGAATATAGAGCAATACTTAATGGGCTCTGATTGCTTTGATTTTGAGTGTAGTAAAGAAAATAACATTATTAGTGGTACATGTTAAACAAATATCATTAACATTTATATTGTGCTCACAATCCAATTCAAGTCACAGAAATTCAATTTATCAAATAAATTGTAACTAAAGCCAGTCTTCCTTTGTTGCCATTGCCTCTGCTTACTTCAAATCATTAGCATTTCCTGTCTGGTCCACAGCAGTAGTTTTCTAAATTGATTTTCTGCTCTGCATTTTCCCCTCCCTAATTCCTTAATTTCCAAAGGATCATGCACAAACACATTCTTTACAGTGAATCAAGATGGAGATACTGCCCTACAGGCTCCATCAGTAAAATTTCATCTATAAAGATGAAGCATATGATCTCTAGCATGGCATTTGCCATCTTCCTTTCTCTTCTGCTCTACCATTCTCATTCTGTAAAGTAAGGACTAACCAATTAACCACCTACCTGCCCATGCATCTAGAATATTCCCATTTCCTCAAGCCTCTAGGTATTAATGCTCATTCTCTAAAAAACAGGAAGTTACCACTAGAAGTTCAGGCTGAATTATCAAAGACCAAAGGAAAAGCTTTAATCTTTAATTAATTAATTTAATTAATAACACATTATTAATTAATTTTATTAATAAAAGCATGTATGGCACACTATTTTCACTCAAAATGTTGATAAAAATTAATTTACATGGTAGTATACTTTTGGCATATTTAATTAAAATTAAATTTTTGATAAGCACATTAGCATAATTTTAAGAATTACAATATACAAGACATAATAAGTAGTGTGGACCTGTTTCTGGTCTGCCTTCTTGTGCCCTGCTCAGGAGTGTCCTGAGGACTGAGAACTGAGGACTGTGTGCAGGAGGGAGGGGAGGATTAGCCATAGTGGACTTGCTTATCCAGAATCTGTTAGCAACCATGGTCCATCCTCCAACCATAGGAGGAGTCCCAACTCCACCCACTGGAGTAGGAAAGCCATTGGAAATTGGAACCCACCAGAAAAGTACCTTGGTCCTGTATCCACCAGAAGAGGGACAGATCTTACCAGTATGCACTGGAAGAAGAGATAGGTAGACAACAGTATAGCAATACAGTCAACAACAGAAAAATCAATATGATACCACCAGAGTCTAGGGACTCTACAATAGCAAGACCTGAACAGCCCAACACAGATGAAGCAGAAGAAAACTATCCTAAACACTTTATGATGATGATGATGATGACAGAAATCCTCAAAGAGGTAATGGGAAAGTCTCTTAAAGGAATGAAAGGAAAAAAAATCAAGAAATGGAGGGAAAAGAAAACAAACCAAAACCACAAGAAACAATTGAAACAGTGCAATATTTGAAAGATGAAATAGAGACAATAATAAAACACAGTCTGAGGGAATACTGGAAACAGAAAAGTTAGGCAAAGAATCAGGAACTAGAGATGCAAGCACAATCAACCGAATATAAGAGATGCAAGAGAGAATCTCAGGCACTGAAGATACACTAGGAGAAGTAGATTCATTGACCAAGGAAAATCTGAAGTCCAACAAATCCCTGACACAAAATATCCAGGAAATGTGGGACACTGTGAAAAGGGCAAACCTAAGAATAATAGGTATAGAAGAAGGTGAAGAAACCCAACTCAAAGTTGCAGAAAATATATTTAAGAAAATCATAGAAGAAAACTTTCCCAACCTAAAGGAAGACATGCCAATGAAAGTGCAAGAAGCCTACACAACACCAAATAGAGTGGACCACAAAAAAAAAGTTCACTCACCACATAATAATCAAAACACCAAACATGCAGAATAAAGAAAGAATATTAAGAGCAGCAAAGGAAAAAGGCCAAGTAACATAAAGGCAAACCTGTCAGAATTATACCTGACTTCTCCATGGAAACTCTGAAGGCCAGAAAGTCCTGGATAGATCTTCTATCAACACTAAGTGATCACAGATGCAAGACCAGTAAAATTTTCAATCACTATTAATAGAGAAACCAAGATATTCCATGACAAAACCAGATTTAAACAACACACATCAATAATCCAGCCCTAAAACAGTTCTGGAAGAAAAACTCCAAGCCAAGGAAATTTTCTATACCCACAAAAACATAGGTAATAGAAAATACCACTTTACCAATAGTCAAAAGGGGGGGGGGAATCCACACACAATACCAACAACAACAACAACAACAACAACAAAGCAAAAACAAGGAAGAATTAAAATTGAAAGATCACTAAAACTCCTCAATATTAATGGTCTTAACTCACCTGTGAAAAGACACAGGCTAAAAGAATGGATATGAACACAGAATCCATCCTTCTGTTACATAAAAGAAACACACCTAAACTTCAAAGACAGATGTCACCTCAGAGTTAAGAGTTGAGAAATGACTTTCAAATCAAATGGACCCAAGAAAAAAGCGGGCGTAGCAATATTTATATCTAACAAATTAGACATTAAACTAAAATCAATCAGAAGAGACAAAGGTCATTTCTTATTCATCACAGGAGAAATCCATCAAGATGAAGTCTCAATTCTGAACATCAATGCCCCAAATATAAAGGCACCCACATTCATAAAAGAAACATTACTAAAACTCAAATCTCACATAAAACCTCCCACATTTATAGTGTGAGATTTCAACACTCTCAACACTAGACAAGTCCATGAGACAAAAGCTTAACAAAAATAAAAAAAAAAAGGAACTAATGGAAGTTATGACCCAACTGGGTTTAACAGACATTTATAAAACATTCCATCCAACCACAAAAGAACATACCTTCTTCTCAGTACCACATGGAACCTTCTCTAAAATCGACCACATATTCAGCAATATAGTAAACCCAATAGGTAAAAAAACCAATTTGAATAATCCCCTGTATCTTATCAAATTGAAGTTAGAGTTCAATAACAACACAAATTGCAGAAAACCTACAAACACATGGAAATTAAACAATGAGCAATTGCATCATTCCTGGGTCAAGGACGAAATAAAGACAGAAATTAAAAACTAACTAGATTTCAATGAGAATGAATACACAAAATACTGAAAACTATGGGACTCATTGAAAACAGTGCTAAGAGGAAAGGTCATAGCCCTAAGTGCCCACATGAAGAAACTAAAGAACAGTCACTCTTGAGAATTAACAGCATAATTGAAAGGTCTAGGCCAAAAAGAAGCAAACTCACCCTGGAGGAGTAGAAGCCAGGAAATAATCAATTTGAGGGCTGAAATCAATAAGATAGAAACTAAGAAAACAATACAAAGAATCAATGTACCAAAGAGTTGGTCTTCGAGAAAATCAACAAGATAGACAAACATTTATCCAAACTATCCAAAAGGCAGAGAGAGAAAATGCAAATTAACAAAATCAGAAATAAAAGAGACACATAACAACAGTCATAGAGGAAATACAGAGAATCTTCAGGTCATATTTTGAAAACCTGTACTCAACAAAATACAAAAATTCAATGGAAATGAACAATTTTCTGGATAGATACCCCTTACCAAAGTTAAATCAAGAACAAATAAGCAATATAAATGGGCATTCAAACTCTATTATAGTGCTATAGTCCTGAAAACAGCTTGGTATTGGCACAAAAAATAGAAAGACCAATGGAATCAAATTGAAAACCCTGATATTAACCCACACACCTATGAACACCTGATTTTTGACAAAACAGCTAAATTTATACAATGGAAAAAAGAAAGCATCTTCAACAAATGGTGTTGGTAAAACTGGATACTGGTGTATAGAAGACTGCAGATAGAGCCATCTCTATTACCATGCATAAAATATAAGTCCAAGTGGATCAAAGACCTCAACATAAACCCAGTCACACTGAACCTCTAGGTAGAGAAAGTGCAATGAATTAGTACAGGAGACCACTTCCTGTACATAGCAGAGACACTGACATTGACAATTAATAAATGGGACCTTCTGAAACCGAGAAGCTTCTGTAAGGCAAAGGACACAGTCAACAAGGCAAAATGGCAGCCCACAGAATAGAAAAAGATGTTCACCAACTCCACATCTGACAGAGGGCTGATTTGCAAAATATGCAAAGAACTCAAGAAGCTAGTTACCAAAATACTAAATAATCCAATTAAAAAGTGGGGTATACAACTAAATAGAGAATTCTTAATAGAGAAACCTAAAATGCCTGAAAGACACTTATGAAAATGTTCAACATCCTTAGCCATCTGGGAAATGTAAATCAAAATAACTCTGAGATACCAACTTACTCCTGTCAGAATGGTTAAATCAAAAACACCAAAGACAATTTATGCTGGAAAGGATGTGGAGAAAGGGAACCCTCCTCCACTGCTGGTAGAAGTATAGACTTGTATAGCCACTTTGGAAATCAGCGTGGCAGTTCCTCAGGAAAATGGGAATAAGTCTGCCTCAAGATCCAGTAATTTCACTCTTAGGCATATACCCAAAATGCATATTCATACAAGAACATCTGTTCATAGCAGTATTATTTGTAATAGCCAGAATCTGGAAGCAACCTAGATGTCCCTCAACTGATGAGTGGATGGAGAAAATATGGTGTATTTACACAATGGAGTACTACTCAGCAGAAAAACACAGTGGCATCTTGAAATTCCCAGGGAAATGGATGGACTAGAAGAAACTATCCTAAGTGAGGTAACCCACTCACAAAAAGACAAACAACATATGTACTCATTCGTGGATTTTAGGCATAGAGCAAAAGGATTACCAGCCTACAACTCATACCACCAGAAAAGGTAGGAAACAAGGAGAGCCCTACAAGAAGGGGAAAGGGACAAGATCTCCCAAGAAATTGGGAGCAGGAGGAGGGGAGATGAAGTTAGGGGGGAAGGGGGTGAGAGGTGGGTGTGAGGGAGCAGGAAGATTGAGACAGGGAAAGAATAGAGAACAAGAAAAGAAATACCATAATAAAGGGAGCCATTATACATTTAAGAAGAAATCTGGTACTAGTAAAATGCTAGGTACTAGGGATGACCCCAACTAACAATCTAAGCAATAATGGAAAGGCTACCTTAAATGCCCTTCTACAATAATAAGATTGATGACTACCTTATATGCCATCCTAGAGCCTTCATCTAGTAGCTGTTGGAAGCAGCAGACACGCACAGCTAAGTACTAGTTGAACTCCTAGAATCCAGCACAGACTGGGAAGAGTGATGAGCAAAGGTATCCAGACCAGGCTGGAGAAACCCACAGAATCAAGTGACCTGAACAAGGGGGAGCTCATGCACCCCAGTCTGATATCTGGGAAACAAGCATAGGACTGACCCAGACCCCCTGAATATGGGTGCTAGTTAGGAGGACTGGTCAGTCTATGAGGCCTCTAGTAATGGATTGGTATTTATTCCTAGTATATGAATGGATTTTGAGAGCCCATCCCACATACAGGGATACTTTCTGAGCCTAGACACATGGGGAAGGTCCTAGGCCCTGCCCCAAATGATATGACAGACTTTGAAGACTTCTCATAGAAGGATTCACCCTCCCTGGGGAGCAGAAAAGGGATAGGCTGAGGTTTGGTGTGGATAATAAGGAAGGATGGGAAGGTGAGGAAACTGGGATTGACTTGTAAAACAACCTTGTTTCAAATTTAAATTAAAAAAAGTTAAGAAAGGAATACCATTTCTAAAATTAGCAAATAGCACAGATACATAGCACCTGAGCTATACACACAATATATGTGTCTATGGAAAAAAGTAAGAATCCTATAATGACATTTGTGTCTAGAAGAAGCAAAGGAAGAACAGAAGTTATGACAGATTGTGGGTTGTAGCATTTATTATTTATTAAGAAAACATGACAATATGCCAAAGGTTGAGCTTCCAAAAAAGAGGAATATGAAGATATAATTTATCACCTTACCCACAAATTTGGTTTTCTCTGTATAACATAAAGAAGGAAGACACAGTACCACCAAAGAACAATGCAATAATGGATCTGCATAGCTAAAACTAACTACTTCGACTGGGTGACTTATTTTGTATTGGAAGGACAAACTGTACTGTGAATGTAGTAAAGTTGAATGCATTTTCTTCTTCTATGACATTATAACCAAACACTTGAGGAAGTAAAGGGGTAATTTTTTTTCTTTTGTCTGATGGTTTCATAGGTGTCAGTCAACTGTGGTGGGAGTGGTGGAGGAGCAGAACAGTTCACATCATGGTGAACTATGCAGGGGAACTGTCCTTTATCAAGTCAAGAAATAAGAAAGGAGACACCGTTTAGTCTCAGTTCTCATGGTTTTAAATTGGTGACAATTAGTATTTGTGGTGACGTGGATAGGCATGACCCCCATGGACTCATAGGGGAGTGGCATCATTGCAGGTGTAACCTTGTTAGAGGAAGTATGTCACTGGATGGGTGAGCTTTGAGGTTTCAGAAACTCAAACTAGGCCCAGTAGCTCACTTCCTCTTGCTATTGCCTGCCTATCTAGATGTAAAGTCTCAGCTACCTATCTAGCACCATGTCTGCCTGCATGCTACCATTCTTCCCGACATGAACTAACCCTCTGAACTGTAAGCCACCCCCAATTCAACATTTTTTTTTTTCATAAGTGTTGTCATGGTCAAATTGTCTCTTCCTGGCAATAAATACCTAACTCTGTCACTTTTAAAACCTGAAATATATGGAAACTATCTAAGTATGACCACACATTGCACTAAGAATAATTTAAGGGGAAACATTATGTTTGTAGATTAATATTCTAGGTCTTTGTTCTTGATATTGATTGAAACACATCACAAGATACACATGTGAATGTGAAATTTACTTTGGTTGTGGTAGGTAGTTAAGAAGTGAAAAAAATAATATCCATTGTGATTTATTAAAACACAGTCACCAGGTAGATGTGGAGGGGACATTAGTCTAACAGTCATAATATGCCAGCTGATAGAAAAGATTTTTAACTTTTTATTAATATATTTTTACAATCCGATTCCAGTTACCCCTCCCTCCTTTCCTTCCATGCCCTCCACTCCCCCTTCTCTTCCCATCTGCTCCACAGAGAAGGGAAGGCCTCCCATAGGAGGTCTACTAAGTCTGTCCCATCATCTAGTTGAGGCAGGACCAAGGCACCTCTCCACCCCCACAACCCTATGTCTAGGCTGGGCAATGTATCTCTCCATATAGAATGGGCTCCACTAAGTGGAGTTTGTACATTAGTGTTAGATCTTGGGCCCACTGCCAGTGACCTCATATATTGTCCCAGACTCACTATTGTCACCTATATTAAGGAATTCTAGTTTGGTCTTATGCAGGTTCCCCATTTTCAGACCTGAGTCAGTGATCTCTCACTAGCTCAGTCCAGCTGATTCTGTGGATTTCCCAATTGTGGTCTTGACTCCAAAAATATTTTATATAAAGGTCTTATCTCTTTGGCACCATGGAAAACGAAAGTTTGTTTATAGATGCAAATTTCCTTTAGCAGATATGTGGACAGCTCAATAAACATCAGTTTCCTCACCCTAACCTAATATGACCCAATATTCCATGAGAACTCATCCACAAACAAATAAAAGAAGGAGACTAATGTACTATACTTCATGTGCTAGCAACAGTCAATATGGAAGTCCGGAAGCAGGTGTTCATCTATGTGCAAACTGTCTGCTCTCACACACATCCATTATTAGTGTGTGTGACATTGGTATAGAGGACAATATATTTTTCCTCTTTCACTGTCACATTTGATATTAGAAAACACTATTAACACCAATCCATGGTATTTCCACTAGTGGTAGCTTAGATTCTTCCATGTTCTTTGTCAACACAGCAATCGACTGAATTTGGTAGACAGCATTTATTGGCCCAGGCATCACTCTAAAACACCAACCTCTCTCTTATTTTTACTATTATTTAATCAGTCTACAGCTCCACTGACAGTTTTAGCAGACCATGACTGGGTTGCTGTCTTTCCTATTGTCTCCATCTACTTTTCCTATCGAAAGAGTTTTATATCCAAAATAACATCATGACAGCTGCAAAAAGGCTCTTTGGCATGGCTGTTTATAAGTTGTTAAGCTTCAAAATAGTTGGTCACAGTTATGGGTATGGCCAAAGGATATTCACCAATATTCATTAATATTACAGTGTGATCTTTCATATCGCCTAGATCTCTTGCATTAAGTGATAATACAATTTGCCCTATGCAATGACTTATAGTTTATGTAAGAACATACAATTTGTTCCACACAGTATGATATAAGTAATAATGGTGTCTATCATTTTCTAGGCCAGTTCATAAAGAGTAGAGCTGAAACTTCAGCTGTCGAATCAAGATGATCAACAATGCCAGGCCTTTTTAATCCAGCACTTAGGAGGTAAAGGCAGGTAGATCTCTGTGAATTCGAGGCCAGTCTGGTCTATAAAGCAAGTACCAGGACAGGCTCAAAAGCAATACAGAGAAACCCTGTCTGGAAAAAAAAAAAAACAAAACAAATAAAAAGATGATCAACAGTTTCCCAGAGAGGATGGCACCCATTAGCTTCTGTCATCTAGGTCAGATGGAAGAAAGAGTCCCCCTGTCTCGACGTCCCTGATAACTGAAGTATAAAATGAACTGAAATAGGCAAACACTCTTGTTTGAAATAGCCAAGATTTTATGGATTGTTTATTTTATCAGAACTATGTAAGTTAATATAAACCAATAGGGTAAAGCCCCAAGGAGACTGTGGTGTCACATTTCTATGGTGTCTGGTGTCACATTTCTATGGTCTTTGGTGCTATTGTAGAAAATGTGCCACTAAATAAATCATCTGCAGCCCCATCTAACCTCCAAGAGATGGGACATATATTTCAAGAATAATACATAGAAGTTATATTCCTGAAGATCTCAGAAACAAGACAGGGCACTTTATCTTGTGAGATCTTCCATCCAAGAGACACAGCATCATATCATTCACAAACACATCACAGTTCTTAGTTCACTATTTTACACATGGCTGAAGAATTCATTGAACAAAAATAGTCATGGCTCTGTTTTCATCCATGTTGAAAGAAAAGTTGTTAATAAGTCAGTAAAATAGCTGTTCATACAAGTGTTTAAAAGTCTGTGTTGCACCCCTTAATGCTCTGTCATAGTCTGAATTTTCTCCATGTACTTTTAGGTACCTGGAGAGTAGTTCACCAGCTCTGAATATCCTGGGCCAATATGAGTGAGTGGTAACTAGTTCAGTCTTTCACAGCTGAAAAAAATAAAATAGAGTCACTCCAAAGACAAGCATGTAACTCTTTACAGTGTAACTTTTCCTTCTATCCTGATTGCCAGTAATGGCGAAAAGATGGCTACTCCATCCACCTAGTGATCTCAGTGACTTGCTAGTAACAGAAACCTGATGAAACTCTCGTGTGCGTCCTGTGAATGGCAGAAAATGTTTGTTGGTGGCACCTAAAATCATGAGGGTGACATAATCAATCCTGAGTAATATTTTCTTCCCTCATGCCCAGTGTCATAATCCCAAAAAAACTTTTAAAACACCAACTGATTTTTGACAAAAAAATTCACAAAGTGGTCAAATCAAGATAAAAAAATATGATAGAATGGAAAAAAATTCTATGAATTTACTTCAATAAATGAGTACTGTGAGCCAGCAAGAGTAGGAAAAGGCACTCATTGTTAAGTCTCATGACCTGGATCCAATCACTTGCAATGTGTTGTCTGACCTCCACACATGTATCCATACACATCGCCCACACAGACACATACACAATAATTAAACAAATATATTTTAAATTAATGCCAAAAAAAAAAAGAGTGCTGTGATGAAAGCGTTTTTGTCTTTCCTAGACTTCATCTTGACGCTTTGATGATAGCTCACCATTCTTTCCAGCATGAGTCCTTGCCCCATGCTGCTCATGCGCAGAACCCTTTGACTACAGAGACCATGGGTGCCAAGTATCAGAGGAGCCTCAGAAGATCGTTTGTTCTTGCAAGAGGCGAGTTAATGCATCCTTTGAACAGGTTCACCTCCCAAGTGAGCCTTGATTTCAAGAACCCTTTTAAACATTTTCTTAGCTTCCATTCCCTCTAGTATCCAGTTTCTGGCATTTCATTTGTCTTTCATGTTATTGCTAGTGGTAGATGATCCAGGCTGCTGCTTTCTTTTTATGACAATCCATCAAAGGGAAATCAAAGGATTTCAATTTTTTTCCTAACCTAATTTTCGATGTATAAATTTCATTGATGCTTGCTAAATAAGTACAACGACAACCCTCTAAACATTCTTATATTTGTTCAAATAGAAGCATTTAGAAATAAGACAGTGACTTTAAATTTTACTTAACCAGGATGTATGCAAAGTACTATCCATGGCTTATTTTGCCATAAAGTTTTATTGAAACACAGTTACATTAATTGCCATAAGTGTTGTGCATGGCTTCCTCCTTCTTGCAACAGTAAGGTTTGGTCATAACAGAGACCTTAAATCATCTAATATTTACTATGTACCTTTAATAAATATAATTTGATCTTTGATAACTACCTCTTAATAAGAACAACCATTTAATCTTCAAAGATTAAGGATAAAAGAAACTGCATTCAAAAACAAATTCAAAGAAAAGGTGGTTAAGTTTTGTTTTGACATCTATTTGGTAGCACATAATAGACATGCTCTATGACACAGGGGCCCTACTTTGGAGGGGAGAATATTCTTAGACCAGATCTTACCAGAGGCTTATATGTTTGGGAGTTTTTATTTTCTATATTTGGATAATATCTTGTATTTGGAACATGAACTTATGCCTCCTGCAATTTATTTGAGCTTGTTGAACTGAAATGACAGAGATTTTAAGATTCCCAAAAGATAGTACTCATTGATGTCAACACCATTCACAATGTGTACTCTTGATGAATTAAAGATAGTCTGAAAGGCAAGAAATTATTCTTTGTTTCTATTTTCATGCTTTTGTTTCAGAGAAAAATGTGACTACTGGGTATACTCTGGGGCAAAGTTCTCTTCCTCCCCCAGGACTTTGCTTTTCTGGTGTTCTTCTCACATGTCTTATATTCTGCAAGCCCAGACCATCAGTACCAGTGGAACCCCTGGACCTTATACACTGAAGTACTATCGCCATTTCTGTGTGGAACAAGTCCATTAAGTTCTGATGCTCAGAAATTAGAAACTAAATCAAACCAGGAATTCTTTTCCTCTCAAAATATGGTTTATCCTTCAACCAAGTCAGAAATCTGTGCATCCTCTCTAACCCTTTCTTCTACCTTACACTCTATATGTAACCAATTACTGAGTCCTGAAGAGTCAAAACACCACAACAAGCGGTCAGTGTATTTCTGCAGTCTACCTCCTTGGCAACCATCCTAGCTTAGGTCTCTGAAATTCCTTCAAATACACCAGTGACTATCTTTCATGGTAACAGAAGGTTCCATTGAAGCTTCCAAAGGAGAGAAGCAACCAACAGTCCTACCTAAGATGACTCTGAACCACATTAATGCTAGCATGGCACAATAACCCTTACAGATACAGTAGTGGCACACATGCTTTAGTGGTAACCAACAGCTCTCTGACCTTATTAAACAAGAAGGAAATCATGCTTGCTATTGGAAACCTAGCCAACTACCAGAGCTACTGAAGACATAGATCTCAGAGGAGAATCAACACTGCTCCCTTACTAAACTACCATTATCTTTATCTAATACCATTATCTAATTATTTGTAATTATTCTCACTGGTAAGTATAGTCCTCACCCCTCATTAAGAAAACATCTTTCTGCAACATACAGAGACCATTATGGAAAAACCACAACCAATAAAAATGCAGAATTGTGAAATTTAAGCTTAGTCTCAGTTGATCATTATAGAAGAAATAGTGGAAAGATTTAAGAGCCAAATAAATTCGGATTTTGCTATGAGATCTCTTAGAAATGTCAGAAGCAACACACATATAGTCTCAGCAACATGCCTGGATAAAAATAAGTTGAACAAAGACAACAACAACACATATTTCAAAGATATTTGGGGAAAGAAGGCAAGGCCTCAACCCCCCCCCAACACACACACACACACACACACACACACACACACACACACACACACACACTACAGAAAACAAAGGTTTGCTGAGAGTAAGAAAAAGTCTTCCAAAGAGAGGGGCATATCAACTGGTCATTCAATACCAAACACTCAACCCTGAAGACATGCACATACAAGTGACATTATATATCCTAAAGAAGTTGTATTTAAGTAATTCAAAATATAATTAATGAAAACATAGGCCAAGAATTTTAAAGAAAGTAAGGTGTATATGGAAGGGTGTGGAGGTAGGAAAGGGAAGGAGAAAATGATACCATTATATTAAAATCTCAAAAAATTAAATAATTTTTAAAAGTTATAAGGAATATGTGCAAATGAGTTTAGGTATCCATAGAGACCAGAGGTATCTGATCCTCACATACTGGCCCCAGGAGCTAGTGTTACCAATGGTTGTGAGCCTCCCAAGGTAGATGTTGAGAGTCAAACTCAGATCCCCTGCAAAAGGGGTCCTTGTTCTTCAGCACAAAGCCATCTCTCGACTCCCACTTCACTAGACTCTCAATAGACTTTCATTTACAGCCCCTCCAGCCCATTTTCACCCTGCATTCAGAGATTTTCCAGACACTCGATAAGACTCACAATGAAGTTCATGATCTGCCTCCTCTCAGCAGCTGACCCTACCTCCTCCAACTCTTTCCCTTTCACCCTTCTCCCCCATCTTCCCTTTTTCTCTACTAATGTGTATCCAGAAATCCACCCCTCGTTCAGTGACTAATAATAAGTAGATCATTACAACTTCTCCCTCAGGTTTTCCTCACAATCTAAGCAATATTACTTCTCTGGGATTTTTGTTTTATATCATCTCCACTTTTCCCCCAACTCTAGATTCTGTTTCTCTTATTCTTCTGCTTGTTCTTGTATGTTTTCAGATTAGTTATTCTTCCCTTGGGAAGACTCTACTAATTCACCTAAGACTCACTCAACATTCTGACCTCTGGACCTGTATGTCATTTACCTTGCTTTAAAAAATGTTTTCTCGTTCATTTGTGACCTAAAGAAGACACAAGACCTATTTGACTGATTTTTCTCTTCGATGTGTACAGAATAAATTTATACTTTATCATAGTGACTAAAATATATTGCAAATACTTCTCTGAAAATCAGTACTAATTTAGGACATGCTGTTTAAACTTTCCCAGAGCATTACTATCAACCTGTTATTGTGAGTTGTTACTCCAGGAAATATACTGGTGAGAGGTAATTAAAACACAATGTGAACTTTCCAGTCTATCGTCTGATAGGATTGAAGTATTTCAACACTTCAACAAGGTTTTATTCTATACCTTATTAATATTTTAATTATTAATTGTTTATTTATCTGTATGTGTCTGCATAATTGTATGCATTTGTGCATATAGTGCCTAGAAAAGATGGAAGAGGGTGTTAGATCCCCTGCAGCTAGAACTACAGGCAGTCAGGGGTCACCTAATGTGAGTGCTGGGAACCAAACTCAGATCCTGGTAAGAGTAGCCAATGTTATTACATGCCAAGCTATCCCTCTAGCCGTGGGTTTTAAGGTTTTATTCTTCAAGGTAATACCATACAATGCTGCAGGTTTTGCTATTCCTTAGTATGCTGCTAGCTAATATGCATTAGTATTTGACCTTGAGGGTCAGGTCTGCCTTTCTGACTTAGTTCACAATCACAGAGCCATTTCTTTTGGTGGAAACAAACATTAGAAAAATACTAGCAAGTATTCTGCAGTTCTGAGCAATTCTTTTGGTAGAATGCAGGGATTTATTTTGCCCTCATCTTCAAAGCCATTTTGATAAAGCAGGTTGAATCACCTGGGACAATGCAAAAGGCCAACTAACATTACGAAAAGTATGCTGGTGTCAAACCACTTGCCTTGATTAGGCTAGTGAATGGGTGATGCATTAGGATTTTTACATGGTGTAGTGTGTCTGTATTAATATGAAAATCTTCAAAAAGCATTTGAAGAAGATCCTTTAATTGGAATATTGGTCAGTATTGGTCCGGGAGGTAACTCCCAGGATCCCCTTTGCACGGGGGCATCGTCACGGAAAAGCAGGCACTACACCCATTCCTGAGGTAGATAGATGTCACTGTGAATAGCCTTAGTTTTCTAACCCTACAAGGAAGTTGTAGGGTTAGTAGCCCTGGGCTTAAATGCACCTTTGTTGCTGTGACATTAACTTTCAATTCTTCTACCAATTTATGACCCTACTGGGAAACTGAAAACTGCATTGTCATCTTCCTTTTTCTGCTTCCATTTTTCCCCTCCTTTATTTTCAAACTCCCATTAAAATACAAGGTAATTCCAGGCTGGCCTCGAACTAGTGATCCTCCTGTCTCTGCCTCCTTCAGCAAATCCTACCGGGCGTGCACCACCAGAGGGAGGGAGAGGGAACTGGGATCGACATGTAAAATAATAAATTCGATTAAAAAAAATGCTTTGACTCCAAAATTTAAGTTGAAGGACAAGTTACTGGGGAAAAGGATTTCTATTTTTATTTCCACAGAAAATGAAAAGATGTGGATTCCTTCCAGACTAATGTGGTTTGATCAAGCCAGACCACCTGAAACAGAGTACCAGGTGATCCTACATTCAAAACAGCTGGACAAAGCAGCCCTACAGACTACAACCAGGATTTCTGCATCTTCTTAGAATCCCCCATGACAATGCCCCTTACCAGCAGGAAGTAGTTTGGAAAGAATGATGCCCAAATTCCCTAATATTGTCTATAAATGTTTGTTTTCATTTAAATGGACTTGGTTATATAAAATAAATAAATAAATAAATAAAATACAAGGTAATTCATAACTAATAATGAATGAGAAAAAATAAAAAGAATCCCAACTCATATAGCTAGGTAATTATATGGTTACAAGAGTTATTTTCAGAATGTGTCACAAATAAGTTATACCTCTAATAGTTTAATTATCAATAGAGGGTTTTTGTTTTTAATTTACTGTGTGTGTGTGTGTGTGTGTGTGTGTGTGTGTGTGTGTGTGTGTGTGCATGTTTGCATGTTTGCATATGCATGTGACACCTGCTGGATCCCCTGAGCCTGGGTTACAGGCAATTGTGAGTCACCCAACCATGGGCGCCAATAACTGAATGTGGATCCTTTGCAAGGGCAACATGTATTTTTTAACTGCAGAGCTATCTCCACTTATCTTATTTTGAACAAAATAATGCCTAAAGCAAAAGGAACAATGCAGTTTTAATAATGGTTCTGTTTTGTTGCTGTTGCTGTTGAAGTAACTTCCTCATTTCTCTAAGCTGAGCATTACAAAGTGATCCTGGCAGAAGAAAAATCTTAGTGTCAAACTCTGTTATTATCGGTAACCTCCTTTACACATGGCTATGTCTTTGAGCCAAACCAGGAGGCAGGACTACCACAGAGTAAGGAGATCAGCCCTGCTCTGAAGTGAGATCTTCTGTGTTCAGCTCATTAGCACTGGGGCCAAGCCAGCCAAAAGCCTGGAGCATGCTAGATGGCTTTGATTCAGGGTCACTTTCTGTAGCAATGATTTCAGCTACCCGGGCAACAATGTTGAATCACCAATCTGGAAAGCTTTTTCTCTTTCCCGTCCCAATATAATAACTTCCTAGTAAATTGTTTTAAATTTGAAATGTCATGATCAACTTGTAAGTTTTCTGTGTATTTTCAGAGAAATCATTTAGTGTTCAGTCAAAATGTTCTATTTCAATATTAAAAGGATATTTAAGCTAAATAACATAGGCAGAATAAAAAAATAACAGTAACTTAGCTAAGATGATGGTGAAACCTTTTCAGAGAATACTGGGAAAAGCTTTATATGAGATATAGAGACCACTTATGATTATCCTTGAGGTATTACCAAAAATCACTTCAACAAAAATGTCTTTTTCTTGCCATACACTTTCTGGACCTCCAAGCTACCTGTAATTAGTCCTTTCCAATTATTCACTATTTCTAATTGAGCAGAGTTTCTTTTCCATGATGAGTAAGTATAACATAGAGCCATTAAGAGACAACTGTGAGGTGGTATTCATGCCAAGACCATACACATGCAAATGCCAATAAGTATCCCTCCTAGACCCCAACTCCAAAGTCAATGATCTCCAGAACTCGACATTGCCTCTGAATATCTCCTGGAGTCCATAAAACTTTACTCATTGGGAATAGAGTAATGTATGCCATCCAAGGAAAAGTTCTTGTTCATCATGCATAGTGTGAAATGCTTAAACTTACTAATTTGTGCATTTAACTCTCACAGTGCAGTGGAGTCAAGCCTTGTAGGCTATGGGACATATTTGAGCTGAGGATCAGCATAGTCCAGTAACAAATATAAAGCTGCCTGTGCAGCAAAAGATGGACCCATGGTTTAAGGGAAGGTCTTTCTGACTCAAAATTCAGTGCTGTTATGGGGGAAAGTGTTCTATCAGTTAACAAAGCAATTTTAAACAGAAGTCTTAACCAATCGGCATTAAATATTTCCATTTAGCTGGTTTTCTGTCCCACATAGCCTTTTAGGAACCTAACCCATGTTTCCACTGTGAAAATTGACAGTGCCTCACCTGGAAACCTTCTCTAGGTCTGACTCTCCATTTCTGAACTTTGGCAAGTGTGGGCTGTAAATAGTTTATAGCCAAGTTATTCCAGAAACCAGCCATTGGGACAACCTCCTTACCTGGAAGCATCTAGCTGAATTGCAAGGGTTGTCCTGTATCCCAGCTTTTGGTTAGAACCAGGAGGTGATCTAAAACCCAGGTATCCTGTTCGTGTGAGGTAACGCTCTCCAGGCCCACACCCTGAATGTGGCAAGTGGTGCTTAGCTCCCACTGAAGTCACATCAAGTCCCACTTTCTCTTGTGCTCTCTGTTCTTTCCTCGCATAGTCACAGAGAGTTCTGCCTCTAGCAATCACTTATACTAAATGTCTACTACAGGCTCTGCTTTGAGGCCCTCAGCCTGTAGTGTACATCTAAATGTCTTCTCGCTAATCTCTGCCCTGTTCAATCCCAAAGAGTCCACTAAAAAGAGACTACACTGTAATGTCTTTCTGTGGTTTTTCACCTGCCAATCATTCTAACTCATCTCTACACTCGTACATTGCTTATGTGCCTATGAATTCCACAATAGCATTTTACATAATGTCACATGAAAATACTCATCTCTTATCTCTAGCCATAATTATATTATGGACCTCCTTAAAAGCATGTTTTCCTATTTTACTTTTACCTATGACAACACTAAGAACATTAAAGCTGCTAATTGTGGCTTTCTTTCAACAATGAGATGCATTTTAAAAAATCAAAATAGGCATCGTGCTAAAATGTAAATATGATAGTAATATGCTTTAAAATTAGCTCATTCTGTAAAAGATTGGTTTGGCTCTTTTGTTTGTTTTTGTTGTTGTTGTTTTGTTTTGTTTTTATTTCAGTCCTCACTGTCTCTGTTGTGCAAGAAGCTTGCTCTTCTTGGTTGCAAAACTATGGGGACAAATCTTTAAGACTCAAATGACAGGCTGTCAAAGAGAAGGAAAAACGGGTATCACATGCCAGCTACAAAAAAAAAAAAAAAAGAATGGCTTTGGCTCTTTTCCCTTTCTACCCACATGACCACCAATAAAACCAGCCATACTCTAAATAAATTTGGATTCAAGATATATGCAAAAGAATGCCACTATGTCTTTCCAGTGACATATCTTACTTTTAATTTCCATAGCTGTATACCATTCCCATTCCATGTAACAAATTAATTCACTTCCTTTGAAGACAGCTAATGTAGAGACTCCAGTGGGCAATGACTGATTTAGCAATGATCATGCAAAGCCAAATCATAAAACACTTAAGGAAAAAGATTCTTGAGAAGTTAAAAGAAACAAATAGAATTGAGCATTACTTCCAAGAATTAAATGTCCTCATTTTATAATGCAAATATATTTGTGGTTATTCAGGAATATGTTTCCATGAAAGCTGATTAATAAATATATATAATATATCAAATAAAGATCTGTTTAAATCTATTAAACATTTGAAATTACTTTCGGTATAAAGACCTAAACAAGCCATCTTTCTTATCTGCACTCATGGGTGTTGGAAAAGTTAAATACAGCAAAGAAAACTTGCAGACTCTTACCATTTGGATACAATAATCTACAGAGAAAGGGATTAAAGATGGCAGAATGTCTGAAGACTGTTCATATTTTAGCGTATGCATTTGTACTTTGAATTTGCACTAATATTTTTTACTCAAATATAAAACTTCAACAATGGGTTATAGTGTCCAACTAGCTCAGTCAACAGAGCACGAGACTCTTGAACAAAGGCACACATTAAGTCACAGTGTGTATTCTTTCACACACAGCTGACCTACTAAATCAAAAAACCCACAGTGATGATACTAACTAGATGATCAGAATATTATCTGAGGATGCATTTAGGGAGTCTACAAGAGCCCAGAATAAAGGGAAGGCAGATATTTAGTGGGGAATCACTCACAAATGACAAAGCAAGGTAAAGAACCACTGAGGTCTTCTGCACTTAGCCACTGGATGCTGCCAGCTGCCTTCAGACCACAGCTCAAAAGAGAGAGCCAGCCCACAGGTAGCCTCGGAGCTCTGGCCCAAAGAGACTGGTACCTCAAAAACTATTGGCTGAAAGAATTTCTGGAACATTAATCTTAATTTTTATGAAAACCAAACTTGATCATTTTTTAAATATGAGTGTTAGTAATGCATAGTGATTTCTTAAAGATAAAGTTAAATTTTCCTCTTGTGAGCTAGATTCCTAATTGTAATTAATATATTATTTTCCTGCTGGTTTTCAATCATATTTTTAAACATTTATATGTATATGTGTTTTATCTGCATGTGTTTATGTGAGGGCTCACACAGCCCAGAAGAGGGCATCAGACATCCTGGAACTGGAGTTACAGATAATTGTGAGTTGTCATGTGGTTTTCTTTTGCCCTGGTTAAGAGGTCTTATAAAATGAGTAAATTCTAAGAACAGAAATTTGCTCCTTCTAGCTTTTTCCACTGTGTAGGACAGTGATTGGCACATAATAGGAGCTTGAAATTGTTCGTGAAGAAGCACATAGCAGATCTACAATAATGGTAGATCCATAATAATAATAGAGCTGGGATGTCCATGGTCCTTAGAGATCAAGTAACTTGGGAATTAACCAGGATATTAAATTATGTCCCATGTTTCCCTCATCCACTGAAGAGCAAGACCTGAGCTTCCTTGGGGTGAAAAAGGAATCTCTCTTCAGGATATTTGCTGAAACAAATAAATAAACAAACAAAAACAAAACTGTTCTCGCTCATTTCCTTCCTCCTTGTGTGTATCCAAGCCTTAGGCCCTTGATTGATGGGGCTGTCTTTCAGGGAGGAGAATGCTTCTGCAGTAAGTTCCTGCTAACTGAAACAGTTTTTACTGGAGGAAATGGTCCTTAAGACTCAGGAAGTAAATGACAAAACCACAAGTCTCAGGAAATCCATGAAATTCAACAGATTTCTAAGACTTCCATATTACACAAACTGAGGAGAGGAGATCTTGCAAGAAGCACAGGGTGCTCAAAGAGAAACATCATTTGTTAGTTATCACCCAAGTTTGAATAAGTTATAGGTGATGCAACTATTTTGGAGTCATCTGTGCTCCAGTAAACTCACCAATTCACTAAGCTAGATATGGGTGGAATTGTTTATCTGACCTGTAACTGGTGCCCCCATGAACATGGTATTCATGTTTCCCCAGGAAAAGACACACAAGAATAGTTTTAAGTATTTGGCAAGGACAGGGCTCATCATGTATTGTTCAGCACAGATTTCTGGCCAAACTCTGGGAACTATATAATTAGGCATCACATCTAACATCAAGATGTCTGGGAGTATATTTTGTGCTGGGAACTCTGCATGTGGTGCCGGTACAATGCACACAGGGAAAATATAACAGTGTCTCGGACACAAATATTTTACTCAATAAATATTTAGTGAAACAATTGAAATTTTCTTTCTTTTTTTGCCATTTTTTTTAAAAAAACATAATTTTTGGTGTTTTTTTTTAAATATATTAGCTCACTTCTCTTTTTAATGAGTTTCTAATTTCCCATATCTTTAGGCATAGTGGAAATTTTGAATCCATCAGAACCTTGAACACTGGGCACATACGATGTCTCTGGATGGCTGGTGTATTCCATGGGTGCCCAGCATTCTGTGCCAAAGCCCAGCAAGAATGTTTTAAACCAGTTCATTCTTGGGCAGGTTCCTGGCCTCTATTCCCAAGAATCTCAAGAAGTAACTTCCAACAAGCCCCACCCACTGGTGAGCTCTTTTTCCTCCAATGTGAGCCACTCAGAGAAATCTGTACCTTCACTGGTTGTATAATGAGAAAGAATTGTGTCCTTGAAATGGTTTTATGCAATATGTGCACAATGAAGTTTAATTAATCAATTCTAGATTAAAAACAAAAAGACCATTTTCCTGTGTGTAGGACTTTCATTATTACAAGTACCTTATTTGCCAAGCTGATCTTTGCTCTTTTAAAGAATACAAAATTAACCATTTGATAAAGAAAAAGCTCATTTCTCATCACACTAACCTACTTAGTCCTTCACCTACCTCACTTTAAAAAAAAAAAGATTATGTGAGTGAATAGATACTTTTTATGAATATTTAGCATTGAGAAAATAGAATCATTTATCAAAATAATAAGGATTTTTCAAACTATTCAGCTAAATGCACAATGCCTTTCCAAAGAAGAGCTTGCATGATGGAGCTTGGCCCAGAGAAATCTCAGGAGTTGAATTTATTTTTCTTTTGTTTCTTCTATCCTTTGTCCATAATACAATTCTGTTTTATTTTATTTTTAGTTAAAAGGCCTGTGTACTTACCAATAGCAGCAGAAGAAACTTCAAGAAATTGTTCACAGAAAGTATAAATTACAGAAAAATAATCCTTGAATTTTCAGAAGTATTTAGATCAAAAATTCAAGAAGCTTGAACAAGGATATATTTTCTAAATATACATGAACATCAAACATTTGAAAAATCATCATACTTTAAAATTCCTCGCCAAAGGGAAATCAGGATATCTGCATTTCAGAGACTGGTCAAAGTCAAGGTAAAAATCCACAAATTGTAAAAGAAAATTTAAAGATAGAATTCCAATATATAAGTACTTAAATATTTAAAAAATATTTTTCTCTCTTTCTGATTCTATAGCCCAGACTGGAAATGGTTACATAGACCACGTTGGCCTCAAAATGTGGCAACCCTACCTTGATTGCCTCAATGCTGGCATTACAAGCACAAGCCTTCACAAGGAGTTTCCATTTCATCTAAACTTCTCTGTGATCTCAATATCCCCTACTGGCAATTAACAATATCCTAAAAGTGTTAGATGAGTCTATACATAGAAAGATCCTTGGAAGAGTAAAAGATATCCCAGTGGAAAACACACTATGGAAAATGGGGTAACTTTCTCTAGTGAATTTTAATATATTGCTTCTAGAATTTAGAAACAAGAAAGTAGAATAAAATCAGAGTTAAGAATGAATCAAGGGAGGCAGGTCACTAGCATCAGAGGGGCTAGTCTCTATTGGGTCTCCAAAAACACACGAGGAAGCAGAGAATCAATTTTTTCAAGCTGTCCTCTCAACTCCAAATGCTCTCCATGGCTTGTGTGTGTGTGTTTACATATTCAAACACACACACACACAGTAATAATAATAATAACAATAAAGTGTAATCTCTTAAAGTATGACTCAAATACTTCACTCTGGAGAATGGTTAATACTGTGAAGGATAATTTATGAATAGTATAAAACAGAACTCAAAATAAAAGGCTAAAAACAGTTTACAATGTCATAAGTAATGGAGTCATTAAAAATTGTTTGCATATAAAAAAACGCCTACACATATTGTCTTTAATTTTTTCAATTTCTTCTGAAAAATTTGTTTCTTCCTCACCACTGAACATTTAAAAAAAGAAAGAATGAAATCAATGATTCAAATAAACAAGGATCAAACAAGCAAAAACCAACATGATCCTGCTCAGCCTTTGTGGCCCCACATGCAAAATATCAACATATTTTCCTGAGAATAAATATTTTGGGTTGTTCCAGTCATATCATAGAGTAATGAGCTTTCACACCTCCAAAATATCAATCCCTCCTTCCAATTCTATTACACACATACACACACACACACACACACACACACACACACACACACACACACTTGAAATAAGATAAATAAGTGCTTGGAAGTATCATTTTTTATGATTTGAAGTCCCTCAACAGCACGTTGTTCACTGCGGCTGCTTGGGTTATCACAGGGTTTCTTTTTATGAGCCTCTCATATAAATTGTTCATGGTGGGGGGGGGATCCACTTACAGACTCCCATAACAAGAATGTAGCCTGTACATTTATGTTACAGGTTTATGATGATAGATGATTCTTGCCACAGAGCTGAGAGCTACCCAAGCCAGTTTATAAAATCTGTTAATAAAAACGGTCTTCACACTGAAGTACACTCATTTACTGAGCAACCAAACCTACCTAACATGTATCAAATTTTCCAGATAAAATCAGAGATGTCCTTCTATGTGAAGTATTGTGTAACAAGAACAGCAATTTAGAATTTTAGCCTGTTCCTTTACATATATTAAAATTAAAACAAGATGACTGTGATTTGGTTGACAAAACGTTTGTTTTGTTTTGTTTTTGTTTCGAGCTACATGTTTGTCAAAACATACATGGTTGAAGCATTGCAATATAATAGAAAGAGGCTATGATTAGCCTACAACATGCTGTTTGAATGCCAAAGCCAATCTATTTTGTGTATATATGTGTGTGTCTATGCAGATATACTTGATTGAAAGCCAGAGGTCAACCTTGGGTGTCATTTCTTGAAAGTGATCCCCTTTGTCTTATGAGACAGGGTCTCTTAATGGCCTAGAATTTGCTGATCAACCCAGACTAGTAAGCCACAAAGATGTGTTTGTCTTTGCCACCCAAATTCTGAGATTACAGATATATATATATATATATATATATATATATATATATATATATATATGTGGGTCCTATGAATTAAGTTCAGTTTTCATGATTTCAGTGCTATCACTTTACTGACTGAGCTATTGCTACAGCCCCCAAAGTTCATCTATTTACATTTAAACCCATTTTCCATTATTTGCTTCCCTATGCCAACATTTGGAAATAGAAAATCAAAACATTGGGGCTATATTGCCTATGATGAATGAAATTGGAGCCAAATATTGTGACAGCTGAGCCCTCTGGAGCACCCCATCCTATGAAATTATGCTGGCATTCACCATGGGAGAGGTGAATTGTATTTGACAACATATTCCCAAGCACTGTGTAATGAACCTTCAGACTTCAATTAGAACCTATCAGAAAGAAAAACAAACACAATTTCACTAAAATGCTGCTTTCAGGAGAAAAGCAAGTCAGTTGGAAAATACAAGTTCAACATCATTGGTTGCTCATCAAGCATTCCCTTTCCCATGGCAGGTATCATATCATGGCAGATTTTTAAAAGGCAATAATAAAGATCACTCTTACTTTTAAAATACAGGGCATTCAGCACACTTGATGGTCTTACAATTGCAACAATTCCACACTCCAGACTTTAATGATTTCTCTTCCCCTCCACTTACCTCCAAAGAAAATGATATTTTCCCCAAGTGCATTGAATGACACTGTTTATAAAAGGTGGTCACACATTCAAAGCTCCAAAGAAAAAAACAGCCTTCTGGGGTTAGAACTGAAGCCTAGAAAGAACCTGCCTGATGGAGTAAATTAGTCTAGAAGGTTATTGAAGTTTCATCCCCCAAACATGTGGGCATGCTTCCTATACTATGATTTAGACTATTTGAGTGTTGAATTTCTGAGTGTTTCATATAGACAGAATTTCAAAAACTGTTTTTGTCAGCTAAAATGCAAAGGTTTGCCTGCTTGCAACCTTCCTCCTTGTCAGCATTGGGACTCTGAAGACATTTTAACTTTAACTGTGAGAAAAGCAGGCATGAAAGGGGCGAAATGATAAGCCCCATCAGTTCAGACGCTGGCAACAGTGATGCCTTTGCTGATGATGTGAATGGTAAAGGGGGCTGTTTGGCTTCTTGAAGGTTTTATTCTAATTCTTCTGATGCAACTTCTTCACTGATGTAACATGTTAATTTAAATTTCCCAGTGATAAAGAGGAGTGGACGGTGGTAGTTTAGGGAGAGCTGGGATTGAGGGAGAGGATGGGAGGGAGGGGGAACTGTTGGTATGTAAAATGAATAAAAAACATAAAATAAAATAGAATATCATATTTTTTAAATGCACATAGTGAGTTTTACATAAGATGAATCCTGCAGAAAGCCAGATGGAATCATGTCATGTGAGACACTACTTCAATAGCATTTCTAAGATCAAAAGTACCGTCGACTAAGAAATAAATCGGATTATTAGCAAAATATTCCACACTATCCTAGTATTTTCTATACATATTTTACTGTAACAATAAATCTATATTGAGGTATAAGAGTTTTAAATTTTAAACTGTATGTGTGTGTGTGTCTGTGTCTATGTGTGTGTGTCTGTGTGTGTGTGTGTCTATGTGTCTGTGTATGTGTATGTAGGAGTCCCTGCAGCAGAAGGTACTAGAGGTTGTGAGTTGCCCAATGTGAGTGCTCAGAGCCAATCTCGAGTCTTCTACAACAGCAGTGTGTACCTTTAAACACAGAGCCATCTATACATTCCTACAACTAGATTTATCAATCACTTTACTAGCCCAAGTCGCCACATTCATAGAAAAGCCTTAGCTAAAAATCTCTCAAGATTCATTGTCTTTGTAAGATCACCAATAAAGAGAAATGTTGCTACTTTGGCATTTAATAATTTAAAATCATCCAAACTACACTTGATGTAGTTGTACTAAATTTTCTTTAATTTCTTTTTTCCTAAGAGAGTATGTTTCCTCACAAGAAACTACATGCTAATATGTTAAGTCACCACATTCTTCTCTGTAGTCATGTAACACCATAACATAAAGTTAATCAACTTCAGGACTGGGGAACTTTTAAAATTTTTATTTAAATTAGAAAAAAAATCTTATTTTACATATCAATCCCAGTTCCTTCTCCCTTCCATCCTCCCATGCTCCCCACTGACTCCCACATCCCATCCCCCAACCACTCCCCAGGGAAAGTGAGGCCTTCCATGAGGAATCATCAAAATCTATCAAGTCGTTTGTGGTATGGCCTAGGTCTTCCTCTATGTATCTAGGCTAAGAGAGTATCTATCCCTCCATGGGGAATGGGCTCCTGAATTCTGTTCGTGCACTAGGGATAAATACTGGTTCCACTGCCAGAGGCCCTATAGACTTCCCAGGCCTCCTAGCTGACACCCAAGTTCAGGGAGCCTGGTTCAGTCCTATGTTAGTTCCCCAGCTGTCAGACTGGGGTCCATGAGCTCCCACTTGTTCAGGTCAGCTGTTTCTGTGGGTTTCTAGGCTGGGGAACTTGTAAGGTTACTGTCCCACGAGCATGAGTTCGGGTCTCTGAACCCATACAAGGCATGATGCCCATGCTTGGTAATCCCAGGACTGGAGAGGTAGAGACAGACAAATTACTGGGCTTCACTAGCCAACCAGTTTGCCTAATCAACAAGTTCTAAGGAAGCCAGTGATAACCTTATAGAAAAAAAAAATGGAGGACAGCTCCTAAGGAATGATCCCAAATGTTGACCTCAGGCCTTCAAAGGCATACATTAGTACACACAGTGAGAGAGAGAGAGAGAGAGAGAGAGAGAGAGAGAGAGAGAGAGAGAGAGCGCTTCACGCTATTGTTCTTGATGTGACCATAGCATAATTGGGGCTCAAAAGCAGGGGGATGGGAAAGGTATATCTGAGCTTCACAGGAAAGTAGCCACTCTCAGAATTTTGGCTAAACAGAGCTTAAACACACACTATTAAATCTTAATACAAAACTTGCTGAAGTAAGACTTATGTAAATAATAAAAAGGGTACATAGGCATTAGATAACCAAGCAGATGACGGCAGCAGATAAAAATGATGGAAATATGAGAGAGGACAGAGATAAAATGGATGGAGTGGTGCCATCTCAGAGCAGAGAACACAAAGAGACAGGGAGGGTCTCCAATGGGGAGAAACAAGCAGTTGAAGTTGCTAAGCCCCCAAAAGTTTCTGAAATGTGGGGAAAAAATAAAGCATAAGGCTGCAGGAAGAAGGACGGAGGTTGTAAAATCTGAGTAAGGTCTCTATACCCCCTTGCCAGACATATAAAACCTAGCTGCTAAACCCAGTGCTGGCAGCAGTCATGGGGGTGGGGAGGGGATGTATTCTCTACAGCAGTGACTCTCCTGTTGCTGTGGCCCTTTAATACAGTTCTTCATGTTGTGCTGACCTCCAAGCATAAAACTATTTTCACTGCTACTTCATAACTGCAATTTTGCTCTGTTATGAATCATAATGTAAGTAGTTTTGGAAATAGACTTTGTTGAAGAGGCCATGACCCACAGTTGGGTCTAGACCAGTGCTCTAGAGAAACTGAGCCACTAAGTCTTTAGTTCTCATGCAGTGGTTAAAGAAAATCCAAGAATATTCCATATTGAAAACAAAAAAGTAAAATTCCTCGCATTAAATAATGACGAAGATTATGATCTCTTACCCCATTCCATCCACATTCGAAATGGTAACAGACAAAAGATGGGGGAATATCTGTCCATAAAACTGTCCGCATTTATGGCATTTGGCAGTCCCTTAGTGAGGACACAACAGCCATTCATTTAACAATTTTGGTGTCCCCAGTTAAACAAAATTAGACAACCAAATTTATTCATATTTATATCTAGCATGAAAGGCAGAGAAATAGAACAGAGAAATAAAAATGAGATACTTGAGGAAACTATAACAAACTTTCAAACTCTAAGAGAAGCAGCAAAGACAAATGATGTCGATGAAGACAGAATCACGTGAGTGCATTAATTTTAATGGGTACTCAAAGCATAAAATAATTACCAAAATTAAAATTCTAAGAATAGAAAGAAAATTGAAACCAGAGAGTCAAGAAGTGGTGAAAGTTCAAATACCAACCTACGAAATACAACACATAACACAGCTTTAGAGACAGATAACACACCATTGAATAATCACTCATAAAGTTAAATGTGTGTATTTCAAGGTTAAAAAATTCATAGTACAAGGCCTTCATCATTAGCTACAGAATATTGTAGGTCAAGACATGTTTCCAAAAGTATAATCACTTGTACATAGGTTATATGAGATAGGGAAAATCGCCAAGACTTCTCAACTTCAACATGAGAAATTAGAAAATAACATATTAATAAATATTTATCAGGTGCTAATCTCTTTTTGTGTTTGTTTCAGTAATGAAACCCAACATAGGACCTTACACATGCTAAGCAAGCCCCCTACCACTGAGGTATAATCCAAGCTTTCTGGCCACTTTTGTAGATGTGTGGGGATACATGTGTTAGATTTGGATATATCACTTATTTTAAAAGAGAAGGAAACATGAAAGGCTGGTGAGATGATACAGTAGGTAGGTACCTGCAGTAGAGCCCAGGGATCTGAGTTTGAGTCCCAGGACATACTACATGATGGAGGAAGAATACTGAGACCCAAGTTTTCATCTGTTCCCCACATGTGGGAGGGTGAATATGTACACCCCACAAACATGTAGACACGGTTAAATAAATACAATCTAAATTTTAAAAAGTTAATATTTAAATGTTACCATATTGTGACATTTATTGTGAGTGGTACAGAAATACACAATAAACTTTTCCCAATTCATCAGTGGGCTACATAGTATATATAAAGATAATGAATGAAGAGGAACTGGAACAATGTTTGGGAAACCAGGATTGATAAGGCAGAGTTGATTTGCACACCTACATAAACAAGTAAGAGGTAGTTTTCAGCAAAGAGAAGGGCATTAGTCATGATGACATCTTGAGAAGCATTCCAGGTAGCAGTCCACAACAATAGGCTAAAATCATGTATAATCACATGATAAAGTATTGTGTCTTATAAAATACAAGGGAAAATGTGAAACTGTAAGATTGATTTTATTTCATAATAAGATGTCAAAAACTATGAATTCTGAAGAGACTTACTTTCCTGACTTTGAAATAGATTAGAAAAGATAAAATGCATTAAACATAGAAATGACACTGAAATTTTCTCTAAGAAACTGAGACTTAAATGACATCATAGGAAAATGTTCCACAGAACAAGAATTATAGCCAATTTTTAAAAAATACTTTTGGAGGTTAATACATTGAAATTAAGTTAAATTTAGATGATAAAAGAACAGGAGGGATTGAAAACCACTAACAACGAAATACATTTGTGAAATGTTAATGTTTTATAAGCTCTGTAAAATTGTATGTTTCCTAATCAAAATCTTAACAACATGTGCTAAATGTTAGGAAACATTATTTTTGACTGATAAGATTATTTCTTCTTATATGAATTTTCCATATTTTAATATCAATATATAGTATTCCATGACCAGGAAATAGAACATGTGATAACAGATTAGACACAGAAAACAGAATCAGCGTATGAAGTGTCCCTGAGATGTACTCTTTCCTCTAAGGGCTAAGAGGATTTTCAAGAGAAACCCCAAATTGATAAATGACACATCTCTGTGATTGTGACATTACAGAAAGAACCACATTTAAGTGACAGCTAGCTCTCAAGCAAGAGACAGAAAATGGGCCTTAAGTATTACACGGGGGCGGGGGGACAGAGGGGGAAGGCACTGCACTCCAAGTTATACTTGTCAATAAGCTCTGAGATCTCAAGGACTGATTGTCATTCAGTATAAAGTACTCGTCAAAGACAACAGATCCTGGGCAGTGAAATAGCCAGCAGGATCAATGAAATTCTTCTTCTCCACTGGACGTCAAAATAGTGCAAAGTTCCCTACATGCATCTATGGTAAGTAGACCTGTGAGATTTGCTGGAGGACAGAGAAGCATGGAGCTGTTATAATACAGATGTTAAAGGACTTATGCAGCCACTCCTCAGTACCTACGGGGTTCATTCTGCTCACTCCACCACACCCATACCCATGATAGATACCAAAATCTGCCAGTGCTGAACTTCCTTATATAAAATGGTGAGGTGTTTGCATATAACATGGACATCTTCCCATCTACTCACTTCATTACTTGTAATACCTACTTGTAATACAAAGCAAATACTGTGTGTGCAAGTATATGTTACACTGTGCTATTTAAGGAGTAATATCAAGAAAATTATGTATGTTCAGTATATATGCAATTTTTCCCCAGCAATTTTTCTACTGGTAGTTGGTTGGGTCAGTAGGTGATGGACCTGTGGATTGTATCTCAGCCTGGAAAAATAGAAAAGAAGAAAAACCCAGGGAGCAATGTCTTTGAAATCTACAGAATGGTATAGGCATTAAAAAGTGAAAATACATCAAACTCTGTCAGGGCCCAGGCAATAACCCTGTTTTTGTAGCTTGAACGCACCATATTCCCAATGGGTTCAGATTTGAACATCAGGTACAGAGCTATACCTGTATTAGAAAGTTGTGCAAGCTTTAGGATGATTGCTGGAGGATGTGGATCACTGGGACCATCCTCGGGGCATTTATAATCTGACACTTCCTCTTTTTCTTTCTTCTCCTTGAGTATTTACACAATGTCATTGGCTGGCCTCTTTTCTCCCAGGATGCTATGTCTTACCACCATGATGGAAGGAGCTACTGGAACCAAAAGCTAGAATAAGCACTTCCTTCCTTGGATTATTTTTGTTGGAAGTTTGTTCAAAGCAACAAGAAGAGTAACTGAAATATCCATAAACAAAGGAGTAAATAAATAGAAGATGAAAGAGTAGTCAGAAATATCAATGCTGTGGTGTTTAATGACTCACAACAAGATGGAAGTACATGTGAGTTCACAGAGAGTGAGGCAGGATGCACTGGTCTGCACCAGACAGGGCCCTGGAACAGAGAGAAGAGGATGCATGCCCCATGCCTAACCCAGGAATGATTTTCAACTGATAAACACTTGAAAATGAAATTTTAGTTTTCATCAAGGGAGTCTCACTTAAGGGTACTCTTAATGGTAGGCTGCATGGCCAGAAGTAACAACAGAAAACAAACTCAACAGTATCGTTGGAGGTTCCTTATCTTATGCAGTATCTTAGATGTTCCCTTTTGTCCTTGTTATTTTGTATTTTTATTTATTTTTTATTTAAATATTTGTTGTCATCTCTTTTTAGCCTAAAGGGCTTTTGTGTATATATGATGCTTTTGTGTATTTATGGGATTCTTGAGTGTTCAAATGAGCAGGTCCCTATTTCTTGTTCCTTCTCCTGGGTTATTTTCCTTCTGTTTGTTTTGTCCTATTCCGATGCAGTAGTTTTTGTTTTATCAGATTATATCATATTTTGTTATTATCCCTTAGAAGCCTGTTTGCATCCTAATGAAAGACCAAAAGGGAGAGGAGGGGATGGAACTGGGAAAAGTAGAGGGAGGGGAAACAAATCAAGATACATGATTGAAAAAAAAAAACTTTTCAATATAAGAAAAAAATAAACAAAAAGGAAGACTATTCTAGCTTTCGTTTAGTTGGTGTTAGCACAGTCCATCTTCCTTAGCCCTTTATGTTTCAGTCTGTAGGCAAAGTGAAGGTTTTTTTTTTTTTTTTGCATACAACATGCAGCTGTATCATATTGATTAAATAAATAAATAAATTGACATAAACTAAAAGTTAAGATTGATCTAATGAACAGTACTGTAGTGTAAATTTCCTCATACTCATCCAGAAATTAACTGGTGCACCGCATATAATGAACACTTATCAAAAGCACTAAACAAATCACAGTAACTTGGGAAAACATTCCTAGTCTGATCACACTGACATCATGAAGCCATGTCCCTGCCCTGCTCCTGGGTTTGCTGTCAAGTGAAAATCAGACAAGGAACCTGAGCAATTGTTGTTCTTATAACTGTATCATGTTAGGACTAAAATCCTAACAATAATAATAAGCTTTAATTTGTGGAAGAACTGCCTTGCTTTGAGTTTGCAATGCATGTGTCTTGAAGCATTTTATTTTATATTTCTCATCACACAAGCCAGTTGCATGTGAACTCCGTTCATGCCATCACTTTCAATGCTAGGTTCTGTTTTCATTTGCCTTCTTTGTGATCTGATGGAACTGTATTACTAGAGAATGAAACATGAATTTGTGTGACATGACAAACACAATGGAAGCTGCAAGAAGCAAGAGTGTGTCATTACAGAGAACGAAGTAGTCATTGTCAAGGTAGAAAACTACTAGGGTCATATTGCTCAGTATTGCCACTCTCTGAAAAATGTCATTAGCTCTATTTTCTGTTCCTTATATATTAATGCTCTTTATTCTGCTTCATGAGCAAGACTATTATTGATCTATCTACACTTTTGGATTAACAGACCATGGTGAGACTTTTAAAACCACTTAACCTGGTGTCCTCTTCATTGTTGGAGTCATATTGTGTCAAAACTTAACCCAATCCTCATATAGAAAAATTATGGAAAGATAACTTATCTCAGAAAGTCTCAGACTATTTTTTTTAATTTCCCTAAGGCAGGGAGGAATAAATAGCTCTACCCTGAGGTCTAATGGCACAGCTCCAACTTCCAACTTAACAGCCATGGCTGTGAAATTTCTTTGAAGAGTTAGGTAGACTATTTTAAAAATGCAAATATGTGACTCTACCGCATGGCTTTTTTATTTTTAATATTAAAATGTTTCTTAAATCTGCCTTTGAACAAAATTGATGGGCTAAGACAAACAACTTCAATTTCATACCATACAGGGGCATATTATTCTATATCTCTGGTGATAATTGTCCCCTAAACTCAAAATTGTTGTGGGGGTGTGGTCTTTTTTCCTATAAAAGTGGTGGTGAAATATATGGTAGTGTAAGAATTACCAAGTCATAAGAATTCTTGTGTTTTGATCAAATGAGTCTATTTTAGCCATTTTTTTTTCAGAAAGAACTTCTTTACTGAACACTGTAGTGCATGTTGTAATTTAAGAAAAGCAGCACAAGAGAGAAAGACTCCATGTGACCGGGTTCAAGCAGAGGGGTTTTTAATTAGGGAAAGGGATCATAAAAAAGGGAAAGGGGAATGGGCAGACTGGCCTCTGAGGACAGGAGCATCAGGAGAGAGGAAGGAGGGGCAGAGAGAGAAATAGAAAGAGGGAAAGATAGGGTAGGAGGTGAGCAGAGCCCTTTTAAAGGAGAACATAGTGAATACACACAGGTGGTGCTCCTAGCTGCAGCAGCTGAGGGTGTATCCTGTCAGAACCCCAAGGACAGGACGTATAGATGCCTGAATACTAACAGTGCATGTAAATATATTGACCAGCCACACTAATATATCTCCGCCCTTTATAGCTTTCATTTAAAAGATACAGTCATTGAAAATAGGGTTGCAATGATGAGTTAATGACTTCATTAAATGCTAATATATTTTAAACATCTGGTCTCTTAAATTTAACAAAACTTATGAAGAGACAATGCAATAAGAATATATATACATATATGTGTGTGTGTGTGTGTGTGTGTGTGTGTAACAAATGTTAGGAACTCAAACTGTATCTAAATGCTTATCATAAGGATGATAAGAATGAAAATTTTAGGTGTATTTCTTACATTCATTTTATCCCATTAAAACATTTTGCCAGAGCTAAGGAAATACGTCACTCACTAAAATAAATACTTGCCTTACAAGGTTCACGACCTGAGTTTGACACCCAAAATTGAAGTTTTTTCTTTTTAAGAGAGGGACGGTGACTGTCATATGCTTGTAATTCTAGAATCGGGCATGGCAGGGACAAGCTGATCTTTGGGGCTCACTGCTCATTCAGTCCTTTCTCCTCACTGAGTTTAGGTCCAGCTACAGACCTTGCCTTGATTTGTAGGAAAAGAGGGAGAGTACGTGGCAGCGTCTGACAAATTACACAGAAGATCATTTTCTGGTTTCTGTGTACATGCACATCTGCTCAAACACACACACACACACACACACACACACACACACACACACACAGAGCGAGAGAGAGGCATACATGCATGTGCACATGTAAACACACCAAAATATTTACAATTTGGGTGCTCACACATATTTTGAGCTTTTATATTCAGACTTAGAAAATGTGGCCCCAATTTGTCCTATCTATATAACTCACTGTAGCCACACTGACTAGTGACAAAAGAAAAGATTCTCCAACCCTCTCAGCTGCACCCAGATCTTGACTCTCCCCAAACCTGATGTGTAGCCTCGGAGAAGTTAGTTAACTCCTCAACTCCCTGTCTGTCAAATGGGTGCAACAGTAGAGTTCCTATCTCATAGCATTTTTGAGAGAGCTAAGGAACCATGTGTCAAGCATCTGAACATTTTGGGAGGAGAAAGATTACCATGTAAAGTGTCACTTCGTTTATCTCAAGAATCTTAAGCAGCACGGCAGGGTCCTGAGGTGTGTGTATCTCTACATTTCATGGGACAACTTCAATGACTACACTGTAGAGCATCCTCTGAAGCTGACAGCTCTTTTAAGCAGCAAGCTTCACAGCAGTAATACACTGTATACCTTTTCCTTTCGAAGAGCAATTCTTATTCTTACTACACATCTAGGTCTTATGTGTATCATTTAGGCTGACAACACTGTTAAATCAGACTTCTGATCCCGACAAACTGAAGAACATTCATTAATTCTGAGGAAGTTTAAATGTATAAGGAGAGGTTTTAGAATGATTGTTATTTGGAGGGCTGAAAGAGTAGCTCAGTAGTAAACTGATGCCTCAGCCTTGACAAGGCCATGACTTCAACTTTGGTAGCACATTAGCAATGATATTGATATTTATAATGATAATTATGATGATGATAACAGATAACAACTTAAGTTGAGACATGCAGGTTCATCTTACAAAAGCTAGAGTTTGATGACAGGGTATTTTTCTATTTGACCCAGGAGGATTGTTTTGAGAATTCATAAACAGATCTCTTTCTGTGACTTACAATGTCTTCACACAAATGTATTGCATTTGTTTGTATACTTAAGCAAAACAGAATGTTCTTGTTGAGTAGATTTATCCCCTATGACAGGTCAGCACCAAGAATAAAAATTAAATCAAGGAGCTGATAATGTAAAAAATGCCAACACACCACATATGCATAAAAACAGCTCTGTGTTTAAGAAATGTTAAATAAAATCAAATATGATGACTGCTAGCAACCTTCTGCTGATGCAGACATTTCTTTAAAGGGGCCGTAAAATAACAGACTTTTCTCTCAATGAGACGCAAAGGATTTCCAGAGCTTGCAATTTCTTCCTGACATAATAAAGTATGAAAAACAAAATCTAATTTAAATATTCATGCCTCCACTTTACTTAATGCCATGTCACTGTGGCTACAGATATTTTACTTTAATGCTCTTCCTGCTTTAGAACAGCTAAAAGATAGTATCAGAAGGTAGTATCTAAAAGGTAGTATCAGAACGCATTGTTCAAGTATTGCTTTCTTTCCTTAAAAGATATGTCCTGCTGCTAATACCATCTTCAAAATACGTGCCTTATATCTGAAATGGACAAAACCCCACTGGTGAAGGGACAAGCTTTAGGACTTGGTCTCCCTTCCATATTGACACAACACCTTAAGAACTGAAGAAGAAATGTGATCAAATCTAGCATAGCAGCAAAAATCTGAACAATATAATTTGTTCCCTGAAATTCCCTACAGTCAAGAAGAATCAGCTGGGCTTCAACATTCAAGGAACAGTATCAATAAAATACACATAAAATAATACCAAGGTACTTTGTAGGGTTGGCATTTTGAGTAGAGATAGCTGATAAATGAGCTTATTTGAAAACTGCTCTCAATAGAAAAGGGGAAGGTCTGTCTCTTGTGTAGAGTGTGCATGAAAGTGTCCTTTGATTAATTTGGAACAGAGAAAAGGTCATTTAACATCAACTATCATAGTACATTGAAAATCTAACATCATACTCTTCTCCTTATCGCCCACTCAAACACCACAATTTCGCACATACGTGGACACCCATGCATGCACACAAAAGGTGAACACATGCCCACAACTCAAATGCAAGTTCTGTAGAGATTGGGTATTCCCATATGGTGCAGTAAATCACACAGTTTGTCACCTGTTAGAATCCATGTTGCAGGCAGGAGTTAGGGATGTCCCAGTGTTTTACAAGTCCTTTCCGTCGTAGTTTATCAAGGAAATCTCTCATACTAAGAAATATATTTCTTCACAAGTAGAGAATATGAAAAGGACTCTTACTGATTTTTACTTGCAATTGGCAATAAGTTTTCACATTAAATTAATACAATGTGACAGAAAGCAGTCTAGATTGAAAAGTGCTTCCAGTAGAGGCTTCAAGAGGATTTGGAAGGAACTAAGTGATGTGGTGCCTGCTAGTAATCCTTGGGAGGCATACACAAAACCTGCTGTAGTCTAGGTATGGAGAAAATGTTTTAATTCAAAATTTAGCTCCCTAAATTATCTGGTGTGTGTGTGTGTGTGTGTGTGTGTGTGTGTGTGTGTGTGTGTGTGTGTGTTTTGTTTCTTTAGGTTCAAGATATTTTATAAATAATAAAATATACATAATATTTTATTAAATTTTGGTAGCCCAAACTTTTTAAATACATGAAAGGAAGTTCCTCATATTCTAACTAAATTTGAATCTAGTTTATCTTTAACATTAAGGGGTAAATGTCAGGTTGTCACATAAAATGTAAATCCCAGCATGGAAAACATGACAGCTTTAGTGAAATTTGAACATTTAAAACATGTGTTGTATCAGAAAAAAAAAAAAACTAAAAATAACATCCATTTTCACTGCTGAGTTTCTCACTATTTGGATTATTTTTCAGCTTTAACTTTGCTTTCAATCAATGTCCCTAAGTTCACCTGCTGGCATTTATGGAGAAACACACTTTACCAGCTCATGCAAAGGAGTTCCTTTCCTTCATTCTCTTATCCTTTCTTCCTATTCTGTCCTTTTCCTTCTCTTTCATTTATGCTTCTCTTATAAGTTAAAAAAAAAGTCTTTTGACCTTTGTGTTGGATACTTTCTAGTGAGGTATCTGAATATTGTGCTGACCTCCCACCACCACCACATACACTCATAATTAATTCACATTTTCCTCATGTCTAACTATCACACTAATTTTCAAAAGATGTTGTGTGATTTGAAATGACTCAGGCATAGTAATGTTTTGTGTGTGGTAGAGGGCATTGTAGAAGCAATAATAATCTTTATTGGATAAAGAGTAGGCAGGCTCGGATCAGGAGGAATCTGTGTTTTCAGAAGTCATCCTAGAAGTGCAGAAACTGGGAACTTACTAAAGCCCAATGTAATAGCCATACAGAATGAGGAAGGTAGCTCCTAGAAAGTTCCTTCAGTCTCAGGGTGCAGACAGAGCCACCTCCTAACCTCTCTGCCACTCTGTAATGTGCTCACATCTCTCTATTTGCTTTATTTTGTATGTTTGCAATCTTGACTTCCCCAGCACCTCAATACCCAATCTCCTTAATCTCTGCCAAGGACCTGTCTTGATTCTAACCATGACTTCCAGCTGCTCACATGCCTCCTCTCTTCTCTGCATTTTACCCAACTTCTCAACTCTCACTTCTTTTCTTACAGTCTCAGTTACCAGTTTCCATCTCTAGGGCCGACACTGTCCCATGCACCTCAAACCTACATCATCTCTGTTTTTCTGCAAATCTTGCTGAGCTCTTTCATCTCTCTTTTGCCCAGATTGTGGTGACATTTAAGCATAATTCTCCATATGTTCTTATTTCCTGTACTGTTGCTGTGATAAAATACTGACCAAAACTATCTTGGGAGAAAAATAAATAGTTTATTGGCTTATGTTTCAGCATCACTGATCATCACTGAGCCAGTTCAGGGCAGGAACTCAAGCAAGAACCAGGAGGCAGGAACTGAGACAGACACTACAGAGGATGGCTGCTCATTGTGTTATTCTCCATGGCTTGCTCAGCTTTCTCACATAACTGAGGACTATATGCCCAGAGCTAGCACAACTCATATTAGGCTGGACCTTCTCACATCAATCCATCAAGCATTAATCAAGAAAACACCCCCACAGACATGCCCATAATCCGAAGAAGGCAATTCCTCATTTAAGAGTCCTTTTCACATGACCCTACTTTGTATCAAACTGACAAAAAATCCAACTGGTACCTCATAATATTTTACTTTTAATCAGACCTACATCTCCCACAGTGTCCATAATTTTCATACCTGTTTCACTTTATACCTGATAAGATCCACCAAAGCTAACAAACAGAAGTCCAATATAATAACAACAAGCAAACTCTGTCTTACTTGGAAACCATAAAGCATTCTCATAGTAGGGGAGTATGGGTATATGTGTTAATAGTCAAAGGAGGAATGCATGCTTAAATACATGTAATTGAGGAAAGCATAATCTCAAAAATAAAACTGTTAAGTTACTTTTTGATTTTTGATTACTCTTTTTGATTTAGAATACTCAGTTACATAGACTAAAAATAGAATTATAACTTAGGATTATTCATGTTCTCAGCACTGGCATACTGTGAAGAACAGAGGAGATATCTAATCAAAGCCTGGAAAACCAACAAGTAAAGGTAATAATGGGCTTGTAGTTAGACAAGATATTTTATGGCAATGTTGTCATCAGTTAGATGTCGAACCACTTAAAGGATGAGCAAGTATTTCATTAACATTCAATGTCCCTGATTTAGAGGGGAAGAGCTTCATGTTGCTTATATTCACTGTACAAACCAATGAGATTCACTGTACAAATGTAAACAGGATTACCAATAAGAAAATGTCAGCCAGGCATGGTGGCTCATGCTTATAAACCCAATACTTCAGAAACTAAACAGAGGTTTGCTGTGAGCTCAAAGCCATCCTGGGATACATAGTAAGTTCCAGGCAAGCGTGAAATATAGTGTGAGAGGCCTCTGTATCTTTTAAAATGGTAAAAGGGAGAGAAAAATATCTCAAATTTAAAATTAGGTAACAGTCAAAAAGGATGATGATTTGTTAATGAAGTAAAAAGAAGAAATTTTGTAATTACTTTTAAACATTTAAATTTTATGATCACCTCATCCATTTTCAAATCAACAGGTACAGATTACATAAATAAAATATTTACATGTATTAGAAAGAACAAGTCTGTTGTTTGATTAATGGGTAGCTAATTGATGGTATTGTTTAACTGGTTGTGTTTTATGAGGAATGTCCATAAACCCTGTGGCTTAATTCAACATATGCTTACTATCACAATTTCTACGGGCAGGAATGGTTACAGAATGGATAGGTACCCTCTTCAAGATACACCAGGTAGCAGTCAGCAGTGATTTCAGCATTGGTTGGTCTACCCTTACATCTTGGCTGTCACTCAAGCTTCCTACCGTTCCTAAAATTCCTCTCATGACTTGCCTGCCTGTTCTTCAAGGTTGCAGAAGATAGTTCTCTCAGCTCCAAGTGATCTCCTAAGAGCTCAAATTATCAGTTAGGCCCAACTCAAGGTAATTTCTCACATGAATATCTCAAAGAAAGCTAACTAGTGGGCAGAATTATATTCTCTATGATAAAGTGTACCCCAATCATCTGAGTGACAACCCAGCATTTTCATGGATCCCATCCATATTCACTTAGAGATTACTATACAGAAAACATAACCTGTGGATTGAGAATCTTGAAATATTCAGAACCTTTGCTACAGTGAATACCCTTCTAGTTTGAGTATATATATACAATTTGTCTTCTAACATAAAGACCAGTCACTTTAAAAACTACCAAAATTAATCTCACTAATATTTTATCTATGTGTTGTTACTGATATTTACTCTAAGCTTCATTCTGTGGAAAGTGAGTTCTGATTTAAGATCAAGCCACTGTTACTACTCTTGGTAAAATGCAGGTCTCCAGTTATTAACATCCGGATGTCATGACAGACTGGAAGCCCAGCCCCTGTTCTTTGTTCCATTATGGTGTCAGCATAACATTTTAAGCTGGTTGGTAAGTTTGGTGTAAACTATGTTGGTTGTAAAAGTTCAGATCTCTCTGGGTGCAGTTCATATAATTTCTTTTTCTTTTCTTTTTTTGGGAGAGGGGGGAATTCACTCTTTTATTTTATTTTTTTTATTTAATTTTGAAAGTCTTATTTTAACATATAAATCCCAGTTTCCACTCCCTCCCATCCTCCCATGCTCCCCACCAACCCCCCCACTCCCCATCCACAATGGCTAGAATCAAAAACACTAATGACAGTTTATGCTGGAGAGGATGTGGAGAAAGGGGAACACTCCTCCATTGCTGGTGGGAGTGTACACTTGTACAGTCATTTTGGAAACCAGTATGATGGTTTCTCAGGAAAATGGGAATCAGGCTACCTCAAGATCCAGCAATTCCACTCTTAGGCATATACCCAAAGGATGCACTTTCATACAACAAGGACATCTGCTCAACTATGCTCATAGTAGCATTATTTGTAATAACCAGAACCTGGGAGCAACCTAGATGCCCCTCAACCAAAAAGGCATATTTTAAATTACCAAAGGACATTTTCAATCAAAGATTCTCAACAGGCAAAGCATACTGAGGAATATACTTCTAGTGATGGTCTCTCAGATATTTAAAGACAAAGGATACATGTTTTCCTGAGTCTGCTTTAATATATGTTAAAATATGTTCCATCAAAAAAATAAAAAAACATGTTGTTGTAAACCTTTACTGTCACATCTACCTTTGCCCCACTAAAGTAGACTGTGGCCTTCTGCAGTATGGCAACAGAGATTTGTTTTGCTAATTTCTCTTAGCAAAAAGAAAATAGGTCAAAAAGACAGAAACAGAAGAAAAAAGAAAGAAAAATTGGTCAGTTGCCTCCATGATAGTCTGCTGCAATAGTGGCACAAAAGTTGAGGGAGAAACCCACCACTATCGATTGGATTTAAGGCCACTCAGAGAGATGAAACTCATGCTTGATACTGCTCAAGTTGCTATTCTGCCAAAGGAATGTAGCAATAAAATTACCCCTAATTACATTTCACTATACTCATAGGACAGCTTCTTGCTCAACCATCTTCTTGCAGTAGGTGAGAACTAACACAGAGGCCTATAACTGGACCCTGTACAGAGAGTGAGTCCTAAAGAGGATGTCTCCATTAAATCCATGCCCTCAGGGCTCAGAGATCTTTAAAGAAGAAAAGGCAGAAATATTGTAACAGCCAGCGGGAGTGGATGACAACTAGAAAACAAGGCCTTCTAGGCACAACAGGACTAATACACTTATGAACTCACAGAGACTATGAGCATGCACAGGGCTGCACAGGTCTGAGCCAGATGGGTTCCAACACCATGACAGGATGTGGACACAATCTCCCATTCTGAACCCAGAAGCCACCTCTAACTGATAGCAGCCCACAAAGGAAAAACTAGTTTTCTCCAATGAAGTCCTACTGGGTACACAAACCACACTTATGGGCATACCCATTCCCAGAAATAGATGAACAACACAACACAACAACACAAAACAAACTCAATGGTATTTTTGGAAGGATTTTGCCTCATAGTTATCTGATGATTTTTTTAACTTTACAGATGTTTTGCTTATGTAATATGGTTTCCAATATTGTGTCTTTATGGTATTTCTGTAAGTACTGTGTTTTTATGGCATTTCTGTAAGTACAAGTATTGGGTCTCTGTATATGTTTGTTTTTTGTATTTTCCTTTGCCCTCCCCCTTATTTGTTTTGTCCTAATCAATTTTCTCTTTTGTTCTTTCCTTTTTTTCTTTTGGTTACCTGATTGTTAGGATCTGGGAAGAGTTGGGAGAGGGGAACCATGATCAGTACATAATACATGAAAAAAACCTATTTTCAATTTTAAAAGAAGAAAGAAAATACATAAAACTTCAACATTTTACAAAAATTTGTAAACTCTGGGAAAATGCAAATTTCCTGAAGTGACCCAAGGATTATGATTAATTCATTTACTTTAGGGATGGTCCCTACATTGTACACTTCCCACACTTTGGTTATTTGTGCTCAGGTAAACCTTTAAGAATTAAGTCACTTAGCTGGGCAGTGGTTGCCCACACCTTTAATCCCAGCACTTGGGAGGCAGAGGCAGGCAGATCTCTGTGAGTTCGAGACCAGCCTGGTCTACAAGATCAAGTTCCAGGAAAGCCTACAAAGCCACAGAGAAACCTTCTCTCAACCCCTCCCCCCAACAAAAGAATTAAAGAATTAATTAAACCCCTTGTACACTTTTTACCAGTTCTATCAATTTAACTCCTGAAGGCTTGATATACAGAATATATGCTAGGAAGAACTTGCCTGTCCAAAAAAAAAAAAAAAAAAAAGACTAAAAGATAAAAAATATATAGCAATAATATTTGAAAATGTTTTGAGATCTTGAGTTTGTTACACACACACATACACACACACACATACACACAAACACACACACACATCAAACAGGCTTGCTGTCATAAATATATTTGCAAATGCTTTTTTAACTCTTAAATGCTCTTGCTTTGCAGGACTCCTCTCTGAAACCATACATCTGACCTACATGCTCCATATAAGACAGATGTGTTCTCCATCTTTCATGTCATATAATTATGCTGTGCTTTCTCTTCTATTTTCCAATTGGCAATATTGTTGTAACATTATTTCCACTAAGAAGAAAAGTACCTTAGGAGAGTTTCACTGTTTCCTGGGAACTTGAAGAGTCCATGTTATATAAAAGACTACATGGAAAATTAAAGTTAATTTCTGTTGTGGAATATTACTTTAACTGTGTAAATGTGTGTTATATGTGTTTAAGCTGCATTTGTTTAATGACATAGAATGCTTGTTTAATTGTGTAAAGATGTATTATATTTATTTCACCTTGACTGTCTAAGGCAACTGGTTGGTCTAATAAAGAGCCAAACATCGAACACCTAGGCAGAGAAAGGATAGATGGGGCTGACAAGCAGAGAGAATAAAAAGGAGAACAAGAAAGAAGAAGAGAATGAGAGGAGAGGGCAAGAAGCCCTGAGGCAAAAAGTAGATAAAGAGAAACAGGTTAAGTTAAAAGAGTTAGCCAGAAACAAGCCTAAGCTAAGCTGAGCATTCAAAATTCTCTATGTCATGATTGGGGAGCTTGTTGGTGGCCTAACAGAAAAGGACAGGTACATATTTCAAAGAGCAGAAGTTGCTTGGTATACTTTTTTTATTCCACAGAAACATGTCTGTATGCCTCACACATTAATTTACATTAAAAGAAAAAATGAATGATGCTAAGATGCAACTACGTTGGTAGTGTTTGCTTAGCACACGTGAATCCTTCCTGTGTTTGATCCTCAGCACTGTAACCCAGCACTCAGAAGGCAAAGGTAGGAGAACCAGAAATTCAAGATCATTTTTACTACATAGCAAGGCTATGTTAGACCTTGTTGCAAAACAAACACGAACTAATAACAATAATAACAGGAGAAGTATACGAAACAATATTAGAGAATTCTGAAAGAATGCCAGTGTAAACTCTATGGAATACATGGGACAACATCTTTTGGAACTTACAGATGGAACCTTCCAGGGATTCTGCTGCCCACAAAGAGCATAATTAGGAAATTAGTGCCCACAGTCTCAATAGTAAATCCTGAACTCCCACACCAATGACTATCCATGCTAGTCAATTCCCTTAAAGACTCAGCCTTAGCTGTGACCAAGGAAGTCTTAAACTGATTTAATAATTGTCAGTATGCCATGAATATAAAGCTAGGTCTCATTTAAAAAAATAGAACAATCAACTAAAGAAATCTTCCATTCTCAATATGAAAAACTAAAAAGAAAAATATTTTCTTCTCCATGACAACAGTATTCAGACACACACACAAAATATCTTTTAGAACTCATTTAAATGAGTGGATTCAGTTTTAAAAATCAAATTAAAAGTGTAATTTATTTAGCATGTCTGGTTATTCTTTTATTTTTTTCAGCTGAACTGAAAGGAAAATGTTCTCTTTAATTTTCAGTGAAATTTCTGTAAATGTTAACTTATACAACAAAAGAGCAGATACTTTTCTAAAAGAGACTCTAGATTTGCTATTGTATTAAAAGAGCTTGAGTGAAACTTCTGATTTCTACAGATTTTTTTTTCAAGGTTTTCCTAAAAGACTATGTTCTAGTTGGGTTTCTGTTCATTTGGCAAAACAGCTTAGAAGGAAGGGTTTCTGTCACTTACAGGTCGTAGTCCCTCACAGAGGGGAACAGGGGCAGGAACTCAAGGCAGAATCCTGAAGGCAGTAATTGATTCTGAGGCCATGGAGAAATGCTGCTCGGGGACCACTTCTTCAAGCAGGACATCCCCACACACACATAATGAACTAAGAAAATGAACTACAGACATGCCGCCAAACCAAACTGATGGTGTCAAGTCCTCTTCCCTGGTGACTCTAGTTTGTGTTGAGCTAAACAAACAAATAAAAAACTGACCTACACAGAATTCAATACAAAAGCAGAAGAAAAACAATAGATTGGATGCGTGAGTAATCTCAGACGTTTTCAATTAACAAAACTTAATGTGAAAGAGGACTTCAGTAACTAGACAGAAGGAAGTAAAAGCCTTGAGAAGGTCATGCTGTTTCTGCTCCAGCTGTGGGTGTTGGGTTTCCTTTATAAACGTGTATCTTGGAATTGTTTTCTGAGATGGTCTTAATGAGATCACTCTTAAGTAGTGCAGCACCTTGGGCATAGCTAATCCAGCCAGTGCCCCCTAGAGACATTCTTTCCCAGCTGAGATTAACTAAGGTCAACTCCATTCCCCTTCATCATCTCCAGCTGAACTCCTCAGTGGCAAAGGTTGATGGCCCCTACCTTCACCGGACATCTGCAAAATCACTGTCAGGAGTAGATAATGACACACTGGAAATAGAGAATAAAATTGCCATCTACCACATGGGAATTTGGTCTGGCTTAATAGTGTGTCCTGTTAATGAAACTTGTTATCATTTTCTCACTTGTACATTTACCATTTCTCAGAATGTTTAGGTCTAAACTCACTTTTTTTTCTATAGCATATCATTTATTTTGTGTCCAAAACTTCAAATTTTTACTTGTGATAAATGGATATAGTATTAAAATGGCTACTAATGATTTATTATACTTGTTGACCAGTACATGACCCAACCCTCATCAGTACATAACCCAAACCCTTACAATAGATGGCAATTAACAGAGACACCCATAACTTCTCGATATGCAAGAATAAAAAGCAGTGGATTGCTTAGCCCTAAATGGATGTCCATATCACATCTGTCCCCACAAGTTTCAGGGATCTTCTTGGAAGAGGTGGCAGCTTATTTAAAGTAAATAGTGTTTTTTCAAGAACAGCATAGTTGCACATATGAACTCATGGCTATAACAACATGTACATGACAGATAGCGAGCTCAAGCAAACCAAAATCTCCACACGGAGGTGGAGAGGTAAGCATAAAGTCCCACACTTATCTTAGGAGATATTGGTATTTAATAGTGGCTGGAAGACTTGAAGATAGAGATTCACTTTCCATTAAGGTCTGACACCCAGTAGTAACTCCAGGGCAGGCCCCACACCCATAAGTACTTTGCCAACACAAATTGAACTTCATAGGTTTAGAGAGAGAGAGAGAGAGAGAGAGAGAGAGAGAGAGAGAGAGAGAGAGAGAGGGGATTGGGAAGATGGAAATATCTGAGAGTAATTGAGGGGTTACTATGATTAAAATATGTTTGCAAAATTGTCAGAATTGATACAAATAATACTTTAAAAATAACTTCTCTTTAGCAGAATATAAGAGAACCAATGGATTTGTGAAGCAAAACTCAGATTTCACAGTCCAGGGAATTAATCTAACTGGGGATATTTGATATAGTCACTGAAAGTATGATGTCATTTATTTGACTAATTTACTTATTCATTAACCTATTTATTCAAAAAAATCTCCCTTAAGAAACTACATTAATCTTTCAAAAGCTTTCTGATTATGCTTCTTAATATGAAGTCTGTGTATTTTACATTTTATAAGATCAATTAACAATCAAGATAAAACAAAATATGGGAAAACCCTTAGTATTTTCTTGGCAAATATTTTTTTTGGACATGAAAGCATAAACACAGGCGGCCAAGGGAAAACAAGCAGGTTCACCAAGATCAAAACCAGAAAGGTTCTCAGAACAAAAGAAAAGACATCAAAAAGAAGGAGAAAACTCTGAAATGGAATAAAATATTTGTAAACCATATATCAGATGAAGGATAATAAAAGAATATATGAGGAAATCGTTTAAGCCAGTTACATCAAAAGCAAAATACTGATTATTATAAATAAGCAAACAGCTCAAAAGTGTGTAAAAAAAATGTTTTTCCTAAGATGTAGAAATGGCCCACAGGCATATGAAAAAACAAACATCAGTAATCATGAGGGAAATGCAAATCAGAATCACAGTATCACTTGATCCTTGTTAGGATGGCTATTAACAAAAGACAAGTCATAGCAAACGCTAGGGAAGGTGTGGAGATCAGGGCCCCTCCTGTATGCTGCCCGTGAAAATGCAAATTAGTATTTCTGCTATAGAGAACAGCAAAGGGTGTTTTGAAAAAAAAATACAATAGTAACATCATATGACACTACACTCTGTAAAAAGCAAGATTTCAGAGAGATAGCTATATTCCCATAGTCACTACAGCATTATTCACAATACCCAAAATACAGAATAAATTCTCAATGTCTATCAGTGGATAAATGGATAAAGGAAAAATGCATATGTAGTGGTAAATTATTTAGCTATGAATGAGGAAGGGCTGACTCCCAATTCAGTTAGTAAAATGCTTGAGTTGCAAACCTGAGCCCTGGGCCCTCTATAAAAGCCAGTCTCAAGAATGTCTACTTGTGATCTCAGTGCTGGAGGAGCAGAGAAAACCAGATTCCCAGGGATTGTGGACCAGCCACATTATCCTACTTGGTGGGTTCCAGAATAGAGAATCACCTAATCTCTATAAACAATATGCACATTATCTGAGGAATAATATCCCAGGCTACTCTCTGAATTCTAGATCCAAAAACACACATCAATAGCACACAACATATTTATACGCGCACACACACACCCACACACACACACACACACACACACACACACATAAAATAAAGAAGGAAATTTTACCATTTACTATCACATGGATAAACCCAGGCTATATCATATTAAGCAATATAAATTAGCTGCACACACATATGGAAATAATCCAACTTATTTTAAAATATGCTTTCTCTTGTACAAGAAATCTGGGCGGTTGAACCCACAGAAGCAGGAAGCAAAATGGTAGTCGGCAGCAGCTGGCCTGTGAAGGGAAAGAGGAAATGCTGTTCTAGTTGCCTTTTCTGATGCCCTGAAGCAACTTGCAGTTGGGGAGGGTTTACTTTATCTTCTGGGTTACATTCTGTCATTGAGGGAGGCCAGGGCAGGAACTCCAGGCAAGGACTTGAAGGTAGACCTGCATGCTATTCCACATAGCATTACCTCCAGCCAAGGAACTCATTTCTTAGCCAAAGAAGACACTAAGAGCCGTGAAGGATGGTGCTTGCTGGGCGACCTGGGCTTAGCCGGCTTTCTTATACAGCTGAGGACCAGGTACCCAGGAAAATGGTACCACCAACTCTCCTACATCAACTAGCAATCAAGACTATCCCCACAGACATGCTCACAGGACATAAGAGCAAGTTCTCAAGGATCTACCAACTATGACCGTGACCTATCTTGTATAAACAGATGTTTGTTCAGATCCCCCCAAAAAAGTTAATACACACACACACACACACACACACACACACACACACACACACACCACTCTGTGAGGTGAAAAACTTAACTGTGGTAATCAATTCACAATGTCGATATACATATTAGCACACTAGGTTCATTTTGCCTAATTGCACAAACTATCACACAAAGTCCACTGGCTGATCCTTGGTCCCATTGGCTTCGGTGGCTGACTCTGTTGCCTTGTCTCATTGGTGTCTCTGGTCAGGTGTGTCTCTGTCAGCAGTCTGTGGGGATAGAGGCAGGCTTGGCTCAGGGAGAAATTGTCTGCTGCACATGCTCATGCAGGCTGGCCTGGGCACCCGCAGCTTGGGTAGGCTGGCCACAGTTTCTCCTAGAGTATTACATGTTGCTTCTGTGCTCATGACCTTGACCTATGTCTAACTTCATATGATCCCCACATATCCAGAAGGAGAAATAGAGATGTCCATAAATAATACCAGCTCCTATTTCAAAACTTGCTCTGGATAAAGAGAAAGGAACCAAGACTTGGTAAGCATAAGACCTGTTCTAGAAATGAAACTGAGACATTCTTGATCAATACATGAGAGGAAAGACGAGGATTTAATGTGGGGTTTTACTGCTTTAAGGCTGGTGGTACCTCTAGCAGATGTTTGGAAATCAGAGGAGAAAAAGTTCATGGAAGATAAAGAGAGCCTGCAGTCACAATGAAATACTTCCAAGGCAGGATTCTGTAAGTCCTAGAAAGATATCTAAGTAAGGATGTCCAGAATACAGATGAAAATTAGCAAGTATAATCACAGAAGAGGAAACAAAAAATTCTGTGATCAGTAACATAGAAATAATGCTTAAACCCATGCAAATTTAGCATCAGTCAAGTGATTGCATCTCATCCTTGAACCAAGAGAAAGTTCATCTTATTTCTTTGGGTTTGTACTCCTGGGGGAAATGACAATGATAAAAATAATGTAGGAAGAGTCTGGGGCCTTTTTCTGGAGCATTACTATTTTAAGGATTGAAATTAGTGGTAGAATTGAGTCCTTCAGGAGTCCTTTGCTAATGTAGTCTTACAGCTTTTGCATGTCACTCCTAGAAGGTCGCAGTGTAAATACAAGGAAAATGGCTGATCTCCCCCGAGATAATTAAAAAGTTCATACCTTACTATGATCTCCAGTAAGGCGTTGTAATAGTTTTGTGATTTCTAAGAGCTTTGCTTTCTCTTGGCCTTATCATGTACAGACATGAACTTTTAATGAAAACTAATGAGGGTAATCTTTATGAGATTTTTTTTTCCAAGCAACTTTCCTGGGCAGGGATGTTAGCTCAGAGAAACATGCTCAGTGTCTGGACAGGTAAATTTGAAAGGATTCACTATTCAGTTAGCAAGTTCATTTAGTTCCATAATAAAGTAAAACATGAAGTGAAACAGTCTCAGAATGGTTTTTGCAAATTGTCATTAGAATTTGTTTCTGGATTTGGAAGTCAGTGTGGTGGATAAGGGCCAGCATTAATGAAGAATATAGAATAGGAACCGAACTAGAACATTAATGAGTGGTCAGTGGTAGCACTCCCTCAAGATAAGTTACACTGTTGTTTATTTATCTTGTGTCTCAGTGGGGGAAATGGTCATAATTTATAGGTTTTCTTGCTAAGAAAATAATTTAAAGGCTGCTATTCCAGAAAAGCAGAGCACGAGAACACACACTGGGTGCTGAACAGTGAATACTTGTGGAATTTCATTAGATTGAACACCACAGATGTATACCATTCAACCTCCATCTCAGCATGGACACATCATTCTCGGCCAGTTAAACCCATCAGATCTTTGTTCCCATCATGTTTTGAATAGAGTTTGTCCCTGAAAGCCTAAATGGAATTTTAGTTCCTCCATTTTAAAACTAATGGTATTTTTTAAATGGACATTTATCTAACTTGTTTTCTGAAAAGTGTGACTAGGTTAGAGTAGGACATTAGGGTAGAACTAGCAACCATCCTGGGACAGATAAAAAGACATGGTGGAGGTAAGGAGAGAGATCTTACAGAAAGATCATACAGAGATATACATGAGCCACAGTCTATGTCATAATTCCAATCTCCAAAACACTACGTGAGTAGCCTGTGTCAGGTACTATGTTATAGCAATTTAACACTGACTAACAATTGCCTCACTGCTCACAACTTCTCCATTCTGTACTTGTTGGATGATTTATCCCCAAAACTACACCCTAGTGGATAAATGTGTTCTAACTGGATGTCAACTTTGATCATATTCAGCATCTACCTACTTAATTCTCCATTTTGCCTTTGTTAACTGAGCTTGGGAAACTGGGATTTGTCTCAGTCTTAGCAATAATACTGCAGTGCTGTAGCTGATGAATACTAAGACAGCTTTCAGCTTGTAGCTTTAGCACCACACTAAATATTTCTAATTGGCAAGTAGTCTTATATATTTCAAAGAGGGAGAAGGGCTGGATTTCCAGAATTTAACACTGCAGAGGGATCACCAAAGAAAAAAAGCAGGCATAATTTTTCAAACTATTACTCCTAATATCATTTAGCAACATGACAATATAGTGATTTTAGATGATGGTGAGGTACTGAGTTTCTCTGTATTGGGAAAAAAAAAAGTCTTATGGGGTCAACAGTTTGTCACCCCGCCAGACAGACTACTGGAGCCTTGAAAAGCTTCTTGCCTATTCGTCATTTTGGATTTACCCTAAATATTTAGGACAAAAAAGATTAGTAAAGAATAACAGACATATGAGTAAGATCTGTGGAATATAAATCGGGTACTGTGTTTCCATCCTTGAAACTATCTAAAAGAAGCAATTGTAAAGAAAAGCTGATATTTGTCCTACAAACCTCTGTACCCACCATGACTAAAAAGAAACTTGAATTGTGCATATATGCAAATTCAACTTTAGAGAACAACACTCTGCACCCCATATGCATCACACACACACACACACACACACACACACACACACACACACATGCACACACGTGCACACACACACACCTTCAAGTAGAATCATTATACTGTATGTAAAACATGTTGAAAATGGAGGAAGTAGTGTAAATAATAGGCATACAAATCTTAGAAAAGTCCTCTCAGAATGGCTCATTTGTAACTAATGGAGAACTTCACCACTCTTATGCTGACAAGATGACAAGGAACATGACAGTAAAAGAGACAAACACCAACTCAGTTTGGGCATGCTTCGTCTCTCACAGTAAGACATCATTGCACATGGAAAACAAATGGTGTACATGTAATACAATGTGTAAACAACAACAACAACAAAAAAAAAAACTAATCAGTGAGCCAGCTGCATAGTAATGCATGAGAATGAAGAGAATAAAACCACAGGTTTTCTCTGAAAAAACACTTGTGGTGATGTAACTTTTAAAGTTTTCTTAAATTGTGGGAGAATATACATAACATAAACATGTTATTCTAACCATCTGGGGAGCCCAGTGCGGCACTGTGAATGACCTTAATAATGCTGTGCACCCGTCACCACTATTGGTCTCGAGAACACTTTGCATACTGTGAATTACTAACTCAAATTCTTTTCTCCTGTGAGCTACCTGTAACCAACATTCTATTTTCTGTCTACATGAATCTGATGTCTCCAGGTGTCTCAGAGAAGTACAACCACATAGTATAGCATTATTGATACAAATATAGAAAACAAATAAGCTATGACATAAATATATAAAACAAAGGAAGCAGAGTATTTGCAGAACTTGCATGCTTTCAATAAACTTTAAAGAGTCCAGGGGCATAGAAAAAGGCAATGGAGAAGGATAAGTGAAAGAAATAGACATCATAATGTCCACATCACTCCTAATTGCATGTTCTGTCATCCCTTTTCATCTTTTCCATTCAAATACATATATGTATTTACTCCCTTTAAAAAGAACTGTATTGGCTGCCTAGGGATGCCATAGCAAATTACATCATACTGGGTGGATTGAAAAAGCAGCTATTTATTCCTTTGCATTTCTTGATATTAGAAACCCTTGATTAAAATGTCTGCAAACTTTGCACCTGTAGACACCATGAGAAAAAGATGATTCCCATTCATTTCTCCTTTCTGACAAGGCTCAGTAATCCTGGGATTGCATGGTTTGTAGCAGCATCTCTTTTGGAACCCTACATTTCCCGTTTCTTCTTCCATCATAAGGTGCCAGCTCATCTTGTCCCCATGTGACCCCCTCTTAACTGAGTCACATTTAAGAAGTTCCTGTTTGCGGAAAAGGTCACAGTCACAGAGAGGCCAAAGTTCAAAGTGGCTCTTTGAGAGACACATTCCGAGCCTTAGAAACAGCTCACACAAAATGGTCCACTTCAGCCTTCCACTTTCATCTTCTGAAAGTAAATGCTGTAAGTTGGATATAAACAACCCTTACTTTAGTCACCATTTCAAAAATTGTTTTGTTTGGTGTAATTTGTTACCAATTTTAAAAAGTGTTTGTCTGGATCCAATACTTTCTCAGATTCAAACATAATTACTCTTCACTGACTGAAATTGTTACTGTGAAAGATTCTCCAGTAAAACTGAACATTACAATATCCTTAGTCATCAGGGAAATGCAAGTCAAAACAACTCTGAAATTTTACCGTATACCTGTTGAAATGGCTAAGATCAAAAACATAAGTGAGAGCTCATGCTGGAGAGGATTTGGAGTAAGAGGAACACTCTTCCACTAATGGTAGGAGTACCAAGTTCTACAGCCACTTTGGAAATCAATATGGCAGTTTCCCATAAAATTGGGAATATACTCATGGGCATATACCCAAAGGATGCTCAATCATACCACAATGACACTTGTTCAGCTATTTTCACAGCAGCTTTATTTATAATAGCCAGAACCTAGATGTCCTTCAACTGAAGAATGAATAAAGAAAATGTGCTACATTTACACAATGAAACTATTAAAAACAATGGCATATTAAATTCAAAGACAAATGAATAGACCTAGAAAAAAATCATTCTGAGTGAGGTTACGCAGACACAGAAAGAGAAACTTATAAGTGGATATTAGCTATAAAGTAAAGGAAAACTATGCTACAATTCACAGCACTGGAGAGGCTAGTTGACAAGGAATGCTCAGGAGGGAAATTCAGATCTCCCTCAGAAAGGGAAATAGAGGAAAATTTCTGGGCAGACTGGGTACAGGTGTTTATAGGAACATGAGGGATCAGATGTTGAGGGAGAGTACTGAAAGGGATGACTGGAAAAGGAAGGGGTCATTTCAGGGTCATGTAGAAATCTGATACAAGGCAAGTTCCCACAAATCTAAAAAGGATGACCCCCAACTAAGACTTCTAGCAATAGGAAAAATTTAGCCTGAACTGACTATCTCCAATAACCAGGCAAATTTCCAGTAGAGATATCAGGACACCAATCCAGCCACATAACCTTAGACCTTCAGTCTGTCCTACCTATAGGGTATCTGTGGTTGGGGTGTAACAGAGATCGTGGGAGTCACTATCCAACAACTGGTATAGCCTGAGATGTGTGCCATGAGAGTGAGCCCACCCCTGATACTGCCTGAATCACCAGGACCCAGAGGATGAGTGGCCCAAAGACCTAGGATAGAACTAAACAATACTGGAGAAAAACTATCAATGGAGTGATGCCTAATGATATTCTGCTATATTCACAGATTGGTGCCTGGTCCAATAATCACCAGAGAGGCTTCAACCAGCAACTGATAGAAACAGACACAGAGACCTTCTCAGACAAACATCAGGCCAAGCTCAGAGAATCCTGCTAAAGAGATGGAGGAAAGATTGTAGGATGTCAAGGACATCACAAGAAAGCCCACAGAACTGATTAACCTGTGATTAACCTGGGCTCTAGGGGCTCAAAGAGACTGTGTGTGTGTGTGTGTGTGTGTGTGTGTGTGTGTGTGTGTGTGTGTGTGTGTGTGGTGGAGAGAGAGAGAGAGAGAAAGAGAGAGAGAGAGAGAGAGAGAGAAACAGGGGAAACAAAATGGGCTTCAGGCTCTCTTTTTATTTTTTCTTCCTGTTACTGTTCTCTTTTCCTCACATCTTTGCCCAGTGTAACAGTGTGGAGGCAGGGTCAGACGATGAGAAATGGAATGCAGTTGTCCACTCAAATGGTCAGTTCAATGCATCTCAGGTATTTCCCTCCATGTTTTCCTTTCTTGATATTCAAGGCACAGACTCATACTTTCTCTTTGGTTTTTGTTACTATGCCACACACATAGAAACATGCATATACACACATTAATAGCACCTAAGTATGCAATGTTTATAGTCTTGTGACAAAATGAGAAAGAGCTACAGATAAATGGAGAACAATCTGATTGGGTAGTCCAAGGAAACTGGAAACTAGAGAAATCCAAGCCTGTGACCCCCAACACTCCAGAAGTAGAAGCAGGAGGATTATAACTTCAAGGGAAATCCCAGCTACACAGCAAGTTCAAGGCAACTTGGGCTCTATGTTGAAGACAGAGATAGATGGCGGAGGGAAGGAGGGAAGGAAAGATAAGGAGAAATAATTCAAAGTCTTCTAAAGACTAGAACCTGTTTCTTGAAAGAGTGAAATAATAATGCAAACATGGCAGCTATCGTGCATGACTCTCATCAGCAGAGGGACATTTCAGACCTCAGGTATGCAATGGGCTCCAGTTCCAAAGTGACAGCATGGGACATACCTCATATGTCCTACGGAATCACAACGGCCACAGCTCAGATCATGACGGAGAAAAGATAGATGAGGGCAAGAAACGCAAAAGGGCAAATCACAGAGAAATTTATAAATAAGGTGCTCGCGTAATTCATCATTCAGACCAGGCGACTTTTGAGAACCAATGGGGCACTGCTATTAATTAAGCTGGGACAGAAGGTCTACACCACCACTGTCACAGTAACTAGCAACTCGTATCACATTAGCAGAGCGCGGACATTGGGTTAAGGTCAACCAGATACACCGTGGCATTTTATGGAGTTTGGTTTTATTTTGTTTTCATGAAATTGCCTCTGGCTGAAGTACATGAAACAAATGGGAGAAGGCTAAATTACAAGCAAGAAGATCCATTAAAAGCCCACTATGATGGCCTCTGGCTATTGAGATAATGGTAGCCTGAATCGTGGTGATAGTTGTATGAGGACTATAAGGAAACTGATAATGCACTATTATGTTGACTTATGTGAAATTGCTGAAATTCACTTTTTTTTTTTTTTTTTTTTTTTTTTTTTGGCCTACAGCTGGAAGCTTCTTATGACTCCCCTAAAGGATTTTGAGAAAATAGACTTTGTTTGTCATAGTGTTAAACATTAATTACTACATCATGAAGTAATGATTACAGTGAAAATGATAAACATTAATAAGAGTATTATCAATATTGAACTGAAGGATAAAGACTATGCATTAAAATTCAAAACACTGAGGATTGCTTGATTATACATGGCTCATACATGTAAGCAGAGAGCCAACTCCAGGAAAACAATACCCATGAGTACTGCAAGGCTTTCAAAATGGAAGCCAGGGCAAAGAGTATGCCGTTAGACTAAGCCGAGAAACGGGGAGTCAGTCAGAGAAAGGAGGCACGCTTTTGGCTAGTGCTGAATTGTGAGGTCACTGTAAGTAAACTGGATCAGCACCAAAAGCAATTTCTTATACTCTACTAAGTGATCCCAATATACTGGCCATGTTAAGTTTAATCAAAATCCAGATATGTTTCTCCCTGGCTTGACATTATAGTATGACATAAGTCCCCTATGAATTCAAATTACACATCAAAAGAGTGATCAGAAAGTTGAAATTTGAACTCACTGTAAAACACATTTAAAACAAATGGAAGAGTAATATAAAACTTGCAGGAATGTACTTTGCCCATCCTTAACCTAATGCTTTCCCCACACTGTCACTTAAGACCCAGTCTTCTATATGCACCGTAACTTACTTAAATCATTCCCATTAGGAGGGGAAGAGAGCCAGACTGAAGCATATTAAGTAAGTTTGCAGTTATACTTGACTCTTCAAACCCAACAGAAGCTGAGTGGAAAGGCTCTGGCTTACCTCTCCCGCTTTGGTAAAAGGCTGACTTCAGAGCTACTGCTCTCATGACACCAGAAGATTCTCTATGATGTGGACATGCCCAGCTTCCCCAGGTTGACACTATTCTAGAAGCACTCTTCTAAATGCAAGCCCAAAGTCATCACTGCAAGCAGCCCCTAGACCATAGCAGCACATTATCAGAGGAGGGAGACTTGAAATATCAGTTGGTTCACCAAAAGTGATTTCGAGGGACATGCCGATCCGATGACAGAAGCACTGTTAACATGACCCAGGTCAGGTATCCCTGCACAGGAAGCCCAGGCATCTCATGCAAGCTGGTGAGCTTCAAAACATGATTATTTTGCGGTTAGATTTTTCTCCCTTGAGTATCTCCCAATGAATAGGAATAGAGAAATTGGCCAGTGACCAAAATGTTTGCTCTCCATTCTCATTCTGCATTACCCAAACGGACTTTCCAGTCACAAGGCTGATATGCTGCCCAGTTAAAGCTGTGAAACCTGGACTGACACTTGAGATGAAGAACAAGACTCTCATCAAGAGAAGCAAGTGAACAAAGTTCATAAGCACTAAATACAGTGGCAGCACCGTGAGGGAATGGAGAGCATCAGTCGGCATAACTGATCAGCTACCAGGCACACATAAGCCTACATATTTTAATTTCACTGAAAACTGATGTCTTCGTTATAGTATTCATCTTATTTTTGAAATAGCAGAGCAAGCATATTATCTCTCATCAAATGCACATGATAGACTGAGGCCAAACTGTAGAATTTATCCTCAGTTTCATTCCTTAGATTATTGTTCTCCCACAAAGAACAATTATAGCTTCCACTACAGTCATCAAATAAAGGCTTGTGTGTGTGTGTGTGTGTGTGTGTGTGTGTGTGTGTGTGTGTGTGTGTTTTCATTCTGTGGCCTCAGAGTCCATTTTTAAACTATAAAATAACTTGTGGAGTATCTACTTGCATAAACATCATTCCAAATTGTGATACAATTTCTGTCAGACAATGTACTTCACACTGTTTAAGTAATACTCCCATTGAGTAGAGTTCTATAAGACACTGCCAAGTTTACCTGCAGGGAAACACACTTCAATAGCTCTCACACAGCATGAAGACATTTATCATTATTCAAATATAGACGAAATGAAAAGGTTCCAGCATTTCTGACATTATGACTGGCTTGTGGTAAACTGCTGTTAAGGACATTCAGTGGGCTGTACTTACCCTACACAATTGGAAGACAGTTTTCATGCTGTTCTGACGAGTATGAAAAGAATCAGAAATGCTCTGGGGAAAATTCCTTCTTCAGAGCTTGCCCTATACTCCCTGATGTCCTCAAAGAAGACCACAAACCAATCCACAAGACACAGCAGCAATTAAAGGTGGAAAAAATAGATGCACGCGCATTTTGAGGAAGGTAATGAGACTTTTTTTTTTCATTATCCTTTCTGTCTTGTTCAATGTCTGAGAAGAATGCTTACAAAGTGTTCTGTTTTGTTCCCTTTTTGTTCCTTCCTTTTAAAATGACAGACAAAGTTGTACATGTTTATGATACAAAACACGATGTTTGAAATATTCACCATGGTGTTTTTGCAGAAAGGCAAAAGTATGTTAATTTTCAACATGTGGCCAAATTCAGAGTAAGAGCAGTAGCATTTAAGCCAAGGTCCATGTGAAACCAGTGTCTGACATTAAGGTCTACCATCTTATTCTCACCTCTTTCATTAAACAGAATCTAGAAACAAAAACAGAGCAGTCTGCTGTCACGGGTTTGTTAATTAGATTTGGTGGTGGTGGTGGGGGTACCCTCTCCCCACTTACCTGCGGTACATATATGTATTTATGTGTGAAGACATTGCTCTGTATACCCCAGGATAGTCATCCCATGAGCTTCTGTAGGACAGAGGGATTAGCTGGTCTCTAACTCCCATTTTACCAGGAGTGCTGAGATTATAGATGCATGCTGTCACATTTAATTTTTGCTTGGATTCTGGGGATCTGAACCTAAGAGGTAAAGCTTACCCAGCAAGCATTTTACCTGGTGAATCATCTCTGTGCCCTGTTATTCGTTGTTTTCAAAGTTCTGACTTCTACTTAAAATTGTGGAAGGGTAATAGTGTATTAGGGCTTCTATTGCTGTAATAAAATAGCATGACCAAAAGCAACATTAGGAGGAAAGGGTTTATTTCATCCTATAACTTGCAGGCCATCATCCAGGGAGGTGAGGCAGGAACTCAAGACAAGAACTTGAAGGTAGGAACTGATAGAGAGGCTATGTAAGAACATTGTTCACTGGCTTGCTCCTCAGTGTATGGTTATGCTGATTTCTGATACAGCTCAAGAGTATTGGCACCGCCCACTGCCCTGCACCATAACAATCACTAATTTTTTAAAAAATGTACTACGGATTTGCTAACAAGTAATCTGATGGAAGCATTTTCCCAAATAACTCTAGATTACGTCAAGCGGACAAAGACCAACCAGATCAAATTGGCACAAGAGATGGGAAAAATGTTGTAATTTTTATTGTTTGCTACAAAATAAAGTTTGCAAAAAATAATGTGAAAATAGAAATGAGTGCCATAATAAGTTATTAAGAACAGGATTTAGATGATATGAATTAAACAGATTCAATTCTGGTGAACTGAAGAATGACTAACCCTGGCTCAAGTGTGCATCGGTTTTAGCGTATTTGTAACCTTCATCTTAAGACTCAAGTAAAAAGTTTACCTCACAGGTCAAGCACAGGTATCCATGAAACCATGCTTTGTTTTTTTTTCCCATGAGCTATGGTTTAAAACTGCAGCTCATGAAATAAAACATGACTGTGGCAAATTCTTCTTTTGAAATGAGCACACTTATTTTTAAATTAAATTTGCTTGAGATGACACTGTGAAGTCCTGAGACCAGGAGCTATGTTGAACTTGAGGTAAGCATTACATACATTGCAGAGGATTACACATTTAAATTACACAGGCAAGCACTTAAGGTAAGTAGTGTCTCTTTGTTGCTCTTTACCATCTACATTTAGCTTGCTGGTTTCAGCTTCCACTCTGCAAATAAACATGTACACTTTTCCAAAGAGGAAAATCAAGTGCACCTAAATACTATTAAAAGAGTATATCCCCAATGACTTGAGGATCGACTTAAAGAAACATCCTCAAACCATGGGGTTTTTTTGTTTTTGGTTTTTTTTTTGTTTGTTTGTTTGTTTGTTTGTTTGTTTGGTTTTTTTGTTTTGTTTTTGTTTTTCATTTCTAATAGTAACACAGAAGCAAACCTCCGCCATGGAAAACTATTCTAACAATGAAAGCAAGAACTTCTTTATTCCATAGCTTTTTGGAAAATTATTTCAGCTACCAGCCTAGAGAGAGAGAAATGGATGAAGGCATTAGCTCTACTCTTAAGTTTTTGGTTCTATCTCTACAATTCTTTTGCTGCTATTTTAGATTTTTTGTTTAGATTCACTCATGCTTACAGTGTAAAGCAACAGCTGCATTTAATGGCACCCACACATATTCTCAAAAGATATTGATAATTTTGGCTGTGATTGTGTGTGTGTGTGTGTGTGTGTGTGTGTGTGTGTGTGTGTGGTCTATGTAACAGATGACTCTTCTTTCCTTTGTAAACAACCCTCAATTATAACCTCATTTAATTTAGATTACCTGTGGGCTGAGGTAATTCCATAACATAAAAATATGTTTATGCCTAGCATATTTTGATATTTTGACTACATTTTACTGCTAATGAGCACTGTCTAATTTGTTCTGAGAGTTTGCCACTGATTGCTTTGCTTTGACAGTCGTATGTAGAATGCAGAGGATGTCACAAATCAATCCCAGAAGTGGAAATACAGGAGCTTAACCATTGTATTGCAATCAGCTACAAGCATGGAGATTTTTTAAAAGGATCTCTAGTTAATAGTGACTAAATGCAAATTATGAAAGTCATCTAACCACAAAAAAAAAATACAGCTTACAACTGCACAGACATTAATCTCAAATGAAAAGAAGAAACAAAGGAAGCAAGTAAAATTATCTATTTTCATAGAAATACATCACAAAGAAAAAGTATATTAAACAATTCATTGGAATAATCAATAGTTGGGTGAGTTTGTTCAAATTTGTCAACTTTGAAAAGATATTGAAGAGCTAAAGAGATGACTCAGCTTAAAAGTATGCACTGTTCTTATAAAGGACTGGATCTAGCTTCTCAGCAACCACACTGGATGGCTAACAAAGAGCTGCAAAGTAGCTCTGGAGGATCAGGTGACATCTTCTAAATGAACACCTGTATGTACACATGAACAAATGCATGCATAATTAAAATAAAGTAAATCTTTAAGAGATAAAAGTAACATAAAATGTGAACCAATGCTTTAAAACTGCTGTTAGAATTGCCAGTGTAGATATTGTTTTTCTTATAGCTTCTAGACATTGTTAAAATCAGGAACAATATCTGTGTGCCATGTCAAAACCAGGTAGCTAGACCCTACTTCATCTTTGAGGCTGACACGAATTGGATATTTTAAACTGATATTGAGGGCTGGAGAGAGAGTGCAAGAGATAGAATGCCTCCCCTGCATCCAAGTCAGGCTTCTCACGACTACCTTCAACTTCAGATCCAGGAGCCCTATTTCTAGCTTTTGTGGTCACATACATTCATGTGCCCAATATCCATCCACGCACAAACTTATACCCATAATTAAAAATAATGTTTGAACTTATTTTAAGGGTTTTTTCTTTCATGATAGATTTCATTATAAACTAGAAAAATAGTAAGTCTAAATTCAAGTTTGGATTTTTATTTTAATACTGATAATTCTATCTACTTAGTTGTCAGACTCAACCTAATTTATCTTCTGCCTCATTATTCACACCCCACACTCATCATTCCTTCTCCCTGAGTTGCTTTGTTCCTGGTATTCCCATCTTCATTTCTCTCATCTAATGTGCTCAGTACACATTGCATCTCCTTTGTAATACTGTCCATATTCCTATGAAATGAACCTTCTTCTCCCTCAGAACCTAAAAACACTTCAATAACCTTATTAAAATCCGCTCTATATACATTGTGCCTGTGTTTACCTCAACATATATATATATATATATATATATATATATATATATATATATTTACTTTTTCTCTACTGATATAATTCTAGTGGGAGAAAATTATGCCTTTTTCATATTTTTATCTGCATTGCAAATTTCTTTTCTTACTTATAGCACCTGGTTCCAGGCATTCTTATTTAATAGGGGGATCTTGTTTCTGCCCTTTATATCATTCCATTGCCTAACCAACCTGGGGGAATAATGCATGTAAAATAGATAAAATGAAACAAAATATATTTATTTGGATAGGACTAGTGGGATGGCTCAGCAGGTAAAGGTGCTTCTTATCAGGCCTGATGACCTGCTTTTCATCCTCAAAGCCCTCATAATGGAGACAGAGAATCAAGTCTTGGATATTGATCTATGACCTCCAGTTGAACACTGTCCACCTACACACACACACAGACACACACACACATAAACATTTTAAAACACAGCATTTATTTATTTTGTGGCATATAAGCTTAGCAGATTTTTTAAAGAAATATTAGTTTTGTCAATCTTTTATAAAAATAAAAATATTCCCATATAAAACAATTACATTTCAAAATTATATAAATAAAAAATACTAATTATATTCATTACTGAAAATGTTATCTTGCCAACCATAAATATTGCAATCCATAGGTATATAACACTCCATTATTATACCTTGGTTTAAAAAACAATTTTCTCTTTCTTTTGTTATAAGATTAAACAATATCTTACATGAAATCCATGAATCTCCTAAATTTTAGAAATGAAAACATGTCTACAAAATAACTGTGACTTTCAACTTTATTTGAAGTAGTTAACAAGTACGGTCAGTGTGTGTAAATGTCACCAAAAAGGTACATTTGTCCACAGGAAACTCTAGGAAGTTAGAAAGAACCAATACTGATGAACACAAATCATAATCTTTTAAAGTTTTCAAATTATGCAAAAAAAGGAAGACCCTAAGAAATACAGAATTGGATGGCTCAGGTTTTGGAACTTCTAGGACAAATGAAACTTAATCAGATAAAAATCTGGAGAGTACAAGAGGACCCTGCAAAAGTCCAAGAGTGGGTTCTTGATTAGGGTGGTGGTTACATGAGTGAATGTGCTGTCAAAAACCATACTCCTTTACAATTCTACCCAAGTCTTATTAGGTATAACCCATGCCTTAAAGTGTTAATTTAAAGCAGAAATCATGCCTTTGTGACATTTGTAAGTATCCCACAATTCAGAGGATCTGCTTGTTCTATTGTGTTGTTATAATTGCAACAGGCTGAGTCATCAGAAACTCTCAAGAATAGTTGAGACAATATGAATAGGCTGTCTGGCACATACTGGGTACTACCCCTTAGAGAGAAGAAAAATAGAGAGCATGAAAGCCAAAAGGAGATGAGAGGTTTGAACTCATTGTACAAACTTGGTTTTGCAAAGAAGCTCTTTATACACATCTGCATACGTGTGTATAATCTAAACAATTATCCAGTTGCACATTTGAAACCAACAGTGGAACAACTATAAGTCCTTAGCTGGACTAGGGCTCTAAATAACAGTTATCAAAAAGGTTGATTTGGAAAAGCCGAGTGGTTTTGTGGGTATTTCACAGGAAACTATAACCCAGAGTACATCATTCAGTAAACAAAGATTTTGGGGATTTTCTGGTTACTAGGACTTTATATAACCATGCATCTAAGTGAGCAGCAATAGCCTGATTTCCTTCCAAACAGCTCACTATTTCATTCAGCTTCTTAATTCCTTCAATTAAATTGCACATATAAGTAAATGAAAACCATGCATAATTTGGAAAAGAGACATTATTCTGTTAACTCCCACACATGCACAAGAAGAGTAATCGTAAGCAGCTGTCTTTTAACTAAATTAACAATGCTTATTATGCTCTGGCTTCTAGATGCAGAATAGCATGCTTCCTGTTAATATGCTTGGTTTCTGACCTGACAATACTGCTTAAAAACTCAGCAGGAAACTCAACTCCCACATAATGCTAGCTAGGGAAAGAGAGGCAAAAGGAAATCATGTTGTTGGAAATTAAGAATGCTTATCACAGCCTACATCAAGGGCATCTCTTCACCCGATCTGTGGCTGTGGGTTAGGAAGAAGAGTCTCTCAGAACATTCTGAGGAACCGAGGCTGTGGATGGCATACTGATGAAGCAGAAAGCTGCCTTTTGAGGGAGCTACTAACTTGGTGGCCTTTTCTCTCCAGGCCAGGATAAAGAGGAGGGCTATGGTACGGTTTTGACATGGGGTGCTAGTGTGTGGTATTGACCTGGATGAATTCACAGAGCTCCTCCCATCATAGTGGACTGAGTAGATGTAACCTGCGCTTTGGTCTCTGATTTCAGAACCTTGAAGCAATGATTCCAGAACTGACAGGCCCTTGCTGATCCTGCACTGTAAGGTCTTTTCAGGCCAAATAACTAATTAAATGAAATGAAAAAGATTACTGGCAAGGGTGTACCTTCTGGAGATGGATGAGATTCCAGCATCAACATCTCAAATTCAAGACCATTGCATTTATCTTTTCTTTTGTTCCTGTCTTCAACCCAGATTTCTCCCTCTTGCTCCACTCAGCAACACCATAAATAATACATTCTGAAAATATGTAATCCAGGGAAATCTCTATCCCTTAAACTTGGAGAAACAAACCAATAAAAGATACATAGGTAAATGATAGATGAGAGAGAGAGAGAGAGAGAGAGAGAGAGAGAGAGAGAGATTGCAAATAAAATACTTCAGATTTTATTAGACAGGGTGTCACATAACCTGTCTGACATTAAACTACTCGAATGAAATAAGACACACATACCACAATGCACAGTTACATATTGCTGAAGTTCAAACCCAGGGCTCTGTGAATGCTAATAAATTAGTCTACCAAGTTACCTACATCCCAAGCCCATAAAACTTAATTGTCTATAAAAGTTTTAATTTTTAAAAGTATAGAATAAAAGAATATTGTGAAAACTACAATTATGTCTTAAGATCCTCAGAGGCTTTAAGAAAATTTATAATCTATAATTTACCTCATTTTATATAATAATTGCAACTGCGTTACAATGTATTTTCAAATGATTTCAGAAAGAATTCACACAATAAAATTTAAACAGAATGTTCTCATGTAACAATTATGTAAATCAATGGTCACTTCTTTAAAGCAGAATTAAAAGTACACATAATGCATATTGATATACAATATACAAAGACACTAAGATCCACAACTCTCCTAAATGTCAATGGTTCAGGAACCCACTTATTGTGGAGTCAGATAAAACTCCATTTATAGTGAAGCAGAATGGAAGTCTACATTATGTCAAAGGAATGTCATGTACAGAACTCAATTCCAGCAATAATGAATGGCTTACAAAACGATTTTGATGAAGTAATTTCACTCTGAGACTCTGGTATCATTCAAATATAGATACATATTTTAATACTAATAATTTAAAAGCTAATAATACTACATTCAACATCCTATTGTAGAAAATCACATACAAACCTATCATGAAAGAACAAAATGTATTAATAAATAGACAGTATAGATTCTAATTTGTTTCTAATCATAGTTATGAGTGGAATATAAAAATGAATTGTGGAAGTGAATGAGTGATAATTGTCTGAGACACATGATAAAATGACTATATGCTTTACTCTGGAGAGTCTAAGATATCAATATATCTTATTACATTTTTAAAAACCTGTATTTTAGATTAGTTATAGGTATGATTCTAAACAAATTCTAATTTCATCGTGTCTAAATATTGTTACTTTGATATAATTTTTCATATTAAATTCCTCAGCCTTCAACTGTTTCTTTCAGTACTGAGAGAAAAGTTGACAATTAATATAGAACTAGAATCCACGATGAAGATGTAAAATGCATGGGATTCTGCTTCTTTCTCATTATCAACCTTTCACTCACATTTATTATTGATTCCCTTTGCCCCAGCTATGAGTTATACTGTAAGATGCAAAGGCTAAACTCCCATGATGCCCGATCCTACACAGATGTTAACAATATTATAGCAACATGGTGGAAAGGGAAATTATCATGAATATAACCAACCAGTCATGCTTTTGTGTTATACTTATCCATGAAAACTATATGTTACATAGTTCCTTAAGATTAGGCATTTAATTTGTAGTTTCTGTGTTAGTCACCAAGGTAAAGTTTAACTTTATAGCTCTGGAAATTCAAGTTCAAGATTGAGCAGTCCCATTGGCTTAGGTCTCTGACAAGGATGTCAAACTAGGGAAGATGTTTTTCTTGAAGCATATACATTTGAAGGCAAGAAAATAAAAGCAAACAAGGCAATATTCCACAATCCCCTTTGGTGGCATGCCACCCATGATGTAAAGATGACATACCAGCTTCTGACTGGGACATAAAACTCCTCAATCCCACCACTCTAGAGACCTGGGTTTACAAATGGACATTTGAGATATTCATCCAAACCACAACAGACTCTATCTGTATGTTATATTACCTGGTTACTGAATAGAAAATTATTAAAATGTATTACATCATGTCTATGTCCCAGAGGTATGTTTGACATAAAAGAAACTTATCAGTGGGCTAATAATTCTTTATCTGGCTACAGAATTTTTCAGTAGTTTTCAGTATTTGATCATATTGCCTTTTAAATCTTATTACCTTTTCTTTATTTGTGAAGGATTAATGATAGGAAAATAACAGTTAGAGCAGGGTGACAGAGCTCATCAGGAACAGAAGTAGATGCCACGCAAGTCTGATGACCTGAAATTCATCCTGGTTTGCAAGCAGAAAGGAAAACACTAGCTCCCAAAATTTGTCCTTGGATCTACATGCATGTACAGTGGCACATGTACATGTACAGTCACATGTACAAAACACACACATACACACAATAATAAAAAGTAAACAATTTTAAGGGTGTGACTTTCTATTTTATTTAAATTTGCCACTGAAAGTTGTTGCCTAAGCTTGGTGACATTAAAATTAATTAAATGAGTAAATAGTTCAGTTAGTTAAGAAAAAAAAACACATAATTCTGAGACTAATTCTACCTCTTCTATACTCTCAGCATTCAAGCACATTAATCATGAAAACTAAAGATTTAAATTCATAAAAGTGGTTGGCTTAAATAGTTCAGTTAAGAGCGAGTTTGACTGCAGATCTAAATGCTTTAAACGATCACGAATTTTATACCATGCATTGTGATCATTGGTGCTAATGTGACTGACACAGTCAGACAAAGGTGATGTCATCAATAGAACATGAAGAAAATGATGTTTAAGTCTTAATTCAGAAGTGGAAGAGAAGGCAGGTTGTTGCAGCGAATGATGTACTAAAGGATGGTGCTGTTTTGATGGCTTGAATATTGTAGTAAAAGCATAAAGGGTGGGATCACCTTGGCATGGAATAACAAACAGTTACGAATTGAGGGCATCATGTTGAGGTGTTGACCTTTGAAAGGAGGATTTAGGAAGGACCCTGGCCTGAAGTCAACATCATCACTTTAAATTTAAATATTTAGGTAAGACATCATGTTGCAATAGCCTATGATCTCACCCCTTCCCTACCTCTAGCAGGCACTGTTTGGTCATGTTTTCTATATTGAGAATGAAATTGTAACTGCTTTCTTTGAATAGAATCATGAAATTCAGTCATCCCTCTATTTATTTCACCAACCACAGATACAAAGAACATGCTCTTTCCTAAAAGTAAGCTGCACCTTTTCTCCTAGTTCATTGGTCATCCCTGCAACATTGTATGCATCAGCTTCTGTAGTGAGGATACAGTAGCAGCAAAAAAAAAAAAAAAAAAAAAAAAGGCATGATCCCTATTCTTAAAGCTTTTACAGTGATTCATTTTCTGTCAATGTCATGTCTATAGGGAAGACCCCTCTCTTGCTGCTAGGCCCAATCTGGCTTACCTGTGGCCTTGATAAACGTTCTGCTCTATAAAAGTGGGTCACATTTATTGAAATACAATTTTAAAATGTATTTATTGTTCTTAGAAAGAGTCTCATAAATCCAAGGCTGGCATTCATTTTCCAAGGCTGGTCTTGAACTCCCGATCAATACACTTGTCCCTTTCTCCTGAGCACTTGTATTGCATTCATACTCCTCAACATCTAGATTTATGTGGTGATGTGCACTGAAGCCATGGCCTTCTGCAAGCCAGACAAGCATTCTGACAAACTGAGAAGAATCATTAGTTCCAAATCTTTTATTAATTACATATATGTCACCCATTTGACAGTTAAGAACTACAAGAAAAAGACCACATCTAAAGTTATGGTGTAAGCACTGACATACTCTGTAGTTAGTAGAGACTTTAAGAAATTGTTTTTTGGTCCTGGGCAGGGGGAAACTCTGTGGTGTTTAAGAAGAAATAAAAACAGGAAAAAAAATGGAAACAGATGCCAATCAACTCAATCCAAGTGAATTATTTATATTCTGTCTCTATAATTTACATCTTAAATGTATTTTGATCTGCTGCATTGTAACTCTCATCCAAAAAAGGCTTCAAATACCTAACAGTTCTGATTAAGCCACAAAATATGCATTTCTCATCCAAAGCTTAAATGCTGTTTAATTCTCACTGGAATGTCTAAGGAAAAAATTGTAACTCATGAAGCAAGATTTAAGGTAGCCTCAGCTCTAAAGTATTTTCTATATCACATGAGTAGTACTGGTAATGACCTTCTGTAGCTGCCTATATGTGTTCCGGTATTTATGGAAATTTATACATTAAATAAACTCATCCAGACTATCAAAAACCAGGCAAAAAATGAAAAGAAAGGAATGCTTTCTGGTAGATCTAAAAAGACTGGGTTATTTGTTTAGTCACTACATGTTTTTTTTCTGGGTACCTGACACATGTCATACTAAGATATACATAAACAAAGGAGGAGGAGGAGAAGGAGGAGAAGACAACATTGAAAGTTTTATCATTATAAATATGGGGAATTATTTTCTATTTGTTAAAATCCTGAAGCCCATGGAAGAAGAATTACTTAACTAAAAACCCCTCTATCTTTCTGTAAAAGGAGATGTTGTGGGTTAGTCTGAAAAATTAATGGAGTGGTCTTCTCTTATGTTAAGTAACTGGAAATCATAAACAAGACATCATTAACATACATGAATTCAAGGTTGACTTAGTTCCCTAGACTATGGAGATGAAGGCTCATCTAGAGCGTGAATTCCAAAGGTGGAGGAAGACAGAAAAGTAAGAAACAAAATTACTCTAAAGAAACATTAACCACCAGCAGGAAGTAGTTTGGAAAGAACGATGCCCAAATTCCCAAATATTGTGTATAAATGTTTGTTTTCATTTAATTGGACTTTGTTATATAAAATTAAATAAAAAAATAAATAAATAAAAAATAAAAAAAAAGAAACATTAACCTAACTAAGAAACTTAGAAAGATAACTCCACAGTAGGAATTAATTGAAACTAATACTCAGGAAATGCCATGCCAGGAGTTGAAACATAAATATTAAAAAGAAGTCATGGTGAGGGAACTGTGAAGAGAAGGAAAACAGGGGAGAGGAGGGGAGAGGATAATGAAATAAAAATAATCTCCGCATGTTTAAAGAATGGAAGAAGTCCTCATTGCTGCTGGAATATAACAGAAAACAACAGTTTGACAACAGAAAAGACATAGGGGCTCACTCACAAATAATTCTGTAAACTATGGAGCTTTTATTTCCTTAAATTGGAATTCTGTGAATGCCTTAGGGGGAGGCAGATCTAATATGATTTTCTCTTTTCAGGGCTCACTCTGGCTGTGCCTGGAAAAATGGATTATAAACTGGTCAAAAGGAAGACCAAAAGAGCAGCTGTTGTAGCTTCATAAGCAAGAAAATTGTGCTTCAGTACAGCTGGCAGTGGGGATGAAAACGTGTGCATGTACATAGAGTAACATTCGATGGCACAGTGACAGAAGTCTTAGAGATTTAGATGTGGGAGATGAAGGATAGAAAAGAAAATGTGTGTGTCTGGTTTTATTCAATGGGTGGGTATTGGTGTTATTTTCCAGGCCATGGAAAACTAGAAAGGAAGGAAATAAGAGAATACAGAGTACTTATGCTTAGTTCTGGAAAAGTTCCTCCTGAGAGGCCAAGTAAACTACCAAGTAACAACCTGAAGTAGAAAGCACCACCATCTGAAACAGGGTAGTGCAGCTTAGACCAGCAGGTGACTACCTCTAATCAAACAAAAGCTATGACAAAGCAGGCTAGTTCCTCCATGTCTTAAGTCAAAGCTCTAGTTGGTCATGCTGAAACACCACACTGAGTTAAGATTTTGACTAATGACTTGGTCACTCACTTCTGGTATCTATTAAGCCCAAGAATCCATGTAAACCTGATATTACTCTTCTAAGAAAGTCATTATTGTTATAATTATTATTTCTATTATTGGCACAATTTTAAAGATGGAGGCCGTAACTGAAAGAAGCTAAATAATTCTTCAAGCCAACAAGAGCTCAACCTCTAGACAAACTAATTTCAAGATTTGCATGTTTTAATACTTACATGAGCTGGATTTCTGATGTAAAATTATAGTTCTAGAACTAATGGTTCTGCCAGCCAGGAGCCTATTAGTATAATTTGTATTCAATCAGCATCATAAAGGAGCCAATTGGATGTTATTCTTTACCCTGATGTGTTATCCAAAGCATATCATGAGATCCTTGTCAATGTTCAGGAAAGACTATCTTTCAGAAATTATTTAGAAATAAGCACTCCAGGACAAGCAAATCTGAAGAAAATCATCATGACTATACTAATACTACAAGAAATGTTTAAAGAGCATTTACAAGTAAAGATGACAAATAACATGAAAGAATAAAATTCATTGGTAAAGCATATATATCAAAGAAAAATAAAAAAATCACTCCCAGTAACCACGGTAACAAAGCAAAATGAAAACAAGAGAACAAAGGAAAGATGATAACAAAAAAGTAAAACAAACAGAAAACAATTAACAATCAATTAAATGACAGGATTAAATTCTCACCAGTAAAAACTTGAATATAAACGATAAAATTCATCAATCAATAGGCTGAAAAAAATAAGAAGAAAACAGAGAGGGAGACCCAGCAAACAATATGCTGCCTACAAGAAACTTGCTCAGCAAAGACATAAAGGGAAAGATTATAAAAAGATACTCTAAACAAATAAAACAAGCCGGGTGGCACATGCCTTTAATCCAAGCAGAGGCATCTCTGTGGATCTCTGTGATTTGGAGGGCAGTCTGGTCTATAGAGTGAGTTCCAGGACAACCTCCAAAAGCAATACAGAGAAACCCTGTCTCAAAAAAACAAAACTATATATATGTATGTATATATATGTATGTACATATATACATACATATATATACAAAAAACAAACAAAACAAGATTAAGAAAAAGTAGCTAGATTTATGTCAGATAAAATGGATTTTAAAACTTTAAAACATAAAGTCAAAAGAGGAAACTATAAATAAGAACCATTATATACTGATAAAAGGAAGACTTCAATGAGAAAACAACAATAATAAATATATATGCACCCAACAATGCAGCACACAATTAAGTAAGGAAACATTATTAGATCTAAGGGAGAGAGAGAGTTCAAAACAATAATTGGTACTGCTTCAAGATCACATTTCCATTTTGGACAGGTCATTTAAACAAAACATCAATAAACAGTGATGGCATTAAACTAAGCTACAAAGAGTAAGTGGCACTGACAGATATTCATGCATTATTTCAGCTAACTTTAGTGCAGAACTTACCCACTTCTCTCTCTCCTTCTGTCTTTTTAACCTTAGAGGCCTTTTTCTTATACATTGTGGCTTTCAATTTTGGTTGTATGGGCTTTTGATATGTGTGAGTGTCTGTGTCTCTGTGTTCCTACGTGTTTCTTGTGCTTTTTCTTTGGCTCTACTTGCTTTATACCATTCTAGTTTCTTTATTTTTATTTTACTTAATTTTATCTTGTTATTATTTTCGAAGATGCTTGTTTGTTTTCTAATGACAAAGAACAAGAAACAATGTGGCTCTTGGTGGGTGAGAAGGTGGAGATGATCTGCTGGGGGGATGAGGAAGCAGAACCCATTATCAGAATCTGTTGCATGGGGGGGTCTATTTTCAATTTAAAGAGAAATTCTGAAGAAAATTTGAATAGGAAGAATAGATCTCAATATAACAAAGGCTATAAGACAAAAAAGAAAAAGAATGTTTGCTTGATTGTAAAACATGTTATTTCTTATCACCTATACATAAAATGTATCTAGGATAATTTACAAAGCTAATAAGGATGAGATATCTGCTTTTAAAAGTTCACCTCTCATACCAACTAACCTTTTCTGTTATTACCCCATGGCACAAATAAGAAAAAAGAAAAAGAAGAGAAAAGGAAGGAAAAATATTTTCTCTCCTATGAAGAATCTAAATTTTAAAATGTGAAAACAGAAAGAAACTCTTTGAGGAGAGGAAGGACCAAGGGGAAGAGAGAGAGGAGATGATGACTTGAATGAAGATAAACAGTGTACATTATATACAAGTATAAAAAGGTCATAATGAAAGCCTTTATTTTGAGCCAGGTGGTGTTGATGCACATCTTTAATCCTAGCATTTTCAAGGCACAGGGTAGTTGGAACTCAGAGTTCCAGGCCCGTCTGTTCTACAAAGAGAGTTCCAAGACAGTCAGGGATACAAAGAAATCCTGTCTTAAAAAACCAACCAAACAAACAAACAAAACAATTATTTTGTACAACATATATATATACATATATATGTATGAATGTGTATATATATATATATATATATTGTTTAAAAAACAAAAAAACCCTCCAGTTTAGTATTAAAACTGTGTGTTTCAAGACAATTATCTGTCCTTGTGAAAATCAATACAAACAAACTGTAGTGAAATATTTTCTACATCTAACCAAAGCAGAAGTCAATCAAGGATATATACTTCATAGGCTAGAATAATACTAACCTTTATTAAAAAAAAAAAAACAAAACTCTGTGATGTATTTTTTTCTAAATTCACTATATTTGTTACAGGATTCTGTAAAAATGCTTTGTCAATACTTAAGTATCTAAAACTGACAGACACCTAAAACCAGGGATCAATTTTAACTGAAAAAAAAAAAAAAGCAGAGTGTAAAACCTATCCCTGATGTCTACATAGCTTTGTCTGTTTCAAATCACTTCTCACACTGAGTTACAAACAAAGATTAGTTAATTATAGAAGTTGTGGGTTTCCTGTTATCTCCAATGCTGACTTGTATAACCCTGACAGATTTTTTTCAACACCTCTACAGTGAAATAGTTTTGCCATGTGTAGTCTCTTAGGATTTACTAAGGGAATATTTTAGGGCATTATGTTTTTGTAAGCAAAATTATTTTTATGTGTGCTGAAAATATCATTGGTGATCATAATACTCAAAGGAAAAAAGCAAAAAGAAGTAACAAGCATTGACTCCTTGTCAATCACTTTCACATTTATTCTCTAACCCAATTGTGTTACTAATAAGATAAACTCCATCTATTCAAATTTTGATGTTAGTTAAGTAGTAACTCTACTATCAATTTCATTCTTGCCTTCTTTCAAGTCCATGCTTCTCTTGTTCAGAGTTATTTCTGAAACAGGAATATATGTAAAACTGGAAAGTATCAAGAGATATGCAGTACTAATTATCATAATTATCATAGGCTACCCTGCACAGTTGTATTTGAATTCACACATTTCTGCCTCAAGTGCAAAATGAAATTCTTTCACAAAGACTTTAACAGTTCATCTTGGCTGAATTTGATTGGCCACATTGTTGAGGAAAAACATATTGTTGAGCGAGGCACTATGTCACTGAGGACCTACTAGATGCTGATTTCTGCCCAGGATTTCATAGATGCCTCCTGACAAATAATTGAGACAAGGTCTCCTCATCACGTCAATTACACTACTTCATGGTTTCCTTCATACAGTAAGCCTTACTTAAGCGTTGCAAAACGCACATTAGGTAATGAGCCTGGAAGTTGTGGCCACTATGAAGTCTTTGGGAAAGAAACAAATAAATGTAGCATATAAAAATACATACTCTATGAACAGTATGTTTTTAAAATATATTTTTAAAAATGTTTATGACCTAAGAGACCATAAAGCAATAGAGAGTACACTAAATATACTAATGAAGGACTCTGTGATCTAAGCCTGAACAGGCTTAGATAGATATTGACACTCAAGATGTGTACATATGCACATGTGCTTGAAATGTAAGCAACTTAAAAATCACATCCACTAAGTTCACCTGCAAGGGGAAGTCTGAATATTTGATGAAGTTTTCAGGATGTTGCCTCTTTCTCTCTGGCAGAAACTTTAGCCTAAGAATCCTCTGAATCTTTAGAACATTCATTCTTTCACTCACCAGCATTTACAAGTTGAGTGATTTTTTGATTGTTAAATAAATTTCATAATAAATATTATTTCTTCTAACCTGCAGAAGTAGCTCCAGAAAACCCTATATATAATCAATGAATAATTTTATAGTACAGTAACCCAGGTCCTAGAACAGTGGTTATCAACCTTCCTAATACTGCAACCCCTAATATAGTTCCTCATGCTGTGTCACTCCCCAAACATAAAATTATTGCTGTTGTTACTTCATAACTATCATTTTGCTACTGTTATGAATCTTAATGTAAATAACTGATAGGCAGATAGTCTTAGGTGACTCCTGTGAAAGAGTTGTTAGACCCCCTCCTAAGGGAATAATCACCCACAAGTTGAGAACCACTGTCTTAAAGATTTAAAGATTAAAATTTAATAAATCATTAGAGTGAAACATTGTTTTAGTTAGTTACATATGTTTATATATTCATATGGTTTTATGAGCATATTAGTTTAAATGAAGATGGCCTCTGAAGATTACAGTATCCTGGCTCTCTGTTTTCAAATTAAAATAACTCAGAGAGATAATTTTTCAAGGTGTTTTATAAAACACAAACATTTCAATCTACAAAGGAGATGATTACTTAGGATTTGTAAAATCAGAAAAACAAAAATGAACATCTAAATCTGAAACTACCCTGGGATTGTTCTTTGTCCTTGGCAGACTGCAGGGCATCTATCCCTGTCCCTCTATAAGCTAAGGATAATTATAGTAACTCACTAAGCACCCCCCATTATGTAAGTAAATTTGCTAATGCACACAATCTACTAAATACTATTATACCAAATTAAACCATCTGGCACCCAAGAGCAGTTGAAGGAAGAGCCTTGGGCAGACAGGCAGCTCAGGGTCAGGTGAGAGGGCCATACATAGAGGAACATTACAGCATTGCACAAGGTGCCTTGCCCAAGTGTCAGGAGCCACAGAGCTCTGACACTGTCATGATTCAGAATTTGCATAGATTAGCTGGCTATTCCAACTAGATTAAGCTCCTCATAGTGTTATGAGGAAGAACTCACAAACAGAATAGACATCATGATCTTTTACTAAATGGCACGTCTCCAGATAAAAATTTAAAACTAGCAAAAAACACAAAAAAAAAAAACAAAAAACAAAAGCCTCTCTAAATTATACTTAGTAGTAGAACCCTTGCTAACATGTGCAAGGCCCTAGTTGTCAGAGCCTTGGATTCAAGATAATTCGAAGAGGTAGGAGCATCAGGAGTTCGAGGCCAGTGTTGGTTAAAAACACACTGGAATACATAAAGCCTTATCTCAAAAAGTAAAAACAATAAGAAAGATGACTTAAGGGAAAAAATTAATCTGTGTTACGTACCTTTAACAAGACTTTAGCTTTCATTTGCCATGTAAATTCAGATTGTCTCAAAACTGTCTTAGATAGTAATTATCGATACCTTTTTATAAAAAAGATAAGTGGAATTTTCTGCAGATGCTCTCTTAAAAATGTAATGCTAAAATCTCTTTCAACTACCATATTTTATTCTCAAGCAGGATACTAAAGTGGAATGAAAGAGAGAAGGCTGAAGGGAAAAGCCAAGCAATTTTTTTGTATAACTTTTGTCTTAAATGACAGAATTAAATCATGCCCAAATCTCATTACTTTGGAACAAAGGTCACTGTACGATTTACAGTGATCCTTAAAGTATTTATAAAAATCGAAACAGAACAGAGAATAAACTTCTGTTCCTAAAATAGGCAATGTTTCAAAGTTCATTTAATAAAAGGGGTCATCGGACCAATATATTTTTGTCACTTTAACAATGATGTCTAAAGTTTATCTTTGATATTGAAGTGGATAATAACACAGACAACTCCAAAGAACAGATGAAATCTTTGTGGGACTGAAAATAACTTACTTTTGTTTTAAAGTGCATTCAAATGAAATTTACCCTTAGAAGTCTACAGTGTATTTCTGAGTGCACTGGCAGAATCTAAAGAGACCTGTAGCTGTCCCTTGAAAAAGCATGTACTGAGGCAGGCACTGGAACGCTTTGAATTGTGGAACAGTATTGATGATGACAAAAGGAAGAAAGTGTCAGATCAGGTATCTGGGTTTTCCAGAGAGGCATTTTGAGGCAGAATGTTGTACAACATGGAATCACTTACCATCTTCCATGCATAGAATATCTGGGACAAGAGATAAGCAGAAAATAATCTTATTTTTGGACACTGGGTCTAGTCCCAGTGAGCTGTATCTACATGAAAAAAGATGCAGGTATTATTTCTGTCATTTATTATCTCTGATCAAAACCTGTACCAGAGGTTCAGTGGTTGAGGCTGTGTTCTAGCTCATGGTCACTTCTCTCAGCCCTCTCAGTGGGCCCAGTAAATCCCAGCTTAGGGCTTCCTCTTCAGCCTGATATCTGCAGGGACATTCTACTCTATATGCAAGTGAACCTACTCCACAAGGTCAACCTTTCCCAACTCATTTACTCTAAAAGTCAATTTCCCTGCTCTTGTAGAAACCTGTCTCTCTTCTGAATGCTTATCCAGGTGTTTACCATAGACTATAGTCTGTGTTCTGTATGACTGTGTCACTACATTATATGTTCACCATATTCCTGAAACCCCATGTTTATCCTAACTAAATATAATGTCCCCAGGGATGGAGATTTCTGTGTCAGTCTTATGTCTGTCCGATTTACATACACTAACCTTGACATTCATTAATCATGCATTAATCAGTTTTTGTTTTCCTCTTTTGTCTTGTATTTTATTTATTTATTTATTTACCAAACCTAAACTTCCACCTAAGCTATCTGCTTCCTACTCAATTTAAAAACATAAGCATACTCAAATCTTTTGGATTAGAAGGAGAGTAAATTATGTGAGCGGTAGCAAGCCTTTCAGACCCTAAACTGCTAAATTAAGACCTGCAAACGTGGTAGGTGACCTGGGGTCACAACTTATTGTTGTTGTTGCTGCTGCTGCTGCTGCTATGGTTGCTGTCATTGTTAGTCCTCTCTCCTTGGAAATCTTTCTAACTCTGATCAACAGCAGAGTAACATCCCTATTGTAGAACCATGCTGATATGAATTAATCATAATTAAATCCTTTGTATTCTATAATTTAAACAGCCAGTCACAACACTGATTTTTCAGAAAATGCTCCGGGTTAAGATTGTTCCTGTTCCCTGACTTTACTAGATCCTCTACTTCCCTTGTGGACAGATGCTTGACCCTCTAAACCTAACATGTGTTATGAAGAAAAGTGTGTGGTATGTTACAAAGTTTACCTATTAGTAGTTTACCTACTGGTAGTTTACCTATTAGTAATTAGTAGACATAATTACCTATTATGTCTATTTGGGCTAAAAGAAGTAGTGCCTTCGATCTTGGAGGTTTAACATGTTCATTGTCTGAATATTTAGTATTCACCAGATGTGTGAATGGATGAGTAGCAGCAATGCTCTATTTTAGATGAATAAAGGTGAGGTCTATGAGTTGGGAAATGTACCATCAAGCACATTTATTTTATTTACAGCTGTTGTACTATAGTAGAAATTATTTGGAAAAATTTGGAGTGTGTGTATGTGAGGGTTTGTATTTTATCTACATGTATGGCACATGTGTATGTGTGCTCATGTGGGAGTCAGAGATCAATACCAGTGTCTTCCTTCATTTGTCTCCATCTTACTTCTGAGAGAAGGTCCCCCAGTAAATGTGGAGTTTATCAATCCAGCTACACTGGCTGGAGAGAGAACCCCCAGGACCCTCATTTCTCCAGGTCCTTGAACTGGGGTTATAATGACCATTAGTCTTGGCTTTTACATTGACACTAATGACCCCAGTTCAGATCGTCATGCTGGACAGCAAACATTTTGCTCACAGAGCCATCTCCACAATATCCCATTCAGAAATCTCCACCTAATGCCTCCCATAAAATATAATATATATAACATCACTTTTTTTCCTGCAGCCATCATTCATGACTAGAACCCTTGGGTTACCTAATTGAGCTTCACAATGACCATAGTTAAAGGTGTCAGCTGACCCATATTTCAGGAAGTGATTTGAGGGGGAAATGGGAAAATTATGCCTAATTTTTGCTTCTTAGTGACCAACATCCTTTATATAGATGCAGTTCAGTACTTTGCATGATACCCATGGATGAAAAGACCTCAAAGCTCCATGCTGAAACAGCCATACACTGATATGTGAAATTTAAAGTATTTATATCAACCTTATTAACTCTACCATAAAATTAGATTAATTTTGAATATGTTCTCATTCCCACTTTTGTATTTTGAAGAATTTTTACTAAAGTGAACAGTAAACAAGCTATCAAGTCATAAAAGTAGCAAAACAGAGGTTAAAAATAATAACTTTAGGTTTGTGACCATAATAAACCCCATGACAATGGCTTAGGTCATTTATAAACTGTTCTCACATTTTATAACAAATGATGTTTTAAAATCATGCAATTTTCAGTGACATGGAAATTTTTTATGAAATATTGAAGTATTTTTGGCCAGAAATGAGCAAGGTTTGTCCCAAACATGTTTTTATTTTAAATTCCAGAGGGCATCTAAATACACATTTAAATGCATTCAACATTTTGTTGACATTTTTAAGAATCCAGAGACTGAAAGACAAGTATTCATTCCAAACACAATAAATTATAATTCCAGAATCTTGGAACTGAAACAGGTCTAAAAGCATCACATGCTGTAACTTCTCTCTGTGTAGTATCTTCTCCTAAGGGGCAACTGGCCAGCTGTACATCTCATCATCAGGTGGACATTTCAGTTACTTCCAAACGGTTCAGAATGAGTGGTAAGCAGGATTCCTATTTTTATTGGAGTAGAGCCCTCATATTTCTCATATTCTTCCATGGATCCAATTCAGAAAAACCCCTCAACCCTTTTCATGTAACAACCCCTTGAGGGCTGAAGATGCCTTTTATATTCTCTTTCCTTCCTTCCTTCTCCTTCAATGAAAATTCTTCTCTTGGACTATGCCTCCTGTGAACATCTTTTCAAAGCCGCAACTGCTGTCCCCTGCCTGTGGAGTTATCAGTCAGGCACTCAACGGTTAACCTTGTCTGCTTCTGTGCCTGGATGAAAGTTGACTTTTCCCCACCCTTCCAGACTGTGTGTTCACACTCAAACTGCTGTGATTTGCACTGGCATTTCCATCCTTACGCCTGCACATTTATAAGGGGCATGGTACATCTCCAGGAGAGAATGAATCATTTAACAGCTGGATATGAATAATAAACTAATTCCCTGCAGGCTCCACGGCCCAGGTGGAGAGGCCTCTGAAATCTCTGGACCTATTATTCACCACCAACCAAACCGAGACAAACAGATTAACTTTAGACTAACTGAAGTTCTGACAACTTAAATTGTATGTTTTCCCCTACAGAGAGACATAAGAAAACTGTCACACTACCAGATTGGTTGCACTCACTATACAATATTTGTGGCAAACTATTTTTTCCTCAATTGCAGATTGCATACTGTTATGCTTCCACTCTCTATATTAGTCATGTGAACATCAGAGATCATTTTATTTACTGCTTTACTGAAAGGTAGACTCTCTCTGACTGACTCTGTTTTTTTATATTAACAGGATAGTGAAAACTGTTCTTTATACAATCAAACTTACTGAATCACTGATATTCGCACGACAATTGATTATTCTATCAAAAGTGTGCAACATTCTCAGGGAAAAGGAGTTGGAAATAAATAAAATCTGGTTAAGTTTCTGATTCCATTACAGCAGTGGTTCCCAGCCTTCCTAATGAGGTGACCCTTTAATATAGTTCCTCATGTTGTGGTCACCCCAACCGTGAAATTATTTCTATTGCTACCCTATAACTGTAATTTCGCTACAGTTATGAAGCGTAATGTAATATCTGGTATGCAGGATATCTGATATGTGACCCCTGGGAAAGGGTCTTTTGACTTCCCAAAGGTGTCATAATCCACAGGTTGAGAACCACTGTGTGACAAAATCTAAATACACTGCCTGGTCACATCCTTAATAAGCTGGCACTGGTCTAAAAAGGAAAAGAGAGATTCTTCACAGCTAATTCCAGGACATGGAGGTCATTGCTAGTACATATAATCAAACCCAGAAAAGTTGATGATGGCCAAGAAAACATTTTTGTCAAACCATATTTAGTGATCCTTTTATCATAATATGAAGTATCAAAAAGAAAACAGCCTTCTAAAAGGAAAGGAAAGAGACCCTGACCCCAGGGAAAGGAAATGTGTGTATAAAAGATACTAAATACACTTTTAGTTTCTGAAAATAATATTCTCATCAGTTATATGAAATTCTGTGGCCACTGTTCCAAGTCTTAGGTTTTAAATTAGTCCTGTGGGAATAATGATAACTGAAGATGAAAATAAATTTTGTAATACAAGGTTTTGTGACTTCTGTATAAGTACATTAAATTATAAAGCAACCACACTAATTTAAGCCATCATAAAATGAATTTGAAATATGCTTTTATTGTTAATAAATTTAAATCACTTACCCTGGAGCCAATCTCCAAATATATTGCAATAACTACAAAAAATGGCTGTAACAACAATATTAACAGAGCCAGGAGGATGGATCCTTGGGTAATGGTGCTTGCCTATGCCTGATGACATACTTTTTATACCCAGAACTCAGATGCTGAAAGTTCTGACTTTCCAAACTGACCTCTGACCAGGACACACATGCTACCGCCATGTGTGCACCCCACACAAAAAAAGTAAATAAATAGATGTAGGAAGAGAGCATGGGAGAGAATACAAGATGTGTGTGCAGAGAACATCCTCAGGGATGAAGCTCTGCCTGATTCCAAGTGGAGGAGAGTACACAGGCCCAGCCCATCTCTCCCACAGCCGAAGAGCACTGAAGTACCACCTGTTGCTAATCTCAGTTGAAGAAAGGAAAGGTTAAATGTAGCACTTTTTAATCCAACTGCCAATCACACTTCTCCCAGAGCACAGTCTCAAGTAATTCCTTGTACCACACTGACCTCATTTCACCCCTGTGAGAATAGAAGGAAAGTTATCTAGAGAAACTGGAAGTCATTTTTATTCTAGGAACTATATATAACCAGAGACTACAGTGATGAGCTTGGGGTGTCTGTTCTATCTTCTCAAACAGTAGTGTGGAAAGTACTAGGCTATAACAAGAACAAACATGAGGACTATTAGACATGGCTTGATTCCAAATAATTAATAAACAGAAAAATTGTGTTTCAAAACTCTATTACAGTCTCCTCCAGCTTTCCAAAGCTCTTTCCTCTAGATTTTGCACTTTTGAGGGTAAATACTTTAAAACAAAGCTCTCATATTTCTGCAAAACCTTTTTTTACTTGGATTCAGATTTTTTTAGCTTTGGGGAATGCCTCTCGGTCCCAGAACAATGTGTTACAAATTATGTTTCTCTATGTTGTGCGTGCGCATCTTGTAAAACTTCTGATAACCCTGCAAAGACTCCCGAGCTTTTCAGAAAGATATACACAGAAAAGATGTGCAAATAAGAGTAATTTAGTTGTACTGGAGATAGTTGTTGCACAAAGCCCCGGAAATGTGTATCTGATCCCCTGGAGTCTTAAACTACACAGAAGTGTAGTCTATATTTTAAGCAAGAAGAGATTTCACAAATGTGAGGATGGATGTGTTATCCATATACTAAACTACTTCATATAAATACTTGGAAACACGATCCTAAAGTTAAAAAAAATTACTTAACTTAAAAGTTCTAAGATAAACTATGGCTGGGGAAGCCTTCCTCTATAGGAGTGGAATGTAAATTTTTTTAAACGTTTTATCTCAGTTGGAAAAAGCCTGGGAACTTTAGAAAAGTTTTCCAAAGACCACTTTCCAGGACTTAGAGCACGAAAAAGCAGAAAGCTCTTGGTGTCCCTTCTGTTGAAGTAATTCTCCTGCACCTCTCACTCAGGGATCTGACCCTGAATTTGCAGGAATCCGGGTCCCTTGTGCTTGAAAGAGGACGCCAAAGGTAAAGCAAGAAAGTGATCCCCAGCGAGCCGACTCTGGCTGAATGAAGCCAGTTAGGGGCAACAGCCTCAGGAAAAGGGCGCCCTGGACAGTACCTCTCTGCTGATGCGCTGGGGACTGTCGCCGATGCTGTGGTCGCTGTGCCTGGGAGCCTCCAAGCGTCCAGGAGAGCAGAAGCAGGAGGACCCCAGCGGCCGCTGGCATCGTGGCCTGAGCAGATCCCCTCCTCAGGAGCCCACGGAGTTGCTGCCTCTGGTCCGCCTAAGCTGGTGTGAGCAGCTGCTGGGGAAAGAGGAGGAGACAGTCCTCCCCAGCTCTGCCCCGCCACCGCCCAAGGGTGGGGGAGAAAGGACAGTCCCCACCCCTTTCCAGGCCTGAGCCTTTAAAGGGTCCTTGGTTCCCGATGCTTCCGATGCTTCCTCTGTGGGGGAACTATGCCTCAGCGGGACTTATTCAAACTTCTTTAGCATGAAGAAAGTAGTTGACTCTGGGGTCTGCTTAATACCTCCAGCTGGAAAACATTATCTCCCAGAAGAAATCCGTACAGTTAGAAACTTTCGCTCCTCACAAAGTCCTGGCAAAACTGTGTAGCTGCCCTGGGTCCAGGTGATGCTGGACTGTCCCCTGACCAGGGTGCTAAGGTATTCAGGAACTGAGGTTGCCTATGGGGACGCTTCTTCTGGGAGGTGACTGTCCAGGCAGTAGCAGGGCGTGGCAGGTTAAAGCTGCCTCTGCTCTATTGAAATGTTTCTCATCACCCCACTGACTGGAAGCTGCCCCTGTACTCAGAGGACATTATTTAAAGGGGATGAAGCGTCTGCGAGGATTTTCAGTCATGGCGGCTTCTTACCTTCAACCCAACAGAACAACATTTTGTTCTTCTGTCACCGGGTACAGATGACCACTCCATACCAGGGTCAAGGCCAACGGCTCTCAGTAAGACATCAAATAGCAATTAAATAGGTTTTAGGAAGCACAGGATATCCTTTGCATCAGTGTGCCATGGAATCAGGATGCCCTCTTCTTGGTCTTCTAAATAGGCACCCCCGTGTCCGTGTGTGTCCGTGTGTGTCCGTGTATGTCTGTGTGTGTCCATGTGTGTCCGTGTGGATGTGTGGGTGTGTGTGTGACACACACACATTTGAAACAGGATCGCATTATGGTATCGAAGTCAGGGATGCACTTGCCTCTGCCTGTCAAGTGCTGAGATTAAAGGCATTGGCAAATCCTGTAGGTATTTATAAGAAAAGAATTGTTTTAAATGTGAAATATGATTTCAGTTTGTTTGAAAATAAAAATTTTCATTTCCTAATTTTATAGGATGCAGCAATTAAGCCAACTGAGACAATATTTTGTGGGCTTCCATTGCATCAAAATTTGTATAACATTTTGAGACTCCTATTATTATTGCAACTGCATACATGATACTGGAGTCTCTGTTAGTATATTCTGTTTTGTCTATTAAAGAAGTTTATGTATGTATTTCCATATTACAGTACATGTAGTTACTCAGATGGCCTGTCTCCCTTTTTAGTTAATATATATATATATATATATATATATATATATATATATATATATATCCATTTTTAAGATGCCAATTAGAAATTACAGTATTCTCAATGAATTTCCTTTCAGTAGAATAGGAAATAACTTTCCTAAGGGACTGATGAGAACCCAGAGCCAAGATCCTTCCTACATCAGGAACCCTCCTAGGGGCATGTCTTAGCTTCTAGTTGTAGGTCTCTGGTTTCTTTCAAGTACATTGTGGTGCTGTCTGTTGAAAAAGAAAAGGTTTAGGTAAGGTCTCTCTATCCCTCTCTCTCTCTTCCTTTCTCTCTCTCTCCCTCTCTCCCTCTCTCTCCCTCCCCTCTCTTTCCCTCTCTCTCCCTTCTCTCCTTCCCCCTCCCCTCTCTCTTTCCCTCTCTCTTCCTCTGCCTCTTCCTCCTTCTCCCTCCCCATCCTCAGAGGCAGTATTTGATATGAATATACAGTTTCCTCAGCTTAATTCTGTGGCTTTTTCCCTCCCCCTAAAAGTTCATTTCATGGGATAGATGCATATATATTTATCTCTGTCACAGCTTCCAACTATAGCTTTAGAACAAACTCCAAAGTTAGCTAATGTAAATTCCATACTAGTTTTATAAAACAAAGCACATAACTATCCCAGGGCTTTTGCATTTTTGTGTAATTGCCAAGATAAAAATGTCTTTATCGGTAAAGCCGAATATTTTTACTTTATTGTTTTAGAAGTGTTTTAGATTCAAATAGAAATTAAGCAAAACTTAAAAGGAGTGTGCATGTGTGTGTGTCCTCTATTTTCAACTTCCTCCTCAAGGTGCACATGTTACAACTGAGCTCCCTGTGCTGTCACAGTCATCAATCATCCTGCACAACACACACATACTAAGTTGCTACTTCATATGATTGTGGGTTTGGACAATAATCTGTGCTGGGTCACCCTAAAATTACTCCCTACTTTACCAATTTGTCTTTCTTCTCATATTTCCAGCCCCAAACTCTGCCAATGACTGAATTTTTTAAAACCCCATTATTACTTCCAAGCTTAGACAAGTATTAACAGTTGTTATAAATATCGATCCACAGATATTCACATGCACATAACTTTTCTGATCTCTGGGGCCCGGGATCACAATTACCAGTTTGGATCACAAGGGTCTGTTTGACTCTATAAAGTCCACAGTACTAACTCACTGGATTCAACTGTTATCAAAGACATAATAGGGAAATTGACTGCAGTTAGGTTGAGGGCACAACATAATTTGGAGAAAAACTAATACTGTGAGCACATAGACACAAAACTATATAAGAAGAATTTAAGTGGGCAATGGTTTCATTGTCTCCAAACTCATAAGATAATATATGTTTAATCTATATACTCATTTACATACCAATACTATTACAATTAACATGTGACTTTAAAAGTATTTTGTCCCTGTACTTCTGGGACATACCACCCTATTGTAATTTTCTTGTAAGCTTTTTCTGATGAGTGATTGATAATATTGGCTTTATTTAGTTATCTGGAACATAGTCCTTTCTGAAACATTCCTATAGGATTATTACAATTTTTCCCCTAAATGATTGAGAAAACTCACCAGTGAAGTCATATGAGCCCATAATTTTCCTGCATATAAGATCTAAATCCATTGTTTTAATTATTTATGAAGTAATTCCATTTTTATACAAAGTTTGGTGATTTGTAACTATTAAGGCCTTCATCTACTTTATCTCAATTTCAATTGGCAAGAACTTATAACAGCTAATTATCTTTCAAAATAATTTTATTTCTTCTTAGAGAACATCATACAATGTATTTTTCTCATAATCTTTTCTTCCCTTAATTCCTTCCAGATCCTTCCCCACTCCCCTATCTACCCAACTTCACATTCTTTCTCTCTTAAATATGTTATCCTTTTAATGTCTGTGAAGTCTGCTATGGTGGTCTCTTTTCCTTAATATTTGAAACTATTTTTTTGTTTTTTTCAGTTAGCTGGTTGGGGGAAAAGGGGAACAGTTAGATAAAATAGTTTAGTGAGATTCTTCTAAATATCACTGATGCTTTCTAGAATCACCTTTGGGTTTTACTGGGATTTGTTATTATTATTGTCATCGTTGTTGTTGTGTTACATTTCCAGGTTAGCTAGTTTTCACTTCATTTAAAAACTTTTCTCTCCTCTTCTTACCTTGGGATTACTTTACACTTCTAACTTCTAAACAGACACATGCCAACATAAGGTAGTCTGAGTATTGTTATGACTTGGCCAACTAAAGAGACAGCTCAAGGGGTGAGAAACATATAAGGCTATGTATGGCCTAATCACACCATGTGCTCTACCAGGTTAGGAGAATTAATAAAGATCATATGCAATGGACTGAGAAATAGACTCTTCCTTTTCAAAGGAAGGGTATTTAAAGGTATACATATAACAGATTCTTCTGTCATAAAATACATCCCAAACACAGCTTCCCATCCCTCCACTCCTCCTTGCTCCCCCAACCTTCCTACTTCAGCTCCATACCCCCTCTGTTTCCTCTTCAGAAAAAGCAGGCATGCAAGAAAGAACAGCCAAATAGAACAAAACAGGGTACAATCAGGCAAGGTGAAAAGCCTTCATATTGAGGCTCGACAAAACACCCCAATAGGAGGAAGAAAGGCCCAAGAGCAGGCAAAAGAGTCAGAGAGACACACTTGCTCCCACCCTAGGAGTCCCACAAAAACACGAAGCTAACAGCCATAACACATACACAAAGGAACTGTTGCAGATGATCTGTGCAGCCCCCAGTGCTTTCTGTTTCAGTCTCCATGAGCCCAGATGAGTTCTGCTTAGTTGATTCAGTAGACCATGTCCTCCTGGTATCCTCTGTCCTCTCTGAGGCCTACAGTCTTGTCTCCCTCTCTTCTACGGACTACCAAGATCACCAAAGGGAGGGGCCCAATGGAGACCTCCAATTTAGACTGCATAATATCTGACTGTGTGTCTCTACACCTACTCTATCTGCTGGCGCTGGAAGAAGTCTCTCTGATGACAACTGCACAAAGCACCTATGAGTATAGAAGACTATTATTAGGAATCATTTCATTGTTTTGTTTGTTTGTCTGTTTGGGTTGGTCAGTCGGTCGGTTGGTTGGTTGGTCGATTTTTTGCAAGTCATGTTTGAGTCTACTCTAGTTCCCTGAGCTATCCAGTCTCTCATTTCTGGTCTTCAAGGCAGTGTAGGGCATGAGTTTTCTTTTGTAGAATGGCCCTCAAGTTAATCCAAACATTGGTTGGCCACTCCCACAAGTTCTGCACTGCCATTGTCCCAGCCCATCTTGCAGGCAGGACAAATTGTACATGGAGGTTTTGTGTCTGGGATGGCATCCACACTTCTCTTTCCAAAGCTTGAGGAGTACCTTCTATTGCCATCGAGACTAGAATGTAGGGGTGAAAGCTTCAACCCCACACCAGCCTCACCTTTCTACATTCAATTCAATGAGGTATATGGGTGTTGTCCTTGGCAATGGGGCCCACTGTCAGAGAGTGTGCTAAAGAAAATGATACCAGCTTTGCATTTAAATGGGAATGGTCTGTAATATGGGAAGTACCCATGGTTAGATCTCTACACTTGATAAACAGTCTATCTGTGCCACCAGGGTTTGTTATAAAACAAGCAAGGGAAGCAGAAGCAAATGAACCTAATAGTGAGGGAAGCACATGATGCTTTTATTCAGCCATTCATTTCTTCTCATTACCAAATGCCTGCTATGAGCTAGAAGCTAGCAGAGTAGCTATCAGACACACTGGATATACTCCAGCTATTGCAGAACTTATATCCAAGTGGGAAAACGGACTGTAAGTTAGTAAAAAGAGTTACAAAGAAAAGGAGGTGGTTTAGCAGTTACTGTAAAATGATGCTTCTTAAACAGTGTCAGGAAACACTCTCTGAGTAGGTGACATTTAAGCTCAGATCTGACAGAGGGCAGGATTCCAGTGAATGCAGAGTCAGTAGAGAGGAGAGAATAGCATGGAGATCTTTGGGAGAGGGAATTCACAAGTCTTGTGAATCAACCGGACATGAGGATTTTAGGATCCTTCTAAAGTTTCTGCCTGGAGCAACTGGCTGTCTGACAGTGTGAATGCCTGAGATAGGAAACACGGGCTGACCGCCAGGTGTAAGCTCAGTATGCTGAGGTAATTGACACTATAAGTGTCCGGATGGTTATTTTTAGTTCTGATAAAAAGTACCCCGAAGTCATTTCACGAATAGAGCACATAGTCAAGGGAATAGATTTTTCTACAGAGTAGAAGAATTGGTGCAGAGGAAATAATAGAAAGGTTAATGCACCTAAAAGCAAAATAATTTAATGGATGCTCATTTGCATCATGAATTAATATGAAAGAGGAAAAAATACCAACTGTAAGGGTATAAACAACTGGCTGAGCAGCTGCAAAATTCAAAGTCAGATTTTCACATACATAATTCCAAATAATCTTGTGATCAAATGTAAAAATAAATTGTTTAGGACAGGTATAGGTGAATTAAGGAATATGCATAAAAATTTACTGTAGGAACTGTGAGGTAGGGCTGGGGAGTGGATAGTTAGATTAAGATATTGTTAAAACTTACCATTTGAAGAAAATCTTGTCTTAATTGTGGTACCACAGAAAACTATGCCTAGAGAAAGCACACATGTAATAACATTTTACTAGGATATAAAATCACAAATGAGCTGGAATTTTGAAAGATATGGTATGGGATAGAAGAAGAGGAAAGCATTACTGAAAATGGTAGAGATTCCTGCAAGTTGATTGCTTGACCATTCAAGAAGTTTTCAGAAAAAAAATGACACAAACTTTTCTGCATCCACATAGAATGAGAAGAAATACCAAATCAACTGACTCTTGTTTCCCTTCATTCAAAGATCATCATTTAGAAAAGAGGTCCTGCTCTCAAATATGCACACATCTGGATGCTTAATAAAATACAGAGTTAAACCTACATGCTGAAACTCAGAGGTAATGCAGGGTTCCCAAAACAAAGGTTGAGACAGCGATTATACTCATGCTTTAAAGAACTAGGAAAGGAGTGGGCCTGTCAGTCAAAGGTCACCCAATCACCATACCAAGGCTGTGGATACAGCTCAGTAAAACAGTGCTTGTCTAGCATGCATGAAGCCCTAAGCTCACTCCCTGGCATCACCAATATACAAAGAAAGTGAAGCAAGGTACAGCCTTAACTTCAACCTTCCTCTAGCCTTAGGGGAACGGAGCAAGCTGTCATTAGATTATAAAGGTCTGGATATAAAAAGTATAAATATAAAAGCTATAGGTGTAACGAGTACGGGTTTTTCCGCCTGCCGCCGCTGGTCTTGTCCCGCCGCCACGCCGCCAGCCACAAATAATACACAGAGACTCTGTATTTGATACAATACTGTTGGCCCGGTTACTTGTTTCTTATCGGCTAGCTCTGCCTTAAGTATTAACCCATTTCTGCTGATCTATGTATTTCTCTTACCAGGGAGCTGGCGGCATACTGCTTTCTTCAGACTCTCCATCTTGACTCCTCCTTCCTACTTCCTATTTCCTCCTTGTCTCCTAGTCCCTCCTATCTTCCTTTCCTATTGGCCAACAGTGCTTTATTATTAACCAGTATGAGAAACATACAGAATGACATCTCCCATCATCTCCTCTTTTCTGTCTAAATAAAAAGAAGGGTTTTAACCTTAACATAGCAAAATATATCACATAACAGTTATCCAATAAGAATCACAGTTAACAATATTTAGTCCATTAACATTTAGCAAGATTTGAAGAAAATATTCCATCATCTATTTTATCTTTGTGAGTTAAAGTCCTATATGTAATTTATCTTTAATCCTAACTAAGGAAAACTATAATCATTACTATCTGTCTTTAACTCTTTCAAAGACCACAGAAGGATAGTATATAAACTCTAGAAATGACAGAAACAACTCACTGCCTGGTCACCCGAAGTTCTTTTGTAATCTTCCATCTTCAGCCCATAGGCCATAGTGTGTCTAGCTGACTCTTCAGCAACGCAGGAAACTTTAAACTGTCTTTTTGTAATGGCAGTTTGACAGTCACTTTTCTTTGTGTCCTGCATACTGTCTCGCAGACTCTTCCATGAAGCAGGAACCCTGTAGCAATGTCCATCTTGAATCAGCAGTCACTTTTCGTTGGGTCCTGCATGTCCAGTTTATACAGCATAAAGTCAAACAGTCCAGACAAGAGCAGTATCTTGTCCAAATGGCAGGTCTTGCCATATTGGAAGTAAACTCCATAATGAGTTTCTTTAATGTCCATCTTTATCTTTTTTTTTTTGACGCAGGTGGTGTTGTCAGGAACAATTATGTCTCATTGTTAAGAAAAACCCTAAACCACTTTAAATGCCATATTCTGTAGGTCTTTGAAAGGTTTGAAGAATGCCTATCTATCTTAAATACATTTTTGTGTATCTTGAAAAACCTAACTAACTTAATTTTAAACTTTGACTATCATAGGTAATTATCTATAATCTGTACTACATTATACATTACATTTTTAAATGAGCTACATAAACACAATACATAAACAAGAAGAGAAATATACATATAATAACATTGACCTTAAATTGTATCAATAAGTGAAAATCCATTCCAAAATGAAGTATTCATATCTATACCATAATTCCCCTTCTGACACCAGATATTGCAGTAAATAAGGATCAGGATAAACAAATAGGCCGAATAGATGTTTATTCAGGGAGAAATAACTTACAACCTAGACAGATGAACACCAGGAAATTCAACCCGATCCTCTCCTGTCCGAGTTACGCCAGAAAGAGAGAGCGCCTTCCTGGCCCCCTCCGACCTCCTTCCTCCGGTCACCTCCGCCCATGGCTCCACCCCCCGATGGGCGTGGTCAGTGCTACAGAAGGACCACCTCACTACATATAGGTACAAACATAAGAGGTACAGGTATAAAGAAGGCATTGCATGGATTTGATGTGATAGGAATTTTAAGACTAAAAGATGGATAAAAAGGGGGGATGAAGGGGATTCAGCCATAAGAGACAGAAGGTGAAGAGACAGATGGCATTAGTCACTCCAAGGACAGACACCTTTTGAACTCTGAGGGGAAGTGTCACACTAATTTCTCTCCTACATTTTTTTTTAAAGTGTGTCTATGTATCTGGCTGCTTGTTGAAATAGCCTGCATTGAATACAGACATGGATGAGGGGTTAGCAAGCTACTGAAGAAATGTGTTGAGCAGTTCTAGAAATATTCTGTGGAATCTTTGGGATCTTGCATGTATAATATCACATCACGTGCAGCTCTGGATAATTGGATTACATTTCTTATTTGTTTCCATTTAATTTCCTCCGCTTGCTATGCTGCTCTAGTTAGGGTGCCCAGCATTATCTTGAAAAGGGATGGGGAGAGTGGACAGCCCTGTCTCATTCCTGATCTTCACAGGATTGCTAGAGATATAAATAGAGTGTTCTCAAAAGAAGAAATAAATGACTAAGAAATACATTTTTTAAAAGTATTCAATGTCCTTAGCTATCAGGGAAGTAGGAATTAAAACCACTTTGAGATTTCATCTTATCCCAAACAGAATAGCTAAAATTAAGTAAACAACTAGGCCTGGTGTTGGTGGCACACGCCTTTAATCCCAGCACTTGGGAGACAGAGGCAGGCAGATTTCGGTGAGTTTGAGACCATCCTGGTCTACAAGAGCTAGTTCCAGGACAGGCTCCAAAGCAATACAGAGAAACCCTGCCTCAAAAAACCAAAAAGAAAGAAAGAAGGTAAGGGAGGGAGGGAGGGAGGAAGGAGGGAGGGGGGAGGGAGGGAGGGAGGAAGTAAAGAAGGGAGGAAGGGAGGAAGGAAGGAAGGAAACAACTAACAACAAATGTTGGCAAGGGTATGGGGAAAATTGGAACATTCATAATCTATTTGTGGGATTGGAAACTTGTTTCACCACTGTGGAAATCAGTGTAAAATAATCCTCAAAAATGTATTGCCCCAGCTTTACCATGTATTGGCATCTGCCCAAAGGACCTGAGGCCCTCCTTCAGAAATACTTGTTCAGCCATGTTCATTGCTGCTATCTTCACAATCACTAGGAAATGGAGGCAGCCTGGAGACTGTCACCTACTGAATGAATAATGGAGAAGTGGTACATGTCCCTAAGGTAAATGGATGGAACTAAAAAAAATATTATACAGGGTGAAGTAACCTAGATCCAGGAAGACAACCACTACAAGTTCTCTCTCATTTGTGGATTCCAGACCTAAAACTATAGGTTTGATGTATAACCTGGACTAGCCATAAAAGCCAAGAATGTAGAAAGGAACTACTGAGAGAGAGAGAGAGGAGAAGGATCCCTAGGGGTAGCAGGATATGAGTGTTATGAGTACAAAAGGAGAAAATGGAGGGAATCAACTGGGGGAAAGAGAGAAAGGATGATGCATCAGGGAGAAAGAAGGAGTAACACTAAAGATGTTTTGAAAAGCCCTAGAGGAACCTATTATTTTATAATATCATTTCAAATACATGTGAGATTCATGTGTGTGTGTGTGTGAGTGTGTGTGTGTGTGTGTGTGTGTGTGTGTGTGTATGTGCATGTAAAATTTCTAATATCCAGAACGTGAAGGCAAGAGCTTATTGCTGAAGACACTGCACACTTTGGTCACAGGACTTAAAGAAACCATGTTGGTCCTGACCTGGAAGCCTCCTCCTAGGGAGCTAGCTCTCAGAGTGTCAGAAGTTCCTGGCCAAGCTGCCAAGGGAGAAACGCGAGTCATAGTCCTACACAGCTCTGAAGCCAGAGAACCGCAACAGCAATGAGACTGGCAAGATGCCCCACAGTACAGTCATAGCATTTGTATCTTGCAGGCAACCACTAGCTGTCCAACTGAACCTAAAGCCAGCTCCATTAGTGAGAAGTGAGAACTCATGCCTGGCATTGTAAGCCGAGACAAGAACTCACAGCTCGAGGGACCATAGGCCTTAGAGAAAACCTACTACTACCATACTACTAAAGTAATATAGTTTCTAATTGCCACCTAAATATTAATAATTATACCCAGAGATAACTACAGCTCTCACATATCATCAAAATAGCTTCTTTTGTGGCAGAGAGAGACTAGTAGAAAGATAGAGAGCCTATCAAAATACAGAGAATAAGTGACTGTGTCGTGTCCAACCCCAAACGGGAAATCCACAATACAACTTCTACGCCTGAGACTCAGGGGAACATTGCAGTACCAGTATTGTTCAGAGCCTGGGGATCAGGACAATGACTGTGTGATAGTTTTGTTCTGGATTGAGCTTGGTGTTGCTTTCCTGAAGTCTCAATAGCAATGTGTACTTCCACACCACTTGCATAAAATATGTTAACTGACATGCCAACATAGATGAGGGGAAATTTCACAAGACTACACCCCTAGATAAAGAATCACAGTTAGTTAATGACTGCTGGAGGAGGGAAGATCAGTTACTTTAGGTTTTGTTTAGGGATAAAACCCTAATTTTAGGGGTCAGTCCTAAGCATATTCAAATTAGAGCAATACTAGTTAGACTCAGCAGAATGAGAGAGTGCGTGATGTGTATTTATTTATGCATGCATATGTATATGTGTAAAAAAGAAAGGAAGAAAGAATGAAAGACATACATCAGTACAACCTGCTGAGTTAGTCTCAAACTTAAGTGAAAAGTCTGTTCCTGACATGTTGAAATAGATGAGTGTCTGATTATCAGAAATTATCTCTAATACTATAATAAGTACTAACAGCAAGTCAACTGCCTTATGTGTTGTGATCTCAATGTGAAGTGTGCTCTATAGCTCATGTGTAGGGCTATTGGTCCCCAGGTGCTCCAGCACTTAGAGAAGGAGGCCAAACCTTGAGGAGGTTGACCCTTGCTGAAGGAAATGAGTCACTGCTGATGAGCCTTAAGATTTTTGGGACTTTTAAAATATTGATTCATTTTATGTCTACTAGTGTTTTATGACACTGTATGCATGTATGTGGCGTGTGCATACCCAGTGCCTGTGGAGGGCAGAAAAGGGCATCAGGTATCCTGGAACTGGAGTTATGAATGTCTGTGAACCATGTGTGAACCACCGTGTGGGTGCTGAGATCCAAACTCGAGTCCTTTCCAAGAGCAGCAAGTGCTTTTAACCACTGAGTCAGCTTTCCACCTCCTCTTGAGATCTGATGACCTGGCTCTATTTCCTCTTAGCTCTCTGCTTTGTGACAATACATTATATAATCAGCTAGGTCAAACTCCTGCCACCGTGCCTTCCCTGTCACAATTGACTGCATCCCTCAGACAGGAATCCAAACTAGATGCTTGGCTGCTTAAGTGACTTCTTGTCAGAGGTGGGATAGAATAAGAGCAGTAATTAACACAGTGAGAAAGCAAAAACCACAAAAAAACTAAAGAATGCATGACATCCATGAATGTGATCTTGGAAGATACAAAAAGCACAGCTCACACTTGAACCAGTCAGCTATTAATAAATGGATTAATAAATGGAGAAATGTGGTAACACATGCAAACACTTTAATGAAACGTTAGGGTTCACTTTGGGCAAACAGCTTTTGTACTTCAGCAGAAATGGCCAGTTTGAGAACTGTATTTCAAAAACTAAATGTAAAATAAACAATTTCGTGTCCTATCTTCTACATGATTTTTGATAGAAATATTTACAGTAAGGCAAGCTCAATTCATTGTTTTCGTATGACGAAAATAAGACCCATTAAAGGAATGTCTCTCTTAACATTTGTTTTTATTGATTTTTTATATTTTTCATCATGATGTCCAAGATAATAAAACTCACAATTTAAAAATTAATTTAATCTTTCTTTCAGGACATAAAAATGAAAGAAAGATTTCAGCACTTTCCATTTGGAAATGTTTTATAAGAACTATACAAATCCCTCCCCAATAATTCAAAGTTTATTTTTTATTTTCAGTGTATATATTGATTTTGTAAATTTTAGGCTTTCAAAAAGGGTGGAAAAATTGGCTAAAAATAATTAGATTTATTGTTTAAATTTCCCAAACTAAATATAAAGGAATTCAAATAATTAAAATTAAATGATGTTTTGTGTATTTGTCACACCTATGCCTCTGATTCTAGTTAAGTCTCAAGTTATTCATAGATGTCTCTACTATGTACATATCCTAACCCTGCATATAGGAATCTCCTAACAGGCACTGGAAAGAGAAGCCATAAGTAGCAAGGCCACCCTCTGCTACATATTGATTTCTAAGGCTAACAGGCCACTGGTCTACACTGAGACCCTGTCTTAAAAACAAAGGAAGAAAGAAAGGAAGGGATGCAGGGAGGGAGTAAGGGAGAGAGGGAGTGAGGGAGGGAGGGAGGGAGGGAGAAGAAGGAGAAAACAAAACATGCCTTTAGAAATAGAGATATAAACTATGTCTCTTGAAAGAGGATCAAACATTAAACATATCAAATATACTCAAATTAATCAATACTTATTAAATGTCCAGATTTTGGAATCTGAAAAAAGTGTGTCTTGTAGAAAACTTATTCTGACACCTGTGAAAATGCTGAGGTTTGCACGGGTGTCCTCTCTTACTGGGACCTCTGTGATCAAGGAGAGACTTGGCTCCTGATACAAGAACAAGCGAGGGTGCACAGACAAGTCATCTGGGGTAAAGTAGGCATTGTGGATAGACACCTCAAGGGAAAGGGAAGTCATCATGAATGATGTGACAATATTTGGGCAAAGGATACCCAGAGGGATCAGACACCAAGGGCAAGAAAATCAGCAAACTGGCATTTGTGGGATTCTTGCTAAAACTGGATTCTACAAGGCTAGACAGAAAAGCCCAGAGCCAAGCATCAATGAAAAAGATCACAAGAATGTGACCAAAGTGGAGTCAAGGAGCAACATGCCATGAATGTTCATCAAAAGATGTCAAATCAGAGGCAGGGGAGATGGGCCAGCTGTTAAGAGCAAGTGCTGCTCTTATAGAGAACCTAAATTTGGTTCTCATGACCTATGTGAAACCTGTCATAATTCTGTGTCATAATCCCACACCATCATCTGGTCTCCACAGGCATACAAAACAATTAAAAATACTATTCATCAAAAATAAAAACAAAACCATGAAATCTATAAGTGAGTGGATAGAATTAGGAAAAATATCATCTGAGTTAATCCAGATCCAAAATGATAAATCTGGTATATATTCACCTAAAAGTGGGTATTACTTGTTAAGCCCTCAATAAGCTGGCTACACTCTATATAGAGGCTAAGTAGAGAGTAGAGAACTGGGAGGTAGGATCTCCCAAGGAAGGGAAAGTAGAATACACAGTCTTGGAGAGACAGGGGCAAACTGGAATAGTATTAAATGAGGAAGGCAAGGACAAAGAGGAGTAAGCAAGGAATGTGGGGAGGGACAACAAACACTAATGGTCAATTGGGGGATCATATGGAAATCTACTACTGTAAAAGCTTCTTAAAATACATACATCTATGAAGGAAATTTAAATAGAATCATCAAACATCAGAGGATACAAAGCACCAACTAGACAGCTTTGCTACCAGGGGAAACTTTTAGAGCCAGAAATAGCCATGTTGGCCAAAGGATCCTCATGGAAACACAAACAACTCATGCTCTTGTCAAAACTATTAATTTACCTCCATAAGTCATAGTAAAGTCCTATTGCTGAAGACAACAGCTGCATAACTCATTGAACCAGAAAAAGTTAAACGTGCCTACCTAGAGCTTTCACCTACTGACTAGTGTTCATGGTACTGAAGGGTACTCTGCATGATACCAGAGCAGAAAGATAAACACCAACCCAATGACAAAACCTGTAATATACCATGGTGCCCTGCCTATAAGATACACTGATGCAATAGCAGCAAAATCATTGTGGGAATAAACAACCACTATCTGGTTGGAATTAACGCCCATCCCGTGAGATGGAACCTAGGTTGGTATCCAAAATCTAGGTAGGCTCTGGGTCTAGGGGAAAACCAAATGCATTGTTCTGCTGAATGAAGGCATTCTGCTATACTCATAGATCAGTGTCTCTCTATTAGCCATCATCAGAAAAGTTTCCTCTTGCAGTAGGTTGGAACTAATAAAGAAACCTACAACTAGACAATGTGCAAAGAGTGGGAGACTTTGAAACACTCAGTCCTAAATGGCATGTCTAGCATGTCTCCATCCCCCAAGATGCAGGGAGCTATTCAGAAGAGGAAGCAGAAAGTTTACAAGAGCCAGAAGGGATGGAAACACAAAGGAAACATTGTCTCCCAAACACAACAAGGCTGCTGGCACATATGAAACCACAGAGGTTGTAGCAGATGCAATGGGCCTGCACAGGTCCAAGATAGATGATTTTAGCACCAAGAAAAAGACGTAGCAGTGATCTGCCATCTTTATCCAAGAAGCTATCTCCAATTGACAACTACTTGAAAAAAGAAAAATCAGTTTCTTCCAGTGGAGTCTCCCTGGTATATAAAGTATACCTAAGGGTAGGCCCCATGCCCAGCAGTAGATGGCCAACACAAAATGAACTCAATGGTGCGCTGTAGAATTTTTTGTCTCATATTCCTTTTTTAAGCATTTTCTGTCACTGGTCTTTTGCTTGTATATTATGATTTCCTTTTCTGTGGTTTTATGGGTTTTCTTATGTGTGTGTGTTTCTTGTGCTACCCTACTGTTTTATTATTTATTTATTTTTATTCTAGTTTGTTTGCTTTTTTTTTACACTGCTTGCTTTCTAAAGGAAGAGAAAGAAGATTTGGAGTAGGATGGATGGGGAGGTATAAAGGATCTGGGAGGAGATGCAGCATTAATTAATTTTTAAAAAAGATAAAACTGAAAATAACTAAAACAATTTGATGTTTATGGTTATAGAGCAAGAAAAGCCATGCTCACTCCAGCAATTTGATAAAAGGAAAACTAAACAGTAAATACTTAAATTTAGAAATATTTGTCAATTACTGGGTATGGAAGGTCAATGTAGTTTTGATTATTTACTGAGCAAAATAAATCATCAAGATAATTGGATTAACTTACATAAAAATAGACTAGTTCTAACAGCTATTCAGTAAAACTTCAAAAGCATATTAAAATATAAGGGAATAGGGAAAGGAGAAATGCTGCAATTAAAATATAATCTCCAAAAAGAACAAAACAATACAAGTGAATATATTAATAACTGAACAGCAGACAAAACAAAAAGCTCATAACAACTAGAGAAAAAAACTAGTGAAATTAGTCACATAAATATGTGAAATTTGTTTTGGAAATAACATATAAAGTTAAATTACAAAAAAAGATTGTTGGAAATGTTTTTGAATAATTGATGAACACATCATTTACAGTTATTTTTTAAGTGTCTATAAACTACTAAGAAAACAATTCAATATAAAAATAAGCAAAGATTAACATGTGATTCACAAGGTCAAAGATATATTTTTTTTCTCCTGCTGACTCAGAAATATTAATGATGATAGTAATGAAGTGTCTATTTTCATTATAATGAATAAAATAAATTGATTAAATATTTAAAAGTCAAGTACCCACAATACTAAAAGAAAAAAAATATAGAATGATATTCTCAAAACCTGAGGTTAAAATTGTACATCATTTGGAAGAACATTTGTGAAGAATCTACAATGTGCAAATTTCATTCATTCATGCAGTATTTAAAACATGTGGTGCCTTTGACCAATTATTCTATTTGTAGAATCATTTGTTTCATCGACACAGTCTGTTTCATCCTAGCTCATATTTATCCAGTGTGAATTGTTCACATTTGATTTATAAATAGGTAATGAATGTAAAAATCACAAAGGACTTGGGTGGATTCATAGTGTTCCTCCCCCAATCCCCCACCCCAAGAAAACAGCAAGGGAAGCATGAGTAGATATATAACCTTTGGTGAGAGGGAAAGTCTCGCAGCCTCACGGACACAGAAGTAGAATTCCATTAAGAACCTGTGCATATTCAATGCATATATACATCAAAACTTCACATCATACCTCATAAATATGTGCAAGTATTATGTGTCAATCAAAAGGAAGAGAGTCAATGCCTATACCCCGGCTTCTCCTGTGATGGCTCACCCTCAGCCTTATTAGCTCTCATCTTATGGCTGTTCTTATGGCTTCCTGCAGCCACCACTGCATCCACCCAGCTCACAGCTCTGCTCCAGCAGCCCATTTTTACCACCATCAGTTTCGTGCTTATCAGCATTTGCCTCTTAGTGCTTTCATTCATTTTTAACATCTGTTGGGATGGCCTCCAGCACAGAGTCCTCTTTCCTCAATAGCACACATTATCTTAAATATCATCAGTTTTCTGATTCTGCAGAATTCTCTGGCTTCAAAGGTTGTCAAGCCTGATAGTTTTTGCTGCCATATTTAATTTTCTTGCACCTTAATTGAGTTATTTTAAAGAACATGACTCTCTTCTTTAGGAGCTCAAAGAAGAAAGCCTATATTTGCAAAGATGCCCTGTAGGTATGAGGATGGTGACTGCAGGAGTGTATACAATAGTAATAGTCAGACATACAGAATATGTCAGCTGGAGATGGTTCAATAAATTATGATCTGTTCTTCCCCACAGGATAAACCAGCATAAAAAGGAGATTTGTTGACACAGGAGTTTTATAACAATATATTATTTTCTTTAAAAGTTAATAAACAGTGGGTGTTTTACATTAAAAATGAGAACCATATAATTATCTCTGGATATACCTAATTGTTCCTGATGCTTACATATAAGAGTGGAAATAGTACTGAGATTTCATCAGTCAATGTATTTCTGTGAAATTTAAGACATCTAAAGCAATAAGCTGTATTCATATCAGAAATTTTAAAATAACTCCTAAACTGAAAATCTACATTTTATGAGAAAATATTCTGTACTTAAAATAGAGAAAACTAGAAATAAAAAGAGATCGTCTTCATTAGTAAGCTTGAAAACTTATAAATAAAATAAAAAGATGAACACATCCTTGAAATTATATGAAAAACCTCAATACCAGACATGAGAGCCTCTCTTTTGACTTGTCAGTGTTGTACAAGAGAATCCCAAAATATTTTAGGCTATATTGCTATTACTATTGCCCTTGGTTGCCCACATGAGATAGAAGGTAAATCTCAACTGCTGAAGACACATGCATTTTATACATATGACCAAGGCCTCTTGAGTAGGCAATGACCTGAATACCCCTCCTAGCTTTCCTGGTACCATAAGATACCATGCAAGCTTCCAAAGGAAGGAAGCAAACAACCACCTCACCCATCTAAGACACTTATGAACCACAATGACCATCATGGCATGATAACTAAAGGTGTAGTACTGACACACACGATTTGTAGGTAACCAACAGCTCTCTAGTTGAACTCATTCAACAAGAGGAAATCATGTCTGCTACTGGAAACCTAGCCAACTACTCCGGGTTAAAGAAGTCATGGATCTTAGAGAACCTACAACCAACCACCACCTTACTAAACCAGAATAGTCCCTAACTACATTCTAAATATTTGTACTTATATCCACAGATGAGTGTAATATTCCCACCCCCATCTAGAAAACTTCTTCTGGGGCAGTGATGTCACATGCCTTAGTCCCATCACTTGGAGACGGGGTAGGCAGATCACTATGAGTTCTAGACCAGCCTGGTCTACAGAGTGAGTACCAGGACAGGTTCCAAAGCTACATAGAGAAACCCTGCCTTGAAAAAAATATTCTCTTTGCAGTCAACAGAGACAACTACACAAAACCACAACTAATAAATGCAGAGTCTGGAACCCAGTCCCAACTGATATATCTATAACACAACTTTTGCACATAGGGCTCAGAGATCACTGCAAAAGAGGAAATTGAAAGATTTTAAGGGACAGGGATTTTGCTGTGAGCTTATATCTCCTAGAAATGTCAGAAGCTATGCCCATAAATATTCGTCACCATAGCTTCCTAAACACCAGATGAATGAGGATGACATCACTAGAAAATGGTAATGTGGATAAAGAAAAGGTCATGAAACCTCAGTTCTACAGAAAAAATAAATAAATAAAATAAATAAAAAATAAAAAACTCCAGCAACTAAAGAATGCTGGGAGAGGTAGAAATAGTTTCCCTAGGGAAAAGAACACCAACTTGTTATCCAATAGCAAATGGTCAACACTGAAAACATACACAAGTAACATTACACAGACTACACAAGTCGTATTTATGTATTTAGGAGTGTGTGTGTGTGTGTGTGTGTGTGTGTGTGTTTATACAACAACAATTAATGAAAAAGGATACCATGAATTTAAAAAAAATAAGGGTGGATCTAGAGTGAAGAAAGGGGGAAGGGAAGAGGAAGAGAATGATGCAATTAGATTATTATAACTGGGATCAAAATATATCCTGGCCTGTGTAGAAGCAAGTGTTATAAGAAAGAATACAAGAAATTTTTTTACAAAGTCCTTGTAATCTCATTGTAACTCCTGCAGTGCTACAAATGCCTTCAACCTCAAGTACAATTACATCAGATGATTTATTAACAGAGAAAACAATTGGACAGTCTTTCCTAATTTTAAGTTCATAGACAAATTATTCACACAAAGTTCAAATACCCTAGCCAGAGCATAGAATCCCCAAACACTTAACAAGAGAGATTTAGAAATGGCCAGAGGATAAAAAGTCAAATTTAACTTTTTTTACTCATGTTCTTTTGTTTGGGGGCTTTTGTTTGTTTTTGTTTTGTTTTCTGGTTTTGACACAGAGTATTCATTTATAGCACAAGTTAGCCTCCAACTCCCAACCATTGGGTCCCAGCCTGCCAAAGGCTGAGATTAAAGGAGTATGTGAGCAAGTGAGGCTTAACTTTTTCTTTGATCTTTTTCCTTTTCCCTAGAGGCAGAACAAGCAACCTGGCATCACTAAGATCAGTGCTACAGGGCTTTAAACAAGACTGCTATTCAACTGTTTGTGATGAGGCATGGAAGGTACTCCCAGAGTCCCACTAATGGGAAGAATATGATTTCTCACTGTCCAACTCGTCTTGCTATGTGCCTGGCCTTGGCAAATGGAGTAATGTGATGTCTGTCACTTCTGTATGTTTTTCCATGTATCACTCCCACTCTGCCATGAGACTGCAGAAGTCTAAAGAAGGCAATACCGCTGCCTAGAGTCCTACGCCACCCAAAGCAATGTGGCATGTAACTAAGGCATTTGATATTACCAGACCCTCAGTTGGAATTTCTTAGGTATTCCCAGCAGATCATTCCTAACAAGAACCAACCAAGAAGAAGGAGACAAAAAGGCTTTAGCCTAATTCCTTTAAATATTAAAGGGTTAAAAAAATAAACCAAAATAGTATTATTTTCCTTTTTTATTCCTAAATGCCTGTATCAGTTGATTAAACAGGAAAGTGACCATCTACTCTAGCGAACTACTGAATTAATAACTAAGCACCTTTATTTCTGAAAGAAAAAACAAACTATAAACTTCTTAATGAATTCAGAAGCTACATTTTGGTCTTGCCTTTAAATAAAAAGAGCACCCATCATTTGCTTTCTGATCTGGATCTGCATGTATAGCCATTTATTTTAAAAAAAAAAAAATCAAACTAATACTGACTTTCCTCCCATTAAAAGGAAAATGCATTAGCCTTTAATTCCAAAATCAAACAGGGTTCTATTTATTTTTCTGTGAATGAGAATGCTTAAATTAATAAGAGAATGAATAGCAATGGTACTTTTAGGAGACCGTGTAATTTTCAGATGAAAAACACTAATCTTAACATATTTTTAGGCAAAGAAGGTTGTGACCTCCTCAGAAGAGCTCCAGGCTTTAAACTAAAATAACACTTTAGAAAGGAGTGCCCACACCTTGACTTGAATAATACTTCCTTCACAAGAGAAAGCTGCCAAATGTGTCCAGAATTGATTAATAAGGAGAATAATCACCTCCCGCTAATTTTAATCTTTTGTGCAGCTTTGGCTCTCATGGGCTAAGCATGAAGACTATGTGGCATGATTGTCAAATCGAAATCTACGCACTCCTTGCTGTGGCCAATGAAGTGCAAACACAAATTAAACTGCATTGGGGATTCTATTACTTGGCTGTTTGGAAATTTATTTCACTGCAAAGGATGCAGGCAGAGAGAAGCAGATGGGCAATACAGAGAAAATTTTCTTTCTGGGTATTTCCCATCTGTTTTCCATTTTTGTTTTTCTACTTCAAGCTATTCTAGATGTCTCATTTCTTTTTATGCAATGGCATAAATTAGCCATTCAAATATTCAGTGGTCACACATGTAATATTGACTTAATCATTTCAAAATAAGCAATAATATAATTGTAATTTATATTGAGTGTGCACTGGGTTCTTGTCACGTTCCTGAAGGTTTAAAATATCTTACATTTTATTCTTACACTGAATAGATCCTATTATCATCTTCATTTTACAGTTGAGGAATTTGAAGGATAAAAAGCTTAAGACAGTTTTCCAGTTCATGTTGCTTAGAAATGTTAGACTAGGGAGTCGTGGCTGTTTGAAAATCCCATGTCTTAGGCACAAGGGGGAAGGTGGATTTGTGCATTTGCCCTAACTGTTGATGCATTTTCTACTATTAACTTTGGAATTTCAAATATCAAAGGTGAAAATAGATTTTATTTAATGTCCCAAATTTATTAAAGATATTCAATACAAATAGGGGTCTAATATTTTCCAAAAGTTAGTTCTGTTATTAGAAGTGGTGAGTATGTCAGGGCATTGGTGTCGCACACCTTTAACCCCAGCACTTCAGACGCAGAGATACGCAGATCTCTGTGAATTGAGGCCAGCCTGGTCTACAGAGCTAGTTCTAGGACAGGCTCCAAAGCTACAGAGAAACCCTGTCTCAAAAAACAAACACAAAACCAAACAACAACAACAACAAAAAAGTGGTGAGTGTGTAACTGTCAAGCCATTTATTTCAGATTTGGAATGAACATTAGACATGTTCTTACCCAAGATTCCTCAAACAATGTAAGCAGCAGAACCGTTTTCTCGAAATTTGATGGAAATTTGATACAATAGCCAGTCATTGCTGAGGTTGGGGTAAGGAAGAGAAAGGGGTAAGGGAAGAGGTTGGGGTAAGGGAAAGCAGAGCTGACCCCCCAACTCAGGTCCCCTCTTATCTTTAGCACCTCCTCTTCTGTGATCCTCAATATTTGTTCTTACCATACCTGCTCATCCAAGGTTGCTATGGCTCTTTTCTGATAACAGCATCTGTTTAGTAAGAAGATGGTGTTAATTTCAACAGGACTCAGTAAGAGCCAATTTGGATAAAGCAATGTAATGTGCTTTGCCATCCTCAACTGACCTGTGTCACAAAAGGAACCTCAAGCCTTTAACTCTTCTACATGTTTCAAATGGAAGAGAGAGAGAGAGCATACTTTAGGGCGCTAAGGAACTTTAATGAACCAAGCATGGGAACAGCCAGTCCTAAGGGCAACATTCCCAGCATCACCCATCAACCTAAGTTTAGAGCATTCTCAAATTTACATGCAACATCAACATAAAACACAAAGATCCAGAAGATTTGGACTATAGATCCTTTGAATCTTGAAATCAAGTTGGGTCAATGCTATAATTTAGTAACAGAGTGTCAAGCTAATCTTCAGAAACAGATGTACAGGGGAAATCAATAAGTAGCATCAAAGAAGGTTCTTTGGTTTGTTGATCTCTTTTGTTTCTTTCATTTCCTCTACAGACAAAGCAGAAACAGGCTGCTTCTTTTGTCTCCCACTGTCTTTCATGAAATCCTTCCCAGAGAACTTAAAATCTGCTTTAACATAATCATACTCTGTTTAATTTAGAGTTTAATGGGATTAAGCTGACCACGGTGACTGGCTCAGTTAACCAATCTAATTAATAATACATTATATTTTACTTAAGGAATAATAAACTAAACTCAAAATACCCAACTATAAGAATTATAAGCAACAAATCCATTCTGTATTAGAATTAACTTTGCAAATGTGAACTTTTATGCATGTACAGATTAGTTTATCATAATCTTAATCCTAAAAAACAAGCACTTGGCATATGCATTTAAAAGCTGTCTGAAGTTCCTCACTTGGCACAGCATTGAGCAGCATACCATTCTCTTAACCATTAGTGGCACCACACTAAAAGGAAATAGATAAGTATTAGAAAGCAACTACATTAGAAGTCCCGGTAAGACAAATGAATTATGAAAGTGGGAAGATATTGGAAATGCGGGGATTTACCTTATCAGTAAAAGCTAGAATCATGGCAATAGAATTTTTCTCACAAGCCATTTTGCTGCACACTAACAGGAAAAGAAAGTGAAATGTATGGTAGGAGCCCTTGGGTTTCTTTCAAGTCTTTGTTGATGATTACTTTCTCCGGGGATCACATGCTGCCTTTAGTGTATTATCTTGATAAGAAAGGAAATCTCCACAGACCCTATCTGGCTCTCCTTACCATAGTAATTCTGTCTCATGGCTTAGGCAAGTAAATTGAATTTCTGCTAGTTATTTAAACATATGGACTCCAACCACACACTCCAGAAATCCCAGCATTAGTAAGCACAATGTGGCAGACCTGATCAGTTAACAGCAATGCTCATTTCTTTACCTCATCTTTGCTAACCATGACCAGCCAGCTGACTATACCATGACAAACCTTCCTGTTTTCACCTATGCTTCCAATGATGTGCTAAACATACACAGCTCAATCCTAGCAAGGGACCTTGGCAGAAATATGTCAAATGGATGGTATTTCCCAGAAGAATTTATTTTCTGGGAGCAGATTTAGCCCACCTTGAGCATGAGAGTAGAGGGAAGAATTTCAATGGCCAGTCTTTGACATGGAGTAATGGCAAAGAGAAACCCCTCAGAACATGTTCGCCACTTTCTGATGTGCTCCACTTATTATTTGCCACATTCCTTGGGTTTGTATTACCTAGGAGACCACACTCTCATGTGTACATGTGGACTCGCCTGGGTGATTAAATAACTATACTTAAGCTATCAGTGTCTCCTCTTCCTGCACTAAAAAGCGGAGACTATTTGTCTTACATCTGGATGACATTTTTTTTCACTTGAAATCCACGCACTAATGAAAACACAAACTAATAATTTTTAAGTAAAGCATAAAAGAAAAGGAAATGTAAGGACTGAAGAAATAATTCAGTGAAGTTCTTGCTATAGAAACATGAAGAGAAGTTTACACTCCAGAATTGTGTTTTAAAAGCCAGTTATAGTAAAGCAACTTCTGATCACATCATGGAGAAAGCAGAGACATGAGCAGCTACGAGGCCCATGGGTCAGCCAACCCAGCCTATCCACTGAGTTAAAGACCAAGGAAAGAGCCTGTCTAAAAATTAAAAAATAAAAAACAGGATGGATACTATCTATAGAACAACACCCAAGGTTGATCTCTGACCCCAACACACCACTGTATACATACATTCCCTTCTCACAAGCACACATAAATAAATAAATAAATAAATAAATAATAAATAAACAAACAAACAAATAAATGTCAGCAAGATAATGAATTCATCCAGTGCAGTTCAGGAGCACAGACTTTGTTTTCAGTATCCCATCTCTGGGCAGCAAAAGATGATAGAATTTCTCCCCCTTTTGATATGATCATAAAATTTTGTTATTCATAGTCTCTGACTTAACCCAAGAATTTTAGATTTGGGTATACTGTCTTCCTTTTTTAATATGTCCATAAATTTGAAAAAATATCTGACCTACCCAATGGATGCCTTTCACACTACCGTGCAACAGCCACTGGTCTCGCGCGGCCTTCTTTTGAATGGGTTCTTCACTGTAGATGACCACAGGGAATGATTTAATTAGTAACTCATGCCACATGCCATGGCCTACTACGGGTCTTTAATATTCACTGGAATCTTTTTGCCTCCAGGCCCTTCAGCCGGCTTGCTCCCTTGCCATTCATTTCTCCTTAGTCTTATTGCTTGCCAACATGTTCTGGTTCCAATTCTATATTAATCAGGGGTTTGCACTGAAATCAAAAAATACTGACTGTCCCTGGATGGTTTGAGATTTAAATTTGAAAAAACAAAACAAAACAAACATATTTTGAAAGAAATTCCAATGAGTTTGGAGAACCAGTTTAAGGAGCTTTTTAGCCATAAGAGAATGCAAAAGAAGTATAATGTATGTATGAACTTGACATTCTTAGTGGACACTGATAAAATTTGTTAATAGCTATAGGAAGGATGTTGAACAATTTAGAATACCATTGCTAGGCTCCTGCTAATGCTGCCATGTACGTCCACTGCTATGTCTTTGTTTTCTATTAGACACATTTACTCATGTAACTTTCTTTGCAGAACAATCTCATGCATCCCAAAGAAATGTTTCCAAGCTTAAATCAAGGTAATCTAGACAGATAAGAAACATAAGTACCTGCCATTAAGCTTTTACATAGGAAGACTGAGTCTCTGTCTGTGCTGGCTGGCTTTTCACCAGCTTCATACCTAGCTAGACATATATGGGTGGAGGGACACTCTTAATTTATAAAATGTCTCCATAACATTGGCCTGTAGACCAATATTATCTTGGTTAATTATCATTGTTGGAGACTCCATCTCAGGTGTGGTGCCACCCCTTTGCGGGGTGGTGGTAAGCTTTGTGACAAAGCAGACTGAGAAAGCTATGAGGAGCAAGCCAGTAAACAGTGTTACTCCACATCCTCTTCAGTTACTTAGTTCCTGTGCCAACTTTGGTGGTTGATAGACTATAAACTGGATGATGAAATGAACGCTATTTTACCCAAGTGGCTTTTAGTCTTGTTTCATCACAGCAATAGAAACCCTAACTAGGACACCCTCCCATCTGGAGTTCAGGTCAGGATTTCTGGGCACATAGGAGGATGGTACACAATGTGATCAAACAAACACAAGGGCAATATTCAAAGGGAATTCTTAATACTCATCAAGTTCCTGTCACTACCGGACACTGCCTTGTAAACTTTCAATTAAGTAACTCATTAGGCCCTTCCATTACTCCGTCTTCTCAGTTTCTGGTGCAGAAGCAAGCATATAATGAGGTTAAAAAGCTTCTCTGAGGTCACAGCTAATAAGAGACAGGAGAATTATTTCATTGAATCCCTGTCACATACCAAACCCCTCCCCACTTATGAGCTTTGTTTATAATTGCATAATTAACTGCTCACTAAGTCCAATGTACAATGTAATTTTGACAGAAAATATCATTTTTATCCTTTGGGGAAATTGGGAAGTGCTCAAGATATATCCTATGAAAGAAGAAGAATGTAAGATTGTTATTGAATTTAAACCTAAATCATTAGATTACGACTTTGCCACAGGCCTAAAAGTTTCTAAAATTGTGAAATTGGGTCAAAAGACTCTAGCTATAAAATTATACTTTCCTTTAGAATATTATTGTAAACCTCTGAGCAGACCTCTGCAGGAATATGTTTTCTCTTTCTGTTCTGAGACAATGACTCAATATCCTGCCTTCCAGATAACACCTGGAAAGATAATAAAGAAAGGGATATTGCCAGAGGTGTTTTACTCTTTAATGGACAAGAAAACAGCAAAACACTACTTTGTGATATTGGCAGAAGTTATATGGTACAGAGGAGTGTAGTGTTTGCTTTCAAAGCTTAAATAATTTAAGAAATGTTTACTCTTTCTCAATGAGTCTGTCTATATTTTAGGTTAATAGATACATTTACCTGTGTCTTTGAGATAATGCACTGGCTAGTTTTATGTCAACTTGACACAGGCTGGAGTCATCAGAGAGGAAGGAACCTCAACTGACAAAATGTCTCCATATGATCCAGCTGTAATACTTTTCCTTAATTAATGATTGACAGGGGAGAGCCCAGCTCCCTGCCCATTATTGGTGGGGCCATCCCTGGACTAGTGGTCCTGGGTTCTATAAGAAAGCAGGCTGAATGGTGATGTCTGGGACTGGGTTGCTGCCAGGGCCCATGTCTGGGTTCATGACTCTGAGACAGCCACAGTCTGTGTCGATGTCTATGGCTCCTGATACCATGCAAGGCCAAGAGGCCAGGGCTGTACAGAGGTGTACCTGCCCCCTCATTGGCTGCAACACTGGGGAGAATTGGTCTTGCCCCCTTTGGGGCTGAAACACTCTGGAGAAGAGGGTCTTATACCTCACAGGTGTAGCACAATAGAGCTGGCCCTGTTCACAGGGGCAAGGGTGCCTTGGCCCTGAGGGCATGAGAATGGGAGAGCAGGTTGTGTCTTCCATGCAGTGAGGGTAAGATGAATCACCTATCCCATCACCACCTGCAGCAGGTAGAGGACCTGAGCCCATACCCTGCCAGCTGCAGCACTTGGGAGATCAGGCCCTGCGCCTCACCGGGACACAACAGTAGAGTTGACCCTATAGCCAGGGTTATGGATGAGCCAGCCCTGAGGATGTAGAAGGGCATAGCTGGGACCAACTCCGTTGTCTATGACGCAGTAGTGAGACTGAGGGAAACAGTATAACCTCACACCCCTGCCACTTCCAGCTGGTGAGGGAGCTGACCCTCCCCCTTACCAGCTGCAATTCTTGGGAAAGCAGCCCCTGTACCTCACCTGGGCAGCACAGAAGAGCTGAACCTATTGGCATGGGGGTGGGGGAAGCCAGCCCAAGAAGGTGAGCATGGGAGATCCGGACCCATCGCTCATCTGCCATATGACTGCATGGGTAGGGAAGAGATGCCAGCCCCTCCCCTCTATACCTCAGATGGATGGGAGATCTGGCCATCAGATCATAGGAGTGGAAGAGTTGTCCATGCCCCTCACCAGCTGCAGCACGTCACTACACAGAAGACCTGGCCCTTTTGGTGTAGGTGTGGGAGAGCTGAACCTGAGGGCATGAAAGCAGGAGAACAGGTCCCATTCCTGGATCAGGCTGCAAGGGGAGAACTAGCCAGTGCTGGAGAGCTCACCCTGGTGGTGAGGACAGGAGAGAACTACTGGGCTGACCAACCCTGCAACTTCCCAAACCCAGAACCATGGTTAGGACTTGGACGCCCCAACTTCTACCCCATCTATGATCTTCTGGAGCATGGGAAGAGGCCAGTCCTGCAGACCCAAAGCTACAGGATCTCCATGGCACAAGGCATCAACAAGACATCCAAGAGGAGTCCCTGTGAGGGCCCAGTACCGATAGTATAGCAAAAACCAGAGGCTTCAAACCAGACTGATAAATCTTTGCAACAGAAAAAATACTTCACAGGGCATTCAGAGACAAAGCTAGAGAAATGGCCAATAGGTTGCTGGGGAAAGACTTGCATGTCTTTTATATTTCCTAATCAAAATCATGCTGTACCATATACACCAACCATGGAGTACCTTCTGCTAAGTGCCTCATGCGTGTTTTCTCTTGTGTGCCTCAAAAAAAAAAAATACATAAAATAGGCACATTACCTCCAGATTATAGAATGAATAACTAAAGGTTGCAGAAGTTTGGCAATGCCCCCAAGGTCAGGCTGCATAAGTAAAAGCCCTTTTGGAGCTAAGATTGGGCAGCTGAGTCCAGACTAGGTCATTCTGCACAGGTGCCCTCTGATGCTTCTGGGTGTGGCTTGAAGGATGACGAATAAGTGAAAATTCAGTAACTGAAAAACAGAAAGGATTGTCCTCATTTGCTTCTCTGTAATTCTGATGAAACACCAAAAGCAACTTGGGAAGAAAAGGGTTTGTCATCTTATACTTTACAGTCCATCATTGAGAGAAATAAGGGCCATAACTGAAGCAGCAGCAACTATGGAGTAATGCTGCTTGCTAGCTTGCTCTCTGTGGCTTGCTCAACTTGCTTTCTTATATAACCCAGGAAATCAAACTGACCACCATGGCTGGGCCCTTCCACATCAAGCATTAATCAAGAAAATGCCCCCACAGATTTGCCTATAGCCCAATATGATGGAGGCATTTTCTCAATTAAAGTTCTCCTTTCCCACATGACTCTAGTTTGAGTAGAGTTGACAAAAACCTAAGCAAAACTGGGGCAATATCAGATAATAAAATATATGACCCTTAAACTAGGGGAAGACGAGTGAAGAAACACAAGTGAGACCAGCCTTGGGATGGGGGATAGCTTCATACATAACTGTAGTATGGAAGGAATGAGGTCATTAATACACTTTCCAATTTGGACACTCACTATTATAGAAGGGAAATGGGAAGAAAAAAATGTTTACACCTGCTCTGATGTGAATAGAGTTTGTCCCCACCAAAGAATAAAGTGAGGCTTGATCCTTGGTCTGGTGGTGGTGTTGGGAAATGGAGCCTAAAGGAAGGTTTGAATAAATGGGATAGAACGTGGTAGCCATATCCTAGCCCCTATCCATATGCTAAATAGAATAAAACTGACATCAAATGTGCCAGGTTGAGTTCTTGATTTAGCAAGTTCAATCAGCATTCATAATACAAACAGAACTCCAAATATATGAAAAGAATATACCTACAGTTACATTAATTTTAAAAAAAAAGTTCTACTTAAGATCCCTGAAAAACACCAGTTTGGGGGGGCCAACATTCAAAAGTTATGAGTGCCAACTAATCAAGATCAGTAAGCACTTCTAAAATCTAATGATTAGGCAGCTGCTGTTACTCACAAAAGCAGTGGTTCTCAAGCTGTGGGTCGAGACAGGTTTGGGGGTTGAACAATCTTTTCTTAAGAATCATATATCAGATATCCTGCATACCATATATTTAAATTCATAACAGTAGAAAATTACAGTTATGAAGTAGCAATGAAATTATTTTATGGTTTGGGATCAACACAACATGAGGAACTGTATTAAAGGGGCATAGCATTAGGAAGGTTGAGAATGACAGTTCTAGAGTTTTGCACATGTAATTTTAGTTTCTTGTGGTAAGAAAGGAGACTCCTGGATCAGACCAGGGTCTTCTGCAAGAGTAGCAAGTGCCCTGAACCACTGAGCCGTCTCTCCATGTAGAGTTGATAAGAAAAATCTCTGTTAAAACCTTCAGACCAACTGTGTACAAGCTCAGACATTACACAAAGGCCCTTCTCCTCCTTTCTCACCTTCCCAGCCCACCCAAGCATAAACTTCATCCAACCCCTCTTTCCTTTGCACAAATCAGCTACCACGCACTCTGACTTAAAAGTAAGCCATTTTATGTACTATATATCAGACTGTGGCTATTAAATTGATTGAACCTACCTTTTTGGATGATTACAGTCAGAAATACTGGCATGACAATCTTTCTGTGGAGTTTTAGTCTGAACATACACATCTTTAAGACATCCATCCTCTGGAGTAGGCTAGCTAGCACATCCACCATCCCCAATCCTTGCGGTACTTTCTTCCAAACCATGCTCATTTGTTCTATGGAGATCACTTATATGGATTTTTAAATATGCAAATAGGACAGGTGAAATGGCTCTCCTGTACAGGTTCTTGTTGCCAGGCTTGAGGACTTAAGTTTGATCCTGGAACCCACATGTTGGAAGAAGAGAGAGGATTCCCACAAGATGTCCCCTGACCTTCAGAAGCATGCTGTGGCACACTTCTTCCCATACTCCCTCCTGTTCCTCCCCCACACCCACTAAATTAATTAATTAATTAATTAATGTAACTAAAAATTTCAAATGAAAGTGTAAAAGTGACTGAAAAAAATTAGCTCTATAGCCTTAAAGGGTTGCATCTTTCTGTCAGTCATTTGTCAGCTTCTAACAGAAAGTACCCTCAGCTCATATTATATGGAGGCTAATTTGATGTCTCAACTTCGCTTGGTCCAGGGACCAAGTAAACTCAGACAGTTTGTCAAATCTTCTGTATCAGGATGCTTTTGAGAGAGATTAACATTACATGGGCACGATGATAAAATCTGTTTTGCACCCTAATGTAAGCAGGCTGTACCTTATCAGAAAGGATGGAGAATTGTAAGGAGGGAGGATTCTTCTTGCCTTCAAGCTGAGACACTGGTTTATTTGCTTGTTTTTAATTCCTTTATTTATTTTATATATGTGTATGTTTTCCCTGCACGTGTGTGTGTGTGTGTGTGTGTGTGTGTGTGTGTGTGTGAACCATCTGTGTGAAGTACCCACAGAAGCTACAAGAAGACCTTGGATTCCATGGGGCTGGAGTTATAGCCTGATGTTAGCAGCCCTGTGGGTGCTGGAAATCAAACCCAGGTCTCATGAGAGCTCAGCCAATGCTTTTAACCATTGAGTCATCTCTCCAGCCCTGGAGACACTATTCTTTTCTGCTTTCTGACTCAAACAAAATTACTGGTTTTTGCTTGGTCCCTGGGTATGCAGCCATTGTATCAGAAATATACCATGTATTCATGATTCCAGACTAGCTTAGAGTAAAATATCAGTCTACATTTTATAGTTTTCCAGATGCAGACCGGGAGACTTATTGCCCTCTATTATCATGTAAGACACTTCCTTATCATTTATAACTACCTATCTATTATCAATCTATTATGTATCCTTCTATGTCATCAATGTATATAATATCTATGTATTATCTACCTATTATGTTTCTATCAACCATCTAATTAATATCTATTATCTACTAATCATCTATCTGTTACACTTCTATCATCTTTTTTGCTAGCTATTACCTGTCCATTTATTTGTCTGTTTATCTATCTATCTATCTATCATCTATCCATTCACTCTGTCACTAGAAAACCCTACCACTGTAAAACATATTAGCTTTATCCTCAAAAACATTTTAACTGGAGGCCTCTCAGCTCATCCAGAGATTGTGCTAAAGCAAACAAGACAGAAAAGAAATGTTAACTCTTCCTCCATTCTTCATACACAATAGTTGGCCCATGGAGATCTATTTGAACTTGGAAGTATGGTTGGTATTGGCATCAAAGAAAAAGAGATGAAACCATCTACAACTCTAGCATTTGCAAAGCATTCAATCCTGCAAGTCTAGAAATCCACGGTTACCATGTTCCAGGTGAAACAGGGTCTCCTGTGACAAGTATCTTCAGATGTCATAAGAAGCTGTATTTTAAATGGCTTATCTGAGTATTTATCTATTGAGAGTCCCATAACAAATGCTCCCTTAGAGTACGCTATCCATTACAAATTTGTCCACAATTACTTAGAATTCTATATTCCCAGATCCATACTCTTAAACTAGATTAATATTGAAGTTACTGATAAATTCTGGCAATGTAGGTCTTCTTTCAAAAAAAAAAGTAAGTTAATAATGTATCACCTGTTGTTTACATGGGTTTTATTTCTTACTATAATTGAAGATGGAAAGTTAAATTTATGAATTATCTAAGACTGGTGCCCACAATTTTCTTTCAGTTCTTTATTCTAACTTTGGTTATTAGACAGTATCAGGTGGCTTTTCCTAAAAGCATTACTAACTTCACTTTAGGTACTTGCTATGCGGCTCAGAGGTCTCAGGGAAGTTCTGTTCAAGAGTGAGGCATCTGACTGGCCTGCATGAGTATCATGGCTTCCCTTGCATAATGAATAATTCATCTATAGAGAAGTGTACTTTAGGACTTTCCACTTTGAACACTGGGGAAGCAACAGTCCTATCTCCAGATACCATGGGATTACAAAGCCTGGAGCTGGGGCTGTGGTTTTGTCATAATAAAGACAGCTGTAAGATGAGGATGAAGTTGACAAAGAAAAGCAAAATTTCAAACCAAAATGCTGAGTCCTAAAAGGTTCCCTTTCGTTACTGAATAAAAATCAACCTAGAGACTCAACTTAGCTTCGGATTCCCACATTCACAGGAGCTCCTGAGTTCCCTATGAGGGTTAAGCAACTTTCACTCGCATTGTTCTATGTAACATAAAGAATATGCAGAAAGGCCAATGCATGTGAGCACAGGGTAAGAGGCTCTGCTCTCTAGAAATCCTCTGAGGCTCCTCCTTTGAAATATGACGCCAAGTAAAAGTGCTTCTCCCATTTTTTTCAGGGAGAAAAAAACTAAATACCTGTTACATATTTTCCATTTCAAAGTATTTCTCCAACTGTAAATAGTAGCCAGCTCTCCTCTGATCATGTTGTTTTGAAAGATAGAGTGACATGGGACAACTGGAGTGGTTCCACCTGCCCCCCCTTCCCCACCAGCCCCACCAGCCCCACCAGCCCCACCAGCCCCACCAGCCCCGCCCACCCTGCCCGGCCTGCAGCCTGGCCCCTGAGGGAAAGACTAGATACCAAGGCAGCCCAGAATTCCTCAGAATCCTACTAGGAAACAACTCAACATTTGAGGGTTATCTTTCTTTCTTTCTTTCTTTCTTCCTTCCTTCCTTCCTTCCTTTCTTTCTTTCTTTCTTTCTTTCTTTTTTAACTGAAATTTTACCCAAATTTTATTATTGCTATTATCCATTATTATTACAGAAATGACTAGTTTATTTTAAAGCATTATTGCTCAAAATATGTGACATCTTAAGAAAAATGAATGTATTGTTATTCTCCAGGATAACTTGTTAAATTATTTCATATGCTAAAGCATGGAAAGGTACTAATTATTTTGTTTGTGTGGCATGATATCTAATCTGATTCTTGTCGACAACATTATTGTTTAGTTATCTTATATGTGCATGATGTTCTAGTAACAATATCGATCATTTATATTTTTAAATCTATGGCAAATCAAAAATACTTTTCATAATTACTATAATAATTCTTACAAGTTTTGTAACTATTACCCTTCATTTTAGAAAAATTAAAGCTTACAGAAATTCATTGTCTTGGTCAAGGTAAATATCAAGAAGATAAAGATTCACAACCATAAGACTCAAGACTCAAGTTCAAGCTCACAGGATTCATTGCTTCATAGTTCTTCCTGTCATATCTGTCTTCTTCCAATTAAAAAATATAAGAAAAAATGAGTACAATGTTCGAAGAGACAGATGACAAACAAATGTAATTAAATATTGTGATTAAGCGATCTAATTATTTGCAATACTAATATCTATCTTAAGCAAATGACACATAGAAGATAATAAATTATGGGGTTTATGTACCATGCGGACTTAAAATACTGACAAAAGGATGGATTTTCTTGCCAAACATAATATGTGGCATTTTTGAAAGTAGAAAACCTAGGTAGAGTTGGAAGAAAATCAGAGGATGGATTTTTTTGTGTTACTTTCATTCTTCCAATTATTTTGACAGATGAGGTACAAATGATTTATAAAATTACTTTAAAATTTTTATGTTCATTGTATGTAAGTATTTGGTAATTTCTCATTATCCTACAAGGACTCATTGAGTTTACCACAAAATATAGTTCATGACCTCATAATGGCCTGCAATACAACTCAATTATATTTTCTGGGAACCACCTGCCTACCTTAGCTCTGGTGGGAACAGTACAGCTCTTTCCAATGACAGAAGGACATTGCTGCCCTGGGAACAGTGTCAAGGCTTTACTTCTGAAAGATCCCAAGAAGGCATATTTTCATAAAAACTTCAAAAGCACCATCTATCAGTCATAGTCTTGTAATGACATGGAGCAGAAGCATGGGAAAAATAATTTTCAGTGTTTAATTGGACTGATCAATGTTTAAAACATTACAAATATAAATTTGTGATCTCTCTGTCTCTACTTTTATTACTTGGCTCTGGGTTGTTTACTGTTTGTTTTTATTGTTTTAATGTGTAATATGTATAATTTTTCATTGTTACTTTTAGGAAGAAAACATTTAGTGTTTTCTTCGGGCCTGCAAATGTAACTGATTAGGCAAGTACAGCTGCAGAAAATGGTGCGGGCGAGGCAGAGAAGGGAGACACAGATAAGTGACAGACTCAAAACAAATAAAAACTATTTCATAATAGTGTTTGACCTACAAGTATATGTGGCTGATGGGGTATCTGCTGCTGTTCTCATTGCCCTCTCTAGTGCTTTCCTTCCTAGACTTCTGACTTCTCTGTTCTGGGACCTTCTCTATCTACTTATCCCTGTCCTACATCACTCAACTGTTATCTGGCTTCTGGACTGGATTGTTTCCTAGCCAAGCCCTTTGGCCACCAAATCTGTGGCTAAGTTAAAATGAGACTCATCAAGTGTAGATTAATAAATGACTAGTGATTTTACACCGGACTCAAGAGAGGACCCAGCCCAGAGAAAAGGTCTTATGAGGACAAAGCAGACACAGTAATCTACAAGTCAAGGATACTCACTTTATCAAAAACCAGCCCTGCCAACAGTTAGTCTCAGACTTCCCAAAGTGTGCAAAGTAAATGTCTGCTGTTTAATACACCCGGAGTAAGAATTTTATTATGTCAGCCCTGGCAAGTTCATACAGTACTGCAATCTCTGCTACTAAAAATAAGGTCTTCAGACGCACCTTACTCTTCAGATAGAATGAAGCATCACTACTCTAGATCTGATACATTTTAAGCCTGCTGACATAAATTAACAAATGAATACTGGTCCAAATGTTTTTGTTTTTGGTGTTTTAACTTAAATGATGAGAATATCAGATCACCCAAAAGCAGTGAGAAGGTGAGCACAATCCAGTAATGGGGGTTGTTCTTCTGTATATATATTTCTCTTATTGGTGAATGAATAAAACACTGTTCTGCCAATGAGACAGGAAGATAGGCAGGGCTAGGAGACAGGGAAAATTCTGGGAAAGGTAGGCAGAGGGGGCACACCAGAACAGTTATCTTCATATGAACCAGGAAGAACGGATTCACCAGGCATTCTCTGGTGAAAGACCACGTGGGAATACTTACATTAATAGAAATGGGTTAATAATTGAGATGGGGTAGCCAATAAGAAGCCCTAGTCATCAGCCAACAGTTTTATAATTAATATAAATCTTTATGTGCTTATTTGGAGCTGAAAGCAGTGACTGGACCAATTGGGTTAGAAAACCAGTATCCCATGAGATAAACCAAACTCATACAATAACCCAGGAGCATCCTCCAAGTGGAGAAAAAATGAAGCTTCCTTCTTTTTATTCTTAAGTTTTAATATGATAGTAAGTTGGTCATTCTAAACCTTTACAGAATGTGTAAACTGATGACTAAATAATTCCTCTTACTTTTTTCAGTGATGTAGATAACCGTTCATAAATATATTTTGTAAGTCTTCATAATATTTTGATAAATGATGACTACTTGGAAATCTAATTTTAAATTAACACTAAAGAATAGTTAGGGCAATCTTTCAAACCATTTACAACACAGTAATTTATGTGTTCACTGTGTACCACTAGTAACATTGACCCTACAGTACCAGTGCAGATTTCATTTAAATCATTCATGTCCTAAACATGGAAGTTCAAAACTATAATTCCATCCCTTGAAAGTCTAAGGCTAGAGAACCTCTTGAGCCCAAAATTTACAATATGAAAACTACAGCAAAACTCTTTCTGTTGCAATATTTACTGGTTAGTAAGAGGAGAAAAAAAAACTAAGGCAGAATATATGATTATAGGACTGGAGAGATGGTTCAGTAGACAAAGTGTTTTCTGACCAAGCAGGAAGACATGAATTCTTATCTCCTGTATCTACTACAAGCCAAGTCTAGAAGTATATATTTACAATCCCAGTGCTGGGTAGCAGAGATAGGCAGATCCTGGGGACTTGTAGGCTAGCCAGTCTAGCCAACTCAGAAATCCCCCAATTTTGTGTGAGTCCCTATATTACAAAATAAGATGCAGAGTGATTGGAAGAGACAGCTAACATTGACTTCCAGCCTCCACATGTGCCACAGAGACAAGCACACCCATGCACACACATGCATATACAATATACCACCCCTGACAGGCACAAACACACCAATACATTCATGAATATACAGTATACCTCCCCAGACAGACACACACACACTCACACACACACACACACACACACACACACACACACACACACACCAATATATTCCAAGTATTTCCTTACCTCCTCTAAATCCATGGCTAAATCAGTAATTTAAGTTGTATAAATCTTCAAATAAAAATAATGAAGACAATTTTTCCACTCTGCTTTATTTTTTCCTTAATCCAAATTCTATGCATTAGGACTATGGTTTGCAACTGTCAAAGAAAACAACCAAACAAGCAAACAAAACAACAGGATCCAGTCCAACACATATCATTTTGAACATCCTATTACATATGTAAACAGTTCCCTGGAATCAAACTTCATAGCTAATACTTTGGCCCATGATTGTATTTCAGAATATAGACAATGCTAAAGATTGTTCCCCAAATCCTGAGAATCCTGGGCTTTGACTCCCAATGAGTAAAACTGGTCCTTATGAAAAGGGGCCTGCATTCTTTGCACACTCCATTAATAGAATCCGTTCTTATATTATTACAAATCCTTCCTCCCTGGGTCCAAGTCCTGAACACTGTTTCCTAGTCAATGGAAGTCATTCTTGGGATAAAGGTCTCAGGTAGCTGGTGTTTTAGAAGGGAAAATTACAATGTAGCTCCCCATGAAAACTGTCACACAGAGACTTTCCCCCCAAAGGTATTATGGTGTTTGAATATATAGGAGACTTAAACCACTGGATCAGACTCTTTAGAGATGTTAATCCATTCTGACTGACCAAGTCCACCTGTGCCTGGTTTTCATCCTCATCTCTTCGTGGTTGGTTTCTCTGTGGACTGTGACAGCTTCAGGGACACACCTACTCCAATAATTCCTTCCTTTCAACTTGGCATTCATGGATCAAATGCTGATCTTTAGCCTTACATGTCAAGTACCTTTACTCATCTTGCTAGTCCAAACCAAGTTTCTTATAAGTAAAAACTAATGATCCATCAGATTTTTCTTGAAAATACCAAGAAACAAAGTAAAGAAGCACTTGATGGGAAAATGACTATAGCAGAATATTGATGGCTGTGAAAGCTGACCCTAGCAGCTTGAATTGTGTCTTTCTATTATTTTATTTAGTTCAAATTGATATAATTAGTACATACTTCAAATGGCAAGAGAGACTATTTTTGGGCACACTTCACAATCTCTTGAACCATAATTGTATCTCAACTGTTAATATTAAATCCAACTGACACAGGTATAAAAACAACCTTTCGCTTTAATATGTTTGTCTCTCTCTCTCTCTCTCTCTCTCTCTCTCTCTCTCTCTCTTTCTCTGGAGCTCTCTGCTGGTTCATTGTTGAGTTGTCAGCAGCAGTCAATTCAGCCATTGAAATACAGGAACTAACAGCAGTGTAAGAAAATTCACACCATATGGGCAACACTTAGGCACTAAGGAGGGGGGGGAGTTGGACTAACATTCTCAGTCTGTAATGGAATTTTACCTAGGAGTTTAGTGATCAGCTCAGTAACTACCCTTTGGGTATGTTTCAATCTTTCCAGTTCCCTATTCCTGTCCCTTGGAATGACATAGCAAAATCAACTGTCTAGACACAAGCCCCAGGCTCTGGCTCCACTTCTCCTGTGAGCTTGATAAAATGAAAGGGAGATTAAATTACAAACTGCAGTTGATTTTTTACATATTAGACAAATCAGTTAAAATACTCTGACAGTTGGGTTCTCTGGGAAGCAGACTGAAAAATACAGTAAGTCGGGAACTTCATTGGGTGGCAATGTCATCCAGAGACAAAAACTAAAGGAAGTAAGCTATGGCGAAGGCACAAGGTCACCATGGAGGTCTCATGCTTAAGAAAAGGGATTAGGGGGATAGATCTCCCACCAGTGACAAAGATCTGCCAAGGCTGCAGTGAACCCCACTGGGAACCCTGAAGCAAGAAACTATCCCTCCACAGAGTCTGTTCTTGGCCAGATGTCAGAGACCAGTGTCCGTGCATGATTCTGTATAGATGTACTGATTTCTTGAGGGAAGGGGTGGGGTCTGCCCTACTTTATTATATTTTAATTAACTTTGAGTAGCATTTAGAGCTCATACTAGTTCTTAAATTGATCTCACTGAGTATTGCTAGTGCTTTCCACTAAGAACTTCTAGCCCCATGCAATTTCAAAACAAAAATCAGGTGAAAGGTGTTGAGGGCAGAACTGAAGCCTTCTAGACAATGAGTTTGGGGAAAGCCTGATCTCCAAGCTTTTGAGAGATTGGTTTGTTGGGGTTTTGTTCGTTTTTTTTTTTTTTTTTGCTTTAAACAACCTTATAACCAGAGAGGTCCTTTAGGCAACTCCCTTGGAAATAACCACCACAGATATTTTTCTAGAAAAATGAAGGTCTTCCCCTGCATGTCACAACCCAAGGAGAAATTTTGTCATGGCCAAGACAGGTGAAAAACACAATGTGCCACCAATGTACCTTCTCTTATACACTATTGCCCATGAGAAAATGTGATGACAGTCAGTTAGACTGCAATTAATCACAGATGTGGTTCTCTTTGTTATTCAGAATAACAAAAGATTCAGCATTCAGAAAAGCCTTTAAATTTAGTACTCAGAAGGCTGAGGCAGAACAATTGCTAGGAGTTGGAATCTTGAGCTACATAGAAAGTTCTAGACTAGACTGGGCTACATAGTAGGACCATATCTCAAAACATGTATATTCAAAGGGCTCTAAAATAATTCTATGAAATGCTTCAGGAAACTAAGTCTACCTCAAAAGTTCAACTTTCTGTGCAGAATTTTATGCAACATATAGTTTGTTAATTATAATTGCTTCCTAGTTTTACTTTGATTGAGCATATAAAAGCCCAACCAAACACTATTGCATTTTGTTATTTTTATAATACAAACTATCAGCTAGCTACTAAACCAGACACTGTCAACTAAGCCAGAAGCTGGAGATAAGTCTATACTTAGTTGGTACATTTATATATAACACAGCAAGCATCTAAGCAGTTACTTAGGGTTACTGCTTCACCAAATCTGAGAATAAATTTGTGAAGTCATGAGTGCATGGTGTGACTGTTCCATTTTTGCTGTGCTCAATAATAGACATAGAACATTCCAGTGATTGGGGGTTTACCATGTCACATTAGCTGGTGATGAGTAATATTTCTTATTCAGTGATAAGCAGCAGATTCTTGCCATAGCTTCCTTGTGTCATTTTGTGATCATGAAGAACCTGCAAGTCCAGGCTGAGGAAATGACTAAGGGCAGATGGAAAATAAAATGACAGGAGGAAGGTTGTGAAGATAGACATCTTGCAGGGAAGAGCACTGAAGAAGGCTCTTCCAAAACTAGATTAAGGAATGAGTGGTGTGGGGTAGGGGGCGCATATGTACATGTATGTGGGTACATGAGACTGTGGGTTCATGGAAATGTGGATAAATGGGAATGCAGGTGCATGTGGAGACACATATTTTTTGAGACATTGAACTTGGAGCTCACTAATTCAGCAAGTTTGCTTAGCCAGTGGCTCTAGAGATTCTCCTATCTTCACCATCTCTGAGTTTAGATTTTAGATTTGCACTACCACACTCAGCTTTTTATGTACATGTGGGAATGCAACTCAGTTCCTCATCCTATGACTGAGTCATCTCCCTGGCCCCTGGTGTGAACATTTAATTCTGTCCCAGAGGCTTGAGGATCTTTCTTGCACCTACTTGTAGGCTCTGTTTACTTATCATGCATTTAATGAGGATCTGTCACATGCTGACCCTTGAATTTAGTGCTGTTCGAAAAATAAATACCCTTCAGACAGGCCTAATACACAAGGTGGTTACAATCTATCTATAACATCAGCTCTAACACATAAAATTATTAAGACCTAATCAGTAGTACTACTCTGAAGGCCATTATCATTTAAATCTTCACTCAGTAGGGCTGCAAGTATATCTTACAATTAGGTGAGCCTATGATGAACTCGTGGTGGGTAGTAATTTTTAGATTAAATGATATGTTCCTTTAAGACTAGAAAACAAACATATAGTATTCTCTTAATATTAGGTATCTCAATAGCGATAACCTTCAGATTGCAATAGAGGTGATTGACGTGTTTCATTGGAGAGAACCAGAGTTCGTATTTTAAGCACAAGAAAAAGAGGGATTGAAATTGTCTACAAAGAGGCTTCATCCCTGGATTGCAGGGATGGATTAACATGGAAAAATCTATCAACATGGCCCACCGTATAAATAACCTGAAAAAGAAAAACCATATGATTATCTCCCTAGATGTTGAAAAAGCCTTTGACAAAATTCAACACCCTTTCATGATAAAGGTCTTGGAGAGATCAGGCATAACAGGAACATACCTAAACATAATAAGAGCCATATACAGCAAACCAACTGCCAACATCAAACTGAATGGCGAGAAACTTAAGCCAATTCCTCTAAAACCAGGAACAAAACAAGGCTGCCCTCTCTCTCCATATCTCTTCAATATCGTACTGGAAGTTCTAACTAATGCTATAAGACAACAAAAGGAGATCAAGGGGATCCAAATTGGAAAGGAAGGAGTCAAACTGTCTCTATTTGCAGATGATATGATACTTTACATAAGCGACACAATAAATCTATCAGGGAACTCCTACAGCTCACAAACACCTTCAGCAAACTAGCAGGATACAAGATAAACTCAAAAAAATCAGTAGCCCTACTTTTTTCAGACGTCAAAGAGACAGAGAAAGAAGTCAGAGAAACATCACCCTTTACAATAGCCACAAGCAACATAAAGTATCTTGGTGTAACACTTACCAAACAAGTAAAAGACCTATATAATAAGAACTCTGTGGCTCTAAAGAAAGAAATTAAAGAAGATACCAGAAAATGGAAAGATCTCCCATGCTCTTGGATAGGTAGGATAAACATAGTAAAATTAGCAATCTTGCCAAAAGCAATCTACAGATTCAATGCAATCCCCATTAAAATCCCACCACAATTCTTCACTGACCTTGAAAGGATAATAATCAACTTTATATGGAAAGACAAAAGACCCAGGATAGCAAAAACAACCCTATTCAATAAAAGAACTTCAAGAGACATCACCATTCCTGACTTTAAGCTCTACTACAGAGCTATAGTTCTGAAAACAGCCTGGTATTGGCACAAAAATAGACAGGTAGACCAATGGAATCGAATTGAAAATCCTGATATTAACCCACACACCTATGAACAAGTGATTTTCGACAAAACAGCTAAAATTATACAATGGGGCGAGGACAGCATCTTCAACAAATGGCGCTGTCATAATTGAATGAGGGTGTGTAGAAGACTGCAGATAGAATCATGTCTGTCGCCATGCACAAAACTCAAGTCCAAATGGATCAAAGACCTCAACATAAATCCAGCCACATTGAACCTCTTAGAAGAGAAAGTAGGAGGTACCCTTGAACAAATTGGTATAGGAGACCGCTTCCTGAACATAACTCCAGGGGCACAGACACTGAGAGAAAGAATTAATAAATGGGACCTCTTCAAACTTAGAAGCTTCTGTAAGGCAAAGGACACAGTGGACAAGACCAAACGGCAGCCCACAGACTGGGAAAAGATTTTCACCAATCCTATTTCCAACAAAGGGCTGATCTACAAAATATACAAAGAACTCAAGAAACTAGTCAACAAAACACCAAATAACCCTATTAAAAAATGGGGTACAGAACTGAAGAAAGAATTCTCAATAGAGGAAATCAAAAAGGCCGAAAGACACTTAAGAAAGTGCTCCACATCCTTAGCTATCAGGGAAATGCTAATCAAAACAACTTTGAGATACCATCTTACTCCTGCCAGAATGGCTAAAATTAGAAACACCAATGATGACTCATGTTGGAGAGTATGTGGAGAAAGGGGAACACTCCTCCACTGCTGGTGGGAGTGCAAACTCGTACAGCCACTTTGGAGACCCGGGACAGAACCCGGCAATCCCCCTCTTAAGCATATACCCAAATGATCCACATCCATGCAACAAAGACATCTGTTCAACTATGTTCATAGCAGCACTATTTGTAATAGCAAGAACCTGGAAGCAACCTAGATGCCCCTCAATTGAAGAATGGATAATGAAGATGTGGCACATCTACACAATGGAATACTACTCTGCAGAAAAAAAAATAATGGTATCTTGAAATTCCAGAGGCAAGTGGATGGCACTTGAAGAAACCATCCTGAAATAGGTAACCCAGTCACAAAAAGAGGAACATAGTATGTACTCACTCATATATGGATTTTAGACCTAGATCAAAGAATCACCAGCCTATAATTCACACCACCAGAGGATCTAGGATACAAGGTGTATTCTAAGAGATTCATATGAAGTCCCTCACAGAACTGGGAAGGGACAAGTCCCCCAGAGCACAGGGGAAGTAGGGGGGGGCAGCGAATGGAGAGAGAAGTAGGAGAAAAGAGGGGGAGAAAAGGAAAACACATGCAACTAGGAAGATTGAGCCCACTTAGGAATAGAAGACAGGAGAGACAGAGAGAGAGAGAGAGAGAGAGAGAGAGAGAGAGAGAGAGAGAGAGAGAGAGAACATAAAAGAGGGAGCCAATATTGGTTTGAAGATAAAGTTGAACACAAAGAAAGGTCTAGAGAACTACAAGACTGCTGCCAACTAACAACTTGAGCATCCGTGGAAAGGCTACCATAAATGCCCAGATAGTGAGATCAACAACTAACTTATCCATGTAGCTCTCATCTAATACCTGTTAGAAACAGGAGCAAACACCCATACATAAACACTGAGTCGAACTAGAACCCAGATGCAGATGGAGAGGACAAGACAAGGCGGCAGAAACACATAGAGACAGTTTACCTGAACAAGGAGGAGCTAACAGCCCCCACACTGATAGCTGGGAAGCCAGCATGGGACTGACTCAGGCCTCCCTGAATATGGGTCTCAGCCAGAAGGATTGAGCAGTCTAAGGAACCTCAGACAGTGGAGCCAGGATGTATCCCCGGTGCACAAAAAGGACCTTGGGAACACATCCCCCATAGAGGGATAACTGCCTTAACCTAGAGACAGGAGAGAAGCCCTAGTCCCTACTTCACATGACCTGTCAGATCTACATGACCCCAACTGGATGGCATTCCCCTACATATGGAATTGGGGTGGGGGGATGGGAGGGAAGGGTGGTTAGGGTGCATGTGATTGGGCAAAGAGGGTAAAAGGGAGGGAGGGAGGGAGGGAGAGAGGGAGAGGGAATTAGGATGGACATGTAAAATAATAAATTTAAAAAAAAAATATTTGACTCCAAAATTTAAGTTCAAGGACAAGTTACTGGGGAAAAGGATTTCTATTTTTGTTTCCACAGAAAATGAAAAGATGTGGATTCCTTCCAGACTAATGGTTTGATCAAGCCAGACCGCCTGAAACAGAGTACCATGTGATCCTACATTCAAAACAGCTGGACAAAGCAGCCTTGAAGACTACAGCCAGGATTTCTGCATCTTCTTAGAATCCTCCATGACAGCACCCCTTACCAGCAGGAAGTAGTTTGGAAAGAACGACGCCCAAATTCCAAAATATTGTCTATAAATGCTTGTTTTCATTTAAATGGACTTGGTTAAAAAAAATAAAAAATAATAATAATAATAAAAAAATGTTCCACCCAAAAAAAATTTTTAAAAACACCCAGTTAATATGTAAGCCAAGAGCATACCCATCTATTTTCCCTACCAAATATTCTATGAATTGCATTATATTTTCTGTGCATAGCCCCAACCACACCCTGGGTTTACCCCAACATCAGAAGAAACACACAGAAACAAAGAGTAGCATACTGCCATGTTGTGCAGGCTGTGGTGTTATGAGGTGATGGGGATTTTTCAATTCCATTATGATCTTGTGAGACCACTTTTGTAAATGTGTTCCATCGCTGACACATACCACGTCGGCAGCAGGGGCTCAAATTCACCTTTAGGGGCTGTTTCCTTGTGGTGTTTGTGCTTCTCATATTTAAGGGCTTCGGTTTTGCAACGCATCTCCCCTTTGTTCTGAAACTAGGAGATGAGGGTAAGTGAGCACAGAGCATCAGGCATCTCTTCCCATGCTCTGCATTTCTGTTCAGGCCTCTCACTGTCTTCTGTCTCTCCCCTACCACTGCTACGAAGCTTGAGTCATGATGCTTTGCAAGCCTCTGTTCCCAAGTTCTGAACTCTAACTTCTGAAGCAAAACAAAATGACTTTTACTTCCCTGATTGTACCTCTACCAGTTTTCTATAACTTAAGCTGTGGCTTTCAGCTGCTGATTCAAAAAACATACCACAGCAATGGCAGCAGCTTTCCATTTGTCATCTTTTTCATTCACAGGTGGGGGCCAAATGCACAGGGATTTTAGAACATGGTTTTCTGGGACAAGATGAATAATGTCAGTTTATTTCCGTGAACTATAAATCTGCATACTGTTATGCAGAATATATATATATATATATATATATATATATATATATATATATATATATGTTCAACACTGATCATGAAATAAATCTTTTACCTCAAGGGCAGTTATGCATGGTAGAAGTGTGATAGAAGGCAGAATTACCTGAATGATAGGCCTCCATACATGCCTATGGGAAATTACCATGACTGTTAACTGAGGTGAAAGGAACTGCCCACTGTGTGTGGATAACACTGTATGCCAAATATCATCCCCCAATTGTTTCGATTTGCTGTACTCCCTCACTCCCCAAGGTTGCTCTTAGTACATTTAATTCAAACTATGCAACATGTAGCATTGATGCCATCTGTTTTCTTCTTCAGTAAAGATGTGGCCTGTCTTAGCCATAGCTCACATTGCATTGCACTACACCAGGAGACTGGCATTTGAATCAATAATTTGCAATCAAGATGCCATTTGTGGGGCTGGAAGACAGCTAAGTGGAAAAGTGTCCGCTTCTCTTCTAGTAGAGCAGAGTTTGGTCCTCAACACCAATGTCAGGCAGCCCAGTGCAGATCTGGGAATTCTGATATCCTCTGCTTAGCCTCCATAGGCACGTGCACATATACTGTGTGCACATGCGTGTGCACAGAGAGAGAGAGAGAGAGAGAGAGAGAGAGAGAGAGAGAGAGACTCCCCCTTCAGCTTTCACTTTCACTAATAGAACATTGGCAGAACTATTTCAGTTGGTAATATTGAATGGTACCCCAATAACATAGTAGCTGCTTCTTTAAAAATGCACATTCAGGAATTTTTGAGGCAAGATCTTACAGTGCAACTCAGGCTGGCCTGGAATTTGTGACCTTCCTGCTTGACCCTCTTGAGTGCTGATATAACAGACACAGGCTCCACACCTAGCATACTTTCAAATTTCCTTTTCATTTTAAGTACTTTGTTTATTTATCTTGATTATCAAAACAATTATTTCTTTGCTTAATAGTCCTTTACATTAGCAAATCAGTTTCACTATGTCATTGTCATATTGCTTTTCTGATCATCCATCTCTCCCGTATCCTATTCCCCCCACCCCTCCTACTGATGCCCAACCTCCCACAAGTAGCCCATATTCCATTTTGATGTCACATGTACTCTCTGAACCTCTCCCTTCCATCACATCCCCCCCACAAACACACACACCCCTGCCCTGACACTTCAGACCTCCTATGGTCCCCTTCTGCTCCCATGACCTACATTCACGCCAGCACACCCAATATAGTATTTCTTTCCATGACAAATGTGCAGTTCTTTCCCTCGTCTCTTTATTAAGTGTTCTCATCTACCCAACCCCTTTAGCTGCCAGCCAGGGAAGGCTGTGATCTCTCTTTCCCCACATACCCTGAAGGCAGCTCTGAGTCGCTCCTGATCTTGTTTTCACTTCAGAATGTTGCAGAGCTGCCAATCTTAACAAACATCTGATGGGATTACATGGAAATCAGTTACCTCACAGCTCTAGAAAGGTATAGGCTTAGATAACAATAAAATGTACCCTTTTCCTACAAAGCCAGTGAATAGCTAACCTTGAAAAGAAACACAGGGGATCTAGCTCCTGTATCATTATATCAGCCAGAAGAGTGGCTTTTATTTTCATTTCAATAGAAATGCCTAACTCCAGTTATGCATCAGGCAGAATTCTACCAGTGTAAATCTGAGGACAGTTCATTTCAAGTACCGATAGAATTATTCTATAAGTGGAAGCCATTCTGATTGTAAAGACTATTTTAGGTATATCTAGTTGTTGACAGCACATACCTGTTGTGGGATATTTGTACACTGTGTGAAGATATATTGTTGTGATTGGTTTAATAAAGAGCTGAATGGACAGTAGTTAGGGAGGAGGGATGGAGAGATTAATCAAGCTCAGAGGAGATGCCAGTGAGACAAAATAAAAGTTAAAAAGCCACATGGTAAATCATAGATTCATGATAGCAAGTTATTTCAAGTTAGTAGAGCTAGTGGGAAAAGCCTACACTAAGATAGATCTTACATAATTAATAAGTCTGTGTGTCTTTTGGTGTCCCAAAGAAAAATCTGACTGCATGTGATATCCAATATGGAGGCTCATATACCCACAAAGGGCCTGGTAAATCGGTCTCTCTGGAAGGCATGGTCTGCAGAGGCCTGGATCTTTTAAAGAGGCCCTGCTGCTAGGTAAAAATGCCTGCTCCATTTTGGATACAGCAGCTTCCCAGAGCTGGGGCAGTAAACACAGTGGCATGAGACTGGGCTCTCAGGGAACTGAGGGGGGTAGACCGGCCACCAGAGACACACAGTGGTAGTCTTGCAGTTTAAGACTTTGCTCACACTGTCAGAGAAGGCTGTAGGTGGACAGAAAGTCAGATCCAGACTGAGAAAAATCTCTGAACAGAAAGTCAGATCCAGACTGAGAAAATCTCTGAACAGATATAATATCCTTAAAATGTGCTTAGATGATGAACAAAAAGAAAATGGATATAGACGGTCATAAAAAAAATAGTTTAAAAATAAAATCTATGCATGACAGTGAGACATGCATGTTCCTAGCAACACCAATTTACTTCAAAAGCAGAATGAACTGAAGAACCTCCTTATGGAATTTGCTTTTATTCTGGCAAAGTTAGTCTTCTGGTCAAAAAAAAAAAAAAAAAAAAAAAAAACCTGCCCTGGCTTTGACCGCTAACAGAATGCTGTCCAAATTGGACAAACTGGACACAACGATGACAATGACGATGAAGAAAAAGAAGAAGAAGGAGAAGGAGAAGGAGAAGGAGAAGGAGGAGGAGGAGGAGGATGAGAAGAAGAAGACAACTGCTGAAGTTTGCTTAGATAAGGTAGGATAGTCCTTCAAAATTCCTGCTCCACAGAAAAGTCTGTCAGACATTCTAGGTCCATAGACCAAAGATGGATGCCACAACATCCTGGCAGCCAGCTGTCTCTGTTTTTTCTATAGTTTTGGAAGTTGTTCTCTGCATTTCCTGTTTATTCCAGTAGTATTATATCCTTCTTGGCTCTCTGATGGAGTTGAAATGAAATGTTATAGCTATCTTTCTCCTTGTTACCAAATTCAAAAAAGAAAATCACAAAACACAAAAATATACTTTATAAAGTATATAAGCTTGAGAAACATAAAAGCTTAAATTGTCCAAAGTGATGTTTGAAGTTCTAAAATGATATTTTTTAAGATAGCAATATAAGTTATAATATAAAACAGTGGTTTAGGTATAGTTCTTTAAATTCATCAAGATAAGGCAAATAATAGAGTATTTTCTGCAAATATACCAAATATAAATGGACTGAACATTATGAATGTAATTCTTACCTGATAATTGTTCTTGTTGTATATAGTTTTACTATGTTAGAAGTAAAAACCTTTCCTTTTCATTCAGACAAAGGGGGGAAATGTGGGATATTTCTACACTGTGTGAAGGTATATTGCTGTGATTGGTTTAGCAAAGAGCTGAATCACCAAATAGCTAGGCAGAAGAGGATAGGAGGAGCTTCTGAGCACAAAGGGGAGGTAAGAGGAGATAATCAAGAGCAGAGGAGACTCCAACATGACCAGAGGGAGTTGGACATACAGAATGAAAAAAAGGTAAAAAAAAAAAAAAAACACACACACACACATGGTAAAACGTAAGATTAATAAAAGCAGGTTAACTTAAGTTATAAGACTTAATGGGACAAACTTAAGCTAAGGTGTCATTATTTGGGAGCTGGTGGCCCAAAGAAATATCTGACAATACATACCACAAGGCACAAGAAGAGCTCAGAATACAACTTTTAGAAACTGAAGCTCTCCTTCCAGCAGAGTGGACCCAGGAATCCAACTCAGGTTGTTAGAATTTATGGTGACTGCCTTTAACTACTAAACATCTTGATAGCCCAAGATTTGATCCAGGCTGATCTCAAAGTCATGATTCACCTATCTTCTTCCTCTCTAGCATATCTTACTGGAATGCACCATCACAAATGGTATATATATATATGTTATAAAACTGTAACTGTCTTCAATTACAAGTCAGTCCAAACAGCTGAAATAGCATTTAGTTCTTTTTCCAGTGCTGGTATCCAATCCAGGGCATTTTAGATGGTGGGCAAAAGGCAAGCCCTGTTATCACTAAGAGATACACAGCCCCCACAAGAGATTTTTATCCATGATTAAAAAGTCATGGCTGCCTTGTTCCAGGAATTAACATTTGCATGTTCATTCATTCAGTAGTTATTTACTGAACAAATAGTAGACTGTGGCATTCCCAGTAAATATACAGTCACCTCTTTGTGCAGGCAAAATGTGAGGATTTTGTGTGTTGACTCTTAACCTAGAAAACACTCAGTACAATACATGGTAATGGTACTGGGTGCCAAGCTCTCTCCCTGCTCCTCATGGTCTCACCACAAAAGATGGGCAGAGCATAGTGGAGGGATCAGGTGGAGTAATGGACCAATCTCAAAAGTGAGTCAGACCATTGCTGACACCACTTGCAAAAGAAAACACTCTCAAGGAGAGAAAGTGGGCAAAGGTCAGAGATACCATTGTGTACATTCTCAGCAAAGCTTCATACTATTTCTATAGTGTCTGAACTAGACAGTTTTCATGTACAGATGGTTGGCAGGTTCATTTTAATATCTTTTTTTTTTCTTTTCCTTACTTTTTTCTTTCATTTATTTTTCTTAGAGCTAATAGACATCCACCACCAGAGGGTGGATTAACTCTTACAAGAGGGGGCAGTAACATGTAAACTCTCTTGCTAGATAGTAATCTTACAAGTTTAGTAGGATTCAAAATGTCATGTCTCTCCTCGGAGCCAGAGCTACAATTCAGATCCCCTTTCTCTGACCAGTAATTGTGAACATAAGGAATTAGGAGGAATTAACAATGTATGCACTACAAATGAATTTATGAAAATGAACTCATTTTACCAGAAGGAAATGCTCCTTTCTTCATGAGCCTCCGCAAAGCGCTCTGCCTCCAGCTCTCTCTTTTCTGTCTAATCAGTCGCTGGCCTTTTGAAGGAAAAGCTGAAATGGTATTTCTCCTTCCTTCCTTCATCTCTGATCTTCAGTTGTAAAATCAGTGTGTCAATAGTGACACAGGAGATGCAGTTAGTTTTTAAAGAAGAAATCTATCTGCTGGAGTCTGGAGGCAAAAGTCACTCCACACCCTGCCCTAAGACCTTTCTTTTGGGGACTATGGGGAGTATGTTTCTCCAAGATGAACAACCTCTATCCAATTTCCCCAAATCCATATTGAAATAAAAAAAAATATCTCCTCCTGCAATTTCTGTCTCCAGATTTGTTTGGGAGGAGGGGCAGGTAGTGGAACCTCCTCGACCCAGTAACAAATAGAGTCTCTCAGTTCTTGGCTTATGTCCAATGACCTCCAAGCCTGCTAATAACTAACCCAGTGCTCAACAAATAGAGGATATGGTCAGTGGTCAGAGCAGCTCTGAGATTTCAGGACTCAGCAGGATTTCTAAAGAAAACAACTCCAAAGTGGATCGTGAAGAGTACCCTAAGAGATAGTTTGGACATTAAATGACCTGATTGAGGAAAGCACATGGGGCTAGGGAGATGAGTGGTAGGGTACTGAGTTTAGATAATTGCCTGGAGGAGAAGACAGGGATCCATTGGACACTCTGGCTACCTAGACTAACCAAGTCAATGAGCTCTGAGTTCAGTGAGAGACCTTCTCTCAATACACAAAGAGCGATTGAAGAAGATGCCTGATGTGAACCTTTGACCTCCACACACTTGTAAACATCTGCATACACATATGAATACACACACAGGTGCACTCACACATATGTGAACATATAAACCACACAAATACAAAGAGTGAGAGATGGCATTGGCATTCATCTGGGTGTCTCTCCTCAAAGAATAAAGATAATGGTTTTCTTTCTCCTTCAAACTCCTAAAAATTTCAGTTACTATGCTAAATTCACCTATGAGTTCTAGCAGGCTTTTTTTCTATCTTTTACAGTGTATATAATTTTCCCTCTAAATAACTTATCATCAGTAAAATTCCACTTGTTCATTTCTGAATTTCCTCTCTTTTAAAATTTTTCCAACATTTAAATAGCCTTTTTTTTCTGAATTTTAGGATCATAGTAAAACTAAAAAATAAGTACAGATTATTTCATCAGTACACATTACCTGGGTGCTACACTTACTAAAGTTGAAAAACCTACATTGACATATCATTATTGCCCATTTACATATCATTATTGCCCGTTTCCATTAGGGGTCAGTCTTGGTATTGCACATTGCATCAATTTGGACAGCCTTAGAAGGATGTAATTCTGTCATGACAGCATATAATCCAGACTCTTCTGCCCTAAAACCATCTCATCTACCTGCTTCTTTTGCTTATGAAGCCTGGTCTATGGTCATGCCACCCTGACCACTCACATTTCTGATCTCATCTTATCTGTTAATAAGCATTAAAGTTTCCTTCATACCTTCTTGAGGGATGGTAGCTCATATGTTTTCACAGTAATGATAACATCCTATTATCCAGTCTCATGACAGTTAACTTATCTGCTTGCCTATTGAGGTGTATCTTAGTTGCTCCCAAGTTAGTGCAATTATAAATACAGCTGTTATGAATATCTGTATGCAGGTTGTGTGGCTTAAATTTTCAACTCCTTTGGGTGGATGCCAAATAGTATGAATGCTGAATCATGGGCTGTGTGTTTCATTTTGCAAGAAACTACCAAACTGTGGCAAATCTGTTTGGCATTCCCAGAAACCATGAATAAGAATTTATGTTGCTCCTTGTCTCTTTCAATATTTGATATTGTTCTGCAGTTTGGCCATCTGATAGCTATCTATAAAACTTGTGTCATGGTGGTTTCATTTTGCATTTTTCTTGGTATAAACTATGTATAATCTTTTCATATGCTGATTTCCTAAGTATGTATCATCTTTGGTGAGATGTCCCTTAAGGTCTTTGAACTGCTTTACAATTGAATTTACTTTCTTAATTTTTGATTTTTAGAATTCTTTGCATATTGTAGCAAACAGCTTTTAATGAGTTATGTCTTTTTCAAATTATTTTCCAAGACCCCAGTTTTCCTTCTCATTGCCTTAGGACTCCCTGCTATTTATTCCTCTTCTTTCTGGTATTGAGTAGTGGGGATGGCAGCAATCGATTTCTTACTCCCCACTTGAGAGAGGATATGTTCAGTGGCTGCGCATTCCCTCAGGTGTCTTCAATCAGGTTAAGAATGTTTTCTCCAGTGTGCTTTCAGTTTGCTAGGAGAGTTTCTTTGTAAAATTCATACATTACTGCTAAATTATGCCAAATACTTCTAGTGAGGTGATCCCATTTTTGTCCTCTTTCAAATTAATGTGTTGAAATTACATTGACTGACTTGAAATGTTGAATCAATTTTGCTTTGCATTCATAGGATAAACTGCACTTGGTCATGATTTATTATCAGTGTTGCATGTGACTGCCTTGGAGTTCTTCACTGCATTAGTATTTGTTAAGGCTGTCTTTAAAAGTAAACAAACTGGGTGGAGCAAACCACAGAAACTAATTGTCTCACAGTTCTGGAACCTATGACTTAGCATCTTTTTAAATGAAAAATTATAGCTGGGCATGGTGACTCATACCTAAAATTCCAGCTCTGTGGAGGCTGAAGCTGAAGAATTTCTAGATATTTAAGGATACAAACCAATCTGATCTAAAAATGAGACCCTGGATAGGGAAATGGCTCACCACATATGCATGAGGCCCAGAGTTCAGATTTCCAGAAATGACATATCAGGTGAATGCAAGAATAACCATCTATAATCCCAGTGCTGCTATGGAGATGGAAGCTGAAGAATCAGAATGTCATAGGCCAGATAGCTTTGTGCATGCAGCAGTGAAGAACAGGAGATTCTGCTACAAGAGACTCTATACCTCAAGGCCCAGCAACACCAATATTGCACATATACCAAAAGGATGCTCAATCATACCGCAAGAACACTTGCTCAACAATAATAGCCATAACATGGAAACAACCTAGATGCCCCGCAATCAAAGAATGGATGAAGAAAATGTGATACAATTATACAATGGAGTATTACTCAGCTGGAGAAAAAAAAAAACAATGATACCATGAAATTTGCAAGCAAATGGATGGAACTAGAGAAACCATCCTGAGTGAGATAACACAGTCTAAGAAAGATAAACACGGTACGTATTCACTCATAAGTAGATACTAGATTACTGGATAACCAGTCAACAATCCACAGCTCCAGAAGAGCTAGGTAACAAGGAAGACCCAAAGAGGAACCCATGGATCACCCTGGGAAGGGGAATTACATGAGATCTCTTGGGTAAACTAGGGGTGAGGGATGCCAAATGGGAGGGGATGGGAGATAAGAACATGAGGTAACAGAATGGTCAAGTTGGGAGAGGGACTGAGTGGAAGAGCAATGAAAGAGATATCTTGATAGAGAGAGCCACTATCAGATTAGGGAGAAACTTGATGCTAGAGAAACTCCCATGGATCCACAAGGATGACTACAGCTAAAACTCCTAGCAATAATGAAGAGGGTGTCTAGATAGGACTTCCCCTGTGATCAGACTGGAGAATACTGCAACTGTCATCATAAAACCTTTATCCAGAAACTGATGGAAGCAGATGCAAAGATCCACACCCAAGTACCAGGTTGAGCTCCAGAAATCCAGTTAAAGAGAAGGAGCAGGGAATATAAGAGAAAGGGAGGCCATGATCATGAAGGGAAAATTTATGGAGACAGCTGAACCAAATTTGTGGGAACTCACCAACTCTAGACCGACAACTATAGACCCTCCATGGGCCCAAACTAGCCCCTCTGCATGTTAGTGACAATTGTGTAGCTGGATCCATCTAAGACATATATACACAATCCCATGTAAATCAAATGCACTAACACATACACACCTAATACCATGGGAATCATATACACTAACACATACACCCATAAGATCATGAAAATCATATATACTAACACATACACACATGTTTTAAAAAGAAAGTAAGGGAGAATGAGTGGATGTGGGAAGAGGGAGGAATACCTAGGGGAGAAAGATGGAAGAAAAGCATTGCTCTTACTGGCAGATATTGGAGCCTTGAGTAGCTCAGCTCTTGCTTTCCTCTGACCTCTTTGGATTCTGGTTTGTCCTGTGCCTGTAGAAATCTTTATTGCAAACTAAGTGCATGCAATACTTCCATATGCTTTCTTCTCAATGTGATATCTTTTGTATACATATCTGTTCTTGGTATATATTTCCCCTCTATCATTCCAATCCAATAAAACTGCACATTTTTATTTGTTCTCTGTTCCCCACATGTGTCAGAAGACAGGAAAGTACTGTCGTGGAAAAGACAAATAAATAGACACATCATTGCTCCCTTGTTTTTTCTAAAATGGCTGTGTAGTGCGTAGCATCCAGTGCTCTGCATTGCTTTCTAGTCTCATCTCACTGTTGAGCCAGCTCATAATTGGTACCAAAGGGAGGGGTGATTTGATAAATGTTGCACACTATGACTAGAATCAGAACTCAGTCAAGGGGCTGAGATTGTAGCTGAGTACCTGAAGCTGTGGGTTCATAAATCAGAGGTGGTAAAGTGTGACTGCAATCCTAGTGCCTAGTGTTCAAATGGTAGAAGCTGGAAAATCAGAAGTTCAAGATTATCCTCAGCCACATAGAGTTTGAGGCCAGCCAGACCTACCAAAGACCCTCTCAAAAACAAGAGGGAAAAATATGTAATCAATATCTTTAAAAAAATACACAATGTGATGTGTTCATGATTCCTGTCTATGGATTTACAGTTTAAATAACTGTTTTACAGTGACTATTTCTAAGTGTTAAAATTCAATTTTACAAGTTTTTGATTTTATAATTGATGAGTTATAAGAGTTGTAAAGCAGCATTAAATTAGTTAAGTTCAAATATTCTTTATATTTATTACTTGTTTTTAAAGACAATTTTATTATTTTAACATCACATAATTTAAAATAATATAAATTTAACATGCTTTCATTACTTAGTTTTTATATTACATAAAACATAATTTCAAACAAATTCAAGAGGCTGCTCATCCTGTCCTTATTTGTATACATACATACATATATACATACATACATACATACATAAGAAAATATAGCTATATATAAGAAATACAGCTAACAAACCAATGTATATGGTTTTCTTCATCTCTTTTAAAATTTTTCTAAAAACAGAACACTCAAAGCAACATAATCCATTACCATAGACATAATTCTACAGTTCATAATTCAAGAGGTAGGTAAAGTAGAAAAACTAAGGAAAAGCATACAAATATAAATGCACAAGAAACCTGAAGAAGCCAACATGATGCTTACTTTCCTTCACTTGGGAGGCAGAGGCAGGGGGAATCTCAAGTTTGAAAACACCTTAGGCTACTTGACACATTTTAAACACAGAGCAATAATAATAACAGTAATAAGTAATACAACTTTTAACTTTAAGTTCCACTTTATAGAAATGTACACAGTATCCTCATGCTCTGTGTACTAAGGAAATAAAACACAAGCTCATTTTCATAGTTTGATTAAAATTACTTAGAAAATTCAGCACAATAGCTTATGAAAATAAGAAAATACAACTATTGAAATTCCATTAATAATGAAGCAGCTCCTCCTGGAATAACAAGAACAACCAAAAAAGCTAAAATCTTTTCTAGCAAAAACAATCAGTGGCACCCCTGCTTTAGTCACTTCTTTAACAAGAACAAAACCAAAACTGAGTTGGATGTGTCAGTACAGGTCTGTGAACCCAGCACTAGGAAGGATTGGTTAGGTGGGAGAACCTTCACAAGGTCAAGATTAGCCTGAGACATAGTCTGACTTCAAGAAGCAAGGTCCCATCAAAAAGAAAATTTGCCGTTTAAAGTCACTATTATTCAGCCTTTTTTGTTTGGTTTGGTTTTGGTTTTGGTTTTTGAGGCAAGGTTTCTCTTCGTAGCACTTGCTGTTCTTGCTTTGTAAACCAGGCTGGCCTTGAACTCAGAGAGATCTGCCTGCCTCTGCCTCCCAAGTGCTGGGATGAATGGTATGTGCCACCAGCAACCAGCAGTATTCAATCTTCTTATTGGAGATTCTGGTCAATAACAAAAGGAAGAGTTTAGGAAGCTGGAGAAATGGCTCATCAGTTTAGAGTGCTTATTATACTTCCAGAGGACACAGGTTCAATTCCCAGCACCCACATGACAGCTAACATTGTCTATAACTCCAAGATCTGACACGCTCACATAGATATACATGCAGGCAAAGTATCAATGCACACAAAATGAGAATAAATAAGTTACTTAAAAAAGGAAGAGCTTAAAAGCATACTGTTGAAAGGGAAGGGAGGAATTTTGTTTTTACAAGTGAAATAATCATATTTATATGGAAAATTCAAATAATATGTAAATAACTGCAATAAGATAATTTAATGGGGCAGCAGACTAAAATCAAAATGGTCTTTCCATGCATAAACAAATATTCCCAAAAGCCCTATTCATGAGAGAAGATGTGTATACATTTGTAGGTTGCTAAGTTAATATACATCTGTGCTGAGAAGCAAGGGGCTCTGGAAACCTGACTGCAGATGACAAGGGAATGAAGAACGGACACATAGGTGAGGGAGGAAAGGGCTATGCTTGCTCTGATGGAGCACACCAACTATGGCAACATCTAGGAACCTCAGAGAGCTTGTTGTGTACAATAGAGTAGGATGTCTCCATAGGAGAGCAGTATCAAGCTGGTCACATCTGGAAGAGGAAGCTCCTACAGGCAGTCTTTGCACACACTGTCAACAATCACACTGGGGCCAAGAAAGGCTTTGCTAATTCTGAGCTGCACCCATATGGGGAAGGCTGTGCTATCCCCATGGGTCTGAGGCCTCAGTCCTTGACATGGCTGTGCCCATGGCAAACAGTACACATTCACTCTGTAATTTATCCACTCTTCACATCTTCACTCAAGCACCCCACATGTGTACATATCTAGAAGTAAACTTAACAAGAACCATACAAAAACCAACATGAAAACCACTAATGATACATTGGTAGACTTGGAAAGGAGAGGTCAGACTTCAAGAGGAAAGTCTGATGCCCAAAAGACATCAGTTTCCTTTAATATACATTTTAAATATACATTTAAAAGAAATGCTGCAGAAATGCCATTATGGAATTTTTCTGTGAGGTACAAAGAATTATTATAAAGTTAATTTCAGAGTGAACAAAAAGGTCTGCACAGAAAAGATTAATGTCTGAGAGAACTAGCATCCCCACATATTAAAACATATTAAAAGCCTCTGTAATTAAAATGGTAATGCTCAGACAAGCAGATAGGTAAAAGACATGATCTTAACTTGTGGTTGTACAATTAACTGTTACAAAAATATGCAATGATAAAGGAAGTAGCATCTCACATGAGTAGGGAGAAAGCAAGAGGTTGTGTAAGTGGTATAGGCCAGGCATTGGCAGTGCACGCCTTTAATCCCAGCACTCGGCAAGAGGAGGCAGGCGGATCTCTGTGAGTTTGAGGCCAACCTGGTCTACAGAGCAAGTTTCAGGACAGGCGCCAAAGCTACACAGAGAAACCCTGTCTCAAAAAAAAAAAAAAAGGGGGGGGGGGGAATAGACATAACCTCATAACAGGAGTGGGACCATGGGACCATTCTTGATAGTAAGCATCAGATAAGTACTAAGTGGTTCAGTTACTGGATCCACCCGCTTGATGTTGGAAGGGAAGAGAGGGGGAGATAGCTTAATGGGTGAGGTGCCTGCTGTGCAAGCATGAAGACCTGAGTTCAGATCCCCAAACCCACTCTAAAAAGACAAAAATCCATACATGGCTGCTCCTGGGGAGTGAAGACAGGTGAATCCTAAGGATTCAGTCACCAGCTAGTCTGGATTAAGCAGAGCTTCAGGCCACTGAGAGGCTGTGTCAAAAACAAAAAAACGAAAAAACAAAATAGGTGGAGAGGAAAGTGATGAAACACACACACACACACAGAGACACACAATCACAAATACATACACACATATACACACAAGCACACACATACACATATATACACAAACACATACACACACAAACACACACACAGACACACAATCACAAATACATACACACACAATCACAATCACAAAAACATGCACACATATACACACATGCACATATATACACATATACACATATACACACACATACACATATATATACACAAACACATACACACACAAACACACACACACAGAGACACACAATCACAAATACATACACACATATACACATATGCACACACATACACATATATACACAAACACATACACACACAAACACACACACAGACACACAATCACAAATACATACACACACACAATCACAATCACAAATACATACACACATATACACACATGCACACACATACACATATATACACAAACACATACACACACAAACACACACACACAGACACACAATCACAAATACATACACACATATACACATATGCACACACATACACATATATACACAAACACATACACACACAAACACACACACAGACACACAATCACAAATACATACACACACACAATCACAATCACAAATACATACACACATATACACACATGCACACACATACACATATATACACAAACACATACACACACAAACACACACACACACAGACACACAATCACAAATACATACACACACACAATCACAAACACAAATACACACACACATATATATATAAACAAACACACACACAGACACACAATCACAAATACATACACACATATACATATATAAACAAACACACACACACACAGAATCTGAATGGATCTAGTAATTATTACATAGATAAGTTCCTAAGCTAACCCATGCCTAAGTGCAGTTACTTGAGAGTAAAGAGTTTTCTATGCTATAGCTCAAATAACAAAAGCCATGAAGAAAAACTTTAATACATTTTGTTATATGAAATACCTGTTAAAAAAGTCATTAGAAAAGCAATAAATTATTGGATGGAAAAATTCTCAAATCTTTATCACAGAAAGTTGTTCATATATAATGTATTTCTAAAATAATGAAAGAAAGCCAATCCAAAAGGACTGTAAACATGTTCTAGAAAACCAGGATTTGGTGCTGAAGGTCATCCATGAACACATAGCAAGAATGTCAAAAGCCTGAACTACATGGGAGCCTGTCTCAAAATAAAAAGAGAAAATTCCTAGGAATATAAAAAGAGAAGAAAAAATGCAAACCAAAAAGTTAACCCATTTGTGATAAGAAAAGTGCAAACCAAACTTACACTGAGAAATTTTCACCTGTAAAAGTCTAAATTTAGCCACTTTCTTCTTTGCAAGTTTAGGAAAAGGTGCTCTCAAATATTGCTGTGGAAGAGGAAAGTTTTAAAATCTGGACAGATGTTAGGAAATATTTAGCTAATCATACATGTATTTGTCATCCAGCAATTTGATTCCTGGAATCAATGCCAAATCTATAAGAACACAAAGAAACGGATTCATCAAGAACACTGTGACATGTGATACCTCTTGGTCTCTCCAGCAACACTGTGATGGAGGATAACATCTCTGGACACAAAATATCCAGACATTTTAGGCACTAATAAAAGGATGTAGGTGGTTACTGGTCATCAAAGATACAGAAATTGTCATGGACTTCAATTTAGAGCAGGGAGAGGGTGAGGCAATAAGTCACAAAAAGGAGTTCCAGATAAAGACCTCTGCACCATCCTTTCAGACCATAGTAGACTTATCAGGCTGCTGAATGCACAGTTTGAATTGGTTCTCTCTCTCTCTCTCTCTCTCTCTCTCTCTCTCTCTCTCTCTCTCTCTCTCTCTCTCTCTCTCTCTCTGTGTATGTGTGTGTGTGTGTGTGTGTCCCTCCCTCCTTACCTCTCTCTTCCTCTCTCTCCCTCTATTCTTCATCCTCTGGAAAAGAAAATATAGTTGGCTTTCTACTATGGCAGTATGGATGAATTCAAACTTTAAACCAGACTAGAAGACCAGTTTATTGAGAATACTTCAAAGGAAAAAAGGGCTGATCAGCAAGTAGAAAACTGCCTGCCTAGGTTTTAATATTCTTGACAGGCAGAATAGTCATATCATCAGACTTTGGAGCAAGATCTGCCATAAAATATAATGCCACAAATAGCCAAGAGGAAGCTCTAGAAACCACACATTCCCCCATCTAAGTCACCTTCACCTAACAGTTAAAAGAGATGATCACAGACAAAATGGAATTTGGGGAATGGGCTGAATAGAGGACAGGAGAAAATGGCCAGTGGTACTGAGTCATATAATATACATATTATCTATAAATTGTGTGTGTATGCAAATATATAAATGTTGAAACGTCTGTGTGTATATGGGGGGGGTGTGTGAATACAGCCCAAAAAAATAGATTCTGAATCTTTGATTGGCATAAGCCTAACTGCAGCTGCCCTGCCAATTCTGGTGCTTTTGCTCAGGGAACATTGTATAGTTCACTGAATGAACATGCATGTGGTCATACATACATGTTTGAATCGCAGTCAGGAAGCAGGAAGAGAATAAGTCTGCATACCCATGGAGGTTTTAAAGCACACCATCACAGTTCCGCCTCAGATTAGGTTTATACCACAACTCCATGTTGTAATAAAACCCCAAGTTTGAACTCCAAGGAAACTGCTTGCATATCCATTAGCCAGTGGCTCAGCAGGATGAGGAAAGAGAGTACCATGGAGGTGCTGGGAAGACCCATGGGAAAATGTAACATGTGTGAACTCATAAAAATTCAGATACCTCTATACCAGGAGGGTTTTAGGAGATCTGGAGGTAGGAGCAATATAGAACCCTTTCAAGTTAAAAGGAAAATTACTGTATCTTGTTTCTTGTGCCAGAATACTGAGACAGCATCTCCTCCCATTAGGTCCCTGGAAAGGCTACTTTCTCGAGAAAGAGTTATCATAGACAGAGGACATGAAGCAAGCTTAGATTGTGGGATGAGGAGTCTGCTGTTAGATCTATATATGAGTCAACATAGCCTATCAGTGGTTTTTTAAAAAGTGAAGAATTTGTTCTCATTCTCAGTAGGTAGCCCACAATGTATGTACTTGGAATTCAGAGCAAAATTCATACCACTACAGAAAAGAATTATATGCCGTTTGGAAAACAAAAACAAATTATCTTCTGGTGGTCCACTGGGCCCTGGTAAACAGGAGATGTTTGATCATGCATCTGAAGTGCGTACCAAGAGCTGTTTCCTCTTCAATTTACTAAATGACAAAATCAGGCATCGGCAGCAGTAACGGATTACAAATGTAAATGGCCCATTGGTGATTAGACCTACACTATAATGGAGCACATTTAGAAGCCCTGTGCCTGGGCATTCTGGAATCCCGACTTCCAAACCATGCTGGCACCTGCTGCAGAGCCTCTGCGCACTAGAGGAAAGAGTTCAAACACAAGCTGCTTTGCCAAGGGTTTTAATCAGTTTGAGTGCATTTTCGCATGGGGTGAGAGTAAGCGGGATCTAGTGGTAGAGATTCAATATGCAAAAATAATTGTTAAACCTGCACGAGAAATACATGGATGTGTATTACACAATTTTTAGCACCAGGTGTTGGTCACAGTTTTGAAAAGGTATTGAAATGAAAAATTGAGGCAAAGAGAGGTGTGGTGGAAATAAGAAAGTTCTCAATGAAACCCCACACTATTAGGCTTCAATAGTAAATGCTATTTCTTAGACTGTTACTGCCTTTTTTTTTTTTTTTTTTTCATTTCCAAGCTAACTGGCCCACCAAGAAATTCCCTCTGATGAATAGCAGTGGCAAGGAATGGCATGGCATTCAGAGATTTCTGTGTGCAAGGGGTCATTTTAGGCCTATCATATTGGCCAGATGCCTTTGCTGAATTAAACTGTGAAAATGAATGATGCCTTTATGTTCAAACATTAAAAGCTCACAATATATTTATTGTCCTGCTGCTAAAAAGTGTTCAGTTTGTAACCCATTCCTCTTGTGCTTTAATGGGGCCTCTCTCAACTGCACAGAAATGCAAGTGAAATCAACAGTGTGAAGCACAAAGACAACTCAGAGGTCATTTCTTACAAAACTGATTTCACAAATGAGAAAACTAGCTCTTCGCACATCCTTGGGGTCTTGGTGATTGAGCTGAGACTAAAACACAAGAGATGGCCGCCCCATCTAGTGTTTATTCCACTACCTAACTTTAAAACATCCTAGTATTTCTGCCAATTCATCATCCAGTCTACAAGTGAAAATTCTCCAATGAACATTGAAACAAACTTTGCCTCTCACGCAACTTTCTACTTAACCCCATCTCCCCTGTCGTCCAGGGAAGACTTAATAAGAGCCTTTGTCTACTTTGCCAGGTCTGTCATGGAGCCTGACAAACAGTGATCAAAATATGCCAAGTGGAAAATAAAATGATGTCGCAGTTGCACCAAATCTTTTAAAGCTCTTCCTAAAAGCAAAATGACTGCTATGTTTCACCAAAAAGATAAAGGAGGCAATGTGTTTCTGGCATATGAAGATAATTACATTTGAGCAGTGGGTTTTATTTATCTTGTGGAAAGTAATTTACTCACTTTACTCACTTCCAGTAGTTCTGACTATTGAATGTAATGCCTGAGGTTTCTTTTCTTGCCTATATGATTCATTAAAAAGCCAACACATTACTTTACTTAATAATCATAATAATGAAGCAAATTTGTCATAATGCTACCATGTAAAGTTTTACAGTTCAAGACTGGAATATCTACACCAATTATATCATTATTTCTCCCAAAGAGAAACTATTTTTAACTGCCAAAGAGATTTTTTGGTAAACTTCCTATCTAAATTCATTTTCATGCCTAAAACAAACTGTATAGTTTTTAAAGACTCTAATTCAAGGCGATTATCAGCTGTATTTTATTTGAGAGGAAAATATATTTTTACTCGTATGTATATTGTCTCTAACAATCTAGGAAAATTCTGTATGAACACTGTCAAGTGAATCCAATAAAACGTTTACTGCTCCAGGTGAGTTACAGCAAATTAAGTACCTCATTCTCCTGTTTATGAGGGCTTTTTAGTGCACCCTTGTGGTAAAGTAGTAAATTACAATTGCAACATTAAGGAAAAGTCCTGAGCAGAAGGCCAGAGAAGCAAGGAAGTCTACTACTTTCAGAAAGCATCAACCACCCTGGTCACAGAAATAAAAGGGGAGGAAGGAAGGAAGGAAGGAAGGAAGGAAGGAAGGAAGGAAGGTAGGAAGGAAGGAAGGAAGGAAGGAAGGAAGGAAGGAAGGAAGGAAGGAAGGAGAAAGGGAGAAAGAAAGAGCTAGTACTGCTTTTCAGGACTCACACCATAGGGAAATACCATGGCTTAAGACAGAAGGACAAGCTTAAGTTTTTAAGAGACAAGGCATATTGATTCATGGATCTTGAAGCAGGTGGATTTCTGTGAATTCCAGGCCATCCTGGGCTACCTGGCAAGTTTCCAGCCAGCCTGATGTACAGAGCGAGAGCTTATATCAAAAACAAACAAACAAAAAAAAAAACTCATTTCCAAATTGCCTGTTCAAACTCCCATCCATCATAGGAGAAAATGGCATTTGAACAACACTTCCTTTCAAATTGTCAAATCTGTTCACAACTCTAATCTTGTTGTTTATTTATTCATTTATCTGTTTTAACTAAACATGAGAAATACTTGTCCTATGTAAAACTGGATGTTTTCCCCTCGTATTAACCCAGCACAAACACCCTGCCAATGTTGTTAGGAACATCTTGCTCAGATTGGGAAACAAAAAAGCTTCCTAAATTGAAAGTTAAATCACTGTATGTGATGTTCTCACAAAAATTAAGATAATACATTTTTCAAGGATAAATGGCAAAGTTGTATTTCCTTCTCCATGTGTTTTATTTGCTGCATGCATTCGTGGCACAAGCATACAAATAACATGCCTCTGTGCATTCATGTGGAAATCAGAAGAGGTCAAATGTCTCCTTCATTTGCTCTCCACATCATCCTTTGGAGAGATGGTCCACCATGAACCTAAAATTACCCATTTCAGCTGAGCTGTCTGTTCAGAGAGCTCTTGGAATCCACCCTTTTCTGCCTCTAAATGCTGGGGTTATACAGCTACATTTGCCTTTTTTCATGTTTTTATTTCCATGTGCTTTTGTGGTACACACCTATGTGTGTATGTGTAGGGGCACATGTGTGTGTGAGTAAACATGTATGTAGGTAGACATGTAGATGGAAGGCCATAGTTGAGGTTGGGAATCATCTTCCATCAATCATTCTTACACCTTATTGGTTGAGTAAGAGTCTCTCAGTCAAGCTGAGACTCACCCACCTGGCTAGACTTGCTAACTGTCAACCTCTGTGGCTGTCCTGTCTCAGTCTTCCAAGGCTGGACTCATAGGCAGGCTGATATGCCTACCCAGAATGCATGTCGATTCTTAGGATCTGAACTCACAGCCCTACTCTTGTGAAGAAAGCAATCTCCTCAGCCCCATGTGTGACTTTTCCCCCCACTGAAACATCTCCCTGGAGTCCTAAATTCATTTGTTTTCTGAGACAGGGTTTCTCTGTATTGCTTTGGAGCATGTCCTTGAACTCTCTCTGTAGACCAGACTAGCCTCAGTCTCACAGAGATGCACCTGCCTCTGCTTCCCGAGTGCTGGGATTAAAGGCATGCACCACCGATGCCTGGATAAAGTCATATTTTTAAGAGCAAGAAAATACCTACATATGATTAAGAAAAGCAGTGAACATGGAGAAGAGAAACACTAAGTGTCTGACCATTGGGTGTCTGTTTTCCAAACTGGATGTTAGGATAACTTACATTTATTACATTATCACTTACATATAAAAACAAGTATAAATAAGTACACTGGAGTCTCCAAGGTCAGTACCTGACAAAACAAAGATAAAAATTCTGTGCTAGTGGCTACAAATAACAGAACCATAAGAGAGAAGACAAATGTAATTAATGTCACTTCTGCAAATTATAAAACACAACAGTGGGTATGGTGTGGCTAGGCAGTGTAGAAGTTCAACTTGCTGTGAATTATTAATTGGCCATTCTTTTCATCTATTCCCATACAAGTGTCGGCAGCAAACATCACATACCCATTGTTGAACCTTGTGCCAATCCAAAACCAAGTGTTTTGCTTAATAAATATTTTATGACCAATGGTATATAATTTAAATGTTAAGGTTAATCTAACTTTAAGAATGTTCATATAAATTAAAGCAGAGTTTCTAAAAATAATTGTCATAGACATCCAACACAATAATGCTTTTGTGCAAGACAGCATTATCATACTCTAGGGGCTGTACCTAAGGATAAAATATGCTTTGCATGTATGGAACCCTGAGATAAAACCTCAGCACTATCTTTAAAAGGCATTGATGTACAAATTTAATTTTATGTTTAAAATACATCTGAAAGCATAGTTTCAGATTAGCAACTGAAATGCCATTGTTTCATATTAAAATAATATCCTGTTACATAGGAATAATTCTCCCATTTATTTTTAACATTCAAATTTTACAAATTATCCAGAGCCAACTTGTCTTACCACTTCAAAACTCTCTGCTTAGTATGGGACCAGGAATCCTGCCCACCACCAGTCAAGACAAATAGCCTTTGTCTCATCAAGAGAAAAAGCCAAGAAAGTTGGAACCTAAGATGGCCCATGAGTGCTGGAAAGGGCTATGAGCTATGCCAGCTGGCTAGTAGAAATGGGAGAAGACCTTTCATAGAATGCAGGGGAGTGACCATGCCGGCCTTGAATTGGATAAAATCTGTCCATAAATGGAAAGTCCTGGAGGCTCGGTGGGGTGGGAATGATGAATGACAACAGGTGGATTAAACTGTCCTGAACATTAAGGTCACTGAAACAAGACCACATGTGACTATTCAGTATGAAATAATAAGCTTGAGAAGGTAAGCACGGTACAATTTTATTAGGAATTTGTTTAGCTCTTTTTAATGCTACAAACCTTCATTTTTCCACTCTCCAAGTTATAGTATGCAAGGGATGTTTTTCATTTATCCACTGAGTGACAAAGTATTAAACTTAGAGTAATTATAGTATAAAAGTCCACCATTCAAGGGCAAATACAGGATAGTTAAAGATGAATTGTAAGTAGAGAGAAGGGCTTGGATACATAAATGGCTAAAGATACAAGACCACCTTGCTGCCTTTGAAGAACTCAGTGAGGCTAGCATATAGGCAATAAATGGAAGAGTGGGAAAGTCTTGACACTAGATTTATGTAGAACCTTCCACTGGATATCTTCAGTTGTTATGAACAACTTTCCCACCAGCCTGGTCCCACAGCTGCACCAGCCCCAAATAACACACAGAGATACTCTATTAGATATAAAGCCGTTGGCCTGATTCTACTGTTTCTTATTGGCTAACTCTGTCTTAAATATTAACCAATTTCTATCAATCTAAGTGTTTCCACATGGTCTTATCTTACCGAAGAGAGGACCCAGACCTCTACTCTCTTAAGTCTCTACATCTTGACTCTCCTCCTACATCTCCCAGAATTCCCCATTATCTCATAGTCCCACCTATCTTGCCTTCCTATTTGCCAACAGTGCTTTATTCATTAACCAATAAGAGAAACATATTTACAGAATGACATCTCCCATCACTTCAGTATGTGGCCCTTGAACCACGTGTGTTTCAGAATAGCTATAAATGTTGTTCAACCCATCTGTAGTTGACCATATCACATCATAATATCAGAGATGGACACCCTGTACCACTGAAAGCTTTTATTAGACTCCATTCTTAATGCTAAAATGCCCTAGAGCCACACTTACTGTCTCACATACACACAACTAATTTACTAAAAGGGAATAAAAAGAGAATTATGAAGTGTTTAAAATGCCCAGTTAAATTAGAATGATGGGGGACTTTACATCTGGCTAAGGAGTTTCAAAGGCAGGACCTCTCTTTTTGAAGCAACCACAAACACAGACAGAATGTGGGAAGCGTGGAACAATTGTCTATGTATCAGGCCTGTTGCTATCCCAGGAAGAGGAGACAAGGGGAGGTCCATCCTGCTCCTGCTTCAGCCTAGGGCCTGGTCTTTCAAGTCTGCAGAGAAGGAAAAGGTACAGAGAAGGAGACGGGCAGATTTCCTGGGTGGAGGAAACAGAACAGAAATTCCAAGTTAGGGAGAGACATAGAAATTATCATTGAGAAGAAAGCTTCATGGAGAGAGAATACTACAGGAAAGTGAGTGTGTTTTATTAACAGTGGGAGCCTTGGCTGCTGCTTTAAGATGGCAAAGCTACCAGTAGTCAAAAGCATCAGAGTTCTGGAGAAGGGTAAAATTTTACCTGAATTAATGATTAGAGAGTAACAGGGACTTACTAGCTGGCAGCATGGACAGCCACCCCCAAGTCCTCCACATTTCTTGAATTCAGAGGCTTTAAGGACATCTGCCTTCTGTTGATAGCAGGAGACCTGTGGATTAGGAGCTTTTGGAAGACTTACCTACTGTTGGCCCAAGCAATGTGGGGGAAGTCCATTCCACTGCCCTCTTATCCATGGTCCTTAGAGCCCTTTGCAGCAGTTGGGATGAAAGACAGGATTGCCCAGTGGCTAGCATTGCCACTATCGAGTTTCTTCAGCGTCCACCAGTCTTCTTGGAGGAAATGGGTGGTGCCAGCAGCTGGCCTGTCTCTCTGTTGTAAAAGCTTTTTAATAAAACATTTTAAATGCCATATTCTCTAGATCTCTGAGCATTTGAGGGCTGTCTGACTGTTTAGTATATTTCAGTAGACAAAATGTGTATGTAATTACTTGCTTTAAGCACATAGGTGGCTAGGTAAGGTTTTATCCCTGTAATTAATTAATCTGTCTGGAAAACTGGATCCAAGCTGAGAGGTGTATTTAGAAGGGGGATAAGGGGGAAGAGAAAAGAGACATAGAGACACAGGGAACAGAAGAGAAGAGAGGATGGGGTAGGGGGAGGAAAGAAGAGAGGGAGGAAGGGAAGGGGTGAGGGTGAGAGAAGAAAAAGAGCAAAGAGCAAAAAAGATCCCAAGTGGGTGTGGTCTTTCTATTAAGGGGGTCCTTTACACCTGCCTGCAGACAGTACTCATGGAACCCTGCCTGAGTGCATTCTGCCAGGTGACAGGGGCAGGCCAGCATAATTCCTGACTCCTTACACCAGTGCCATCCATTTGCCTTTAAATTTCAGGATTCCATTTCCCCCCCCCCCACTGAGTAGGATTTCATTGTGTAAATGTACCACATTTTCTTTAGCCATTCTTCAGTTGAGGGGCATCTAGATCGCTTCCAAGTTCTTGCTATTACAAATAATGCTGCTAAGAACATAGTTGAACAGATGTCCTTGTTGTGTGAATGTGCATCTTTGGGGTATATGCCTATGAGTGGAATTACTGGATCTTGAGGTAGACTGATTCCCATTTTCCTGAGGAAATGCCATACTGATTTCCAAAGTGGCTGTAGGAGTTTGCATGCCTACCAGCAGTGGAGGAGTGTTCCCCTTTCTCCACATCCTCTCTAGTATAAACTGTTATTGATGTTTCCAATTTTAGCCATTCTGACAGGAGTAAGATGGCATCTCAGAGTTGCCTTGATTTGTATTTCCCTGATGGCTAAGGATATTGAGCATTTTCATAAGTGTCTTTCAGCCATTTTAGATTCCTCTATTGAGAATTCTCTATTTAGTTCTGTATCCCATTTATTAATTGGATTATTTGATGTTTTTTTTTTAACTAGCTTCTGGAGTTCTGTGTATATTTTGGAAATAAGACCTCTGTCAGATGAGGGGTTGGTGAAGATCTTTTCCCATTCTGTGGGCTGCTGTTTTGTCTTGTTCATTGTGTCCTTTGTCTTACAGAAGTTTTTCAATTTCGGGAGGTCACATTTATTAATTGTTGATCTCAGTGTCTGTGCTACTGTAGTTATGTTTAGTCTGCTTACCCAATTTGTTCAAGGCAACTCCCACTTTCTCTTCTAAAAGGTTCAATGTGGCTGGATTTATGTTGAGGCCTTTGATCCATTTGGACTTAAGTTTTGTGCATGGCAGCATCCAGTAATGCCAGCACTATTGAAGATTATTTCTTTTTTCCATTGTATAATTTTAGCTTCTTTGTCAAAAACCAGGTGTTCGTAGGTGTGTGGGTTAATATCAGGGTTTTCAATTAGATTCCATTGGTCTTCCTGTCTATTTTGGCACCAATACCAAGCTGTCATCAGGACTATAGCTTGAATTTTGTCATCTAGTGAACCCGCAAAAACATAGGCAATAGAAAATCTCACTTTACCAACAGACAAAAGAATAATAAGGGGGTAATCCACACATAATGCTACCATGAACAACAAATCAAAACAATCAATGGTCATTAATATCCCTTCATATTAATGGTCTTAACTTGCCTATCATAAGACACAGGCTGGCAAAATGGATATGAAGACAGAATCCATCCTTTTGCTGCATACAAGAAGCACACCTCAACTGCACAGACAAACATTATTACCTCAGGTAAAGGGTTGGGAAAAGATCTTCCAATCAAATGGCCCCAAAAAGCAAGCAGGTATAGATATCCTAATATCTAGCAAGTTAGACTTCAAACCAAAGTCAATCAAAAGATATGAAGAAGGTCATTTCATATTCATCACAGGAGAAGTGTGACCATCTATGCCCCAAATACAAAGGCACCCACATTCGTAAAAGAAACACTAATGAAACTCAAATCTCACATAAAACCTCACACACTGACAGTCAGAGACTTCAACACCCCTCTCTCACCACCAGGCAAAAACTTAAGAAAGAAACAAAAGAACTAACAGAAGTTATGTCTCAATTGGGTTTAACAGACATCTATAGACTACCCCATCCTAACACAAAAGGAAATATTTTCTTCTCAGCTCCACATGGAACCTTCTCTAAACTCGACCACATACAAAGCAATATAGCAAACCTCAATTGAAATAAACCCCTGTATCACATCAGAAGCTTTAAAGTTAGAGTTCAACAACAACACAAATTGAAGAAACCTTCCAAACTCATGGAAATTGAACAATGTGCAATTGCACCATTCTTGGGTCAAGGAAGAAATGAAGAAAGAAATTAAAGACTTCCAAAAATTCAATGATAATGAAGAAAAAACATACCCAAAGTTATGGGACACTTTGAAAGTACTACTAAGAGGAAAGTTCATAGCCCTAAGTGCCCACATGAAGAAACTGGAGAATAGTCACATTAGAGAATTAACAGCACAACTGAAAGCCCTAGAACAAAAAGAAGCAAACTCGCCCCAGATGAGTAAATGCTAGGAAATAATCAAATTGAGGGCTGAAATCAATAAAGTAGAAACTAGGAAAACAATACAACAATCAATGTAAAAAAAGTTAGTTCTTTCAGAAAAATCAACAAGATAGACAAACTTTTGTCCAAACTAACCAAATGGCAGAGAGAGAACATGCAAATCAACAACATCAGAAATGAAAAGTGATACATAACAGACACTGGGGAATTCCAGAGAATGGTTAGGTCATACTTTGAAAACCTGTACTCCACAGAATTTGAAAATTCTACAGAAATGGATAGGTTTCTTGATATATATCACTTACCAAAATTAAATAGACCTATAACCCCTAATGAAATAGAAGCAGTCATCAAAAGCCTCCCAACAAAAAAAGCCCAGGGCAGATGGCTTCAGTGCAGAATTCTACCAGAAATTCAAAGAAGAGCTAATACCAATACTCCTGAAATTGTTCCACAAAATAGAAGCAGAAGGTTCATTACCAAACTCTTTTTTACGAGGCTACAATTATCTTGGTACGCAAGCCACACAAAGACACAACTAACACTGATGCAAAAATACTCATATAATACTGGGAAATCGAATTCAAGAAAACATCAGAGAAATCACCCACCATGACCAAGTAGGCTTCATCCCAGGGATGCAGGGATGGTCTAACATATCAAAATCTATCAATGTGACCCATCATATAAACAAGCTGAAAAAGAAAAACACATGAACATCTCACTAGATACTGTAAAAGCCTTTGACAAAATCCAACACTCTTTCATGATAAAGGTCTTGGAGAGATCAGGAATAACAGAAACATACCTAAACATAATAAAAGCAATATACAGTAAACCAACAGCCAACATCAAACTAAATGCAGAGAAGCTTAAGGCTATTCCTCTAAAATCAGGAACAAGACAAGGCTGCCCACTCTCTCCAAATCTCTTCAATATTGTACTTGAAGTTCTAGCTTGAGCAATAAGACAACAAAAGGAGGTAAAGGGATACAAATTCGAAAGGAAAAAGTCAAACTGTCACCAATTGCAGATGATATGATTGTTTATATAAGTGGCCCGAAAAACTCTACCAGGCAACACCTACAGCTGAGAAACACCTTCAGCAAATTAGCATGATACAATATTAACTCATAAAATCAGTATCCCTACTATATACAGATGATAAAGGGGCTGAGAAAGAAATCAGAGAAACATGACCCTTTACAATAGCCACAAACAACATGAAATATGTTGGGGTAATGCTAACCAAACAAATGAGAGACCTACATAGCAAGAACTTTGTGTCTTTAAAGAAAGAAATTAAAGAAGGTTCCAGAAAATGGAAAGATCTCCCATGCTTTGGATAAGTAGGATAAACATGGTAAAAATGGCAATCTTGCCTAAAGCAATCTACAGATTCAATGCATCAAAATCCCAGCACAATTCTTCACTGACAGTGAAAGGAAAATACTCAATTTTATATGGAAAAACAAAAGACCCAGGATAGCCAAAACAACCCTGTACAATAAAGGACCTTCAGGAGGCATCACCATCCCTGACTTCAAGCTCTACTATAGAGCTATAGTCCTGAAAACAGCTTGGTATTGGCACAAAAATAGACAGAAAGACCAGTAGAATTAATCGAAAATCCTTATACTAACCCACACACCTATGAACACCTGAGTTTTGACAAAGCAGCTAAAAGTATACAATGGAAAGAGGAAAACATCTTCAACAAATGGTGCTGGCACAACTGGATGATGGTGTGTAGAAGACTGCAGATAGACCCATGTCTATCGCCATGTACAAAACTCAAGTCCAAATGAATCAAAGACCTCAACATAATCCCCCCTACACTGAACCTCTTAGAAGAGAAAGTGGAAGGTAACCTTGAACAATTGGTACAGTAGCACAGACACTTAATCAATTAATCGACGATTAATAAATGGGAAGTCATGAAACTGAGAAGCTTCTGTAACATAAAGGACTCAGTCCACAAGACTAAACATCAGCCCACAGATGGGGAAAAGTTCTTCACCAACTCCACATCTGACAGAGGGCTGATCCCTAAAATATACAAAGAACTCAAGAAACTAGTCACCAAAACACCAAATAAACTTATTAAAAAGTGGGGTACAGAACTGAACAGAGAATTCTCAATAGAGGAATCCGAAATGGCTGAAAGGCACTTAAGAAAGTGCTCAACATCCTTAGCCATCAGGGAAATGCAAATCAAAACAACTTTGAGATACCATCTTACTCCTGTCAGAATGGCTAAAGTTAGAAACACCCATGATAGCTTAAGCTGGAAAGGATGTGAAGAAAGGGGAACACTCCTCCACTGCTGGTGGGAGTGCAAACTTGTACAGCCATTTTGCATATCAGTATGGCAGTTCCACTCTTAGGCATATACCCAAATGATCCACATCCACACAACAAAGACATCTGTTCAACTATGTTCATAGCAGCATTGTTTGTTTGTAATAGCAAGAACCTGGAAGCAACCTAGATGCCCCTCAATTGAAGAATGGATAAAGAATTGTGGTACATTTACACAATGGAATACTACTCAGCAGAAAAAATAAACAATGGAATCTTGAATTCACAGGCAAATGGATTGAACTTGAAGAAACCATCCTGAGTGAGGTAACCCAGTCACAAGAAGAGGAACATGGTATGTACTCACTCATATATGGATTTTAGACATAGAGCAAAAGGATCACCAGCCTTTAATTCACACCCCCAGAGAAACTAGGATACAAGGAGAAACCTAAGAGATTCATGCAAGTTTCCTCACAGAAGGGAAAAGGTACAAGATCTCCTGAGCATATTGGGAGTGGGGAGAGGTGGGCAGTGAGTGGAGAGGGAGTTAGGAGTAAGAGAAGAGGAGGAGAGGAGAATATATGGGACCAGGAAGATTGAGTCAGGAGACAAAAAGAGGAGAGCAAAAACAGAGATACCATAATAGAGGGAGCTGCTATAGGTTTGAAGAGAAAACTGACTCTAGAGAAATGTCCAGAGACCTACAAGGATGACCCATAACTAACAATCTGAGCAACAGTGGAGAAGCTACCTTAAATGCCCTTCCCTGGTAATAAGATTGATAACTAACTTACCCACCATCATAGAGCCCTCATCTAGTAACTGATGGAAATAGAAGCAGATACCCAAGCTAAACACTGAGCTGACCTCCTGGAATCCAGTTGCAGAGAGGGAGGAGTGGTAAGAAAAGGTATTAAGACCAGGCTACAGAAACTCACAGAGACAACTGACCTGAACAAGGGGGAGTTCATGGATCCCCAGACTGATAGCTGGGAAATCGGCATTGTACCAATTCAGATCCCCTGAGCATGGGTCTCAGTTAGAAAACCTGGGTAGTTGAAGGAACCTCTGACAATGGAACCAGGATGTATCCCTGGTGCACAAAAGGATTGTGGGAGCACATTCCCCATGGAGGGATACTCCCTTAGCCTAGAGACTGTAGGGAGGGCCTAGACCTTACTCCAAATGACTTGACAGATATTAATGATATCACCCTCCCTGTGGATTGGGTGGGGAATAGGATGGTAGGGAGGTTCGGGGGGGCATAGGAGGGAGGGAGGGAAAGGGAACTGGGATCAATATGTAAAATAAGAAAAAAAATTTAAAAAAATATTTTCTTTGGTCGATTAATCCTTTTCTCCTAGTGTATCTTCATCTGTCTCTTGTATTCTGTTGGTTATGCTTGCATCTGTAGTTCCTGATGGTTTACCCAGCTCTTCCATTTCCAGCATTCCCCATGTTTGTGCTTTCTTTATTGTCTCTATTTCAGTTTTTAGGTCATGAACTGTTTGAATTGTTTCCTTCATCTGTTTGATTGTGTTTTCTTTGCTTTCCTTGCTTTCTTTAAGAGACTCGTTGATTTCTTGCATTTTCTGGTTTGTTTTTTCTTTCATTTCTTTAAAGGATTTTTTCATTCCCTCTTTTATGTCCTCTATCGCCTTCATGAAGTTGTTTTTAGGGTTGTTCTCCTCTGTTTCATCTATGTTGGGATGTTCAGGTCTTGCTGGTGTAGACTTCACTAGACTCTAGGGGTGTCATATTGATCTTTCTGTTGTTGACTGTATTGTTATACTCTTGTCTACCCATCCAGTGCGTACAGGTGGGGTCTCTCCCTCTCCTGGTGAGCAGAGGACAAGTTTCTCTTAGGGTGGGTGCGAGCAGGTCCAATACTCCAATGGCTCTCCTCATCTTGTGGGTGAAGGTGGGACTAGGGCGCTGGCAAACTGGGGATGGGCTGGTCTGGTGGGATAATTTACCCTGTTCACAGTCCCCAGTTCTCAGGAAGCTTCTAGCAGGGCTCTGGAAGGCAAGCCAGGATGTGCTGGTTCTTTTTCCACAGGGACCATCTCTTACCTTCTCCCTTCTTTAGGACACCACACACTTCAGGGACTTCCCACCCTCAGCTGTTAGATTTTGAAATTCTTATTTGAGTTATGAGGACCAGGATATCTGCTATGAGATAATATCTTCTATGTAAGACACAGATGCTACATCCATGAAATCTGAGCAGTGTGGTCATCCATGCAAGACAGATACGGCCAATGAAAATGGCAGTTCACATGACAGCATACGTTCGGGAAATCTCAAAAGGCCCACTCTTAGATGAACAACTCTAAATAGTTAATGGCTGCTGATAGAACAAGATTAAGTCATCTGCAGTGATTAGCCCACTGGCAAGTTATCATGTCCTATGTGGCCAGCTCTAAATTCATATACATGTAGTTAATAATAGCTAAAAAGAATGGATCCATCAAAGAAACTTCCCTTTGCAGCAAACAGAGACCATCACAGAAAACCACAACTAGTCAAATTGCAGAAAACTGAGTATAGGGTGCCTAGCCCCAATGGATACCTCTACAACACAACTCCTGCACGTAAGACTCAAGGAGCACTGCAGAGGAGGCCACAGAAAGATCGTACGAAACAGTGAAAGATATATATCTGCTGTAGATTTTGACTTCTAGAATTACAGGAAAGTTATGTCCACAATACTGCAATAATACAGTTGATTAAACAAGACACAAACAACAACAACACCAATAAACATGATAACATGAAAGGGACTAATCTCTCTGGATCCTGTCCCTGAATGGGGAACTACAGACTGACTGCTGAGAGATGGAAAATTGGTCTTCTACAGGGATAAGCTCCCTAAATTCCCCTCACTGACTACACAATACCATATGGTCAGCCCTGAAATCATGTATATACAAGTAACACTAAATGAACTCAGCAGGATATATTCATATATTTACCTGTGTGTGTGTGTGTGTGTGTGTGTGTGAGAGAGAGAGAGAGAGAGAGAGAGAGAGAGAGAGAGAGAGAGAGAGAGAGAGAGAATAGTAATTAAAGAAAGCAAGGTCGTGAATTTGAGATGGAGTTAAGCACAGGAGGAGTTAGCAGGGAGAATGTATAGAAATTATGTGAATACATTACTCATCACTGATGTATGAAATTCTCAAAAAATAAATAATAGCTTTTATTTCTTGTGTATACGATTTATTAATAGACTCTACCAGTCAACTACTTTTATCCCACCATAAAGAAATAAAAGATTCTTTGTACAGTAAGCATTTTAAAATTTGGGGAAACAGAACTTCTCTGTATTTTTATGAAGTATGCTTTTTTTATTTTGTTCAGGAAGTATTTACCTAGTGCTAACTCATAAAGATCTCCCGCTATTTTATCTTGCCTTATGTTTTAGACCAGTGGTCTGCTTTGAACAATTTAGACAAAGCCCTTTACTTTGTTGTTCATTGGTGCTACATGAGCACAGAGTATTAGTTTAAAACACTTCCTCAAATATTGAATTATTTTCCTAGCACTGACAAAAATCAGTTATGCACATTTGTACACATTTCTCTATGGTATCACATTGACCAAGGTAGCTGTCTTGGTACAATGACTCTGTATTGTAAATTTTAAGTGTGATTCCTCTTAGACATACTTGTTGATAAAAATTAAATTTATTTTACACATCAGATTGAAGACATTTTTCTTGAAATTATCAGAAACTTCCTCAAGTGTAAGCAAATATACAAATGGAAAAGAACAATAACTCAAGAATTAGGCACAAGAATATTGTAAAAATTTCTGTGATTAAAAAATGTGTTTAATGTAATTGTGTAAATACTTTAAACAACATTTTTTACAACTGCATTCACTGTTTACAAAGGAAGCTAAACTCTTATCTCATACCATCACCTGGAATGATTTGGAGGTTATAAATCCTCTAAGATGGATCTGTAATATTCAACTGTCCCTTTAGAATAAATAACTTAACAAAAGACAAAACAATACAAAACAACTGAGAGACACAAATAGATAGACAGAACAAGCTGATGAGTCATACATTGCCCCTAGATATTTATATTGGCGTAGTTCATAGAGAAGATATCAAGTGGAACATAATTATTTAAATGTATGAAAGGGTGAAAACTAAATTTGGGGAAGCTGAGGCAAAGGAGGCTGCAGAGCAGAGTTCTGGGACTGGGAGATACAGGTAGGAACATGGATAGGAACAGGTAGGGACTCTAGGTGGATGCAAAGGCAAGGAAACTTCCCTGAAGCTTGGGGATATGCTATTACCAGATGGAGTTTGGGACCTCTATGAGGCAGAAATCACAGTAGGATTACATATAGTGAATATTGCCTAAGACATACACCGTGAAGAAAAGTGAAGAATGCTCCAGAGGGTACAGGCCAGTCTTCATGTAGAATGTTGATCCGGACCACAGAGAAGAAAAAACACTGATATAAAAACTCTGCACATAGTTCCACAAATATCCCAGCCTTGGAAAGCTTTGTGCCGCAGTCAACTACTGAAACACTCTCATGCTTTACATAATGAGCCTTCGTTATTTCCCCTGATATTCTCATTCCTTGGCCTTTTTTGTGAACCTGTTGTTTTATTCAGAGAAACATCTGGAACAGCATTCTTGACATGTGAATCTCAGTGGCGCATGTTGTGAGCTTGGGCAATCTCCTGCTTCATGTAAAACCATCTGCTTTGCTGCAGTTTGAAACCTCTGTGGATTCTGTGCAAACATCTTCTCAAGGAGAAATTCAGAATATGGAGTGAGGTACAGTGGAGAAGGGCTCCCAAATGCCTGGGGAATCATGAACTTTTCAAGAGAAGCTCAGTGATTCCCTCCCCCACTGGCCTTTCCACATTCTTCAGCTCACTGAGCTATCTTCTGGCTGATCTTGGAGATGTTGCTGGTGATGTGACCAAAAATTTTATCGCTGACAAAGACAGATCAACAAAAGAAATAATGCCAACAGGAAACGCAGACTCAAAGATATAAAGGCTTATTATATGGTATAAATGTGACAACTTGAATGAAGAAAACATATACCTTCTATAAAAACAACTGAAGTTTGCTTAAGAAAAATAATAAGAACTTACTAGAATTTTTAAATCTATTCTCAGTTCACTTTGCCACAAAGAAAATTCCAGGACAAGAGCATTTCCTGATATCTATTATATACTTTAAGAAAATAAAAAGTTGGTAATAAAAATGCATCATAGAAAATATATCCCCCCTGTGATTTTATAGGTTCACATTAACATGATATGGAAAACTGTCAAAATTCAAAAGAAGATGGGAAAGAGGCAAAGGGAAATATCTAGAAACTTAGATATTAAGTGATTCTAGTCAAAGTAGCTGCATCAGTTCACACAACAATATTGGGAAGGTGAAAAGTAGTGTTTTTTTTTTCCCCCAGGAATTCAATGTTGGCTAAGCATTTGAAAATTGGTCATTGTAATTTACTAAATTAACAAGAATAAAGGAATATCTCAATAGATTCAGTGAGACAGCCACTCATAGTAAAAAACAACTGAGAACATGAAAATTGGAGGGAAAAAATCTTACTTTAGCATTTAGCATCTATGAAAACCTATGGCAGATGTAATACACAATTCCAAACAAGAGTGAATGCACTCACCGAACACCAGGAACAGCAAGTTCTTGCTCATCCCTGTCACTCTGTACTGAATTTGTAGTTAATGTGAAAAGGCAAGAAAAATGCATATGAGAACTAAATCTTGAAGAGTCACAGGTGACATTCATAATTAATTCTCATAGAAAGTAGCAAAGGACATACAAGATAACCATAAATTGAATCTGTTAATAGGATAAAAAAAAAAGTGGAAACGTTAAGTATACGTCCATACAAACTTCTATACAAAAGGAAACAAAAGAGGTAGGTATTTTGCTGAGTATTTATTTAGGTTTGGTGGGGAATTTTTGTTTTTTGCTGTTGTATTGTTTCTTTGTTTGGTTTATTTTGTTTTGTGTTTTAGGCAGAGTCTCCCTGTGTAAACCACCCTGGCTTTAATTTCACCATGTAGCCCATGTTTCCCTCAAACTTCCATTAATCCTCTTGCCTCGGCCCCCAAGTGTTAGGATCTGTATCCCCACATTCAATTTGGAAATAGAAATTAAAATGGAGCAATTTATAAAAGCAAGAGATGCTTAAGAATGTATTTATTAAAGTGTATTAATTACAATAAGGATTTTAAAACACTGGGCAAAGTTTAATAAATGATCCAAAAAAATGAAGGCATGCCACAATCATGAATTCATAGAATATATGTGGCTGAATAGTTCTCTAATTACTACATCTTTTCAGTACAATCCAAGTAAAGTATGAACAGACTTTTTAAAAAATTATGCTGATTCTAAAATTACAAAAAAAAAACACACACAGCAGATCTAGAATAAAATCATGTGATTATTAGAGAACATATATGACTTCATTTTAAGGATTATTAGAAGCTACAGAAAACAAAATATATTGTTCTGAAGATGTATATAATGGATACTATGGACTGAGTACTATGTATATAATGGATACTATGGTCTCTACATTTGTGGTTATTTTGTTTGTGCAAAGGTGTTAAGACAATTAGAGGTTAATCTCATCTTTTCAATAAATGTCAATAGAACATCATCATATCAATATGGTAAATCATAAACCTACCCTTCCCTTCACATTTCTTCTAAGTCTATTATGAGCATAAATCTATAATCTCAAAATATATCATACTTGTTAAGAAGCCCTAAGACACCATAATTGTGATGCTGCTAGAGATAACAGAAAAAGTGTCATCCATGAAACACCCTGCAGGGCATGACTTTGTCTCTAAACCACTGGGTTTTATAGATGATATAAGAAATAACCTGTAATAGCTAAGTTAATATAAAAAAGGTTTCACAAATCATTAGTTTTAATAGACACTTGGGAGTGACCCAATGTAAATGAATACCAAAATAGGCAGCCCGAAATAAAAGCTATGTACTGTCCAAATAGGGTCAGAGGGGGAAGCCACTTACCAATGAATAAAATGAACAGGCTCCCTAAAGCACAAATGTGAGTCATCATCCTTTGAATAAAAGCTGTAGAGTTGACTTGTCTTCTCCTCTATGAGAACTGTTTTCTGGTTGCTAAAATTCCTGGGGAATGGAATCATTGATGCTTGAGTTCCCTTGGGGACGGGGGATCTGCCTTTAAGACCTAAGAAGGCTGAGGGCAAGCCTCTCTCAGTTTGCCATTTCATAAGTACATTCATCTCAAAATAGTCAACACACCAAAGCAACAGATTGACGGCTGGATTGTATTGACCCTCTTTCATACACAATATCTGTTCCTGAAAGATACTTCTAAAGAGTAAAGCAGCCAGCCTACAGGCACAGACCTGTAATCACAGCTTCTCTAGAGACTGAGGCATGAGGATCACAAACAAGGACTTATCCAAGTTACAGAGTGAGTTCAAGGCCAGCATTGCAAACTTAATGGGATGCTGTCTCAAAGTGCAGAATAAAAAGGATGCTGGGATACAGACCAGTGATAAAGCTCTTGCCTAACATGTGGAAGGACCAAGGCTCAAAAGCCAATAAATGCCCATAAGCATACACACGTGCAGGTACATAGCCTCCATATGATAAAAAAAATCCATATGATAAAAATCCATATGATAAAAAATCAAAAACTTTTTAACACATATTAAGAAAATTACTTGCACATTTAATAGAATATAAGCTATAGTTATCTCACAGAAGAAAATTCACAAAAAAAAAAATGTTCCCGTCAATAGTAGAGGGTAACATGTGGTGCTACATTATGTTACTACTGCTTGCTCCTGAAAACGGCTAAGGTAAAAAGACTGGCAGTATCAAGTGTTGCAGTGAGGACAGAGTTTCCTCTCAGTCAAAGTTTCGATCACAGATTTAATTTAATCTTATTTTATGTACATTGGTGTTTTCTCAGCCTTCATGTCTGTGTAAGGGTGTTAGATCCCGGAACTGGAGTTACAGACAGTTCTGAGCTGCCATGTGGGTGTTGGGAATTGAACCTGGGTCTTCTGGAAGAGCAGCCAATGCTCTTAACCACTGAGTCATCTCTCCAGTCCTTATGATACTTTTCCGTGTCTATTCTTCACTTATGTTCAACAGAAGTAAGAAAAATATGGCAGTGTCTTTGGTGAGTCAACTACTTCCTTTCTGTTTAGAAAATTCTGACCAACCTTTAACATGTCCATACATGACCACAAGACTGTAGGTAGAGGTTCTGTGACAACTTGGGGGAGTGTAGATGCCTTCATTAGGGTATCTATTGCTGTGAAGGACAACATGATCAAAAAAAAAAAAAAAAAAAAAAAAAAAAAAAAAAAAAACAAGTTGGGGAGGAAAGGGTTTATTTGGCTTACCCTTTGGCATTGCTGTTCATAACTAAAGGAAGTCAGGACAGGGCAGGATCCCAGAGGCAGGAGCTGATGCAGAGGGCTGGCCTACCAACCCTTGTTTGGCCTGCTTTCTTGAAGAACCTGCAACCACCAGCCCAGGCATGACATCACCCACTATGGGCTGGGCCCTCCTCCCATTGACCACTAATTGAGAAAATGTCTTACAGCTGGATGGCATGGAGGCATATCCTCAGCTGAGGCTCCTTCCTATCTGATAACGCTAGCCTATATCAAGTCGACACACAAAACCAGCCAACATATTATAGTGTGGACAGCCACCCAATGCTATGTATGTTCTAGTTAGCATATTCTATGAAGACATTACCTTATATGGCAGCAAGTAAGTATGATTAAATAGCTTGAAGCGACTTTTCTGAACTGTCCCAAAAACTTAATATTATCACAAGAAACCTTCACATTGAAAGACAGAGGTGAATTGAAGCTCAACATACTACTATTGAAATGACCTTAACTCCTATTACTATTTCTTAAATTGAAGGAAAGACAGCATGAACTGTAAAATGCAAGCAGTCTTTAGAAGTTGGCAAAACCAAAGCCACAGGCCCCTTTCTAGAGTTTCCAGAGGGAATCCTCATTTGCTGGCACCTACTTCCACCTACCGGAATCAGCACTGAGTTCCTAGCCTAGAAAATAGTATAACTGTGCATCTGTAACACTTTGATGTTATAGTTTGTGGAAGCAACATGAAGTCCTTATAGGATAAGTAGATTAGGCACTGATTCCCAGGTGATTTTCCTGAGTAAGAATACTAGACAAAGACCTTTTTTAAAAAGGAAGTCTAGCCCTATAGCTTGACAGAAGGAACTCTTCTTGGCAATTAAGCATCTGAAAGATCCTCATCTCCGTTTAAGAAACTAGCTCAGGCTAGTTTCTTCCTCATGACCAAAGATTTGGAGAGCTGAGACATTTAGCTTGCCTTGACCTTGGAAAGTGCTGGTTTTAATACAATATGAAACACACACCCCAGTGCCCATGTGTTAAATAAAGACCTGGTGGTAGTGCTTTGTAGAAGTGGGCCCAACAGGGCATTGTTGGGTCCATGGAGCACATTCACAGAGAAAACTGGAGGAGTGTGGGGGATTATGTGTCTTTCTCTCTTTTGTAAATAGATACCTGATGTGAAGAGGTATCCTCTGTCACATAAGCTGTTGGCTGACACAGAGCAAAAGTGGTGGTATTAACAGTTGGTCATGGGCCTAAATGTCCTAAACCATTTCTTTTGTTTTTGTTGTTGTATGAGAGAGAGAGAGGGAGAGAGAGGGGGGGGGTAGTATATATGTGTTTGTGTCAGAGTGCTCATGTAAAAAGTCAAAGGACAACTTTTCTGTTAGTCCTCACCTTCTAGTTTGCTTGAGACAAGGTCTGTTGATGGCTGATTCATATGCCAGGCTAGCTGGAGCATTAGTGTTTATGGATTCTCTTTTATCTACTTCCCATCTTACTATAGAAGCATGAGGTTACAAATGTGCATATATATATATACTTCCCCCCAGGGATTGGCTCTTGAGTCCTCTCATTTGCTCAACAAATGCTTATCCACTCAGCCATTTCCCCTTTTAAAAAAACATAGCCTAGATAAATAAACTCTTTTAGAAAACAAGTTGATTATCTTAAATATCTTCTTATCATAACATACAGCTAACTAAGATATTGATCAATTGATTTCTCCATCTTCTAAAATGGTTCCAGACATAGTATTATAAATAAGGCAGTCTTTCAGAACAACCATAAAAAGCTAGTGAATTTTATTGAATAGTGTAATGGATACATCTAGAATAATATTGGTTAAGAAAATCTTACTTTCAGTTGCAACCATAACAGTTTAATCTATCAATACACATAAGTATAATGGCAAAGTTAAAAGAGAACTGGAAAATACCTATTATAATGGGAATGAACAAAGTAAAGAACCTAAAATGGTGTGAAGTAGGATGTGGAACACAGGTGACAGGTCTGGTGACAATTAGGGAAAGACATACCAGTGGAACCAGTGATGTATGTTAAGATGCTGACTGGAATTAAAGATTTGACTAAACTTGTTTCTCCTCCTAAAGAAGATAATTGATTACTAAGAATAAAAGAAAAGGAGGAATATTTAGAAGAATCAGAGAGGTGGGAAAAGTCAGCAATTATTGCTGTGGAGATGAGAGATAATTATATTACAGAGGGGATTGTTGTTAAAGATGTGTTACACTTGTTTATGCTATGAAATGGAACATTCATTTAATGATGCAAATATGTTTTGCATTCTTTTATGTTGTATTTATTTAACTCTATGAAGCTATATTACTTTGCCTGTCTAAAACAACTAGTCTAATAAAGAGCTGAATGGCCAATAGGTAGGCATAAGAAAGGACAGGCAGAGAGAATAAATATGAGGAGAAATCTGGGAGGAGAAGATCGGAGAATAAAGAAAAGGAGAGGAGAACATCAGGGTCCAGACACCCAACTACACAGAAATCCATGGAGTAAGAAAATCGACCACATACTAGGAGACATAACAAACCTCAACAGATACAAGAGAATAGAAATAGTCCCCTGTATCTTATCGGACCACCATGCTTTAAAATTGGAATTCAACAACAATACAAATAGCAGAAAACCTGCAAACTCATGGAAACTTAACAATGTGCAATTGCACCACTCCTGGGTCAAAGAAGAAATAAAGAAAGAAATTAAAGACTTTCTAATATTCAACGAGAATGAGGATACAACATACCCGAACTTATGGGACACCTTGAAAGCAGTGCTACGAGGGAAGTTCATTGCACTAAGTGCCCATATGAAGAAATCAGAGGATAGTCACATAAATGAATTAACAGCGCAACTGAAAACCTTAGAACAGAGAGAAGCGAATTCACCCCGCAGGAGCAGACGCCAGGAAATAATCAACTTGAGGGCTGAAATCAACAAAATAGAAACCAGGAAAACAATACAAAAAATCAATGCAACAAAGAGTTGGTTTTTTGAGAAAATCAACAAGATTGATAAACCTTTATCCAAATTAACGAAAAAGCAGAGACAGAACATGCAAATTAACAAAATCAGAAACGAAATGGGGAACATAACAACAGACACAGAGGAAATCCAGACAATTTTCAGGTCATACTTCGAAAATCTGTATTCCACAAAAATTGAAAATTCAAAGGAAATGGACAAGTTTCTGGATAACTATCACATACCAAAATTAAATCAAGAACAGACAAACAACTTAAATAGACCTATAACCTGAAATGAAATAGAAGTAGTCATCGAAAGCCTTCCAACGAAAAAAAGTCCAGGGCCAGATGGATTCAGTGCAGAATTCTACCAGACATTCAAGGAAGAACTAATACCACTACTCCTCAAACTGTTCCACAAGATAGAAACAGAAGGTTTATTGCCAATCTCTTTTTATGAGGCCACAATAACTTTGGTACCCAAACCTCACAAAGACACAACTAAGAAAGAAAACTACAGACCAATATCCCTGATGAACATCGATGCAAAAATACTCAATAAAATAATGGCAAACCGAATTCAAAAATACATCAGAGAAATCATCCACCATGATCAAGTAGGCTTCATACCTGGATTGCAGGGATGGTTTAACATACGAAAATCTATCAACGTGATCCACCATATAAACAAACTGAAAAAGAAAAACCATATGATTATCTCCCTAGATGCAGAAAAAGCCTTCGATAAAATTCAACACCCTTTCATGATAAAGGTATTAGAGAGGTCAGGGATAACAGGAACATACCTAAACATAATAAGAGCAATATACAGCAAACCAACTGCCAACATCAAACTGAATGGAGAGAAACTTAAGCCAATTCCTCTAAAATCAGGAACAAGACAAGGCTGTCCTCTCTCTCCATATCTCTTCAATATCGTACTAGAAGTTCTAGCTAATGCTATAAGACAACAAAAGGAGATCAAGGGCATCCAAATTGGAAAGGAAGAAGTCAAACTGTCTCTATTTGCAGATGATATGATAGTTTACATAAGCGACCCAATAAACTCTACCAGGGAACTCCTACAGCTGATAAACACCTTCAGCAAACTAGCAGGATACAAGATAAACTCAAAAAAATCAGTAGCCCTATTTTTTTCAGACGACAAAGAGGCAGAGAAAGAAATCAGAGAAACATCACCCTTTACAATAGCCACAAGCAACATAAAGTATCTTGGTGTAACGCTTACCAAACAAGTAAAAGATCTATATAATAAGAACTTTGTGACTCTAAAGAAAGAAATTAAAGAAGATACCAGAAAATGGAAAGACCTTCCATGCTCTTGGATAGGTAGGATAAACATAGTAAAAATGGCAATCTTACCAAAAGCAATCTACAGATTCAATGCAATCCCCATTAAAATCCCACCACAATTCTTCACCGACCTTGAAAGGATAATAATCAACTTTATATGGAAAAACAAAAGACCCAGGATAGCCAAAACAACCCTATACAATAAAAGAACATCAGGAGGCATCACCATTCCTGACTTTAAGCTCTACTACAGAGCTATAGTTCTGAAAACAGCCTGATATTGGCATAAAAATAGACAGGTAGACCAATGGAATCGAATTGAAAATCCTGATATTAATCCACGCACCTATGAACACCTGATTTTCGACAAAACAGCTAAAATTATACAATGGGGCAAAGACAGCATCTTCAACAAATGGTGCTGGCACAATTGGATGAGGGTGTGTAGAAGACTGCAGATAGACCCATGTCTGTCGCCATGCACAAAACTCAAGTCCAAATGGATCAAAGACCTCAACATCAATCCAGCCACATTGAACCTCTTAGAAGAGAAAGTAGGAGGTACCCTTGAACAAATTGGTATAGGAGACCGCTTCTTGAACATAACTCCAGGGGCACAGACACTGAAAGAAACAATTAATAAATGGGACCTCTTCAAACTTAGAAGCTTCTGTAAGGCAAAGGACACAGTTGACAAGACCAAACGGCAGCCCACTGACTGGGAAAAGATTTTCACTAATCCTATATCCGACAAAGGGCTGATCTCCAAAATATACAAAGAACTCAAGAAACTAGTCAACAAAACACCAAATAACCCTATTAAAAAATGGGGTACAGAACTGAAGAAAGAATTCTCAATGGAGGAAATCAAAAAGGCTGAAAGACACTTAAGAAAATGCTCCACATCCTTAGCTATCAGGGAAATGCAAATCAAAACAACTTTGAGATACCATCTTACCCCTGCCAGAATGGCTAAAATTAGAAACACCAGTGATGACTTATGTTGGAGAGGATGTGGAGAAAGTGGAACACTCTTCCACTGCTGGTGGGAGTGCAAACTCATACAGCCACTTTGGAGATCAGTATGGCGGTTCCTCAGGAAAATGGGAATTAGTTTACCACAGGACCCGGCAATCCCCCTCTTAGGCATATACCCAAAGGATTCACATCAATGCAACAAAGACATCTGTTCAACTATGTTCATAGCAGCACTATTTGTAATAGCAAGAACCTGGAAGCAACCTAGATGCCCTTCAATTGAAGAATGGTTAATGAAGATGTGGCACATCTACACAATGGAATACTACTCTGCAGAAAAAAATAATGGTATCTTGAAATTCGCAGGCAAGTGGATGGCACTTGAAGAAACCATCCTGAATGAGGTAACCCAGTCACAAAAAGAGGAACACAGTATGTACTCACTCATATATGGATTTTAGACCTAGATCAAATGATCACCAGCCTATAATTCACATCACCAGAGGAACTAGGATACAAGTTGTATTCTAAGAGATTCATATAAAGTCCCTCACAGAACTGGGAAGGGACAAGTCCCCCAGACCTCAGGTATAGTGGGGGAGGACAGCTAATGGAGAGAGAAGTAGGAGAAAATGAGAGGGAGGAGAGGAAGGCATGTGCGACCAGGAGGATTGAGCCTGGTTAGGAATGGAAAATAGGAAAGAGAGAGAGAGACAGAGACAGAGAGAGAGAACATAAAAGAGGGAGCCAATATTGGTTTGAAGATAAAGTTGAACACAAAGAAAGGTCGAGGGAACTACAAGAATGCTCCCAACTAACAATCTCAGCTTCCGTGGAAAGGCTATCATAAATACCCTTCCCGGAGAGTGAGATCAACAACTAACTTCTCCATGGAGTCCTCAACTAATGCCTGTTGAAAACAGGAGCAAACACCCATACATAAACACTGAGTCAAACTAGAACCCAGAAGCAGATGGAGAGGACAAGACCATGCGGTAGAAGTACATAGAGACAGCTTACCTGAACAAGGAGGAGCTAAGGGCCACTAGACTGATAGCTGGGAAGCCAACAGGGGTCTGACTCGGACCCCCCTGAATATGGGTCTCAGCCAGAAGGTCTGAGAAGTCTAAGAGACCTCAGACAGTGGAGCCAGGATGTATCCCTGGTGCACAAAAGGACTTTGCAAACATATCCCCCATGGAGGGATAACTGCCTTATTCTAGAGATAGGAGAGAAGCCCTAGTCCCTACTTCACAGGATCTGTCAGATCTACATGACCCCAACTGGATGGCATTCCCCTACATATTGTATTGTGGTGGGGGGTTGGGAGGGGAGGGTGTTTAGAGTGCATGGGAGAGGGTAGAGAGGGCAAAAGGGAGGGAAGGAGGGAGGAAAGGCTTGGGGGGAGGGAGGGAGAAGGAACTGGGATCGACATGTAAAATAATAAAAAAAAAAAAAAAAAAAAAAAAAACGCTTTGACTCCAAAATTTAAGTTGAAGAACAAGTTACTGGGGAAAAGTATTTCTATTTTTGTTTCCACAGAAAATGAAAAGATGTGGATTCCTTCCAGACTAATGTGGTTTGATCACACCAGACCGCCTGAAACAGAGTACAAGCTGATCCTACATTCCAAACAGCTGGACAAAACAGCCCTACAGACTACAGCTAGGATATCTGAATCTTCTTCGAATCCCCCAAGACAGCGCCCCTTACCAGCAGGAAGTAGTTTGGAAAGAACGATGCCCAAATTCCCAAATATTGTGTATAAATGTTTGTTTTCATTTAATTGGACTTTGTTATATAAAATTAAATAAAAAATACTCTATATGCATAAAAAAAAAGAAGTAAAGAAAGATATATCGAAATATCAAAGCCCAGAGACCCAAGGTAGGTGGGATAATTTAATTTAAGAAAATTTGTCTAGAAATAAGCCAAGCTGAAACCAGCATAGGACCTACCCAGACCCCCTGAACGTAGGTGTTAGTTAGGAGGACTGGGCAGTCTATTGGGCCTCTTGTAGTGGGTCAGTATTTATCCCTAGTATCTGAATGGACTGAATGGGCCCATTCCACAGTCTAGACACATAGGGGAGAGAGAGAGAGAGAGAGAGAGAGAGAGAGAGAGAGAGAGAGAGAGAGAGAGAGAATATTAGTCACTACTGCTATCTCAAATTTTCTGCAGTTGTGTGACAACTCTTCTTGGACATTAGTAGAAACGTTTTCAGAAGATTGAGCTCCTTCAGTACCCCATGATGTTTCTTGAACATTTTTCACACTTGATAATAAACACTTAGGTTGGCAGCAAATACAAACGACTAATAGGACTATTAGGGAAAGGAACACCCACAGAAGCTAAGAGTAAAACATAAACAGAGCTAGGCATTTGTATCTCTTTCTTGAGACTTAAAGTCTTAAATGGGTGCATGTGCTAGGCTGAAACTTCCGTAAATGGTTATATATTGCCTTTATAGAGTGGGAGAATCTGTGTGTGTGTGTGTGTGTGTATGAGAGAGAGGGAGAGAGAGAGGAGGGAGAGAGAGAGAGAAACTTTATTTTTGGTGTTTGAGGCAGTGCCTCACTATAAAGCACAGGCTGCCTTCCAATTTATGAATCTCCTGCCTCAGCTTCCAATGGAATGGGATTTCGGGTCTGTGCTATCACACATGCTTACCTGTCTCAGGAATAGTACATTCTGTTCTTCTAGTTTCTCAAACCATACTTCTCTGTGTCACATTAGCTCCTCCTCATATCCCCAAAACAGACATCAGCAAATCCTGTTGATCTTACCCAAGAAATTTAGTGAGACTCAGACTCTGCTAAAGACGGCATATAAGATCATAGTAACCAGCTTCAGAAATGGCCCATGAGTATGTCGGTTCTGCTACAGTCTGATCTTTACATTACACACATGTTACTTTTAAAACCCAAACCAGATTATTCCCTTCTGTGATATATATTCATCCAGCACATGCCTATTAGTGCAACATAAAAAGCCTACCCTTAGTAAATCTGCCAAATCAACTTGGTTCCTAAAAACTTGGTTCCTATCTCTTCTCAGCCTTCTATTCTGCTGCTGCAGCCTCTTGAGTTCTCTGTCCTTCTGCTTTCCGAGAAAGGCTCTTTGCAGTGCTCTGCTTTTCCTGTGTATCTCATGAGACATCACTGCACCGAAGAAGTGTTTCCAGCTGAAGTTGCCAGTGTAAAATTCTGCTTTTTACTCAGTTATTAAATAGAACTCACCACCAAACACACACATGCATTTCTACATATTTTTTCAATTGGACATGTATATGTGAAAGGAATCCATGCAATTGCATATGAAAATTTTATTAAGTAGGCTGTAGAACTGTGATTTTTTTCACCTGGAGTATACATTCCAAGAGAGCAAACCTAGGACATATTTGGCATATAACATACACTAAATAGATGTTTTTTTAAATACATGAATGAATCCCTGCAGTGCTGACAGACCCTAGGCAAATTGAAATGTCTCTTTTTGGGTAGCAGGAATGGCTGTGCACTTCATTCGGACTGTCCAGGGAGATTATCCTCCTAGTTAGAGCACACCTGAACTCTGAAAGTTAGCAAACCCACAGTAGGAAACCCACACTGCTTGAATGAATTCATCAGAATCAGTCTTTGGAGCCTGAGCTCTGATGTAGCTCATCTTTTATTAACATCCTTACAATATGTCCCAAATACTAAAGTAATAAAGAAGCCAAGATCTGTTAAACACTGGAACAATTATATCAATGCCTCCGAGTTTGCCAGGAAGCATCAAGCTGTAAATAATTCAATCAACTCACATTAGAATGTTTCTCTCCCAGAAATGCACTGTTGTATAATAAAGGAAAAACTTTGTAAAGATAAAAAGAAAAATGTTAACAAGCCCTGCACATTTGTGAAATAAGAGATGTGTCAGTCATTGCTGACACTAAGATCATTTGAGAGGTAGAGAGCAATGTGTTAGAAAGAGATGCCTTTGAAAATGAGAGATAGTCTCCACTTTTCTCTTCCATCTAAATATCAGAACAACTTTGAACAAAACTGATGGTAACATGCATCACTTAAACAATAGTTTAGAGTTTGGCAACCTGGTTAATTAATGCCTATACAAGCCTGAAGACTGGTGTCAGATCCTAGAACCTGTGTTTAAAGGCTGAACATGGTGTTATAGTTGTAATTTCAGTGCTGGGGAGGAAAAAACAGGCAGATTGCTAAGGCTTGTGGCCTGTCAGTCTAGTCTAATTGAGCTCCAGATCAGTGGTAGGATCTGTCCCAAAAATCGAGACGAGCACTCAAGGTTGATGTCTGACCTCCCCACAAACATATGCACACGCACTTCATGTCCCACAAACATGCATTTATACACTAGAATATACACAACAAATAAGAAATAAAAATAAAAACTAGTTGTTATTAGATGTGATTATTAGAAAGAGGATCTTAGAATGATTTGTAGGAATTTATTTTACTACCCACAACTCTGTCTGCTCAGGCATCTCTTTTTGTCATACAGAGATAAAATACAGAGAGGTCTGTTATGAGTAGGTTTTTCTGCTGCTGGTCAGGTTACACTGCCATGCCAGCCCCAAATAACATACAGAGACGCTGTATTAGATATAATTCTGTTGGCCTGTTACTAGTTTCTTATCGGCTAGATCTGTCTTAAATATTAACCCATTTCTATTAATCTAAGTACTTCCACATGGTCTTATCTTACCGGAGAGAGGGGCTGGCATTCTTCCCTCTCTGTCCTCCATCTTGGAACTCCCCTCCTACTTTCTCTCTCCTCCTTGTCTCCTAGTCCCGCCTAAGTTGCTTTCCTATTGGCCAACAGTGCTTTATTCATTAATCAATAAGAGAAACAAACGTATTTACAGAATGACATCTCCCATCAGAGGTCTTTGGGACATGCAGAAGCATGAAGAAGTTGTCCATCTCACTGTCCCCAGTTGTCAGCTATGTTCTTGGGTTACACAATCCAAGTACCACCTTATCTTCCATGTAATAACTGTTTCTGCTTTAATTTAAAAATCACTATTGTTCCATGAAATATAAACTGAAAATGCTCATAGAATTCTTCTTAGCTTAGCTGAAAACTCTTCACATTTTGTTGCCCTATTGACTTTATGAACAATAATGTTCTTTTGAATAGCCACCTTAAATGTAAATTTTTACAAGTGGGTTCTCATTAAAAACAACAGTGGTTAAATGAGCTCTTTCCATGGCAGTTTATCTGTGCATCTGCCACTGCTTCAAAGTTGATTTCCTGATCACTTTAATGATGGAGGAGTAGCATTGTACCATGAGGAGAAATGCTGACAGTATACATAATGTTGTGTTTTTAAGACTATGACTGTTTTAATAATTTTTATTACATTTCAATAAACCTTTAGAGCCCAAGACTGCAGTTGTCATTTAAACTTTTTAAAATATCCCTAGAAAATTCTTGAAAGTTTTAAGATTAAATTTAAAATCATATATTGGGCTTGGGGGATGGAGTTCATCAGTAGAGTATTTGTCTTGCAGTCACTGGGCTCTGAGTTTAATCTCTAGCATCCAAGAAAATTCCTTGGCCATATCCATTGCCCTTCCTCTCCTGAAAGGCAGAAGAATCACTAATTTGAAGACAACCTAGGCTTTGTAACATAATGAGAGAGACCCTATTTAACACATACACACATACAAATATACATATACAGGCACACAGACACACAGAGAGAGAAAGCATGGTGGGGGGGGATAGAAAATCCACAGACCAAATTTCCCACTAAGCATGGAAGTACTCCCTGATGTGTTTAACATAATCTGATCAGGTTGCTTTCTTTATACTGAGATCTTTGCCCCTGATTTGAACTTTGCATTTAAATCTTTGGATGATGTCACTGATTCCAAAAAAGAAAAAAACATTATTTCCTTGCACTTACTGTACTTGAGAGGTACAAATTCCAAGAGATAACCACGTTTGTACACATATAACATGGCCTGATTTTGCCTGTGTGGTAACTGTCATCTTGAATAATGCCAAGAGCAATGAGCAGCAATTTTTCCTTATGGCAAATGAGTTTAGAGGGCTTTCCAGGCTTAGCTGTTTAGGGGTAGAAGACAGACTTGAAACAATGTGATTTTGGTAAATTCAGCAGTAGGAATACAGTTACAAAGTAAAGAGGTCATCCAGTTAAAATTCAGGACACTGAGTTACATTTAAATATCAGAAAAAAAAATTAATTGCAGTTTTAGGCATAAACATAATGACTTAATCTTTCTGAAATTAAAATTTGTCTGGGAACTGATTGTGTTTGCTAACTATAATATGAAAATGGCAAAACCCTGAAGCAACTGGATTGAGTGAAGTCATATAGGTTGCTTGTCTTTGTCCATAGCTGTAATGAATGATTCCACAGAAATACATTTACCTTTCCTTTATAGAAATTCATCAACAATATCACACTCTTCATACATCCCTTTCTCTATGAAGTACATAGTATGAGAAATGAACAAACTGTACAAGACACTAGTGATTTAATATGAAGAAAGTAAGAAAACCAAAGATACAACCAGAAAAATGGAATTATAAGCCAGCAACCTTAATCAACATACCTGTAAAGTGTTCAAAAAGTACTGAGAGCCTAAATTAAACAGCATCTTAAAAGTCTTAAGTGGGTTCCATGACCAGGCCACAGTAACTACTCAATACAGGTAAATTAGTAAATATCAGTAAAACACGACAGCATCATGAAAAACAAAAACTCTGTGGCCATCTTAATTGAAAAAAAAATTGCTAAGATACAGCACCCCTGAATGCAAAAAAGAAAAATAAACTGCATAAAAAAGGCACATATGGAACATATTCCAATGTAATAAAGACCAATTTTGATCAGCCAGCATTATATTGAGTGAGGAAAAGTTGAATGTTTTCTATATAAGATCCTGGACAAGACAGGAATGTCAACTTTCACCATTTCCATCTTCAAGAAGTACTAAATCTTTGTCAGTTACAGCAACACAGATGTAACCAGTACTCATTGTGTAAAGTGAAATAAGCCAAGCACAGAACCCATATGTGTTCAGTCATATGTGGAACCAAAAACTATTTAATCTCATGGAAATTAAAATGCAAGGCAGGGTAGGGAGTGGGAGATGTAGGGAATGGATGAACAAAGGAACGAAGTTTCTTCTATTTTTATATGATAGTAAAAACTAAATTTAGAAACTAAGTTCCATGATGAATACTATGATCGCACATTTGGGGGGTCTGACACGGGGGAAATCCACAAGTTCAAAACCAGCCTGGGCTCCATAGCAAGATATTGTCTCCAAAAATACAAGTGATTAATTAATTAATTAGCTTATTGAAAGAACATAACACAATAAAACCAGTTCCTTATGAAACCTATATTCCCCTTCCTATCCTTGCATCACTGCTGGATATTGAACAAAAGCCATGTGCATGATAAGGATACATTCCAGCACTGAGCTACACTCACAGCCTTGAACTTCAGTTTTTGTAATGTGGCTGGGACATTCCAGCAAACAGTGAAAGAGCACAGAATGGAGAATGCAGATCGTCATTAAATGAACTGAGACATTGATGGTTTCCAGCAGAAGAAAGACAGCATTTCAGTATGAGCAATGGGGTTGGTCTGAGAGTAGTGCTGTTTGCAACTAACTGATCAATGTGCACAACTTAAAGGATAAACATGATGCAAAGACCTGGACAAGCAAAACGACTCTGCAGTTAAGGCACCTGCCACCAAACCCGAAGCCCTGAATTAAATCCCTGAGGCTGACATGGTAGAAGGGGAAAAGCAACGCCTGTAAGCTGGTCTCCACCAGCATGTCGTGCACAGCATAAATATGTCCACACTTCTCCACACTCACACACATACTTAACATTTTTCAAACTATTTTTTAATTATGTGAAGACCTGACAAGTGTATTTGCTTTCAGTATGGCACATCCCATGCTTCCTAACCACAGACTACCCAGAAATGCTGGTAAAGATCTGCAAGGCATCTCCCCCTAGCAGAGGGTCACCAGGGATACACACTTTATCTGGCTCTGCATGGGCTGTCTACTGCTTTGAAAGAATGAGATGAAAAACTACTTGTAAAAAGTGAAGATTGCAAGAGAATATTGAAAGCTGGAAGCATTTCCAGTACAAAATGAAAACACTGTGCTAGCCGTTTTCTCCCACGGATTTCTGACGTTTCCTGAAAGAAGAGCAATGAGGGATGAGTATGAAGCAGAATTCAGAAAGTGTTCTGTTATAAGGAATGCAAAAGTTCCAGAACCCTGCTAGGACAGAATATGTTATGGTTTGGATGAATATGTTCCCCATAAGCTCATATATTTGAATACTTAGCTCCAATTAGTAAATAAAAACATTTGGGAAGGATTAGCAGGTATAGCCTTGTTGGAAGACCTGTGTCACTGTGTGTGGGATTTGAGTTAGTGCCCTCTCTCAGCTTTAGGCCTGAGGGTCAGGATGTAAGCTCTCAGCTGCAGCTCCGGCGCTGTCTGCTACCATGCTCCCAGCCATGGTCATCATGGACTCGAACCCTCTGGAACCATGAGCCCTAAATAAACATCTTTTATAAGTTGCCTTGATTGTGGTGTCTTAGCACAGCAATAGAAAAGGAACTAAGACAGAATCCAAAGATTAAACAGCCCCAAACACCTCAGCGCCATCCCTCCTGGAGTTAAAAGGAGAAGCCCTTCATGATAAGGATGAAGCAGGAACACTCCAGGATACAAACATAATATCCACAGTAGATAGGTGTTAAGAAAAGGAACAATGGCCTGGAATTGGTGGCACACACCTTTAATTCCAGCACTCGGGAGGCAGAGGTAGGCAGATCTCTGTGAGTTGAAGGCCAGCCTGACCTGTAGAGCTAGTTCCAGGACAGGTTCCAAAGCCACAGAGAAACCCTGTCTGGAAAAACCAAAAAAGGAAAGGAAAGGAAAAGAAAGGAGAGGAGAGGAGAGGAGGGGAGGGGAGGGGAGGGGAGGGGAGGGGAGGGGAGGGGAAGGGAGAGGAGAGCAGAGGAGAGGAGAGGAGAGGAGAGGAGAGGAGAGGAGAGGAGAGGAGAGGAGAGGAGAGGAGAGGAGAGGAGAGGAGAGGAGAGGAGAGGAGAAGAAAGGGACAATGTGGTACAAGTTCAAGTTAGGACCTCATGCCTGATTCAGACTTTCAAATTAATTCACAGTGCATTGAATTAAGAATTTTTAACATGTTAGAATGTTTGTAGAAGAAATGCTCAGGGCAGGGGGAACAAATGAGATCTTGGGAAACCAAAAAGTTAACTAGGAAGCATAAAAATAAATAAATACACAAACCAGCAAATGGGCTGGGAAACCAGGAGACCTGTCCACCACCAGGGAAGAAGGCAGAGACTAACTGGAGATCCTCACCTCTCACTCCATTCTTCCAAGTGCACTCTGCTAGTCTCATGCCCAGCTCTGCAAGCAGACAGCCTACTGCTGTCTCCCCTTCGTCTCTCCCCCCTCATTGATTTATCCCAGGCTAAAACTCTAAAAGGCATTCCCCGGGGAACTCCAGGCCACTCCAGCCAGAAAAGTACATAGGCTACCCACAGTTCGTTACCTCTCCCTTCCTCCTTCAAATTCAACTCCCCAGTGCCATCCCCAGATTTATATCAGATTGAGGACTTTCCTCATGCCCTGCCTCTATTCCTAGGGGACAAAGCAGATCCTGGTGGAAAGCCCTGCTTTTCTCTCTCCTGTGGACTCCCTCAGTACCCCTCCTAGTCCAAACCCCCTAAGTATGAACTCCCAATAATTGGAAACACATTTTACCTGGAACCTCAAGCGGCCACACTTATCAGGATCCCAGAAGAATTTACTGCTAGGCAACACACAGTTATGACGCTCTTCTAAGAACCAGAGAAGAAACAGGAACCAAGGAGCAAAATGCTCACCCCAAAAAATATAAAAACAAAATCAAAACAAGGCCAGATACCAGCTCCTAGAATTACAATCTTCCCTACCCCTGATGCCTAGATGTCACTGTAAAAACACAACCAATAATAGCCGGGACAATATGTCTCCACTAGAGCCTAGCAACCCTACCACAGTAGGCCCCAAGAACCCCAACACAGGTGACATACAAGAAAAATCTTAAAATAGCCTTTATAAATATAATAGAAGTCCTTAAAGGGAAAGTCAATAGATCTCCAAATGAAAATACGAACAGTAGAAGAAAATTTATAACAAAGTTCAAGATCTGAAAGTAGGGATAGAATATTGATTTTAAAAGCCCAAAACTGGGAAAAATCTGAAAATTAAAAATTTAGTAACTCAGGAAGCTCAGCAGCAAGCCTCACCAACAGAGTACAAGAGAGAATTCCAGACAGCAAAGACAAAATAAAAGAAATGGATACACTGATCAAAGAAAATGTTAAATACAATTTTTTTTTTAGAAAAATCTGGAACAGAACATTCAGGAAATCTTGGGGATGTTGTGGAATATTATTTCAACTAGGCTTAAATGAAATGTACCAGACTTTTCTGGTTGTGCCACCAACCAGATGCTAAATCATGACACAGAGACTTACTAGTTGTGAATGCTCGGCCTACCTTAAGCCCATTTCTGTCAAGCGCTTTTGACTTAAATTAACCTGTTTCTCGTCATCAACCTTTTTCCTTGGGGTGCATTACCTTTCTTACTTCTGCATATCTTACTTCCACTGCTTCTCTATGTCTGGCTGGCTAGTGTCTACTTCTTGCCCCAGGTGTGTTTCTCGCTCCCTCATTCTCTCTCTCTCTCTCTCTCTCTCTCTCTCTCTCTCTCTCTCTCTCTCATTCTTCCTGTTCTTTTTGTGCTAGATTTCACCTCCTATTTATCTTCTCAGCCTGCTAGCCCCACTTATCCTACGCTGCCTAGCTACTGGTCCATTCAGCTTTTTATTAGACCAATCAATTGGGTGCCTTAGGCAGGCAAGGTAAAACAGATGCTACATATCTTTACATAATTAAACACACATCTTTACCTCATTGAACAAATGCAGCATAAACAAATGTAACACACCTTTTCCTGGTTAAAATAAAATTCTACAACAGGGAACTATGAAAACACCAAATCCAAGAGTAATAGAAATAGAGGAAGGAGAAGACACCCAGGTCAAAGACACAAAAAAATACTTTCAACAAAATAATAGAAGGAAGTTTCCATATTCTAAAGAAATGCCTATCAAAGTACAAGAATCAAAAAATAAAGTGCCCTCGGCACATAACAATCACATAATAATCAAAACACTATAAGTAGAGAACAAAGAAAAATATTAGAAGTTGCAAGAGGAAAAGACCAAGTACTATATACAGGCAGACCTATTAGAATTACAGTTGACTTCTCAGTGAAGTCTCTGAAAGACAGAATATCCCGCACAGAAGTTTTACAGTCTCCAAGAGACCAAAAATGCCAGCTAAACATTCAATCACCATAAGTGAAGAAAATAATACATTCCATGACAAAATCAAACTTAAGCAATTGCTCTATACTAATCCAGCCCTACAGAAGACAGTAGAAAGAAAACTCCAACCTAAACAGGTTTAACCACACCCAAAGAAAGACAAGAATAAATAATCCTACACTACCAAATCAAAAGAGGGAAACACACAACAACAGCACAACAAAATAACAGTAATCAAAAAACACTAAGGATTGACCTCTCTAAACACTTATGGCCTCACTTCACAGACTAACAGAAGGAATGTGAAAATAGGTTCTGTCCTGCTACACCTAAGAAACACACCTTAACATCAAGGCTAAAGAGAACTTCGGGGTAAAGGGATAGAGAAGATACTCCAAGCAAATGAACCTAAGAAGCAAGCTGCTGTAGCCATCTGAACATCTAGCAAACAAGACTACAAAACAAAACTAATCAGAAAAGTAAATACTCAAGAAAAAGTGACATTGCAATTCTTAACATCTGCACACCAAATGGAATGGCACCCAAGTTCATAAAAGAAACACTTTTACAGCTTCAATTACATACTGCTCCTCAAACACTGGTAGTGTGAGATTTCAATACGCTACTCACACCAATAGGCAGGTTATCCAGACAAGTAAACAGAGGAATGCTGGCACGAATTTGATGTTACAAATCAACTAGACCTTACAGATACTTATAGAACATTTCACCCAAACACAAAAGAATACATTTTTTTCTCAGTGCCTCATGGGACTTACTCCAAAACTGACGACACGCCCAGACACAAAGTCTTAATAGATACAATAAAATTGAAATAATGCCCTGTGTCTTATCTGACCAACATGAATTAAAGTTGGGTATTAACAGCAACAGAAAGCTTACAAATTCATGGACCCTGAACAACTCATTACTGAACGAAAAATGTGGGAGGTTAGAAATTAAAACAAAAATTGAAGACTTCCTAGAATTAAATGAAGGTGAAAACACAACATACCTAAATGTATGAGATATTATGCAAACTGTTATAAGAAGCAGGTTCATAGAGCTAAATGCATACATGAAAAAAAATGAGAACTCATAATAGAAATTTGACAGCAGATGTGAAAGTTCGAGAACAAAAAGAATACACCTAAAGCAAGATTACCACTCTCTCCATACCTGATAAACATTAAACTTGAAATCTTAGCTAAACAATATGAAAACCGAAAGAGATAAAGAGGATACAATTTGGCAAGGAAGAGTTCAAAGTATCAGTAACTACAGATGTTCTGATTGTAGACCTAAGTGATCCTAACAATTCTACCAGGAAACTTCTGCAGCTGATAAACACCTGCAGCAAAGTAGCTGGATACAAAATTAACTTACAAAAATAATGACCCCACCAATATACAAATGACAGATGGACTGAGAAAGAAATCAGGGAAACAACATCTCTCACTTTAACCAATCCAGTGAATGACTTGTATTATAAAATCTTTAAGACATTTAAGGAAGAAATTGAAGAAGATATAAGAAAATAGGAAGATCTCCTATGCTCCTGAATCAATAGGATTAATAAGGTAAAATTGGTCATCCTCCCAAAAATAATCTAGACTCAATGCAATCCCCATCAAAATTTTGGCACAATTATTCACAAATCTTGAAAGGACAGTTTTCAGCCTTATACAGAAACACAAAAATCCCAGGAAAGCTAAAATAATCTGAATAATAAAAGAACAGCTGAAAGTATCATCCATGAGCTTAAATTGTACCACTGAGCAATAATAATGAAAACAGCATGTTATTGGCACAAAAACAGATATGATGATCAATAGGATCAAACTGATGACTCAGATATAAATCCACACACTTCTGGACCCTTGATTTTTTTTTTCGAAGAAGTCATAAATACACACTGGGAAAAGACTACATCTTCAACAAATAGTGCTGGTTAAATTGGATGTCTGCATGTAGGAGAATTTAAATAGATCCAGATTTATCACCCTGCAAAAACACTCAACTCCAAATGGATCAAAGACATCAACATAAAATCAGATTCAATGAACCTGATAGAATAGAGACTGAGGAATATCCTTGAACTCATTGGCACAGGAAAAATTTTCTGAATGAGATATTGTCAACACATATACTAAGAAAAGCAATTAATAAATGGACCCTCATGAAACTGAAAAGGTTCTGTGCAGCAAAGGATACTGTAATTTGCTCAAAATATCAGCCTACATAAAGAGAAGAGATTTTTACCAATTATGTATCCAAAATATATAAAGAATCCACATATCAAGAAAACACATGACTGAATTGAAAAATGGGATACAGATCTAAACAGAAATCTCAAAGGTTGAAACTCAAATCGCAAGAAACACACACACACACACACACACACACACACACACAGTCAACATCCTTCGTCAGGGAAATGAAAATCATAAATGCTTCGGGATTTCATCTTACACCTGTCAAAATGACTGGGATCAATAAAACTGGTGACTGTTCATGCTGGCAAGTATGAAAATTACTTTCCTCTAAGGGGAAACAAGCTATACTTAAGTGTAGGCTTCATGCTCAGCAATAGATGGCCAACAGAAAGCCAATTCCTGGAGCTCATTGACAAACCATTCTATCCTATGTAGCAATCTCCAGGTCAATGAGATTTTGTTTCAAAAGACAAAGTGGATGGTGCCTGAAGAATATCATCTGAAGTTAAGTTCTGATCGCCAAATACACACACACATACATACATGTACCTACCCAGCAACACTCATGCATCCACGTTTGTGTACAAATAAACAAAAAATAGATAAATCAAAAAAGCATGATTACAAATTTTAACATTGCCTACTTAGCAAACATTAAACAAATTTTCATCAGCCAAGGGACTTAAACATTAGCATACTTGATAATATGCATCTTTATGGACACCCAGGTTATAAATGCATATTGTATATACTTAGCAAGTGGATTTTGCAAGATAGATTGTGATATACCATGATCAAATCTTAGTAAATTGCAAGGATTATAATAATAGTATTTTCCCTTTGACCCTTGACTGAAATAAATCATAATCAATAGCAATAACATTTGTAAATAATTTCTAGTAAAGAAAAATGCAGAAGAATAACAATACTGTTTAAAGCCAAATGATAGCTGAAATGCAATATATCAAAATTAACATGATGCAACAAAGTATTAATTACCTGGAAATACATTTTTTAATACAGACAGTATAAAATAACAAACCTTTGAAAGAAACTGTGCTTATACTTTTAAAAGCTACCAAAACAAAAACAAGTTAAGTATGCAATAATTTAACAAGAGCAGTAATAATGACATTCGAAAAGTGTTAGCCTTTAAAGTACAATAGAGAAAAATAAATCTAAATTCTGAAAAACAAATCATTTTAACTTTTGTATTTATTTCTTTGTGTATGTCAGTGAGATGTATGCATATGTATATACATGTATAAGCAAATACATACACCTATGCATAGGCCAAAGGACATCTGGCATCTTCTATCATTTTTTACTTTTTCTCTTTGAAACAGAGTCTCCTGCTGAATCTGGCACTCACTGGGTTTGTGGCCAGAGAATTAAAAACAATGTTTTTAAACTCCAGTGAGAATAACCAATAAAAGAAAAAATTAGCAATTACCAATATGAAGAATTAAAAAGAAATGGTATTATATAGACCCCCAAAGGCCTTAAAAAGTTATGCAGAATTTTATGCCATTAAGGTATATGTGTGTGTGTGTGTGTGTGTGTGTGTGTGTGTGTGTGTGTGTGTATATATATATATATATATATATATATATATATATATATATTATCCTGGTGGTGGTAGCACATGCCTTTAACCCCAGCAGTCAGAAGGCAGAGGCAGGAAGATATCTGTGTGTTCTAGGCTAGCCTGGTCTACAAAGCTATACAGAGAAACCCTGTCTCAAACTCTCACCCCCCCCCCAAGAAGTTTAATATCTTAACTGAAAGTCAAAGTTAATGTTAAAACTATTTTTACCAAAATAGCATAAGAAAAAAAGTTTCAATGACTTCCTGTTTACGATACTGAATTTTTATTGATATTCTCCACAGAAGGAATACTTCATGCTCAGATCACTTAAGTGTTGAAATCACCCAACATTTAAAATAGAAATAATGCAAGCATGTTGGTACACACTTGTTACCACATTTGGGTGGTAGAAGCCAGGACATCTCAAAGTCAAGGTTATTATTGGCTAAACTGTGCATCTGAGGTCAACCGGCATTACATGAGACTCTGGTGAAAAGGTAGAATAAAATAGAAATGATTATTAACTGTCTTAGTCCATTAGCACTACTGTAACATCACAGAAAGGATGCTCTACAATATACAGAAATGTGTTTCCTACAATTGCAGAAAGTGGGAAGGTCAAGATCATATGGGGAAAAAAATCGATAAAATGTAGTATCTTTTCTTAGGAGAAATTTGCAACACTTAGAAACTGGAAATCTTCAACCAGACAAAGAACCAGACAAAGACAAAGAACATCTCTGATAAACAACTGCTGAAGAAAAAATATAAAATATTCCGCTCAATACATAGAACAGAGAAAGATGAAGTGAAGAAATACATCCCTGCCAAATATTACACTCAGAATTTTATTGGAAACTATAGAGGTGCTATAAGGAAAAGACCCTTTTTAAAAAATATGAAAGCAAGGATTAAACTGTATTTGTGTATAGATTACATTATTTTGTAAATACATACTATGATAAAACATATATATGTATGTATGTATGTATGTATGTATGTATATTAGAACACAGAGTGACACAGAGGTTGTTAATCATAATCAATTATATCTACACATTTTGTTTAACAGAAAATGTTAAACATACCAGAGAAGCAGCTAGAATGAATGTGTGACTTTGGCAATGTAACAGTACACAGAGGCAATATGAAATTGCTAGTATTTGTCTATGTTAGAAAGAATTATGATAGAAAAATCTTTAAAATCCCATTCATGTTAAGGTCCAAGAGCACAAAATATTTGGGAAGTTAAAGATAAAGCATGCCATGAAAAAAATAAATAAATAAATAAATAAATAAATAAATAAATAAATAAATAAAACTGAAAGCAGCAAACATTTTGCGATACAAAAAAAAAAAAAAAAAAAACCAAAAGCAAAGAACCCTCTATATTCGTAAGAGAGGAATCAGGAGAGAATGCATGCAACAAGCAATCAATTTCTCACTGCCCATTCGGTGTGAGATTGCACTTTGAGCCCCCTTCCTCCCTCTCCTCCTCCTTTCCCTCCTCCCCCCCCGCACTTTTGAGGGCTTTAAAACGTTTAACTGAGGTCTAGGAGTGGAGTGCGGTACAGTGGTAGAATGCCTTCCATGCATGCATACAATGCCCTAGAGTATATCCCGGGACCAAGGAAAAGAAAAACAATGACGGTTTAAGTGGTGCAGAAAGTGTTTTGTAACTACATGCAATAGTTTTCCTCTAGTAATTTACAGTCATTGCAATGACCAAACTTTCCTTGATTTTGGCTAGAGTTTGTCGCCCCACCTCTCTTCCATTCCACACAGCTTCTTGCTCCTGTTGCCATGCCTACCACTTGCTGCCAAGCCTCTGAAACGATAAGCCAAAATAAAGTCTTTCGTCCATAAGTTGCTTTTGTTCGTGATGGTTTATTTACCATAGTAACTAATACATAGGTCTTTATATGTTTTGTGTGTTTAACAATCTCCACTACGAAAATACCTATGTAGTAAATAAAAACAGGAGTGCTTATTTTCAAAATAAGAGTACCCTGAGTCATCTTGGGTCCAGCTACAGATGAAGGAGACAGTAGGAAAAGCATAAATGGCAGAGAGGAAAACAGTATCTGGAAGACATGTAAGATTCTACCCTGATTGATTGTTCACCCTGTGAGAAGAGGAAAGGAGAAGCTTGTACTAGAGCAGTGACTCTCAACCTGTGGGCTGTGACCCCACTGGGAGGTCAAATGACACTTTCTCAGGGGTTGTATATCAGATATCTTTATAAAAACAGCAAAACTGCAGTTATGAAGTAGCAACGAAAATAATTTTATGGTTGGGGGTTAGCACAACATGAGCAACTGTATTAAAGGGTCAGAGCATTAGGAAGGCTGAGAATCACTGCATTGGAGTGATAAAAAACTGTTCCCTGGGATCACTGAGCATGGTTATGCTAACTGCCAGCTTTGCAAGGTCATACCCTTGAGTGTCTAAGAATCTTATTATGAACAGTTCACATTTCTCATATACTATCAAGGGACAGAGGTAAGAAAAGCAACAGGTTATTAGCAGTTTTAGTAATAATTACAGAGTTGAGAATAATTCATTTGCTACAAATTAAAGACTGTAACTACTGTGTTCAATAATAAATCAAGAACAAAATGAACGGCAATAAAAGTTTAATGTATATTTGACCAGACCTAATTAGCATTTAATATCTTTAAAACTTTTAATGGTATACTTATGGTGTCATACCAGAAGGTGCCTCTTGAACAAGCAAAGCAAGAAAAGAAACTCTGTGTTTTAAGACAGAACTTTTCTTCTTTTTTTTTCTTCTTCTTCTTTTTTTTAATTTTATTTTATTTTATATAACAAAGTCCAATTAAATGAAAACAAACATTTATACACAATATTTGGGAATTTGGGCGTCGTTCTTTCCAAACTACTTCCTGCTGGTAAGGGGCGCTGTCATGGGGGATTCAAAGAAAATTCAGATATCCTGGCTGTAGTCTGTAGGGCAGTTTTTTCCAGCTGTTTTGAATGTAGGATCAGCTTGTACTCAAGACAGAACTTTTCTATACTAATTTAATAAGTGTATCAAAAATTAGGTAACTGGTACAAGGTTTTCACTGAGTCTGAATGGTTTCTGCAAACTATTGCAAAGCATAAGCTAAAACCAGTGTGCCAGGCAGCTTCCAAACAGCATTTCATTAGATTCTGGTCTGAGGATATGTGCTCACATGCATGTGTGCATGTGTATGTTTACCATAAGTGCCATTTGTTTCTTCCACTGACAAAGTAAAGAGGTAAGTTGTTGTGAGGAATTAAGGATTTCAGCAATCTCCAAGTTTGCTTATTAAAAACAATTCATATTATCCCATATTTAAGAGAAGGGAGGTTTGAAAATCTGATATAAATATTTAAAGTCTGTATGACTACAGTACTGTAATGCTCTTGGAAGCAAAACTGAAGAACTTCTACACAGTCCAACAGCAAGAAAGTAACTGATCCACAAGAGGGTGAGAATGGCAGGCTGAGCTGAGTGCAAACAGCTCTCTTCAATCTTAGTTTATGACGCCTACTCAAGTAAAATGACTCTACATTAGAGTGTGTTTAAATAAAGAACTTAAACTCATTGGAGAGAGGTTGAAATGCAAAGTATCTCTTTGAAGTAAAGTATCCATGTTTTTTTTCAACTTACATACCTTGCCATTGGGTGATTACATGACTGTTTTTCAATTTGTTTATTTTGTAGTACTTACACTCCCAATAAATGAATTAACTAAAAGTTTTTGCACCAGGTCTATAAATACATGACATTTTCATTCCTATCTCTGGAGACTACAACAAATCTATTTAATAGTCATACTATGCCAAGGTAAGTATGATGAGATACATTTTTATTACAAACTTTAAAAATAAGATTATATTCTCATTCATGTGTCCCATGTGTCACAATAGTTAACTGGTTAACATTAAGTCATGGTTCCTCTCTATAATGTATCAGCTCCTATTGAGAACCAATTGCTCATCAAAGTCTAAAATTTCACGTTCTGCTCCCTTAATCAAAGATGTTGAAATAATGTTTGGTGAAGAGATATATGGCACCTTTTATGATACAACAGCTCCTTTTTGGTCATACTCATCCCTTGTCTACAACATGATTGATGCATAGGACATAGAAGCTAGAAGAATGGAGAAGGGGCTGGAGAGATGGTCCATCAGTTAAGAGCACATGTTGTCCTTACAAAGGATATTCAATATCCTCTGTAAAGACACACATGGGCATGCATGTGTGCGTGTGTGCGCACACGCACACACACACACACACACACATATACACATACACTGGTACACACACATAAATAAAAAGCAACAGAGACATATGACAGAAGTTGAAAGCTTGACAACAGGAATACATGTCAATTAAAAGTACCTGCATGAGACTTGACTTTAGCATAGAACATTCACTTATATGCAAGAAACCAAAAGTCATTCATGTTGTGATTGATTTGGTAATTTTATCATATAGGATAATTTTAACTAATATAGACATTAAGAATTTGAATATATGAAATGACTTTCAACTAAACATAGTGACACATTTGTAATGTCAGTACTTGGGGGCTGGGATCAAAGAGGTTCGGGCGTTCTAGATCTTCTTCAAGTATATAATGAATTGGAGCCCAGCTTAAGCTAAAAGAAACTCTATCTCACAAAAAAGAAAAAAGAAAAGAAAAACAGAATGAAGTATCTTGTCCATGTGGTGCTGGCTTAGTAATCAGGAAATAGATAGTGAGGTAACAGTAATAAAAATGGAAAAGAGGGATGACTGTATTAGGCAATGCTTAACTATTTGGTCAATTGTCATCATCTTGTGCGGGTAGTCAAATGCAGACAATAGAAGTCACAAGCAAACACTGTGCACTGAAGCTCAACCCATGCCACTCAAGGAAAGAAGTTAGAAGTGTCAACATGTACATAGCTTAAATTGGGCATTCTATCCTCTCACGTGAACTTGATGCTTTACATAGCCTGAGTACTATTAATCGCTGTAACTACTGCCATTTGCACGAACAATCTGTTTAGATTTACAGGCATGATTATGCTTACTGTATCAATTTCCATGTCCCTGGTTCAGGTTATTTTATTTCTGTCGGAGCCATTCCCTAAGTATTTCTCTTAGACTCACTTGCAGTTACTTCCCTTTTGTTTGAGAATGCCATTAGTTATTTTGTTTGTGTTTTCCTGTGGTTATAGAGTTGATTATAGAATCAAGGTAGGTATTTTCTTTTCCTGGCATGTTAAAGATGTCTTTCCAATGGCTTCTGTCATCCATCATTTCTACTGAGTAATTAACTGCCAGGCTTTGAAGATGGGGTGTCTTTTAGTTTTTCTCCTTTTAAGGTTTCTTACCTGTTTTGTTTGTTTGTTTTGTTTTCAGGTTCTCTATGCTATTCCTGGGTGTGATTCCTCTATATTTATCCTCCTAGGATTTTTCTAGTAAGGTCTTTGTCTAAATTGCACTGCTGAATCTTTCATCCATTTATAAAGTTCGTCCTTACCGTCTGTTCAAATACTGCCTGTGGCTGCTGTGGTGGTGTATGCCAGTGGGGTATGTTGAAGAGGCAGAAGCACAAGAATCAAATGTTACCTCTGGTCCATTTTCTCCCTTGTGCTGGGACTTCAGATCATAATCATATATTCCACATATCAATTTTATTCTCTTTTGATGGTCCGTGATGAATATTTTCTGTTGATTTTTTTTTTTTTTGCCTCAAGCTGCTTCTGAGTTTCAGTCATAAATGCAATTGTTTTTCACTTTTACCCTGATGATAACATTCTTTAACTTCTATTTTTCCTGTTATCTCTATTTCTTTAAATCATATGTTCAATTTAAGTAACTATGATAATGTCCCAATCAGTTAATAACTGGGTCCCCTATAAATCTGTTTCTATTCCCCGTTTCCTCTTTACTTTTGACCACAGGATTCTACCTCTTGACATACCTAGTAGTATTTAATAAATAAAAAGAGTAAAATGTGTATAAATATGTGTTAACTCCATCTAATATTGACTTCCTCCAGATGGGCCTTTTAATGTTACTGTTTTCATCTATATGCCTGGCATACAGAGTTGAGAAGGGTAGCCATCATAATTGACTTGGGGATAAAGTTTTATGGTGACTGGCCTCAGTGTTTCCATGTGATATCAAGGGTGAATTTACCAGTGCTGGACATTGAAGAATGTTCCTGTATTGGATATAACAGTAGGCTACATCAGGTATGTATTAGTAGACCTGTTTTAGAACATTGTTGTTTTTCTAATTAAAATGAGGCCATAGTGGTATGGTTTGGAGCACAGAAAAGACATGACGATAAATGGTGTTTCAAGTAGTTTGCCTTAATGTTTAAGTATGTATACAGTATAAGAAGTAACACAGAACCACAAATGAGACAGCAATATCTCTACTTCAAAAAAAAAAAGTTCAACAGTGAATATTAGAGAAGAATTTATGGAGAGAAATTCAAGAGCCAGGGTAGGAGGAACAGGGCAAAACCCTGACTTCAAGGTGTGATATAGATATTGCACTCAAGCTCACAGTAGCTGTGATTCCCTGCACAAGGTTAGCACAATAATGGCAGCCAACAACTTGTCATGGAAGGTGGAAGGACTCGTGAGACCCTGCCCTTCCCTGAAAACTTATGCACAGTCATTCTTTAATTGGAAAAGGAGAGGCATTTTCTTCAGGGGTGTAGCCACTGGAAGATGCCCTTGTCTCTGTAAACAAATTTTCACCTATACTCCTCTAAACAACCCTAGTAATACTCGTGAGCTCAGATTTAAAAAAAAGAAAGGGAGAGAGGGAGGAAGGGAGGGAGGGGGAGAAAAAGAAAATAGAGAGAGAAGGAAGGAAAAAGGAAGGAAAGACAGACGGGGTTAGTTGGTAAGAGAAAGTGGATTGAAGAGAATGAGAGAAGAGAGTATAACAGTGGGTGAATATGATAAAGATCCATTATATTCATGTATGAAAATATCATAATGAAATTCATAGTGCTAATAAAGTATTTAAAAAATAAAAAGCAATGCAGGAGATAGGAGAAGCATGGAAACATCTCCAGCCATCTTTCAGTCTATAACAGGTGATTCAGACAAAAGGGGTTAGATGGTATATATACTCTTAATTACAGCAAATGGTATTTCCTACTGCCTAGATGTGGGATAAGAGAGTAAAAGAGGGGCCAAGACTCGAACTCAAGTTATGGGCCTGAATGTACAGAAGAATTATCATTATTGATTAATCTTGTAAGTATCTTTACACCAGAGCCTTGTAGCCTGGAAGTTCACTTGGAGATTCACTAATATGGATACAGAGAGGTACTGAAGTTTGATGTTCAGCTGAACAATCCTAGTAGAAAAGGAAATGTGCGTGTGAGATTAACTAAAATCAATCTATATAAAGCATGAAGAGTGCCCTAAGTGCTGGAATGAAACTGGGAGCTGACTATGTTTGTTAAAAGAGCTTTTGTCCCCTCAATGTCTAATATCATTTGTTCTCATCGTATCCATAACGCTTATTCCACCTAAATTCTTATAAGGAGAATATGGGTCTTGTCAGAAGAAATGAGCTCATCGGTAATAAACTTAAAAATGATGATATTTTCAATACATATTTTTCATCTGCCGATAGGATATGTCTTACCACTCTCAGATTTCTATCTGGAAAGATAAGTGAGTTTTACAAAGATGGTCCAGCCATGCTAACTTCTGTCGGTCTCATGTCTGTCTCTTCTTACTGTGCATCTTTTTTTTTTCCATCACTCTGTGTCATCAGAAAGATAAAAAAAGTGATGGTTAAACTTTTCATTTGTAGACAGAAAATAAGCCACTCAAACAGAGACTGCGATGAAAGAATAAAAAACAAAGTAATAGATAACCTGTCACTGTTGAAAGTGAAGAGCTAAAGAACACTTAGATGAGGAGCTGAGCGATTTTGACAACAGTGTTAAACGGGTTGTGGTACTTGATATGTTTTCCAATTGTGTAAGAGAATTTTCACTTAAAGCAATGGGGGAACTGTGTAGAGCACTTCAGAAACTATTTCAGAATTTACCAGTCCCCTGTTTCAAAGGGCTTGCTAATGAAAGACAAGGCATGAATCTATTACCAGTTTGGGGATCTCTGGCTTAGAAGTGATGTGCAAGTGCTCTCACCACCTGTAAAACACACAGCTTTTACATCTTAAATATAGATTTTACTCTGAAAATAAAAATAAAACCATGTAAAAGCTATAGTATTTATAGGGTTAATAGACATGTTTATGATCCACATAACATAAGAAAGCCACGTTCACCCTAAAGTTAGCCCACACATTATCTGTAAAATCAAGTTCTGTCATCTCACTATAAAACTATTTTTTATATATGAGTATAGGTCAAAAGAAATTTCAAACCAAAATTTAATATTGAGGAAGAGTCACAAAAAATATTCAGAACTGTTACAAAGCAATCTGTGTTGGGGACCATCACCATCCTCACTTTCTCAGGCCTCTGAAATAGAAAATTACTGCCTCTTAAGAAGTAAGCAGAATGTTCAGCAGAGTGTTCCTAGATACAGGTTTGCAGTTTTGCAACCAGTAAAAGTATAGCTCAGGATAGTCTTCCTGTTGTAGCTTTACAGACAGTTAAAGAATAACTCAGGATATTCCTTCTGCCACAGTTTTACAGCCAGTTAAAGATTAGTTCAGGGCATTCCTTCTACTGACCCTTTCATCCTGCCCACTTGCAAACTCCCGCTCACATCCTGCCTATGGTCCTATCTAAGCCTCCCCTGAGAAAATAAAATTTGGCAGCTTGATCAGAATATGGACTTGCTGTTGTTCTTCTCATCCCTTGTTCCTCGATTCCCCTAGGTTGTTTCCTAGTTCGTCGTTGACTGCCCCATGGGTCGGGGCAAATCAGAAAATCCATCTCAAGAGACATAATCAGAAATGATTTCTGTCTTATGCCAAGAAGCACAATATTATTTTGTTCAAAATTTAATTATATAGCTTTTAAGGAGCCTGCTCTCAAAATCTCCCCAAATCTTATCATATAAGACCCAAGGTCCATTCTACTTGCTTTGGCCACACATTCTTTCCCCCTTTCTAGGCACAGCAATCTGGATGAAGCTCTTAGCAGTCTGAGATCACACCTCTCTTCTGTTTCCATGTTTCCTTTCTGTTGATCTGCTCTCACCTCCAGCCCCTTGGCTGTCTAATATCCTTGACTCTAGGCATAAGCTATCCAGACAATGAAGGCCAACAACAGAGTGTCCCACAGCAAAGTCTGCCACCTCTGAAAGATGATTAGTTGTAGGTAAGGACATCTGGGAAGAGATGGAGAAAGGTTCTGGGTTATAGATGGTTCTTCCCACCAGGTTGGTCCCACAGGCCCAATCAGCCCCAAATGAACACACTAAGACTTATATTAATAATAAATCCATTGGTCGATGACCAGGGCTTCTTTTTGGCTAGTTCTATCTTAAATATTAACCCATTTCTACTAATCTATGTATTTCTATATGGTCTTCTCTTACTGGAGAATACTTAACTCAAGTCTTTTCTTCCTGGGATCACATGACTACTCCTCTCTGCCTACACTTCTCACAACCATCCACATCTCCTACAGCCACCTATTTTGCTGCCCTATTGGCCACAGTGTTTTATTCATCAACCAATAAGACAAACATATATACAGAAGGACAATTCCCATCAGTTCTGCACCTTGCCTTTTGGACACAAATTTACGGAGTCTCCTCTCCTCTTTGCCTAGAAGCAAGGTTAATGATCCAAACCCATTGTGGACACCGTTGCTGTGGCCTGAATGTATACCTCAACTAAAATTTGCAGGTTGAGAAGTGATCCTCAATATGATGGCATTCGTGGGTGGGGCTCTTGGAAGATGACTGAGGCTGACAGTGCCTTACTATTGAGTTCTGTAGTTTCAAGAAATGTAAACCCACCAGGTGGTGGCTCATGCCTTTAATACCAGCACTCAGGAGGCAGAGGCAGGCAAATCTCCATGAGTTTGAGGCCAGCCTGGTCTACAGAGTGAGTTCCAGGACAAGTTCCAAAGCTACACAGAGAAAAAGAAAAAACATTTCTATTCTTTATAGCCACCTTATCTGTTCCACAGCCGGCAAAAACTATGGCACCTCAGGATTCTACTCAGCTCAGAGACTACATGAGAGACATCTATGTAAATCAAGAGCTGGATTTTGTCTACCATTTCTTACAATTTATCTTCCTATACTCTCTACCAAGAAAAATTCAAGGGCTGTTTTTTGTTTCTTTGTTTGTTTGTTTCTCCTTGTCTTTCCTCTTCTCTGAAAATATATGGCTTTTACTAAAGATGCCATACAAGAGAAAAGTTCAAGCTACCCTCTTTAACAGCTGTTCATAATACTAATACACACTGATAAACTATCCTTCCCATGAAAAGAAATTAACAAACCAATTTTCTGAAAAACAATAGGATAAAACTTCAATATCTTCTTTTTTAAGGTTATATGTCTTAAGTTTGAAGTGTGTCTCCTATCTCCATCTATAAAGGGTCCAAGGAACATGAAAGAAATTAACAGGGAATTGGGACTTACATTGATTAAACCCCAAGCTGTGTTGAGGCTTCATCTCCCAAATGCTATTTCCTTCTATTGGAAGAATCTCAAGGGATCTAATCCTCCAGGAACCAGTGTTTTTCCTTTCTTTTAAGTTGTATGCATGACTTTTCTGTGTTCAGCTCATATGAGCATTAGAAAAGGATTGTCGGGAATATCACATGGAAGGTGGTTCTTTTAAAAGACTGGGAAAGGAGGAGGATGTAGAAGAGCATTGGCTAGACTCGTCGAGGAAGTGGAAGTGAACAAAAGATTAGAAGGGAAACCAAGACAGGAAGCAGAGAATATGGTCTTCCACTCATCAGCTCTCACACCAATATTCTTTTCTATCAAAGTAACCAAATTATATAACTGTGTTGATGGGAGTTATCCTTCTGTATATATGATTCTCTTATTGGTTGATAAATTAGCTGGGAAGATAGGCAGGACTAGGAGACAAGGAGAATTCTGGGAAAGGTAAGCAGAGGGAGCCTGCCAGAGCAGTCGCCATGTAATCAACAAAGGAATAGAAGGTCCAGACATTCTCCAGTAAGCCAAACCATGTGGAAATACACAGACTGATAGAAATGGTTAATAATTAAGACAGAGAGATAGCCAGTAAGAAGCCCTAGTCATTGGCCAACAATTTTATAATTAATTAAGTCTTTGTGTGTTTATTTGGGGCTGAGGAGCATGGCAGGAGCTGGCAGCACAAGAAAACTTTCATCAACAAAATAGCACCAATGTGGGTAGTATTTGCTGAAGGAGGCAGAGCCAGGAGGATGACAAGAAAGAACATGCCTCACACTTTCCTCTTTCTACTTCTGTCCATGCCTGAAGCCATGCCCAAAAGGATGTGGCCACTTTTACTGGTTCACAGGCAGGATGCTACTACAGAGTATAGTTTTGGACATTCTCCTTTAGTTTCCCAGACACAGTATCAAAGTTTTTCACCCGAGCTCTTATGTTGCTTCATTCCATTTCTGTGAGTCAGGGTGGGGGGCAACACCTCTCACCTTTCTTGGTGAGACATTTGGGGACTCAGAGTGAAAGTTCTTGACTTGAGGAATAAAACGTGGCTCCAGAGGGATTGGAGGATGATCCAAGAAGCCTTCCTCTGGCATGAAGATCACAGTAGACTCTGATCTCTCATCTCTAATTGACCGAAACTGGAAGCAGGCTTCTTCTCAGCCATAAGGATTAGGGAGGAGGCAAAAAAATCCACATAGAGGGATACTCTCTCAACCTAGATACATGGGGGAGGGCCTGGGCCCTGCTCCAAATGATAAGACAGACTTTGAAGACTTCCCAGGGAAGGCCTCACCCTCCCTGGGGAGCAGAAAAGGTATGGGATAGGGGTTAGGAGGAGGACAGGGGAGAGGATGAGGGAACTAGGATTGACATGTAAAACAAGCTTTTTCAAGTTTAAATAAAAAATATTATCAAAAAAAGAAAAAAGAAAGAAAAGAAAAAGCCAAAGGAATACAGAGGAAGCAAAGGGCAGTTGCAACTGAACTTCTATTTTAAAAGGACATTGTGAAGTGTGTTGTATCTTTCTTTTAGAGTCCAAGCTCATTCCACCACTTATTTAACACACAGATGTTTTCACTTCACCTAAAATTGTTCAATTTGAGATCACAATAGTAACAAAGACCTCATTCAAAGCTTTTTGTTTGTTTTTTGTTTTGTAAAGAAATAGAAGAATGCAAAATTGAAAAATAAAATGGTGTTTTAATTTCTGGCATAATGAGATGTTATAGTGAATGTTTTACTGCATTGGACATGTTTATATTTGGGTTATTTGAATAAAGTCAGTGGTTTTTTGTTTTTTGTTTTTGTTTTTTGTTTTTTGTAAAGCAAAATAAGCCAAATAATAAAGGAGATTTCTGTAAGTTTCTTTATGGCCTATTTTTGTAGTGCCATGACATAATATTCTTTAGAAGAATTGACTAAATTTATTAACCTGGTCATTGAAAGAAAATTAAGTTTTAGAAGGTTAGTTTATAGTACCGACAAGGAACATTATGAATATATACCTTATTACTAAAATATTATTTTTAGACAAAAATAATAACTCACTAGTATATCAACTTATTATAAACACAGTTGCATTCGTAATTTGTGGAGTAGAAACATTGCAGTCTAGGAATGATTAAGTTTGCTGAATTCTAAGTCTTTTGCCCTAAATCCCATTGCCATACATAAACAAGAAAGAACCGATCAAATGACAAATACTGTGGCAGGAGTGAGTGTTCCATATTCAGTAAAGGGGAGAAAAGGCCCATGATAAAACTACAATTACGACCACATAAATGTACAAATAAAGTATAGTTTAATTAGCAGCCAACAAGACACAAGCCAAGGTCAGAGTCCAGCAACAATTAGAAGGTCAACAACTGACAACAGAAGCCAAGGTCAGCAGCTATCAAAGCAGAAGTAAGACCTAAGTTCAGTTCCCAGCACCCACATGGTACAACATACAGGCACCAACCATGCATGTAGTATGATGAAGGCAAAACACTGATACGCATAAGGTAAATAAACAAATCTAAAAATATCACTGTGGGGACATTGAATTCAGCAGAGCCCTTCAAGTTAAAATACTGTAAGTGTACCGATACTATTGAAAAGTAGAAAGTTACAGGCCTGTCTTATAAGAAGACTTAGAACTAGATCATCTTGATCCAAGTCTGAAGGCCTACAAGACAGCTCTTCAATCTAAAAGGTGCAACTTGAAGCTCCCCTGCTGGGAGTAAGTGAAGTCCTTGCTCCCCTGGTCCTCCACATCAAGGACCAAAGCCTCAGCCCCATATGAGTGGTAAAGCCTTCCCCTCAGGTGAGAGTCAAGGGATGGCAAAGCCTTCTGCTAGTCTGAGTGGAAATGTCAGAGTGTCCAGAAAGTGTCCACCACAGCCTTCACCCCCAGATCATTTACTCCCAGAATACTCTTCGTCTAGACACTACTTCTCCTGAGACTAGCTACACTGGTCTCGTTATTCCGCTGTAGATAATGGCTCTGACTCCTTGTTCAGAAATATGCAACTTATATAATAAACACACTGAGCTTCTCCATCAGAGAACCCTATCCACCTAGTTCCAGCTTCCCGTGTGTCCACATGTTTGTTCTCCCTGAATTATTTTGATGCCCCACTTAGGTCAATACTGGAGCGACACAGGACATGCACCACAAAACAAAATGCACAAAGGAATTGCAGTTTCTGCCCATCCAAGGAATGAACTTTCAAAAAGAACTCTGCCTGGCACCAAAGAAGTGAACATCCTTTCTCTTTCAGAATGGGAAATTGGGGTTGAAGTTGTAGCTGAGTTGATAGAGTGAATGTAAGTAGCATTTTTTTTAGGTCTCACAAGTTTTATCTTAGGATTTTTTACTTCATTCCTGCTACACCATCTTTGACCCCACCGCTGGTGTTCTGGGGAAAATTTTTCTATGATTTGATCTTCTCTTTTCCTGTCTATTATCTATAAAGACTTAAAAATAACATTAAAAGCCATTTTATAGCAATGAGACATTTTACTGAGAGCCCCCTTGTTTTCAGACATTTGTAAATGATAAATTTAAGAATTCAGTAGATTGCTCTAGCTCTTTTTTGCATGGATATGCTCCTAGCAGTAGAGATATGTGCCTACCAAGGTTGAGCTGAATTTCCTGAATTGTTTATGCTAGCTGTACTTCTCACTACAATTATGTAATTAAATTAAATGGCATGCAAATTGACGAAATGTGATTGACGGTGGATTTGCTGTGTAAACTAAGTTAAATGCTTTGAAGACTTCCATAAATGTTAATGCCTAACATATACTCACTGTTGTGTGACTAGCAAGGGAACTTAAATATTGACAAGGGTCTTGGAAATAAAATCTAGAAGGAAGTTGCACTCAGCCTCTTTTTTCCCCCAAGTACATGGACACTTATACTAAATTTAAAGAAACTAAAACTGGAAATGATAAAGTACATCGTGGATGTGTTTATATAAGGGAGAAAATATGGTGCTTTTCTCAGCAGACATCAAAGTAATGGTCTTGGATCACTATCAAAGCCGGGGCAAATGAGTGCAGACTCATTGGTTTTAACTTGATTTGGAATGTTGATGCACGTGCATTGACAACGAGTCTCTCCTTCAGTCAAAACGTGGGTCTGGTGCCACTGAGTCCTTCACTTGACTGAACCCAGCCTTGGGCTTCCCTTCTTCTCCATATAGAATTTGATTTAAACAAGAATTCCACAAATTTACTTAAGCAAAAATCCCCTATCACTGGCCTCTGACTCCTTGTGTACATCTTCCTCCCCACCCTTAACAATCATCCACCAAGTTATTACATGTCATTATCCTTGCTGTTTGCTCTTAGGAATTTTCCATACAATCGAGAACAGGAGGTAGAAATTGGTCGGGCAGATTGGGAGTAAGGAACTGTGGTAATAAATAGATTTCCCTTGCCTTAAACCTGGAAATATCTCTAGCCCTGTGGGTAGCTCTGTCCTTACTGAAGGTGAGAGATACTGGAAGAAACATTTTAGGTAAAATAGCCTTGGTTCTGACAGAACACAGAGATGCCAGAAATTGGAAAAGGCTGGCTTCTCTTTATTTCTCTTGCCTGCTTGAGCACCCTTTCCTGGACTCCATCCATGAAGAAGTGACCTAAGGAGAGAGGAGATACCTGGACACCCCCTGGTTGAGCCTACTGCACAGATCAGTTCATGGCCCACCTTGTGCCTTACGTCGGTTTCTGCCTTTCTGCCTCCAGACCTTTAAAAAGCTCCAGGATCCAGGCTAGCCAGGTGTTGGTGGCACATACATTTAATCCCAGCCCTGGGGAGGCAGAGGCAGGTGGATCTCTGTGAGTTTAAGACCAGCCTGATTTACAAGAGCTAGTTCTAGGACAGCCTCCAAAGTCACAGAGAAACCCAGTCTCGAAGGGGGGGAAAAAAGCTCCAGGCTAGCAGTTGGTGCCATTTCCTGGTACCCCATCCTCCAATAAAACTGCCTTCTTTCTGATAAACTCCTAGCTATGATTCTAGAATAAACCTCCTTCCTGAAGTCCTCATCGCGTTGTCCCTGATTTCATTCTTTGAATTCTTAAGACAGGAGGACACAGGTCACTGACTCCACAGAGTTCTGTATGACTCTGAACATCTGTCAAAGACCCCTGAGGCTAGGGATCATTGGATCCAAAGATATTGGTACCTTCTCATGTCACAGAGCTCATGGTCCTCAACACTTCTTGACTATAAATCCTTACTGGTCCTTATCCAAGGTCAGACCAGGCTCAAGGCTCTTTCTTGAATGCAAGACGTTGTAATCCTAATCTTAGTGATCCTCTGTGGGCAACATCTGCCCTGCCATCTTTAGCCAACATCTTGTCTATTTCTTCCTTCCCCACAGCCAAATTTATTTTTAAATTTGACTTATGTAATTTTGTTGGGACACATATCCCAGGCCAGCCTCAAACCCTTAAGTAGCTAAGGATTATCTTGAATCCTGCTTCCCCCCTCCAAGTACTTGAGCTACAAATGTATATACCACATCCAGTATAGGAAGTACTGGGGATTGAACATGGAGACCCTGCATGCTAAGCAAACAAACCAACTAAACCATGTCACCAGCCAGAATAGCTCACTTCAAGCAGTCATTTTAACTAACTGGTGGTTGTGAATTAGTAGCAGGGTTTTGTTTTGTTTTTTGAGACAGGTCTTCCTGACTGGAACTCACTGTGGCTTCTAACTCACCAAGATCCACCTGTCTCTGCCTCTCTATTACTTGGATGGGCCACTATGCCAGGCCCAAGCATTAGGAATATCATTTCATAATGCAATGAACATGTAACCTAGTATTATTAAAGAAGTTGTCTTTAATTATTTCATATTCTTGATAAAGGCCTCTCTAAATTTTCTAGTTCCAGTAAATGTTGGGTAGAGTAGTTTTAGTGCTAACTCAGTGTTTATTCAAGACAAACTATTAATATCCCCTTCTTTGGAAGCATTAGCTATGATGAAAACATTGTTTATGTAAATATCTGTCTCAGACAATCAAAGTTTCCAAGGAAACATGCTTTGAATGCAACAGAATATGCTAATGAAAACCTCTTTTTTTTCTGTATAAATTGCCTCTAAGTAAGAGACAAAGCCTGAAACAATAAGCCAATTCAGAGAGATAAAAAGAGCCAACAACTGGCGAAATGACTCCAGTGGCTTCTTCAGTAGCCATGAAAATCATCCTCTTCTGCCTCGTGCATTGCAGCACCCAGTATCAATATTTGCCTATTGTCAACGGGGGAGAGATTAAAAAATGAGTTCGCCTAAATGTTCTCAAATGGGCACCATGGTGTCTTTGCCTCTGAATGATATCTATTTAGCTAGTTGATTATTGAGATTAAATTGCTTTGCACAAACAGCTCAAGTTTTTAGTCTTTTCTTTATAACAAAAATCAGTGCAGTTTCTCCCGCTAAATGAAAACAACACCAAACAACGAAAACAGGAAACTGATGAGATAATGCCTGGGTCAAGTGATTGCCTCACAAGCTTTCCAAAGAGTTCCATCCATCCCCAGAACACAAAGAAATGTGGAGGGAGGGAGAAACACTCACCACAGTTGCCTGCTAACCTCTCACTGGCCCTGTGACATGAGCAATGAGAAATAAATTGTTTTTAAGATGGAAGCAAATAGGAAATAAAAGAATTCTTACAAACTGTGGGGTTATATGATAGATTCGTATCCAGAATGCATTTAGGATGACTTGCCATTTTATGCACGAAATATTTTAGCACTTTGCAAAACCACAAGGAAGACAGGAAAACAATACCGTAAGACACATGACATTTGATCCCTATAAATAAGCTTCCAACCACAAGGTCTAATGTTGTCCTTTTTAAATTCTCTCTCTCTCTCTCTCTCTCTCTCTCTCTCTCTCTCTCTTTCTTCTCCCGCCCCCCCCAAGACAGAGTTTCTCTGTGAAACAGCTCTGGGTGTCTTGGAACTAGATCCATAGACCCAACTGGCCTCAAACTGGGCCAGTCAGACATTGACCTGCGTCTATCTCCCAAGTGCTAGGATTAAAGGTGTGCACCACCACCACCACCACCACTAGGCTCTTCTTTTTAAATTCTAAAATTAAGCCAATGGTTCTACATCTAGTTCTCTAGATGTGTCACAAATTCACACTTCCTTTGTTGTTGTAAATGTTTACCCCAATTTTACAATGTAAAATGACCACCAGTATCCATTTGAAAGTAATAGTTAAAGCTGTGTCTGTGTTTGCTCCAATTTCCTAGTTACATAGATGACACTGGAAATAAAACTATTTTATTTTTAGCAACTTACATTGTTAAAAAAAATGCAAAATAGACCCAAACAAAGCAACCTGGGAGTCAAATGAGAAAACTTAACACAACTGCTTTCACCTCCCAAATTCTGGCACCACAGGTTTTCTCCTAAGGAGATCACAAATCTCTCAGTATACACAGAAAGCAAAGAAAACTAAAAGTGATATATTTTCACAAAGTTTACTTGAGGGAAAAAAAATATCTAAAACCAGGCATCATTTAGATTAAAAATGACTCAGTTCTAAATGCCATATGATTGATTATGTATAGCCAGAGAAAGAAGTAACAAAACAAAACAAAAATAAAACAAACAAACAAAAAAAACCTACATAATTGGATACAGTTAACTTTGCCCTACAGGAGTGTGTTCTGATCTGTTGGGAGTCTATAATGGGAGAAAACTTCAGTGCTGGGACGAACTGACCTCTAGCCATCACATGCACACACATGTGCCCACACAGTTGGATCCGCACATATATGACCACACACCAAAGCATGGAACCATGAGAAGTAGTAGAGGAGGGTGGAAATCAGGAAAAGAATAGGACAAAAAGGTGGAAATTATAAGAGCGTAAAGAAAAGGAACCATGCCAGGACAATGGTGGCTCACGCTTTTAATTCCAGTACTTAGAACACAGAGACAGGCTGATCTCTGTGAGTTCGAGGCCAGCCTTATCTGTAGGGTAAGTTCCAGGACAGCCAGGGTTACACAAAGAAACCCTATCTCAAAAAAACGAAATAAATAAATATAAACAGAATACTGAAACATAACCAAGAAAATCAATACTTACAATTTGAGTCCATTGTCATTAATTTGAGCTTGCTTGAAAAAATAAATCAGAGCTAGAGTATTAAAATAAGATATAAGATGTGCTAAGGGTTTTCAAGATAAAAAGAAACATGGCTACCTTTAAAAACTAAAAATAGAAAAAACTGTGTAAGTATCCCCAAACTGAAAAAGAATGTCATTTAAGTGTAGTATATATTGTTATAAAAAAATGGAAACAATTTTAAAATGACTAAAAGGATGGATAAAAGGGACTCATGGATAATACAGTTCAAAAACTCAATAAAGATCAGCTAAGAAATTCCAGTTGTGTAGGTTGAGGAGTTAGGACAATTGGAGAGGGAAAAAAGCTGATGGAGTTACAGCTCGAACCCACGCGTCAAGAGGACTCAGGGATTCCTTGGTAAGTTCCACACCTGTATCCAGAGTGCTGGTCTCAGCTCTTCCAAGAAGAAATGGCATGCATGAAATCTGTCAGAAAAAAAGATAAACTACTGAGAATTCACATCAGACAGGAGGTAGACTTCTCATTCACAGCAGTATACTTCAATAATTATTCCTAAGCACAGACAGAAGGGACAAGAAAACCATCAGCAAAGAAGTCATACTTATTTAATCCTGTATTCAACAGTAATTGCAAGGGAAAGAGTATTTTCAGACATATGTGAGATCAGGTATCTGTAAGCCATTCTCTCAAAATATTTTATATTTTTTAATTCAGCGCGTGTGTGTGTGTGTGTGTGTGTGTGTGTGTGTGTGTGTGTGTGTGTGTTCATGCGCACATAAGCGTGTGGAACCTGTGATATTTGGGTCTCTCCATCATGTGGGATCCGGAGATTGAACTAACTCATGTTGTCAGCCAGTGCCTTTACCAGACCAAAGGTGCTTGAGGAGAAGGCGAGTGTTCTGTGAGTGCCCACAGAGTGCTGTGGTGGTTGCTGTGCAGGCTCCAAAGAGGCAAGGTTACCCCTTGCTCTGCATTGTTTTCCTATGCAAATGGGCCATCCACAAGCTGAATGATGCCCACCGTCACTGATGATGGCAGATTCTCTGTTATTCACTGATGCAAGAGCTGATCTGGGAAGACCCATCCATTCAGACATACCCTGAAAGAACATCCCATCATCTATCTGGTGTTGTCTAATCTAGCTAACCCATACAACTGATCAGCAGTTAAGAAAATGGGGGGAAAGGTAATCATTGACTATGATAAAATACCCCCATGAAATAAATTAAACACAGTTTTCAAATAACTCTGAGTGTCTTACAAATGGAAGTATCAACTTCTTGACTGAAATAACAAGATGAGGATCATCACAGATTACTCATTGGGGAATCCTGCTGAAATCTTTACTGTTGTTCTTTTGCTGCAGCTATTGCCTATGAAACACAAACACGAGACTTAGCGCCCACGTGAAGTTTATTAAGAGAGGGGAGAAAAAGGGGGTAGCTGGTGGCCAACCAGAAGCAGGGGAGAGAGAGAAGAAAGAGAAAGAGCAAGAGAGAGAGAAAGAGCAAGAGAGAAAAGGCAAGAGAGAGGAGCACTTGCCATGCTTGCTTTAAAAGGGAAACTTGTGCATGCATAATTGAGTATCCTGGCAGCCAGGTAAAGCTTGAACAACCAGGTAAGTCATGACATAGAAGACATAGCCATGAGCATACCACCCATCATCGGGGGTGGGGTCAGCAGACTGCTGGTTCCCAATATTTACTATTGCTTAGTAAAAACATAAATACTAAGAAGTACAGATATGAATAAAAAAATATTTACTATTTATGCTAATTGAAAAGCAAACCAAAAAGAATATTAACCTACCTAGATTGGGGTAGGGTGGGGGGACATATGAATTTGGCAATTATCTTGAGGTAGTAGAAGTATTGTGCCTCAGACAAAACCATGCAAAAAGTTTAAAGACAAAGGAGTTTAGAAGATATGTATATCATAGTAATGGAAGAGACTGAAGCAATGTTGACATTAGGGAAAACAAAGTCCCATTTAAAAATACAATTAAAAAAAAAAAAGGTTGCCCTGTAATTTCCTAAGAAGTGACCTTACAAGTAATAAAAATAAATGAATGTGTATGAACTTAACAATTCAGGACTGAAATACAAAATGCAAAATCTGCTTAATTTTAAGGAGAAAAAAATGAAATCTACTAATATGGTGAGTTATTTCGGCAAATTTCTGTCAGAAATAGATTAAACAAAAACAAAAGAAAGTAAGACAAATAAGGGGATATTGATAGACCTACTAAGAATTAATATAAGTATCTGAGCACTCAGATATTCCTTCTGTAACTAATTCTTTCTTTCTTTCAAACAGAACATTCATGAGTAAAGAAAAACTAAGAAACTAGAACTGGATTAAATAATGATAGCCTGAAAATGGTATTTTACAAAACCTTATAGAAAATACACAGACAGGACATCCATCTCAGGAAACATGGGTTACAAAGGTGACATGCTTGGATCAGCAGCAAATGGTAAGACTGAATCCGTCCATGTGGGGTCCCTAAGAGACATGTCAATGATAGTCCCCTTGACTATTAATTCTAATCCCTTGGGACATCAATTCCTAAACAGATGCATTTTTTTTAATTTACACTGATTCATTTATTTATCATCTTAATCACTTTTACAGCAAACATACTGAGTAGGAATGGCCCCCACAGACTCATGTCTTCAAAGGATTGGGCCACAGGGAGTGGCACTATTAAAAAGTGTGACCTTGTCGGCTTTGTTGGAGGAAGTGTGGGCTTTGAGGTCGTACATATGCTCAAGCTGGGCCTGGTGTAGCAGTCTCCTGCTGCTATCTGAGGATCAAAGTATAGAAATGCCAGCTCCTTCTCCAGCACCATGTCTGCCTGCGTGCCACACCATGTTTCCCACCATGAAGATAATGGACTAAACCTCTGAAACCATAAGCCAGCCCTTATTAAATGTTTTCCTTTATAAAAGTTGCTATGGCCATGGGATTTCTTCACAGCAATAAAACCCTAAGACAATGTTCTTTTTACTTTACATTGTCAGCTAACAATGGAACTGCCTTTGATTTGGTACTTTTATGGCCTATGTTTTTTTATATCCTTCTGCTTTAATGTCTTTATAACTTTATAAAAACATGTAATGCCAAAGCAGAAGGTGTTTTCGTTTTACTCTAATGTGGTAACTTTCATGAAAACTACTTGTTTACTTCAAACTTTTATGGTAATTACATCTGTGTTTGGATTTATTTGCAGTGTTTTCTTGTGCTGTTTTATTTCTTTAATTTTTCTCTTTTTGTTTCTCCAATATTTTAATTAGTTTTTTTTTTTTAGATCAACCATCTCTTTTCATAAACTCTTCTGTTAGTTTTGGATTTGTACACTTGAAAATTTAACTCATTTATGTTTAGTATGACTACCAGCATATTTGAATCTATTTAACAAATTGGTATTTACTTATTTGGGCCCTGATTTTTGTTTCACTGTTTTATTTTCTTTTTGCTTTTACTAATACCTTTTATTCTGTGCTGTTAGAGTGTGGCTTTCTTCATTACACTTTTCTTCTACCTGTTTGAACATTGCATTCTGTCAGTGTGTACTCTGACAGGTTAGATAAACTCATTCACTGAAATACAGACCTAATAAAGTTAAAGGTATTGAGCCTCAGCTAGAGTGGTGGCACATGCCCATAATTCTAGCACTTGGAAGGAAGAGTGTAGTCTCTGTTGGGCATCACAGTAAAATCGCGGTTTTTTGTTTTTTGTTTTGTTTTGTTTTGTTTTTAATCTGGTTGTCTTTTATATTTTTATTTTTTATTTATATTTTAGGGTTCTGATATGAAATACTTCTTGAGAACGTGTTTGAAGTTATATTTTTCCAGGCAGGAACTGATATTAAAATTGCCTGGAGTCACCACCAACCCTGAAGATTGAAGTTTGGAAATAGTAACAAACCTATATAATACAGTTGACAACATTTTTAATAGTCTTTTTAGATTCCGAATAAAAATTAACTTTTAATTTTCTGAATCAAAATCTGCACTAAATTAAACCATCTGAAATTTTTAATGGTAATTGTCTTTTTAACATCTTCAGCCAATCAAAACACAAGCTGGGATGTATTGATCCTGAAGAAAGACTAACCCTGTTTGACAGTCCAGTGATATCCAGGCCCACATTCTACGAGGAGATTGGTCTGCCTTTCTTCATTTTTAAAAGCTTTAAAAGTTAGAAATCATGAAATGTAAAGTTCTCAATTCTTAGTAGAATGAAGTTTAAATCTAGCATTCTACTTTTTTTTAATAGTTTGAATACTGAATATGTGCTCACATATGTTCATGTCAATGAATAAATAACACACTGTAAATGTCTGACATTCTAATTCAAATGACAACATTTTCAGAATTAGGAATTAATTCCATTGAAACTTATGCATCAGGGAAGAGAAACAAACAACATCTCAAATCCCTCTTTTATGTTTTATTCACTTCTTTGTAGTATGACGTTATAGGGGAAGTGATGGGGTCTTGCCATGATGTTAGTTGGGAAATACTGCATTGTTGAAATATTGCAAAATATTGTGAAATGATTGACAGGTAAAGCCCCCTTACCTGCGACCTTTTTGATCATGGGTGTTGGTACAAGAAAGTTTACTACAAATAGAAAACAGTTATTTGTGCTTTTGTACTTGTTCATCTCAATTTCCTCTTTACAAATATTGCCCTTGGTGTGATTCTGAGTAGAATGCGTAGAAATTTGGATTGCTTTCAATTTTATGTACTTAGGAGATATGCTTGAATAAAGCTTATTATGCTTAAAAAAAAAATCTCATAAAAATGAACAGGTCTTAGATAGCCTGGCAAAATGTTGGCACTTTGTTTAAGTACTGACTACCATGAAAACAAATGAAGAGCCTACAAGAATTTAGCTGTGTTATATCCAGATGGTTATTTGGTAACATATTTGATGTATCTATTTATTAAAGAGCTGATATTTTTTCCAAGTAAAATGAGAAATAAAATTTCTTGAATGTTGGCCATGTTTCTCATTATTTTGATAGAAGTCCACTGAATAGACAGTACTCTGTCTATTTATGGACAGTGTTAAAGTGTAAGGACAGAGGAGGAAATGATGATGTAACAGGCTTGCTGCAGCTGCTGATTGCTGGTGATCAGAATGGGTAAGACATACAGACCTGGGCATTTTGCGGGACTCTTTGCATGGACCAATTTCATTTAATTCTCAAAAAGAGGCCATGGGAAAGATGCTGGCTCTATTTTTATACACATCCTATTCTTAACTTCTTAAAAAATGAAATAGTTTTTGCAAAAGGCTTTATTATTTCTGTTGTTAAATTATAATAGAACACATTTTTCCACCTTATTTTGTGGAATTCGGGTGCTTTATATGAATTTAAAATCTTAAAAACACATTCTTGTTTACCTTTGGACACCTAAAATTAACAAATCTTTGGGTTTTGTTGCTGTTTGTTTCTAGACTTAGCTTCATGTATCACAACTCATTCTGGAACTTGCTATGTAGCTGAAGATGACCTTAAATTTCTGATCATTATCCCCCCACCTCCCAAGTGTTGTGATTCCAAGGGTATGCTACCATGCCTGATGATCAAATCCAGGCATTCATGAGTGCCCAGCAAGCACTCTACCAAATGAGCTATATCGTCAGACATAAAATTAGTGACTGCTAAGTTATAAACAACCATGAGAACAGTTACAAAAAATAAATATAGTGAAATCCAAATGGAAGTCGTTCACTCAGTTAAATATTTGCTAATATCGTGCACATTTTATTTAGTATGAAAAATTTCAGAAGTGAACCAGATGGGAGCAACAGTCATTCATTTAACATTTCTGCATGTACCCACAAGCAAGAAGAGCCACTCTTAGCATTAGGTGAACACAAATATCCAGGCAAGTTAACATATGAATGTCTTTTAGATTTCTTTTTAAACAGGTCTGTATGCTATGATTTGAAGGCTCATTTATTTTATTTTATTACACTTAAAATGTTTCAACATTTTCGTATGGCAGCAAGTATTCTTCAAAGGCATTGTTAAGACTCCCCAGTATCCAGTCACAGGATAATATCATGAATCTATTTCAGCATCTCTTGCTATTAAGCTTCATTTTATGTCTTTTATCTGTAATGACAATTCATTTGAATAAATCCATGATCAGTCTGTGTTTTTGCTTAAAATGAGCTTCTTGCAGAATTACTCAGTAAACAAATATGCTCCTGTACCCCAATGTCTTTAGTACCCTTGCTGATGAATGGAAATGGATCCCATGGATTTGTAGGAAGTTACTAATTTCCAGTCTCTTGTTCTTAATGATTCATCCTGTGGTACTGGGCTGCATGAGTAGGAGATAGCAGCTCTGTGGTCCCTGCTCAATTGCCTGCTGCTCCTGCAGAATCCCTGCCCTTCCACAGCTATCTTCTTCCTACACAGAACCTGCTACTGTCCACGCCTGCAGCTCTGAGAACTGTAACTCTTTCCCCCTGCCACTCAACAAGAAAGGTCTTCCCTTCTCAAGACCTTGATCTGTTACAACTTGATCCTATGGCAACACAGTCTGTTCCATTGACCATACCAGTTTCTGCACGATAACAAAGACAGGGCTTGGGCTGGTGCCATTTCCAGGCAATACTCCTAAGACTAAACCATTAGCTGTATATTTATTTTCAAATCCATGATAGTTTGAAGGCTTCTGTCACAGAGCATGAAGACCTTTAGGGAACTGCATTGCCCAAAGCTTGCAGCTGCCTGAGAGTCAACGCCGACCCTGCCAAAACATGACATCTAGAGAAACTGCTGTCAGAAGAAAGCTCATGTGTCAGATCCTGTTTCCCCAAACCCTTGTCCACACTGTGTAAGTTTTTTTTTCTCTTTGTAGGTTTTCACATCAACTTAAAAGACAACAATTTGGTATTTAAACTGAGATTTCTTTGATTGCTAATATGTTATATATATTTTACACTACTTAAACAATTTTATTGGGCAGATAACACATACCACTTGAAACCTACCTCAAAATCATTTTAAAATGAACAGAAAAATAAAAGTCCATCATAATATCACCTTTAGAGGAAATGATTATTTTGTGCATGCTGCCCATATTTCCTATGTTAATATATATGTATTATATATATAATACATATATATAATGCTTTTAATGATATATTGTTTGCATTGTTTGCAAAGCTACAAGAATGTTTTCAAAACACATGTTATCTGTTTCAATCAGTCATATATTGATGAACTTTTTTCTAGTCTCAAAATTTTCCCATAACTAAATGTAATATGACAATATTTTATGTAAGCCTTAATAAGCTTTTATGCAAGATAACATTCTAGTAATGCATCATTGTATGAAGAGGTTGTTATATGAAGTTTTTATAGAATGGAGTGCCACGAGGTTAGAGATTATTGTCTATCATGTCTATTACCTGTATATTGCCTAGGACAGTACTCAGCATATTATAGGCCCTCAATGTGTACTCCAAAGTAAATACATGGAAATATTTCTCCCCAACCACAAAAAAACTTACAACGTTTTATTTTTCTATCAAGCACATGTTGACAAATTATGTGTTGTTTCACACTTGTCAGGCAAGAGTATTAGATTGTCTGATGATGACCACTGAAAATTGGTACCTCATTTTCCTTTGTATCTTCCTACAAAGATTAGGCTTAACATAGCAATTATTTTTTCATTTTTTTATTGTCTAAAGATTTCACTTTTAATTCTATTCTTTTCTTACTAGCATATCTTAATTGTTCATGTTGATAGGATCCAAAACACGAATATACTGACTAAATCCTACCACTATTTACTTACACTAATGCATCTCAAATCTCTGATATTCAGACTCTACATTCAGACATTTTTTTTTAACTTCAACATATGAGTAAAGACATGCTGAACTTGTCATTCTGTGGCCAGCGTACTTGACATAATGTCATCCAATTCCATGCATTTTAGTGCAAATGACAGATTTAAATTCTTTAGGATGAAAATATCCATTACACACATGTGTGCACACATACGCGTGTGCACACACACACACACACATTTTCTTCTTTTGTTGACACACACAAAGGATGATTCCCTATCCTAGCTATTCTAACTATTGCCTAAAATAGACATGTTATTGGCAAGGTGATTTGGGTACATAACCAAAATAGGATACTTTGACCATCTAGTATATGTACTTTATAAAAATTCTTTGAGGGTTTTTATTTTAGATTTATTTATTTTAAGTGTATGGATTTTTGCCTGCATGTATATGCATGCAGTGCCCATGGGGGCCAGAAGGGGGTGTCAGAGTCCCCTGGTTATAGACAATTGGGAGCTAATCACTTCTGAATTTTTCCCCTATTGTTCCAGGATTTTGTTTTTGTTTTTTTCATAAGGAAGGTCTTTCCTACTTAAAAATTTAAAAATATGCAGTTTTTACTTTTACCATTTTACTTATTTGTCATTTAATATGCCTTACTATTTTGGTATTGATGACAAACTTGAACTATTGTTTTTTTACGTTGTTTTCGGCCACTTTGATTTCCTCTACTTTATAATTTTGCTCATTTTATTTAATTGCTTATATTTTTCTTATTTTTAAAAAGAAAAAAATTAAACAATAAGAGTACTGTTTTTCAGGATTCCTTGAGTAGTACTTATTCTATTTCATTTTATTTTTCTAAACAATGCCTTGTAAACTTCTAATCTTTTTGCCTTTGCCTTTCACAGAAAGAACAAAGTTTCACAAAAGAGAAAACTTCCAAGGAATCTAAGGAAATTTATTTTGGTAATTACTAAATTCTAGTTCCTAAATAGTTAAGAATGTGATTGTCTCGGATTC